>NC_056055.1:87154869-87779869 GCF_016772045.2 Ovis aries | reverse complement strand
TTCCTATTTGGAACCAGTCTGTTGTTCCATGTCCAGTTCTAACGGTTGCTTCCTGACCTGCATACAGATTTCTCCAGAGGCAGGTCAGGTGGTCTGTATTCCCATCTCTTTCAGAATTTTCCACAGTTTATTGTGATCCACACAGTCAAAGGCTTTGGCATAGTCATTAGAGCAGAAATAGATGCTTTTCTGGAACTCTCTTGCTTTTTCAATGATCCAGCAGATGTTGGCAATTTGATTTCTGGTTCCTCTGCCTTTTCTAAAACCAGCTTGAACATCTGGAAGTTCATGGTTCATGTATTGCTGAAGCCTGGCTCAACTCATAATTAATTTTGTATCATGTACGCCCTTCTGACTCCTTTCTTCTGAGCATCTTGAAGCAAATACTCAACATTGTGTTTCACCTGTAAGTATTTCAGGATAACTGTAAGGACTTTTTAAAAACCATACCCACAACGCCATTTTTGTGGGTAAGATAAAGATAAGGACTTTTTAAAAACCATACCCACAAGGTCATTTTTGCCATTAAAAAAATTTTTTTTTAACTTTTTCTGTCTTTTTTCTTGTTTGACTGCACTTGGTTTTCATTGCTATACATGGGCTTTCTCTAGTTGCAGGAAGCAGAGGCTTCTCTCTAGCTGCAGTACATGGCCTTCTCATTGCAGTGGCTTCTCTTGTTGCTGAGCACAGGCTCTAGAGTGTGGGCATAGTAGTTGCAGCATTTGGGCTTAGTTGCCCCATGGCATGTGTAATCTTAGTTCCCCAACCAGGGATCAAAGCCGTATCCCCTGCAGTGAGAGGTGGATTCTTTACCACTGGATCACCAAGGAAGCCCTAAATTTTTTTTTAATTGATATTTTATTTTAGTAAATATTTTGTTAATGTTTTTCATGGCCAAGAACCTTATCATATTGATATTACACCTTCTCTCACCCCTTCCTATTTGTGGATCTAGTCCCTTGGATACAACTCCTGCCCAGAGGATTTGAGTTTGCCATACTCCTTTTTGATTGGTGCACTAGAATGTTAACTTCCCAGTCCCAGCTTTTTTCTAGCTCTGTCCATGCTTCAGAGAATATAGGGTAGGGATTCTTTCTTTTTAGATTTTCCCTTCAAAGGTGGTTCATTATCCAGTTCAAAAACTCTGTAATACTTAAAGAATCAGAGACTGCCTAAAAATCCCAAAAATGATCATCTCCAATATACATTTAATCTGAGTGTAATAGGCTAAGTAAGGCTTGACATGCCGTCAGTTCAGTTCACTTCAGTTGCTCAGTCGTATCCGACTCTTTGCAACCCCATGAATCGCAGCACGCCAGGCCTCCCTGTCCATCACCATCTCCCGGAGTTCACTCAGACTCACATCCATCGAGTCAGTGATGCCATCCAGCCATCTCATCCTTTGTCATCCCCTTCTCCTCCTGCCCCCAATCCCTCCCAGCATCAGAGTCTTTTCCAATGAGTCAACTCTTCGCATCAGGTGGCCAAAATACTGGAGTTTCAGCTTTAGCATCATTCCCTCCAAAGAAATCCCAGGGCTGATCTCCTTCAGAATGGACTGGTTGGATCTCCTTGCATTCTAAGGGACTCTCAAGAGTCTTCTCCAACACCACAGTTCAAAAGCATCAATTCTTCGGCGCTCAGCCTTCTTCACAGTCCAACTCTCACATCCATACATGACCACAGGAAAAACCATAGCCTTGACTAGACGGACCTTAGTCGGCAAAGTAATGTCTCTGCTTTTGAATATACTCTCTAGGTTGGTCATAACTTTTCTTCCAAGGAGTAAGCGTCTTTTAATTTCATGGCTGCAATCACCATCTGCAGTGATTTTGGAGCCCAAAAAAATAAAGTCTGACACTGTTTCCACTGTTTCCCCATCTATTTCCCATGAAGTGATGGGACCAGATGCCATGATCTTCATTTTCTGAATGTTGAGCTTTAGGCCAACTTTTTCGCTCTCCTCTTTCACTTTCATCAAGAGGCTTTTTAGCTCCTCTTCACTTTCTGCCATAAGGGTGATGTCATCTGCATATCTGAGGTTATTGATATTTCTCCTGGCATTCTTGATTCCAGCTTGTGTTTCTTCCAGCCCAGCATTTCTCATGATGTACTCTGCATACAAGTTAAATAAGCAGGGTGGCAATATACAGCCTTGACGTACTCCTCTTCCTATTTGGAACCAGTCTGTTGTTCCATGTCCAGTTCTAACTGTTGCTTCCTGACCTGCATACAGGTTTCTCAAGAGGCAGGTCAGGTGGTCTGGTATTCCCATCTCTTTCAGAATTTTCCACAGTTTATTGTGATCCACACAGTCAAAGGCTTTGGCATAGTTATTAAAGCAGAAATAGATGTTTTTCTGGAACTCTCTTGCTTTTTCCATGATCCAGTGGATGTTGGCAATTTGATCTCTGGTTCCTCTGCCTTTTCTAAAACCAGCTTGAACATCAGGGAGTTCACGGTTCACGTATTGCTGAAGCCTGGCTTGGAGAATTTTGAGCATTATTTTACTAGCATGTGAGATGAGTGCAATTGTGCGGTAGTTTAAGCATTCTTTGGCATTGCCTTTCTTTGGGATTGGAATGAAAACCGACGTTTTCCAGTCTTGTGGCCACTGCTGAGTTTTCCAAATTTGCTGGCATATTGAGTGCAGCACTTTCACAGCTCATCTTTCAGGATTTGAAACAGCTCAACTGGAATGCCATCACGTCCACTAGCTTTGTTCATAGTGATGCTTTCTAAGGCCTACTTGACTTCACATTCCAAGATGTCTGGCTCTAGATTAGTGATCACATCATCATGATTATCTGGGTTGTGAAGATCTTTTTGTACAGTTTTTCTGTGTATTCTTGCCACCTCTTCTTAATATCTTCTGCTTCTGTTAGGTCCATACCATTTCTGTCCTTTATCGAGCCCATCTTTGCATGAAATGTTCACTTGGTATCTCTAATTTTCTTGAAGAGATCTCTAGTCTTTCCCATTCTGTTCTTTTCCTCTATTTCTTTGCATTGATCGCTGAAGAAGGCTTTCTTATCTCTTCTTGCTATTTACCCCAACCCCCAAAAAAGACTGGGGATCTGATGCTGATACCCTTTAATACCAATTCAAATTTCCCTATAGTTTTATGGTTCCTTTCACACAGAAAAGGAGAAAATGAACTAAATTCTATAAGCCATCTCTTTAAAGGATCAATAGAAAATGATTATTTCAACCCCTTTGTGTTCTAGGTTTAAGCTCTTCTTCATCTTAAATGATCTCATTCGGCTCAGTGGCATTATCTGTGTGTTGTTAACTCCCAAATTTACTGCTCTAGCTCCAGTTTTCCCTAAGCTGTAGATTTAACCATCAAACTACCTCCAGTGTCCAAATGGCATCTCACACTGTACATGTTCAAGATACAGTTCTTATTTCCCTTCCTGTCTTGCATCACCTCCCACCCCAGACCTATTCCTTTTCAAGCTATCTCATTTCGCTGTATGATACCATCATCTCATCTCTTACCAAATGATATCTTCCTTAATCACCAGATTCACAGGTGGATCAGCTGAACCGAGGTTCAGGAGGACATCATTTGGCACGCCAGAAGAGAAATGGGGCAGGAGTCAGCACTATGAAACTGTCCAGCATTTTCAGGGACAGTGCCAGGGAGCCACACAAGGACCAGTGTCTACAGATCGTTGATTGCCATTCAGGGGTGCATAACATGCAGTCATGTAAAGTTGTCACCTTACCTGTGTGGCTGGTGACTGAAGGGTATGGTCCTTCCATTGACAGCAGCCTGCTCATAACTGTGGTTCTTGAGTTAGGGAGTGTAAGCCTGTGTCCTGAGACGAACCCCTAACCACATTGTCCATGTAAACAACTACCCCTTTTTAGTTTTTCAGGATACAGGCCAGGCTGACTTGACACGGTCAGGAGCAGTGGTGGTACAGAAGGAAAAACCTTACAGCTAACACTTGGGAGGGACTGGGCAAAGATAAAGCCACCACCTTACAGAGAAAACATTTGTTAGATAAGCAGGAGTTACAGTGTTGTTGACTATGAGTTCAATATTAATGAATCAATGATGTTACATGTGGTGTTTTTAAGCAGAAACACACCTAACACAAGTGTTTGATAAAAGTGTCGATTGACACAAATGTTGCAAATAGAAGCTCTCAGAAAACTAACAGTTATTTCTGCTAGGAACCATGGCTGTGTTCGCTAATTCAGTATTCTCTGTCTACCCCATTTAGAACAGGGTTATACCATCTTGTTATACCATCCTGCCCTGTTTTAAATATTCCTCATACTCTGGTCAATGACATTTACTATCTATCTATGTGTTTACTACCTTCCCTACCACTATGTAAGCTACTTAAGGATAGGAACTTTATTTTCCTTCATTAAACTTTTGTTGTCTTTTTACCTAAAGCAGTAGTAATTTTCCTTAAATATTTGATGCTGAATCGTTCACATAATTAAGCAACCCTTTTCAGAGTCTATTCTCTCCATCAATTTTCAGCCTTTGTGTTTCTGTTTGTCTTTCTGTCCTTCAAATTGCTGAAACCCTAGCACAGGTAAACACCAGGTAGCCTCCCCTCTCCAATCCTGTAAATATGCCTGAGCATGTCTGAAGTCTCTGGGACTCTTACTATCCATATTTCTTCCCTGTGCGCCATTTATGTAAGAAGGCTCTTCGAGTTGGGTCCAGAGCATTCAATATGATTGTAAACAATTCTCTAATAGCAATAACCATTAACTGACTTATGCCTAAAAGTGAAGAGCAAGCTAGTAAATTCTGTCTTAACTGACTTGAATGCCATGTTAATTCTCAACTAAATGGCTTATTTACTGATGACTGCTACCTTCAAGAATTATTGGAATGAATTCTGTGGTGGTCTAGTGGTTAGGACTCTGTGCTTCCACTGCCGTGGTCCCAGGTTCAATCCCTGGTCAGGGAACTAAGATCCTGCAAGCTGCACAGTGCTCTAGTAACACTTAGAGTATTTTGAGCACATCAAAAGAAAAATCATATTTGTGTTTACTTTAATCATAAGGGTTTTTGCTATTTTAATACTATTTTGATGTGCTAATAACTGCTAACAAGGCTCATTACTGCCCCCGCTGACAGCAGCCTGGATCCCTCTCCCTCTGGGGCTGTCTCAGTGGCCAAGGGGGAGCTGGCATTTGAGGTTCCTTGCCCATCCATGGCCACTCGCCCCAGGGCAGTCATCCTGTCCAGAACTCCTACCACCTCTGTCTGCCCTGGCCCATTTGGGGGCAGTTCAGGGAGGCACACTCTTTGTGAGGGTAGAGGTAGGCAGAACCAAAACCTTTTTGCCTGAAATGGAAAGCATAAATTTGAGGGGCTGGTCAGAGAGAATGGGCTGAGCTTTGATGGTAAGCTGGGTCACTGCAACCCTGCCCAGACCGGCCCAAGTCCTCTCTGCTGAGGTTGGACCCTGTCATCTCTGCCAGCACTCTCTGTTTTCTGCCCAGAAGCTGCTTGGGCCTCTCAGTGGGCAGAACCAAGGCTCCACACATGCCTCTGGGCCCTCTGTGAGTCTATTTCTGTTTTGTAAATAAGTTCCTAGTATTTTCACTTATTCCCTGGGCAAGTTACTTAATGGCCTTATTTCCCATTGCATGAAATAATCCATCTTGCAGAGTCCTATAAGATTAATTATCATTTGCAACAACTATTTATCAGTCATCTACCATAGGCCAGTCACTATGCCAAGCACTTAACTTTCCTCATCTACTCCCTAACCTTATAGGGGAATTGTCATTGTGGTTTCTCATGATATAATATATGGAAAGCCTCTGTCATAGTAACTGGCATATACTTGGGCAAGGGTTGGCATACTACAATCCGTGGACCAAATCCAGCCTGATGCCTGTTTTTGTGAATTAAGTTTTGTTGGAACAGGCATGCCTATTTGTTTACTCCTGTCTGTGGCTGCTTTTGCACTGTAATGGCAGAATTGACAAGTTGTGACAGAGGCCATATGGCCCACAAAGACAAAACTATTTGCTATCTGATCCTTTACAGAAAAGTTCACCAACTCCTGTGCGAGAAAACCAACTAAAGTTAGTTTGATGTACTTTTTTTTTTCCTTTTGATCTTACTGTGCAGCATATGGGATCTTAGTTCCCCTGGGATCAAACCCATGCCCCCTGTGTTGGAAGCACAGAGTCTTAACCACTAGACCACCAGGGAAGTCCCTGATACACTTTTTATTTAAGCAGGAGGCCAGAAAAATAAAGCAGACAAGCGGGGCTAGAGAGTGGGTCATGAATGACTAGTTTTCAAAGATGCAAAGATTTTTACCAAAAAAAAAGAAGAAGAAGAAGGAAGAATAGCAGAAATGGATGTGAACGGAGATCCTAATTTGTGACTTCCAGATACATTGCATAGTGCAGAGTGAGGAGCCTCTGATACAGAAAGTAGCAAGCAACATGCTCAGGGAAGAATTAGACTCCTCAGCAGAGAGCCAGGTAGAAAGTCCTCAATGAATAGATTAAGGATGCAAAGCAGAAATCTGTTTACCTTAGAAAGTCTCAGGAGGCAGAGTGGAAAGATTTATAAGGGAAGAGCAAGAGCAGTGGTGGCCCTAGAATGTTTATCACAGAAGGAACCTAGGAGTATCACTGGTTAAGGAAACTGTCACTTACCCATACAGAAGAATGGGAGTAACTGAAGGAGCTTCTGGGAGATCTGAAGCTGCTCCCTAACGCCCATTGGCGCTCTCCGCCATCAGGAGGTTGGGCGTGGGAAAAGGAAGCAAAAATGTGGGCAGCGCAAAAAGCCATGACAAAAAGAACTTAGATTTTGAACAGTGATTGACGATGATGACAGGAATGATAAGCATGGCGGAATCATCTGGCTTCACAATTTCCAAAAGATTCTTACTGTGCACTTGCTCTAGCTTGAGTAGAAGCTCAGGTGCTAGGAGAGGCAGTGGCCTGATGAAGACGGTGGTCTGAGCTATAAACTTTGTAGGCCAGGAGTGAGCAGGCCTTACAACATCAATCCTCTAACTATAGGTAGTCAGCAATGTTAATCAACCAAGTTGTTTTCATTCTTTAACCTATTGGAATTGCAGCAGTCAGAATGCCAGATTATAGAAAGGTAATTTGAAATATTTCTGTGGTTAAAAAGAAAGTGAAACCATACTGTCAGAAGTTCTTAATCTTGTTTTTTGATATGCTCTTGCTTTTTCTTTAGATAGCATCATCTTTCAAAAATTTTTTTTAATTTCAGGAAAGTGATGTAAAAGTATTGAGATTTCTGGAAAGTATAAAAAATAAACAAGGAACCACCTGCAGTGTTGTTTCAGGGGAGTTGTGACTCATTAATATATACTCTTATCTCTACTGTTTTTCATCATTCAGTGTTTATCAGCCTTTTTAAAAACTGCATTTTGCCAGTCATAGCATCTCCAGAATTTTTAAGCAGAGTTCAAACTAGCTTAACATTGACAGAGTTGATATCTTAGGGTAACTCTTCTGAAATTCCATCCTATTTGGGAACAAAACTAAGAAGCATTTTTATTTTATTTTTTTAAAGAAGCATTTTTAACTTTACCTACTTAGATTAAGTTCAATTAATTCTTATTTTCTTTTTCAGTTTGACTCTGATTTTCTTCAGTTCTTTAATTTTTTAAAAATATGAAAGTTATTTTAGAACTGGACTTACAGACTGGTTTACTCAGAAGGCACCTAAAAAATCACAGCACTATTAGTAATGATGTTCTGGTGTGCTAAAAATAAGGTTTTTGAGCTGAAATGTTAGAAAAAGATTTTACTTTTGGAGAAAGACCCATAATTGTGTATGTAAGTCAGCCAGAAAACCCATCTAACTTAACATTCATAGCAAGTAAAAGAAAAGCAATGGGGCTGTAATTGTTCACTCATTCAGCATTTATTGAATATCTATCTATATGTCTCCACTGTACTGGGCACTGAGGATACAGCAAGACAAAACTCACAAAAATTCCTGCAAAAGAGGAGCTTATATTCAAGTGGGGGAAGACAGACAATAAACAAGGTAAGTAGGAAAATACATAATATGAAAGAAGAAAAATTATGCTGGAAATGGAAAAGGGGGCTGTTGGGGACTGGGTGTTTACAGTTCCTAACAAGGGCTCAGTCAGCTTTGAACACCCTAATTGTTCTTTAAAATGCTTTGGGGATTACAGGACACTTAGCTGGAAGTTTGAAGAAGGTTCCAAGAGACAGGAATTGGGACTGGTGGTAGCTTGCCCAATTATCTGATTACTTAAGAGCTTAGGCATAGTGAGAACATTATTTCATCCCTTGCCTTCCCTGTCTTCTTAACCTCTACTACCACGTCTCCCTTGCCAGTTACTTTTAATTTACCCAATTAAAGTGAAAAGAGGGGGGAAGTGTTAGAACTATTTTCGCTTACATGTTGAGCCTGATGATTTTTTTTTTTTTTTAGTTTACATTCTGATGAGATCCAGAAATGGAAGCCATATAAAAGCAAGATTCCCATAACTTTTGCTTTTGCAGTTAAACTAATCATTGAATCCACCCTAGAATTTCTTTCCATTTGAGGTGTAGCACTGTGTCCTGGAAAGAAAGAAGCCAAGAGTTTTGGGTGAGTTGGACTGTGAAGAAGGCTGAGCACCGAAGAATTGATGCTTTTGAACTGTGGTGTTGGAGAAGACTCTTGAGAGTCCCTTGGACTGCAAGGAGATCCAACCAGTCCATTCTGAAGGAGATCAACCCAGGGATTTCTTTGGAAGGAATGATGCTAAAGCTGAAGCTCCAGTACTTTGGCCACTTCATGCGAAGAGTTGACTCATTGGAAAAGACTCTGATGCTGGGAGGGATTGGGGGCAAGAGGAGGAGGGGACGACCGAGGATGAGATGGCTGGATGGCATCATGGACTTGATGGACGTGAGTCTGAGTGAACTCCTGGAGTTAGTGATGGACAGGGAGGCCTGGCGTGCTGCGATTCATGGGGTCGCAAAGAGTTGGACACGACTGAGCGACTGAACTGAACTGAACTGAACCTAGGCAACTGGAATTAGGTCCTCAGCTGAGAGTCTCTAAAGTGCTGTGATTCTTATTCTTTTCAATCAATGCAAGTCATTAATTACATAAACCTAGATGAAATATAGCTTCCCTTTTTTTTCAGGAAGTAAATATTCGTGGCTAAGACTATTAAACTGGGTTTTATGTATGATAAACAGAATGTGGATATTATGACTGAGTTCCATGGCTCTTTGGTCTCCAAGAATGTTTTTCAGTAGGAGCATGTGTCAAATTCTTTGCATATATTTATAATTTACATCAAAGTGGATTTTTAAATGTAGAAAAGATTAATTTGCATAATATCAATTTTGGTTAAAATTGGAATAGCTTTAGAAAACTAGAATATTTATTTAAGATCAATTTAGGGCAACTTTCTTTTGATGATGGCATTACACATGAATAAAATCTTGGTAAATAATGATAATTAATTATAATAGCTGCCAGGCGGTTTGATAAATGCCTTATTTACATTAACCCAGTTAAGACTTATAAGTACCCCATGAAGTAGCTACTGTTATTTCTTCATTTTATAGACAGGGAATCTGGAATTCAGGCTTCCCTGGTGGCTCAGACAGTAAAGAATCTACCTGCAACGCAGGAGAAAGAAAGTGAAAAGTCAAAGTCGTATGCAACTCTTTGCAACCCCATGAACTGTATAGTCCATGGAATTCTCCAGGCCAGAATGCTAGAGTGCGTAGCCTTTTGCTTCTCCAGGGGATCTTCCCAATCCAGGGATTGAACTCAGGTCTCCCACATTGCAGGCAGATTCTTTACCAACTGAGCTACAAGGGAAGCCCTTCCATGCAAGAGACCCGATTCCTAGGTCGGGTTCCCCAAGATTCCCTTGGAGAAGCAAGTGGCAACGCACTCCAGTATTCTTGCCTGGAAAATCCCATCGACAGAGGAGCCTGATGGTCAACAATCCATGGGGTCGCAAGAGCTGGACATGACTTATGAACTAAACTACCACCAATCTGGAATTCAGAGAGATTAAATAACTTGAGCCTGAGTTGGTTTTTTTTTTTTTTTCTTTTTTACTTTTAATGCAGTCTTTTTTCATTTTATTTTGGTTGCACTGGGTCTTCGTTGCTGCTCATGGACTTTATCTAGTTGTGGCTGGCTAGTGGGAGCTACTCTAGTTGCTATGCTCAGGCTTCTCATTGCTGTGGCTCCTCTTGCTGCAGAGCACAGGCCTTAAGCTCATGGACTTCAGTAGTTGTGGCACACGGGCTTAGTAGTTCTGGCTCACAGGTTCTGGAGCGTGGCCCTTGAGCCTAAATTTGATTTAAGGTCTCTCTGACTCTGCCTGGCACATTATCATCATTGCTTTCTTAGGAAAGAACGTTCTCATTTGAGGTGGCTAAACACTGACAGAAGAAACTGACAAAGGATTTGGGGATAGTTTGGTATATTTTGTGTGAAAGCAAGGATCTTGAGCAGATTATCTCAGGTGACTCACATCTATCCCAAGGTTTGTACACCTGGAGCTGCCACGCCTTACTTAAATTAAAAATATTATTAGTTGTAATTTATGTAACAAGTGAATATTCATTAATCCTGAACAATTGTATTTTTGTTCGTAAGAGAGTTCTCAATATGTCCTTCTCATCTCAGAACGGAGAAGGAAATGGCAACCCACTCTGGTATTCTTGCCTGGAGAATCCCAGGGACGGGGGAGCCTGATGGGCTGCCATCTATGGGGTTGCACAGAGTCGGTGGGACACGACTGAAGCGACTTAGCAGCAGCAGCAGCAGCAGCAGCATCTCAGAAGGTCATTTGTTACAAGCCTATTTGAATAGTATATGCAAACTGCTGTCAAAAAACCTAAAATTCAACTTCATTGTAACATAGCTTTTGCCTTCATGATATTGTCCAAGAGTATTATGCCCAAAGTACTTTTGATAACACTGCTGCTGCTGCTGCTAAGTCTCGTCAGTCGTGTCAGACTCTGTGCGATCCCATAGACGGCAGCCCAACAGGCTCCTCTGTCCCTGGGATTCCCTCACTATTCTAATTTATTTCATTTGGATTTATGTATCAGTATTTTAGTGTGCTGCTGCTACTGCTGCTGCTAAGTCGTTTCAGTCGTGTCCGACTCTGTGTGACCCCACAGACAGCAGCCCACCAGCCTCCCCCATCCCTGGGATTCTCCAGGCAAGAACACTGGAGTGGGTTGCCATTTCCTTCTCCAATGCATGAAAGTGAAAAGTAAAAGTGAAGTCACTCAGTCATGTCTGACCCTCAGCGACCCCATGGACTGCAGCCTTCCAGGCTCCTCCATCCATGGGATTTTCCAGGCAAGAGTACTGGAGTGGGGTGCCATTTCCTTCTCTGAATATTTTAATATATAAAGATACTTATCTTTTCTCCTGCAGGTAATTATTAAATAGCAGTTTATTAATTTCAGGTTACTGAGCACAGACAAAAATTCCAAAATTGCATGAAATATTCTACAGTTAAAATTTTTCACTGTTATTTTCAGTTAGTCTAAGAAGTGTTTTTTTTTTCTTACCCCCAATTAAATTTCAAATGATATGCTGAATATTTCATTTGATAGTCATTCATGGCTCAGAACTGTAGTATGTTGGCCAGTATTAATTGATGTTCCCTCAGCTTGAGCCTTTAAATAGAAATACGTTTTTAAACATTGACTACAGTATACAAGAGCTTCCCTGGTGGCTTAGATGGTAAAGAATCTGCCTGCAACACAGGAGACCTGGGTTCCATCCCTGGGTCAGGAAGATCCCCTGGAGAAGGAAATGGCAACCCACTCCAGTATTCTTGCCTGGGAAATCCCATGGACAGAAGAGCCTGGTGGACTATAGTCTCCAGAGTCACAAAGAGTTGGACAGGACTGAGACTAACACACACAGTATACAAAGGGAAACTGTCAATAAATATATCAGCTTTCTTGATGTCAGTAGATCACATTACTAAAATTTAGCCATAAAAACAAAAGTGTTACAAAAATACCACAGTGAAATAAAGCAGCTCTATCATGAAACTGAGCTGTATTCTTTTCTATAGAGTTCCAAATCAAGTAAGCCATGAAGAGATGATTTCTTCAGAGAAAAGAATTCTCACAAAAGCATTGCATGAAAAAAGAGCTGTGTCTTAAGTGTCCAAGATATGAGAATTCTATGGGGAAATAACTAGGGATGGGGATAAAGGGCCAGGGAGTAATTCCTACTCAAATCATCATCATAGAGTATTAACTCTGGACACCGTTTTGGCCCATGGCTGGCAAATTGCCAGAATTGGTACAGTGGATTGAAGGGAAGGGTTTGGGCGGAAACATGCCCTAGTATGTGCTGGAAGCCATCTTGTGATAATAAGAGAAGCTGACCTCTGAAGGCAAAGCCGACTAACGTGGGGAAAAGCAGAAAAATTCACAGGCAAATAGAGCTAGCATGTGACTGAGCTGAACCTAGAGCCCTGTCTACCTCTGGACTTCCATTTGTATGAGTCAGTAAAATTCCTTCTTTTTAAAGCCTTTTAAGATAAGTTTCTGATACTTGCAGCTAAGGCATCTTAAAGAAATTCTTGACATGTTAGGGATATTTACTGCTTTTCATTATATATGTTGTAAATAGTTTCACTTTAGACCATAGATTATGTTTGTTTACCTGTCAGACATTAAAATCTGTTTAAGGTTATGAAGACTAAACCAAGCGTGATATCAGTGTTCATCTAGGAAGAGGAATCAGTGAAACAGAATATTTAACTCAAGATTTTGTTAAGGATACAAAGTAATTTACATTAAGATAAAGTTAAAAACCAGTGAATTTTTGTTAGTGTTGCTTTGTGACTCATACCACAGCAAAATAAATTGTAATTGATTAAAGGTGTAAATGTCAAAAAGTAAAGCCATAAAAATGGTAAAATGAAAAATAATTTTATAATCATGGCACAAGAAAGATCTTTTTAGGCCTGATGTCAAAGGTAAAAAACATACAGGAAAAGATATGGTTACCCAAAACTTAAAATGTGTTTCATTTTTCTTTAGCATTTTTCAGTTGTGAAAGTATCATTGTGAATTCAGTGTAAAATGTAAAAACATGGTGAATTCACTGTAAAATGTAAAAACATCGAACATACAGAGTTGTATAAGATAATTAGGATCTCCTTTTCTTCAATCCCTCACTTCATGGCTAACTACTTTTAATAATGTGTATTATATATTTCCAGACTTTCATCAATACATATATACACATATAGTGTGAGTATCTAAATATGTAAGTTTTTCAAAACAAGAATCATTCTTAGTTATATTTTGCATCCAGTCTTTCTCTCTGAGCACTGTATCTGGGCATCTTTCCTCGTCAACGCATATACAGCTACTTTACTGTTTTTAACATCTGCCTTGTATATTCCATTATATGAATGAATGATAATGTATTTACTTAGTCACTTACTAATGTATATTTTGGATTTTTCTAACCTGGGAAACTTTCTTATAGAGAAAGTTCTGATAAATATATGAAAATAAACTATTTTAATATAACCAACTTTTCCAAATCAATAATAAAAAACATAAGCATCAAATTTACATAAGAAATAACATAAAATATATTTATATAGAGAAAAATGGACAAAAGCAGTGCAAGACAATTCAGATGGAATACAAAAGACAAATCAATATATACAAATATATGGCAAATAAATATTTGTGTTTCCTAGTAAAAGGGGAAAACACAAATTAAAAGGGTTAGCTATAGATGATTTGGGAGAATGGCATTGAAACATGTATACTATCATGTAAGAAACAAATCGCCCGTCTAGGTTCGATACAGGATACAGGATGCTTGGGGCTGGTGCACTGGGATGACCCAGAGAGATGATACGGGGAGGGTGGTGGGAGGGGAGTTCCAGATTGGGAACTCATGTACATCCGTGGCAGATTCATGTCAATGTGTGGCAAAACCAATACAGTATTGTAAAGTAAAATAAAATAAAAAATTTTTTTAAAAATCCAAAAAAAAAAAGAGTGAGCTATTGCCTTTCATCCAGCATATCAGCAAAGAATAGGGGGTAAAAAGAGTTTTAAAAGGGAGAAGTGGTGGTTTCAAGGGAAAAGGCACTTTTATAAGCTAAAAGAGAAGTATTCATTCATAGTATTTTTAGCAGGGTAATTTGGCAGTGTTTATTAAATAGCTTCAAATCATGTGTAACTTTTATCCAATGAGTCTATTTGCAGGAATTTTAATGAAAAAAATACAGCTACAGTGTACTTTTACTTGAGGTAATTATGAGATTGTTTAAATCCAATAGCTTAAAAATAATTTAAAATAATAAATATTCAACCACTGAATTGAACAACATCAATGAGATGGACTCCTATGCATCACATTAAAAATGATGTTGAAAATATATTTTTATATGGAAACGTGCAGGCCAAAAAAAATAGAATGCACAGAGGATTGCTTTTTAAATTAGTGTGAATATACATATGCATACATGTATATATAGAAAAACACTGCCACTGAGATCAGTGAGGTCATGGATAATTTATTTTCTTCAGTTTGCTTAACTGTATTTTCAATGAACAGATATTACAATCATCTGACAAATGCTATAAAAATGTTTAAATGAAGCACATGTTAAAAAATAAAACAGTCTATCAGAATTAGACTATGAAGGAAATAAAAGCAAATGGGAAACATCTGGATTGCTATTGGTAAGGGAGGTATGCTCTCTTTTTAAGAGGACAGTGAATGACTCTCTGCCATATAAGGTTGTATTTTTGAGACTATCATCTCTTTACTGTTAATTCTCAAACCAAATGAAAAGAGAACAAAGCAGTAGGAAGAAACTGATAAGGACCTTGAACTGATTTGGAGGGCAAGGCGTACTAAGAGAACTCAGCCTCAATTAACTCTTGGAGTAATTTTGTGTAGCAGGAAAATAGTATGGACTTGATTAAGCTGGGGAAAAACCCACTGAGCTCTTGTTACCAGAGGAATTTTGAGACTAGTTTGGCCTGAAGTATGGGAACCATCTTGTCAGGAGGAAACCTTTTATAAGACTTATACTTAAGGTTGGAGAAGGCAATGGCACCCCACTCCAGTACTCTTGCTTGGAAAATCCCATGGACAGAGGAGCTTGGTGGGCTGCAGTTCATGGGGTCGCTAAGAGTTGGACACGACTGAGCGACTTCACTTTCACTTTTCACTTTCATGCATTGGAGAAGGAAATGGCAACCCACTTCAGTGTTCTTGCCTGGAGAATCCCAGGGATGGGGGAGCCTGGTGGGCTGCCGTCTGTGGGGTCACACAGAGTCAGACACGACTGAAGTAACTTAGCAGCAGCAGCATACTCAGGGTCAGTTAGAAGAAGCCTTTCCACTTGGTCTGGGCATAAAACCAAAATGTGATATATTTTGAAATGTGGTAGAAGTATTACATTTAGCTTATGTGTATGCTTTCAGTAAAATCTTGCCTGATAGGGATATTATTTAGACTAAGCTGAGTGTTTAACAAGAGCCCTGTATGTATTAAATACTTTCATATCAGAGAGAACAGGGATGTAAAAAACTGTGTTGATCTACCTCTTGGTTAACCATCCCTGCTCCTGAAGTCCAGCTTTTGGACTATGTTGATATAATCAACGTAACATGAAACATCAGTTTATAGCCATGAAGCAAAGGAACAAACTGTGACCAGAATCCTGAATTTGAAACCTAAAGCTGTAGTGGGAACATCAAACCTAGCAAAACTATTAAGCACATACATGATTAGTGGGCAAGTGGCTTTTGCAAGATTGAGCTGTTATGTTTAGATTTTTGGCAGTAGCTTATAGCATACAAATGGTAATTCTCTGATAAATCTAGAAGTGAAGACCTCTTTCAAGTGAATTATACAGTCTTATCTATCTATTGATATCACAACTTAAAATTAATTCTTGAGACTTCCTCCTCAG
Source organism: Ovis aries (assembly GCF_016772045.2). NCBI lineage: Eukaryota > Metazoa > Chordata > Mammalia > Artiodactyla > Bovidae > Ovis > Ovis aries. The sequence goes on along the minus strand of NC_056055.1, from coordinate 87,763,904 downwards.
TATAATAATGTAGACAAATGTAAGCCCTACTTATTTGTTTGCTTAACATTGTTTGCTGGATACCTATACTGGTTGATTTAATCCATAACATCCGTAACATAGTCAGCTATCAAGGTTGACTATCAAATATGAACCTTTGACTTCATAAGAGATGAAGTGACCTCATCTCCCTCTAAGCTTGCCAGATCCACTCACATGGGCAATTGTTTACATTTTTAACCCTCTTTAGAAAAATACACAGACCTGACTATTTGACACCAGTTTTCCTGTGATTTCTTTGTAGTCTGAATCTTACTGTTGATGTTTTTAGTCTTGGCACTGTGATTTATGACCTTAACTTCAGATTCTGATTTTAGTTTCTTTTGGCTCCTCATATTTTGGATCCTACCTTTGTCATATTTTTTCACTTTTGTTTCTTCCTGAGCTGTAATTCAAATTCCTGACACCCTCCACACCCACCCACACATCTCTTAAACTGAGACTGAAACCGCAGGAGAAATGTTAACTCAGCTTGAAAAGCATCTTTCTTAGTCTCTAGATATGATCTCCTCTTAGGTGGAGGGTCCTCACATAAAAACCAAAATTTGTTAATTCAAAAAGCATTGTGCAAGAATTATCTGTATGTACAGGCTTTTCTCCCAAGGGGACAAGAACAACCTGTTGTACTAGTTGCCATCATTCTGTTAGAAAAGACATTTATGATACACACTCGAAGCCTGTCTGTCTTACATTCAATACTCATCTGCTCATTTACTGTCCCAATTGACACATTTGCCTACACAGCTTGTCTGGTACATGGTTTATTAGAAGGAGCTAAGGTTACCTTGTACCTTAGTTCTATTCTGGTATCATTTCACTGTTGAAAGTCTTCTGCCCATCAGTCCAGATAAACGTGTATCTGTGAATGTGTACATGGCATCAGGTACATGATTACTTGACATGAATTTGGCTGAACACTCTTAGCTTATTGTGAGTTTATGAATTTGATGCCAGTTTGTTTGAATTATAATATTAAATTATTAATACCCATATCATGGGCCAGGCTTCTCTGGTGGCTCAGAAAGTAAAGAATCTGCCTTCATTTAGGAGACCTGGGTTCGATCCCTAGGTCGGAAAGATCCCCTGGAGAAGGTAATGGCAACCTACTCCAGTATTCTTGCCTGGAGAATCCCATGGACTCCTCTCAGAGGATCCTGGAAGGCTACAGTCCATAAAGTCGCTGAGGGTCAGACACGACTGAGCGACTTCACTTTCACTTTCCACTTTCATCCATTGGAGAAGGAAATGGCAACCCACTCCAGTTTTCTTGCCTGGAACAATTACCTGGAGACAGTCGGATTATTATTGGCTATTTTTATTTCCTTATATGTTTCCCTATTTCCCAAAATTTCTATATTGAATACATATACTTTTATTATCAGAAAAAATGCTATAAAAATGTTTATGCACCCAAGGATGGTAAAAATGTAAAACTATTTTCATCAAGTAGCACCTAGTTAAATATGTATTTCTCAAACCTTCTACATTAATATTAGGTAGCTCGCTTCCATGCATTGGAAAAGGAAATGGCAACCCACTCCAGTGTTCTTGCCTGGAGTATCCCAGGGATGGGGGACCCTGGTGGGCTGCCGTCTGTGGGGTCACACAGAGTCGGACACGACTGAAGCAACTTAGCAGCAGCAGCAGCAGCAGAAGCCAGACTCCTTCAGAAATTAGTATACGATCCCAAAGGAAGTAAATCTTGATGTTAATGATGTTCTTGTTTTTAAGCAGAACACAAATTCTTATAACACATATTTTTTTGTATGTATGAAATGTCACACTAAAATACTTTTTAAAGTTTAAAAAATTCTGAAAGGGTCAAATATAAACTCCTTATTTTCCTAGTATTGCCCAGGACTGCCATGACAGGATTCATGCAGAGGGAATTCTTTATAGATAAAGCTGCTATATAAGTTGCGTTCTAAAACAAACTTTAGAATGTGTAAGACAGACTCATCTTAGGCTAAACTTCACCCCATTTTATGGTAAAGTTTAAATTCAACTCATAGTTGTGAGGATAAGCATCATATCACACTACACATCAGATTAATGCTCCTTTTCAATGTCAGGTGAATTCATCTTTGATGTCATGAGAATCCAAGGATTAAAGAAGGGGAAGTTTCCTCTAAAGGGTAGCTAATTGTCTATGTCATTTTCAGGTATATGCGTGGAAAATTTGTCTTCCAGTCATGTACTCATCCATTCATTTATTCCTATATTTCTGAGCAATGTGCTAGACATATGCTACTAGGGATATTGTGGTGAAAAAACCAGATATGGGCCCTGCCCTCATGGAGCTTAAGTCTGGTGTTTCTGGCATGCCACCCTTAGAAATTAAATTGTAGGGTTTTTGGTGGTTTTTTTTTGAAGTATAATTCACATTTCATAAAATGTATCTTTAAAGTACTAATTGTGTCTTCATTCACTTATTCAACTATTTATTTAGTGCTAGTTACAGTAAGGCAGTGTATTAGATAAGTGAAATAGATACAGACCCAACCCTCAGGAGTCTTATAAGTAAGATTTACCAGATAGTAAGAATTGAAGGATTGAAGGCAGGTGGAGAAGGGAACAACAGAGGATGAGATGGTTGGATGGCATCACCGACTTGATGGACATGAGTTTGAGTAATCTCCAGGAGTTGATCATGGACAGGGAAGCCTGGTGTGCTGCAGTCTATGGGGTTGCAAAGAGTCAGACATGACTGGACGATTGAACTGAACTGAAGAATGCTAGAATTCCACTTCTTCATTTACACTGAATTTTCTCCCGGTTTTATTGAGATACTGACATATCACTGCATACGTTTAAGGTGAATAGCAGATAACCACAGTTAGTTAGTATCTACTATCTCATGTAGATACAATAAAAGAAGAAAGCAAAGAAAAAGAGAATTTTTTCCTTGATGAGAACTCTTAGCATTGGTTAATCATATATCATCTTTTACCTATCACATGCCAGGATTAATTCAGATTAACCTATGCTTAACTTAGGAACTTCCCTGATGGTCAAGTGGCTAAAACCATGCTCCTAATGCAGAGGGCCTGAGTTTGATCCCTGGTTAGGAGTCTAACTAAGAGTTTGCATAGTGTGTACTTAGCCTGTCCCATAGTGGTTCCGACTAGCAGCCAGTTCCTTGTCTCGAAGAAGCCCCATTGTTCTGCTTTTCTGTGAGATGCTGCCACCTGGAAGGGAGGTCTGTACTGCCTTCCTCCTTGGAAGAGGCAGATCCTTTGTTTGTATTTATGGCCCATTAACTACTTTTATCTAAAAGATAAGAAAGATCATTGGAAACCAGATGCCCTTTATTCAGACGTTTTCACTGGCTTTGATATAAGCCCTGCTATTTTCATCCAGAGTTTGCTATTTACTTTACAGGTTTGGGAAAAGTCTGTTTAGCTTAAGTCCTGTTTTGATCTCATTCCTTAAGCTCTTGGGTGACTGGTAAACATCTAGAAAACAAGAGCTACTGGACTTGGTGTTAGTTGTTTTAGGGTCACATAATTGTAGACTTTGAGAATACTAAGGGGCTTTGAAATTTCAGGTCAAACCCTTCGTCTGACAGACAGGAAATAGAAGCCCGGGGAGTTTCTGTACCTTGCCGAAGACTGGGATGTGGAGTCCCCACACCATTTAAGCTGTGTTGAGTTGCTTTTATTTGGAGGAGAGGAGGCAAAGGCTTTCTTCCCTCCATACCTCTATCAAAGGAGCTCTATTTATAATACCTGCATTTGTTCCACATGTTAAGCTTCCAATTTGTATCTTATTTGATAAATGAGTTGTATTATGCACAAAAAATTTTAAATCATTCTATTTTACCATGCTGCCTGCAAATTAATCTTAATTCACAGTCATATTTTTGTTTTCATTTAATTGAAGAGTGTGAGCCAGAGCTAAAATTCTGCATCTGTGGAAAAGCTAAGGAAAGGAACACTGACACTTATGAAACCGTGCAACTCAGATTGGGACTCAAACCCAGCCGAAACCCAGACAGAACCCACAGACTTTTAACTGAGATCACACCTGATTTTCAGGACTTGAAGAAGCTCAGGGTTTTTTTGGGTTTTTTTGTTTGTTTGTTTGTTGGTTTTCAGTCTTCCTGGGTCTTCATTGCTTTGCATAGGCTTTTTTTAGTTTGCAGTGAGCAGGCTTCTCACTGTGGTGTCTTCTGTTGCAGAGCACAGGCTCTAGGCACACGGGCTCAGTAGTTCTGGCCATGGGATTTAGTTGCCCACAGAATGTGGAATCTTCCTGGACCAGGGATTGAACCTGCGTCCCCTGCATTGGCAGGCAGATTCTTATCCACTGTACCACTGGGGAAGTCTGAGATGCAGGTTCTTGATGTCTCATTACAGAAAGAATTCAGTGAAAGACAAAGTGATAGGTATGAAGAGAAACACACTCCACAGACAGAGTGTGAGCATCTCAGAAGGTAAGAGCAGCCCTACGGTATGGAGTTATCAGTTTTTATCGGGGTGGGTAATTTTATAGGCTACAGTCAGCAAAAACAAGTTCAGATCATGAACTCCTTATTGCCAAATTCAGACTTAAATTGAAGGAAATAGGGAAAACCAGTGGACCATTTGCGTATGACCTAAATCAAATCCCTTATGATTATACAGATAAATTGCCAACATCCGTTAGATCATCAAAAAAGCAAGAGAGTTCCAGAAAACATCCACTTCTGCTTTATTGACTATGCCAAAGCATTTGACTGTGTGGATCACAGTAAACTGTGGAAATTCTTAAAGAGATGGGGATACCAGATCACCTGACCTGCCCCCTGAGAAATCTGTATGCATGCCAAGAAACAACAGTTAGAACTGAGCATGGAACAGACTGGTTCCAAATTGGGAAAGGAGACAATCAAGGCTGTATATTGTCACCCTGCTTATTTAACTTATATGCAGAGTACATCATGAGAAATACTGGACTGGAGGAAGCACAAGCTGAAATCAAGATTGCCAAAATAAATGTCCATAACGTCAGATATACAGATGACACTACCCTTATGGCAGAAATTGAAGAAGAGCTAAAAAGCCTCTTGATGAAAGTGAAAGAGGAGAGTGAAAAAGTTGGTGTAAAATTCAACATTCAAAAAACTAAGATCATGGCATCTGGTCGCATCACTTCATGGCAAATAGATGGTGAAATAATGGAAACAGTGACAGACTTTATTTTTGGAGGCTCCAAAATACTGCAGATGGTGACTGCAGCCATGAAATTAAAAGATGCTTGCTCCTTGGAAGATAAGCTACAACCAAACTAGACAGCATATCTAGAAGCAGAGACATTACTTTGCCAACAAAGGCCCGTCTAGTCAAGGCTATGGTTTTTCCAGTGGTCATGTATGGATGTGAGAGTTGGACTATAAAGAAAGCTGAGCACTGAAGAATTGATGCTTTTGAGGTGTAGTGTTGGAGAAGACTCTTGAGAGTCCCTTGGACTGCAAGGAGATCCAAATCCATCCTAAAGGAGATCAGTCCTGGGTGTTCATTGGATGGACTGATGCTGAAGCTGAAACTCCAATGCTTTGGCCTCCTGATACAAACAGCTGACTCATTTGAAAAGACCCTGATGCTGGGCAAGACTGAAGGCAGGCAGAGAAGGGGACAACAGAGGATGAGATGGTTGGATGGTATCACTGATCGATGGACATGAGTTTGAGCAATCTCCAGGAGTTGGTGATGGACAGGGAGGCCTGGCATGCTGTAGTGTATGGGGTTGCAAAGAGTCGGACTTGACTGAGCAACTTAACTGAACTGAACTGAATGATTGGGAGGAGTATTCCAGCTATTTGTGAGAAGGGGTAGGGACTTCCAGCAATTGGGCCACCACCCACTTTTGTACCTCTATGGTTGATCTTAGAACTATCATGGTGCCTGTGGGCATGTCATTTAGCTTGCGGATGTGTTACAACAATGATCATGTACTGAAGTTCAAGTTCTAGTGGAAGTTGACTCATCTACCATCTTGGACCTACTTGGTTCACACCAGTTTATGTCATGTCATTGGACTATGTCATTTTTTCAAAGGTTGAGCCCTGCTTTCTGCTCCCCTGTTTCAATTCGGTTCAGTTCAGTTCAGTTCAGTTGCTCAGTCGTGTGCGACTCTTTGCAACCCCATCAATTGCAGCATGCCAGGCCTCCCTGTCCATCACTAACTCCTGTAGTTCACTAAAACTCATGTCCGTTGAGTCGGTGATGCCATCCAGCCATCTCATCCTCTGTCGTTCCCTTCTCCTCCTGCCCCCAATCCCTCCCAGCAACAGAGTCTTTTCCAGTGAGTCAACTCTTCGCATGAGGTGGCCAAAGTACTGGAGTTTCAGCTTTAGCATCATTCCTTCCAAAGAACACCCAGGACTGATTGCTTTAGAATGGACTGGTTGGATCTCCTTGCAGTCCAAGGGACTCTCAAGAGTCTTCTCCAACACCACACCTCAAAAGCATCAATTCTTCAGCGCTCAGCTTTCTTCACAGTCCAACTCTCACATCCATACATGACCACTGGAAAAACCATAGCTTTGACTAAATGGACCTTTGTTGGCAAAGTAATGTCTCTCCTTTTGAATATGCTGTCTAGGTTGGTCATAACATTCCTTCCAAGGAGTAAGCGTCTTTTAATTTCATGGCTGCAATCACCATCTGCAGTGATTTTGGAGCCCCCAAAAATAAAGTCTGACACTGTTTCCCACTGTTTCCCCATCTATTTCCCATGAAGTGATGGGACCAGATGCCATGATCTTCATTTTCTGAATGCTGAGCTTTAAGCCAACTTTTTCACTCTCCTCTTTCACTTTTATCAAGAGGCTTTTAGTTCCTCTTCACTTTCTGACAGTCGTCTGCATATCTGAGGTTATTGATATGTCTCCCAGGCAATCTTCATTCCAGCTTGTGCTTCTTTCTTCCAGCCCAGCTTTTCACATGATGTGCTATGTATAGAAGTTAAATAAGCAGGCTGACAATATACAGCCTCGACAAACTCCTTTTCCTATTTGGAACCAGTTTGTTGTTCCATGTCCAGTTCTAACTGTTGCTTCCTGACCTGCATACAGGTTTCTCAAGAGGCAGGTCAGGTGGTCTGGTATTCCCATCTCTTTCAGATTTTTCCACAGTTTATTGTGATCCACACAGTCAAAGGCTTTGGCATAGTCAAGAAAGCAGAAATAGATGCTTTTCTGGAACTCTCTTGCTTTTTCAATGATCCAGCAGATGTTGGCAATTTGATTTCTGGTTCCTCTGCCTTTTCTAAAACCAGCTTGAACATCTGGAAGTTCATGGTTCATGTATTGCTGAAGCCTGGCTTGGAGAATTTTGAGCATTACTTTACCAGTGTGTGAGATGAGTGCAATTGTGCTGTAGTTTGAACATTCTTTGGCATTGCCTTTCTTTGGGATAGGAATGAAAACTGACTTTTTCCAGTCTTGTGGCCACTGCTGAGTTTTCCAAATTTGCTGACATATTGAGTGTAGCACTTTCACAGCATCATCTTTTCAGGATTTGAAATAGCTCCACTGGAATTTCATCACGTCCACTAGCTTTGTTCATAGTGATGCTTTCTATGGCCCACTTCACATTCCAGGATGTTTGGCTCTAGGAGAGTAATCACACCATCGTGATTATCTTGGTCATGAAGATCTTTTTTGTACAGTTCTTCTGTGTATTCTTGCCACCTCTTCTTAATATCTTCTGCTTCTGTTAGGTCCATACCATTTCTGTCTTTTTTCGAGCCCATCTTTGCATGAAATGTTCCCTTGGTATCTGTAATTTTCTTAAAGAGATCTCTAGTATTTCCCATTCTGTTGTTTTCCTCTATTTCTTTGCATTGATTGTTGAGGAAGGCTTTCTTATCTCTCCTTGCTATTCTTTGGAACTCTGCATTCAGATGCTTATCTTTCCTTTTCTCCTTTGCTTTTCACTTCTCTTCTTTTCACAGCTATTTGTATGTCCTCCCCAAACAGCCATTTTGCTTTTTTACATTTCTTTTCCATAGGGATGGTCTTGATCCCTGACTCCTGTCATGAACCTCCGTCCATAGTTCATCAGGCACTCTATCTATCAGATCTAGTCCCTTAAATCTGTTTCTCAATTCCACTGTATAATCATAAGGGATTTGATTTAGGTCATACCTGAATGGTCTAGTGGTTTTCTCTGCTTTCTTCAATTTGAGTCTGAATTTGGTAATAAGGAGTTCATGATCTGAGCCACAGTCAGCTCCCAGAGTCTTGTTTTTGCTGATTGTATAGAGCTTCTCCATCTTTGGCTGCAAAGAATATAATCAATCTGATTTCGGTGTTGACCATCTGGTGATGTCCATGTGTAGAGTCTTCTCTTGTGTTGTTGGAAGAGGGTGTTTGCTATGACCAGTGTGTTCTCTTGGCAAAACTCTATTAGCTTTTGCCCTGATTCTTTCCGTATGCCAAGGCCAAATTTGCCTGGTACCCTAGGTGTTTCTTGACTTCTTACTTTTGCATTCCAGTTCCCTATAATGAAAAGGACATCTCTTTTGGGTGTTAGTTCTAAAAGGTCTTGTAGGTCTTCATAACTGTTCAACTTCAGCTTCTTCAGCATTACTGGTTGAGGCATAGACTTGGATTACTGTGATATTGAATGGTTTGCCTTGGAAATGAGCAGAGATCATTCTGTCATTTTTGAGATTGCAGGCTCAGAGGTTAAAGCGTCTGCCTGGAATGTGGGAGACCTGGGTTCGATCCCTGGATCGGGAAGATCCCCTGGAGAAGGAAATGGCAACCCACTCCAGTACTCTTGCCTGGAGAATCCCATGGAGGGAGGAGCCTGATAGGCTACAGTCCATGGGGTCTCAAAGAGTCAGACACGACTGAGCGCTTTCACTTTCAGTTTCACTGCATTTCAGACTCTTGTTGACCGTGATGGCTACTCCATTTCTTCCAAGGGATTCCTGCCCACAGTAGTGGATACAATGGTCATCTGAGTTAAATTCACCCATTCCAGTCCATTTTAGTTCACTGATTCCTAGAATGTCGACGTTCACTCTTTCCATCTCCTGTTTGGCCACTTCCAATTTGCCTTGATTCATGGACCTGACATTCCAGGTTCCTATGCAATATTGCTCTTTACAGCATCGGACCTTGCTTCTATCACCAGTCACATCCACAGCTGGGTATTGTTTTTGCTTTGGCTCCATCCCTTCCTTCTTTCTGGAGTTATTTCTCCACTGATATCCAGTAGCATATTGGGCCCCTACTGACCTGGGGAGTTCCTCTTTCAGTATCCTATCGTTTTGCCTTTTCATACTGTTCATGGGGTTCTCAAGGCAAGAATGCTGAAGTGATTTGGCATTCCCTTCTCCAGTGGACCACATTCTGTCAGACCTCTCCACCATGACTCGCCCGTCTTGGGTGGCCCCACATAGCATGGCTTAGTTTCACTGAGTTAGACAAGGCTGTGGTCTGTGTGATTAGATTGACTTGTTTTCTGTGATTATGGTTTCAGTGTGTCTGCCTTCTGATGCCCTCTCGCAACACCTACTGTCTTACTTGGGTTTCTCTTACCTTGGACGTGGGGTATCTCTTCACGGCCGCCCCTCCTGACCTTGAAAGTGGAGTAGCTCCTCTCGGCCCTCCTGCGCCCACGCAGCCACTGCTCCTGTTTCATGTAGAATATTTAAATATAATTAGTATTCCTTAATAGTGGAATTTTATATTAGTCATCAATGCATGCAATGAAAATATAAAATTTACACTTAGAAAGATAGAACATGCATCTTCTCATCCAATCTCTGTGATATTTTCTTGATACTTTTCCAACCCTTACCTTGGAAATTGTACGTAGCCATTGATAGTCTGTGACAGTCTGTGCTCAGTTGCTCAGTCATGTCTGACTCTGATCCCATGGACTGTAGCCCACCAGGCTCTTCTGTCCATGGAGTTCTCCAGGTAAGAATGGATTGCCATTCCCTTCTCCAGGGGATCTCCCTGACCTATGGACCGAACCCATGTCTTTTGTGTCCCCTTTATTGGTAGGTGGGTTCTTTACCACTAACACCACCTGAGAAGCTAATGACTGGTGTTCACTCAAATCTTGTTAAATTTTACAGCTTTTATTATTTTTAAAAATTATTTATTTATTTATTGTTAGCTGTGCTGGGTCTTCATTGCTGTGAGTGTCTGTCTGTCTGTCTGTGTGTGCATGCTGGGTCTTTGTTGCTGCTTGGCCTTTTCTCTAGTTGAGGCAAGCAGGTGCGGCTCTCCGGTTGCAGTGCCTGGGGTTCTCACTGCAATGGCATCTCTTGTTGTAGTGCATGGGTTCTAGGGCAAGCAAGCTTCAATAATTGCAGCACATGGGTTCTGCAGTTGTGGCCCCTGGACTCAGTTGCTCTATGGCATGTGAGATCAGGACTCAAACCTGTGTCTCCTGCATTGGCAGGATTCTTTACCATTGAGCCACCAGGGAAGCTCAAATTTCACTCACCATATGGTTTATTTTATGCATCAATAACTGGGCTAAAGGATGCCTGGATAGCTGGCAAAACATTTCTGGGTGTGTCTGTAGGGTGTTTCTGGAAGAGATGAGCATTAGATTCAGTAGACTGAGAAAAGAAGATCTGCCCTTAGCAGTGTAGGTAGGCATCATCCAAAGGGTTGAGACCCAGAATAGAACACAAAGAGGAGGAAAGGGACTTCCCTGGTGGTCCAGTGGCAAAGAAGTCTGCCTGCCAATGCAGGGGACACAGGCTTGATCTCCGGTCAGGGAAGGTTGCACATACTGCGGGGCAACTAAGCTTCTGTACCACAATTACTGAGCCTGCACATCCTGAAGCCTGTGCTTGGTAACAGGAGAAGCCGCTGCAGTGAGAAGCCTGTGCATCACAACTAGAACATAGCCCTTAGTTGCCTCAGCTAGAGAAAGCTTGAGCGCGGCAATGAAGACCCAGGGCAACAACAACAACAACAAATATATATATATATATATAGAGAGAGAGAGGAGGAAAGGGTGATTTCCCTTTCTCTTGAGCTGGGGTGTCCACACTAGGACCTACACCACTGACTCCCCTGATTCTCAGGCCTTCAGACTCAGACTGAATTATACCATTGGCTTTCCTGGTTCTTCAGCTTGCATATAGCAGATATGGGACTTCTCAGCCCTTGTAACTTGTAACTGCATAAGCCAATTCCTATAATAAGTTTCCTCCTTTGTATATCTATGAATATATCCTATTCTTTTTCTCTGGAGAGTCCTGATTAATGCACCATGTAATTCATCAATTCAAAGTATACAACTCATGACTTTTAGTTTATTCACAGAATTGTGTAACCGTAATCACTATCTAATTTCAGAACATTTTCATTACCCCCAAAAGAACCACTCTATTCCGATTACTCCCTGTTCCCCTTTCCCTCAACCCTTGGAAACTACTAATCTACTTCCTGTCTCTGTGGATTGCCTCCTTTGGGTATTTCATATAAGTGCAATATGCAACCTTTTGCATATTGTGTCTGGCTTCTTTCACTTAGCATGTTTTCAAGGTTCATCTATGCTGTAGCATTTATCCATGTTTCATTCCGTTTGGCAGCTGAATTGTATTCTATTGTGTGGATATACCTAATTTTTTAATCTCTTCATCTGTTGGTGGACATTTGTTTCCACCTTTTGGCTAATCTGAATACTACTGCTATGAACGATGTCATATAAGTATTTGTGTGAGTACTAGTTTTCAGTTCTCTGGGTATATACCTAGGAGTAGGGCTTCCCTGATAGCTCAGTTGGTAAAGAATCTGCCTGCAATTCAGGAGACCCCGGTTCAATTCCTGGGTCAGGAAGATCCCCTGGAGAAGGGATAATCTACCCATCCAGTATTCTTGTGCTTCCCTTGTGGCTCAGCTGGTAAAGAATCCTCCTGCCACGCAGGAGACCTGGGTTCAGTCCCTGGGTTGGGAAGATCCCCTGGAAAAGGGAAAGGCTACCCACTCCAGTATTCTGGCCTGGAGAATTCCGTGGACTGTATAGTCCATGGGGTTGCAAGGAGTTGGACACAACTGAGCGACTTTCCCTTTCACTTCACTTTCAGAATTGCTAGCTCATATGGTAAGTCTCTGTTTAACTTTTAGAGGCACTACCAAAATGTTTTCCACAGCGGCTCCATCATCTTACATTCCCAGTAGTTGTGTACAAGAATTCCAGGTTTTCTCCATTCTTGTCATATATCCAGAGTACATAAAGAATGCCCTTATTAGTTAATACGATTTGCAAGTATTTTCTCTTTCTATGGTTTATCTTGTCACTTTCTTTTTTAGATTGAAGTTTAGTCAATTTACAATATTATATTATTTTCAGATGTACAGTATAGTGATTCAGTATTTTTGTAGGTTATATTATAGGTTATTACACGATAATGGCTGTATTTCCCTGTGCTATACACTATAATCCTTGTTGCTTATCTTTGTTTTTTTCACTTTCTTGAAGTTGTCTTTCAAAGCAGAAAAGTGATACATTTTGTAATATCTAATACATTTTTTCTTAAGTTGTTGTGCTTTTGGTGTCATATCTAAAAAAAAACATAGCCTAATTGAAGGTCCTGAAAATTTTACACCTACATTTTCTTCTAAGAGTTTTATTCAGCTCTTATGATTAGGTCTGTGATCCATTTGGAGTTAATTTTTATATATATTGTTAAGTAAAGGTCCAACTTTATTCTTTTGCATGTGACATCTATTTGTTCCAACATCACTCACTGAAAAGACTCTTCTCTATTGAATTGTCTGGCATCCTTGTTAAAAATCAGTTCACTGTAAATGTCAGTGTTTCTAGACTCTCAATTTTATTCCATTGATTTATGTGCCTATCCTTATGCCAGTATCCCACTGTCTGGATTATTATAGTTTTGTACTAAGTTTTGAAATCAGGATGTATGAGTCATCCAACTTTGTTCTTCTTTGTCCAGGTTGTTTTGGCTATTCTGGATCCCTTGTATTTCCATACTTTTTTTTAGGATCGTCTTTTTGATTTCTGTGAAGAAGATGCTTGGGGATTTGATAGGAGTTGTGCCGAATGTGTAGATCAGCTTGGGAGTATTGCCATCTTGACAATATTAAGTCTTCCAATCTATGAATATGGGTGTCTTTCCATTCATTTGGGTCTTTTAACATTTATTTCAACAATGTTTGTAGTTTTCAGAGTACATGATTTGCATTTCTTTTGTTAAATCTATTCCTAAGGATTTTATTTTTTGATGCTATTGTAAATGCAGTTGTTTTTTTAATTTGATTTTTGGATTGTTCTCTACTAGTGTATAGACATATTATTTTTAAAATTGATCTTGACCCCTACAACTGTGATGAACTTATTAGTTCTAATATTAATAGTTTTTGCAGTGGATTTCTTAGGATTTTCTATGCAAGATAGGTCATCAGCAAACAGAAATTGTGTTACTTTTTTTCTTTTTATTGCCTAACTGCCCTTGCTAGAACCTCCAATACAGTGTTGACTAGCAGTGGCAAAGAAATTCCCTGGCAGTCCAATGGTGCTCTCATTGCTGAGGGCCCAGGTTCAATCCCTAGATGAGAAACTAAGATCCTGGAAGACAAGCGATACGGAAGAATAGCAGTAGCTAAAGTGCAAATCCTTATCTTACTCCTTATTAGGGCAAAAGCAGTCTTTTACCATTAAGTATGATGTTATTTGGGGTTTTAGCTGTTTCTGTAATGCCAACGCATATCCCAGTAGAGATGTTCAGGCTAATGGTAGAAATACAGGATAAAACTCAGAGGAAAGATCTGGGTTTCTTGTGGAATTCCTTAGTGTTCAGATGATAGTTGAAGTTGTTGAAATTAATGAAATGGTCCAGACAGGGAGCATAGGATGAGAAGACAACTGGGGATAGACCTTTTGGGAAATATCAACCTTCAATGAACAAAGAGGCAAAGAAGAACCCTTAGAGTGGTAATTCTTCAGCTTGGCCAAGCAAAGTTATCTGGGGAACTTTATAAAATTATAAATTCCCAAGTGCTATCCCAAGGAATTCTGATTAAGGAGGGTTTGGCCTTGGTATCTGTGATTTTAGAAACTCTAGCAATTTGGTTCCCTGACTCCTTTGATCTGTACCTCTGTTCTCAATACTTGTTTTGTTTTGAACACCTGTTTGTCTTCAGAGAAGCGGTGATACACTGACTCTTGAAGCCTTATTGAGTTGCAGGTGAAGTTTCCACCGGTCAACCAAACTATCAAAACACTGAATTCATCTAAGGGATGGCCTCTCTCATATCTCTGTAGTCTAATTGGTTGCCCAGTCTTGTCAGTCACACTTTAGAAATATCTCTCAAGCCCACTTCCTCCATTTCCTGCTTCTTAAGGTATTCATCCCCCTGCACCTGATCTGTATCAACTTATCTATTTGGTCTCTGTTTTTTCTCTGTAGTTATCTCCATGCTACCTCCAAAATTATCTTTTATCTGTCATAGTATATCTTTGTTGAAAAACCTTTAATTGCTCCCTGTAGTTGTAAGATGAAATTCATGCTCCTTTGTTTGATGTAAAGACTTTTCACCACCTTACTGTAGCACACTTTCCCAGCATTAGTTCCTGACACCTTTCTCTTTGCACCCCACAGTATTTCCCTTCTACTGCCTTTTTCTTCCCTATTTCTTGCATAATAATCTCTGGCATCCTTCAGGATCTAGCTTAAATGTCCTACCCTATGGTGTTGCTCTTGATGGTCCACACTGACTTACTTACTTCTTTGTAACTATAACAGTGCCTGGGGAATGAGCAGTGTGAACCCTGATAGATACAGGAGAAAAAAATGGAAATGTTAAAATTTGTGTGTGCGTGTAAATCTAATGCAAAGGCAGGGCAGTTCAGTGGTTACAAACACAGATCCAAGAGCTAAACTGCTGCTGTTGCTGCTGCTAAGTCGCTTCAGTCTTGTCCGACTCTGTGCAACCCCATAGACAGCAGCCCACCAGGCTCCCCTGTCCCTGGGATTCTCCAGGCAAGAACACTGGAGTGGGTTGCCATTTCCTTCTCCAATGCATGAAAGTGAAAAGTGAAAGGGAAGTCGCTCAGTCGTGTCTGACCCTCAGCGACCCCATGGACTGCAGCCTTCCAGGTTCCTCCATGCATTGGAGTTTCCAGGCAAGAATACTAAAGTGGGTTGCCATTGCCTTCTCCAAGAGCTAAACTGCTTGGGCTTAAATCCTGATACTGCTACTTTTCTAGCTGTTTTTTTTTTTTCTTTTTTAAAAGATTTATTAAGATTTATTTGTTCATTTATTCCTGCGCTGGGTCTTCATTGCTGCATGCCGGCTTTCTTTAGTTGCAGCAATGGGGGGCTACTCCGGTTGCGGTGCTTGGACTTCTCATTGCGGTGACTTCTCTTGTTGTGGCTCATAGGCTCTAGGGTGCATGGGCTTCCATAATTTGCAGGCTCCAGAGCACTGGCAAAGTAGTTGCAACACATGAGCTTTAGTTGCTCTGCAGCATATGGTATCTTCCTGGACCAAAGATAGAACCCGTGTTTGCTACATTGGCAGGTGGATTCCTGACCACTAGACCACCAGGGAAACACCTAGCTCTTTTTGATTTGGGCAAGTTACTTAAGCATTTTCCATTTCCCATCTGTGAATTGAATATCATTCCAATCACTTACGGTTGTGTTACCAACCACCTTAAGACTTGATAACTTAAAACAACTCTTCATTATCATTGCCCAAAGTTTGAGGGGATGACTAAGCTCCCTGGGTGGTTCTCATGGGGATCTGTTATATGGTGACTTGGAATGGAATTTTCTGTAAGTTTCTTCACTCTTGCATCTCACACCTGGGCTAAGAGGACTGTTAACAGTGCTTAGTACAGTGCACAGCAGATGGTAACTGCTCAGTGATTTTTTAAAATAAGTGGGTGGAAAGAATAAATGGAATAAGGTAACATTGCCTGGGATCAATGAGGTTCCCAGGACATAGAAATTTCAGTGCTAAAACCTAGAAAGTCTCAGATAAACCAGGGCAAATGGTTACATTAGGAATAAATGAGTGAATGCATTTTTCAAGAGACCAAAGTTGAAACTTGACAATAAGGTGAGGTTACTAGGCCAGTCATCAAAGCTTGGTAAGATCATATATCATGTTAAAACTGTTTTTAAGCATTAGAATTTTTTGATTTGTTTGTTTTTTCTTTAAATGAAAACTTACCTGAGCACAGTGCATATAAAACAGACAAATTGGACCCTGGTCGATGTGCAGAACAGGGTACCTGGAGCTTTGGTTTTGGCCTTTTCCTCCTTCTCTCTTTCCCTTTAGAGGCCCTCAGAGCACCTCTGAAAACCCTAGGGCACTACCTTGTAAGCCAAGGTAGTGATTTATATAGTAAATCATAGCGCAGGGCCTTTTGAAGCCTTTGAAATCTGACCGTTTGGCTCCTCTTAAACTTACATTCTGGGCTTCCCAGGTAAAGAACCCCCGCCTGCCAATGCTGGATACGTAAGAGATGAGGGTTCGATCCCTGGACTGGGAAGATCTCCTGGAGGAGGGCATGACAACCCACTCCAATATTCTTGTCTGAAGAATCCCACGGACAGAGGAGTCTGGTAGGCTACAGCCCATAGGGTTGCAAAGAGTAAAACATGACTGAAGTGACTTAGCATGCACGTGTACAAATATATTCTACAGCCTGGAGCATGAACGGTAGGAGAAGGTAAGGCAAGTGGACAGTTCCAGGGCACCAGAGTGGTAGAAGGGAAGTTGTCCAGCACAAGGAAAGAAGGTGGGCCAGATCTTTACAGGCTCCCCCTGAACCAGAAACCAGCCCATTTATGTAAAGGAAGCAATATCAGTACCAGGGGAGCTCAGGGGCAGGAAGGGTGAAGCAGAAGGGCCAGTTGTTTGTGCTATCATTTGCAAGTCAGGAACTGATTGACTTCATAAACATTTTATCATACCTGACTATTTTAAGAGTAAAAACTTTGATATATGTAAAGATGTACAAGCGAATAGTCTTCCTTCCTTCCTTTCTTTTTTTCGGCCGCACCACGTGGCTTATGGGATCTCAGTTCTCTGACCAGGGATTGAACCCTGGCCACAGCGGTGAAAGCCCAGAATCTAACCACTAGACTACCAGGGAACTCTCAAGTGAATAATCTTTGTCACAGTAACTCCACCTCTAATAATTTCCACTAAGGGCACAATGACAAATGTATGCAAAGATACGTACAAGAAAAAAAGAAAGATGTATACAAAGATAGTCACTGAAGTTTTATAATAGTAAAGGATTCCAAGAGGAAGAGATATGTAAGCTGAATAGTAAAGGGTGAGTACGGATTAACCAGGCCTTTTGGGCAAAGAGTAGAAAGAGAAGAAGGTTTTCCAGTTAGAGGAAACAGCAAGTACTGAAGTATAGAGACGTGAAAAGTTTAATATTGGAGAACTATAAGAAATTGGAAATTACTGGAGGAAAGGATACACTGTAAATGAGGGAGAAGATGAGGCTGGAAGGGAGGGTAAGTTCAGAGGCAGAACAAAATGATGATTCATATTTTAAACAAGTCACAGTAATGTTACTGCTTGACTGAGAAACATGTTCTTTAGATTGACATGTATACATAAGAGAAGTAAGAAATCTAATCCTGTGTGTAGGAGATTCAAGCCAAGGGAAGTAGTGAACTATTCTTGAGTTTCAGTGTTATTTGAACTCATGTACACCCATGGTGGATTCATGTCAAGGTATGACAAAACCAATACAGTATTGTAAAGTAAAAATAAATAAATAAATAAAATAAATGTTATTTGAAACAGTAAAATAAAGAAGATTAATGAATCATGGTACTTTGATGTCAGATGTAATCATCTCTATGTATGATTGATCAAAGTTGGTCTATCTATGTATGATTGATCTATGTATGAATGGTCAAAGTTCAAGAACCTGTTATTTTTATAAAAATACTGCTTTTTTGTTTACAAGGTCTCCTCAAAGGGTCCAGACTTATTTGGCTAACGTTTTGTTTCTGATGCAAAAAGTTATGCTTTTAACCAAGTTGATCATAAAATAAAACCTTGCATAGTCTTAATAGATTTATGCCATTTGCATAGCAAAAATTGCTGCAGATTTGCCATTATCATATTGACTCAATCAGATTATGCTGTTGCTGCCACTTGCCTGTTTTCAAACTCATAGAAGTTTATCAGGCACAATCAGCATCTTTTTACTACTACTAAATAATCTTCTGAAAGAAAGGTTTTTGTCCCACCTCTTCCTACCAGCTCACTGTTCTCTAACTACAAAGCGCCCACCCACCACTATATCATTTACTGCATCAACAGACCCTGGGTCAATGGCAGTACTTGATCACAGGTGAAAGATTATTAGACTGATGAATTGAAACCATTGCATCTTAAAATGTTCCTCTATTGGACTTCCCTGGCGGTCCTGTGGTTAAGAATCTGCCTGCCAATGGGGACATAGGTTCAATCCCTGTTCCAGGAAGATTCCACTTGCCTCTGGGCAACAAAGCCCATACACTGCAATTACTGAGCCTGCGCTCTGGAGACCACACCCTGCAACAAGAAAAGCCACCACAATGAGAAGCCTGAGCACTAAAACTAGAAAGTAGCTCCCACTTGCCACAAGCAGAGAAAGCCCACGGACAGAAACAAAAACCTAGCACAGCCCAAAATCAATCAATCAATAAAAAACTTTTAAAATTTCCCTCTGTACACATCAAACATTTAAGTCTCAAAAGAATGTAATTCCTTCTCAAGGAACAATTTATGGTGGAAGAACCTGTCTCACAACTTGGAATCCTAAAACAATGGAATGTTAGAGGTACACACCAGCCTGCATTTCAGAAATTATCCAGCTCCTTACAGAAGTAACTGAAGTCTAGGAAGACAACATAGTATCTGTGAGACCTTGGGCAATTTACTTATTTTCTCTTGGTTCACTTTTCTTATCTATTAAATCGATCTTAGGGTGTGGAGAAAAGGGAACCCTCTTATACTGTTAGTGGGATTATAAATTGGTGCAGCAAAAAATAAATAAATTAGTGCAGCTACTATGGAGAACGGCATGGAGGTTCTTTAAAAAACTAAAAATAGAGTTGCCATATGATCCTGCAATCCCACTCCTGGGTATCTGTCTGGAAAAGATGAAAGCTCTAATTTGGAAAGCTATATGCATGCCAGTGTTCTTATCAGCACTATTTACAATAGCCAAGACATGGAAGCAACCTAAATGTCCATCAACAGATGAATTGATAGAGAAGATGGGAACACATGATGGAATATTAGCCATAAAAAAATGAAATAATGTCATTTATATCAATATGGATGAACCTAGAGATTATCATACTGAGTGAAGTAAATCAGACAAAGGCAAATATCATATGATATCAGTTATCTATGGAATCTAAAAAAAAATGACACAAACTTATTTGCAAAACAGAAATAGACTCACAGACATAGAAAACAAACTTATGGTTACCAGAGGGGGAGGGAGAGGAGGGTAAATTAGAAGTATGGAATTAACAGATACATACCACTATACATAACACAGATAAACAACATGGGTTTACTGTATGGCACAGGAAATTATATTCAATATCTTTTAATAACCTATAATGGAAAAGAATCTGAAAAAGATTGTGTATGTATGTATATACCTGAAAAATGGTAAATCAACTATACTTCAGTTAAAATAGATAAATCTTAGCAGTACCTCAGATTGCTATTGTAAGGAATAAATGAAATAATGCAAGTGAAAATTTTAAAGCTGTATTAAGCTCAAATATATCACTCAATAAATGTTGTTATGATTACAAAGATGTAACAATGAATAAGGGGTCCTGAGTCTGCTGTTTTTTAATTTAATTTAATTTAATTTTGGCTGTGCTGGGTCTTCAGCGCTGCTCAGGGTTTTCCCTAGTTGCAATGAGCGGGGGCTACTTTCTCTAGTTGCGGTGCTCAGGCTTCTCACTTCAGTGACCTCTCTTGTGGCAGAGCACCAGCTTTAGGTCACGTGAGCTTCGATAGCACTGGCATGTGGGCCCAGTGATTGTGGTTCCAGGGCTCTGGAGCACAGACTCAATACCTGAGGCGCATGGGCTTAGTTTCTCCATGGCATGTGGGATCTCCCAGGATCAAGGATTGAATCCGTGTCTCCTGCCTTAGCAGGCAGATTCTTTACCACTGAGCTGCCAGGGAAACCCCTGAATCTACTATTAATTTGGAACGAACTCAGAAAGTTCCTGAGTTTTCCCCATGTGTGAAATGAGGTTGGATTCAGTCAGTGTTCAAGTTGCACTGTGGAGTCCTAGTGCTTCCCTGAAGGACTGCAAGGGAGAGGATAGGAGACCAGCAGGCATTCCAACACTTACCTGTCTTCTACCAAAGCTGTTTAGCTTTCATCTTACTTGTATTTTTTGTTTGAGTAAAAGAGTTCTGCCAAAAAAATTTAATAACTGCTTATTGAGATCATCTTTAAGCTTCTTTCAGTTCAAGAGTCTATGCTTTTGCAACAAACACACTGTGTTCCCCTATTATTATTTCAAAAGAAAGACAAAGGTTTTAAAGTTTTGAGGATAAGATCAACTTGTGACTTTAGGGGCAGAGCCAGAACAGAGCTCTATTTCCTGACCTTAAGGAAGAGACATGATAATCTTTTGAGGTTAATGGGAAGGAGATACTCAAATAATAAAAGGTCAGTGATGGTTATGGATGTTCTTGTATCTTCCTTATGAGGAAACAGATTCTGCCTTTTTCCTTCTTAGTTTCTGCTTTAGTTGTTTAAGGAATTCATATTCTCCTTAACAGTGCTGATGACTAGTCTGTGATTGCTACATTTATTACCCAATCCTTTTCTGGGTAACTAAAGATTCAAAGTCTGAGTTAAAGTTTACTGGAAAAGAGAAATTTAAGGAGAGATGTTACCATCACTTCTTTTTTAAGACTTTTTAAGTGGGGTATCATTGATTTACAATGTTAGGTTTAGGTCTACAGCAAAGTGAATCAGTTATACATAAACATATATCCACTCTTTTTTAGATTCTTTTCCCATGTAGGCCATTATAGAGTATTGAGTAGAGTTCCCTGTACTATACAGTTATTATTATATAGATAGATAGATAACTTATTAGTTATCTATTTTATATATAGTACTGTATATTGACCATCACTTCTATTCAGATTTTATAGGTTACAGTTATTGCCAGACTATTGAAATATCCAGGTGAGGATTTGTATATTTCAGATGCAATTCTCTGATACAGTTCTAATTTTCAGAGATCTCACCCCAGTTTCAATGGTCTAATCAAAAAAGAGGTTGTAAGTATATCAAAATATTAAATAAGCAAATTTTGTCGGTACATAATAAACTTATGGTATGTTTTCTATTGGATTAAGTTACTACAATAGTCTTATTTTCTGTTTAAACTTTCTCAGGATAAAAAGTGCTTCAGTTCAGTTCAGTCCAGCTCTTTGTGACCCCATGGACTGCAGCATGCCAGGACTTCCCTGTCCATCACCAACTCCCAGAGTTTACTCAAACTCATGTCCATTGAGTCAGTGATGCCACCCAACCATCTCATTCTCTGTCGTCCCCTTCTCCTCTCACCTTCAATCTTCCCCAGCACTGGGGTCTTTTCAAATGAGTTAGCTCTTTCTGATGGCCAAAATATTGGAGTTTCAGCTTCAACATCAGTCCTTCCAATGAACATTCAGGACTGATTTCCTTTAGGATAGACTGGTTGGATCTCTTTGCAGTCCAAGGGACTCTGAGGAGCCTTCTCCAACACCACAGTTCAAAAGCATCAATTCTTCGGTGCTCAGCTTTCCTTATAGTACAATGATTTATGTGTACTGACAGTATCAGATTCTAGTATATAAATTCCATGCTGTTCTTTCAATTTTGCTGTTTCAAGAGTCTTTGAACTAATGTTCTATTGTATAGAAAAGTTAAAGGACATTGATTTTCATCAGATAAGAAATGTAACTCCACCCCAATGTTCAAAGCAACACTATTTACAATAAGTGCCCATCAGCAGCTTATTGACTTAAGAAGATATGGTATACATATATTAATATATATATCCCAATGAAATATTACTCAGCCATAAAAGAGTAAAATATTGCCATTTACAGGAACATGGTGCTAGAGAGTATTAGACTTAGTGAAATAAGTCAGACAAAAAAAGAGAATATGATATCACTAAAATATCACATGATATTACTAAATGTAGAATCTTAAAAATAATACAAATGAATTTATTTATAAAACAGAAACAGACCCACAAATGCAGAAAACAAACTTATGGTTACCAAAGGGGAAGGGAGGGTGGATAAATTAGGAGTATGGGACTAACAGATACATACCACTATATATAAAATACACTATAAGGATTTATTGTAAAGCACAGGGAAGTGTATTCAATATCTTATAATAACCTATAATGGAAAAGAATCTGAAAAAAAAGTATGTATATGAATAACTGAATCACTTTGCTATATATCTGAAACTAACACGATATTGTAAAGCAATTATGCTTTAATTGAAAAACAAAAGAAAGAGAAATGTAACTCTAAAAGATATGCAACTTTCTACTGTGCAATTTTAAAATTCTCAGACTCTGTTACAAGGCATTGCATTCAAAACAATGGATCTGAGTGTAAATGAAATAGCATGCTTCTGGATTTTCATGAAGATTTTATTAAAGCCTAAATTGCATACTAATCATTTGTACATATGCCTTGTTTTTATGCAATGGAAAGTACTGCCTAGACAATAAAATCTTTTGCCTAGCCTTGACCCCGTCTCTATGTTCCATCAGTCAGAGATAACCACTAGTCACAGTTTCTTATCTAGCATTTCAGAGATATTTAATGCATTTTTCTGCTATAAGAAAGCAAATCTTCAGTACTTACTATTTTATTTGGTCCTCACAAAAATTGTGCGAGGTAAACAGAAGGTTTCCTTCCCGATCACAGAAATGAAAATGGAGGCTCAGAGAAGTGAATCAATTATTATGACTCCGCTGTACAACTAATAAGTTGATCACACAGTCAGGGCTTTATTAAGCACCTCTTACATCCAGGCATTGGGTTGAGGGATAGAGACAGGACTCCATGCTCAAATGTATTATATCTTGGTTAGTTTGGGGGAGGCTTTCATACAATGTAAATGTGATTAATAGAGAAATCTTGATTCATGAGTATAATATACTCAGGGCTTCCCAGGTGGCTCAAGTGGTAAAGAATCCATCTGCCAATGGAGAGCCACAGGGGAGGTCGGTTCAGTCCTTAGGTCAGAAAGATCCCCTGGAGGAGGAAATGGCAACCCACTCCAGTATTCTTGCCTGGAAAATGCCATGGACAGAGGAGCCTGACAGATTACAAGCCGTGGGTTCACAGAGTCGAACACAACTGAGTGACTGAGCACGCATGATATACTCAACGCTATTCTGCGAGAGCCCAGAGGAAAGAGAAAAGTAAAGGTGGCTTTTCTAACTATAGTATTGCCTACCTAGGCATCTGGGTTTTCATTTTACAGACTTCTTAGGAAACACCAACTGTTATAAGGAAGTGTTGCTTTTGGTTTAATGTTTATCCTGCCAGGGAACTCCACCCTTAAATGATCTTAGTGACTAATAGGACTGGAACCAGTTCTCACTTACCAGATGCAAATTCTACTTACCAGCTTGTTTTTTGTGCCTTCTGCTGATTTGCAGTTAGGCAAATCTAGACTAAAGAAGTTCTTGAATGAGAATAGGCAATGATGCAGTTAAATTTGCTCTTTAATTTCAAAATTGGCCTGGCACAATGGCCTCACCTAAAAGTCATACAGTCAGTCGGTTGGTCTTATATTCCCTGACAGTTAGGGCACCCTCCCTGGTCACCCGCAGTGACTCAGAAGGCAGCTGCAGAGAACAGGAAGGCCTGAGATTCATGTGACCCACCATCGGCCTTCACCAGGGCAAACAAAGCAGATGGATGTCTCCAGCGGCCCACAGCTTTATGTTGCATTTCTGGATTTTTTTTTTCTCTCCTGCTTCAAACTGCTCTGAATTTTCTCCTTGACCTAGTTTCACCTGTGAAAAAATGCCATCCGAAAGGGCCTGCCGAGATGTTGTCTGGGCCCGCGTCCCTGAAGAAGGCCAACAATCTGTTTGCACACAAAAAATGGAAAAAATGTTTCTGTGCTTCAAAGATTACTGAACACAGTCTTTCCAAAATGAATCAGTTCCTTCCAGCAGGGATAATTTCCACTAATTGGGAAAACAAAGCTATCACTATTCAGTCACCAACCACTAGATTTCAGAAGAGACCACATGTCCTCACAGTTTCAGGCAGTTTTTCTTGGCCAGGTTTAAGCCATTGTTTCCCAAAGTGTGGCCTGAGGGCCACCTACATCAGAATCATGAAGATTAAGGAATCATTATTGCTAGAGAAGGAGCCAGTAGTCTGTGATTTTAACAAACATTTCAACACACACAACTCATTTTTATTTTTATTGGAGTATAATTGGTTTACAATGTTATGTTAGTTTCTGCTATACAGCGAAGTGAAACACGTATACACATATCCCTTCTCTCTCAAACGTCCCTTCCCTGCCTCCGCTCCTACTTGTCTAGGTCATCACAGAGCACCAAGCTATGCTGCCTGTGCTACACAGAAGCTTCCCAACAGCTATCTGCTTTATACATAGCAGTGTTTACATGTCAGGCCTACTCTCCCAGTTCGTCTCATCTTCTTCCCTCCCGTGTTCACATGACTGTTCTCTACTGCTGCGTCTCTATCTTCCCTGCAAACAGGCTCATCTGAACCGTCTTTCCAGATTCCATACATATGCATCAGTTCAGTTCAGTTCAGTTCAGTCGCTCAGTCGTGTCGAACTCTTTGCGACCCCATGAATCGCAGCACGCCAGGCCTCCCTGTCCATCACCATCTCCTGGAGTTCACTCAGACTCAGGTCCATCGAGTCGGTGATGCCATCTAGCCATCTCATCCTCTGTCGTCCCCTTCTCCTCCTGCTCCCAATCCCTCCCAGCATCAGAGTCTTTTCCAATGAGTCAACTCTTCGCATCAGGTGGCCAAAGTACTGGAGCTTCAGCTTTAGCATCATTCCCTCCAAAGAACACCCAGGGCTGATCTCCTTCAGAACGGACTGATTGGATCTCCTTGCAGTCCAAGGGACTCTTAAGAGTCTTCTCCAACACCACAATTCAAACGCATCAATTCTTCGGCGCTCAGCCTTCTTCACAGTCCAACTCTCACATCCATACATGACCACAGGAAAAACCATAGCCTTGACTAGACGGACCTTAGTCGGCAAAGTAATGTCTCCGCTTTTGAATATACAGTCTAGGTTGGTCATAACTTTTCTTCCAAGGAGTAAGCATCTTTTAATTTCATGGCTGCAATCACCATCTGCAGTGATTTTTGGAGCCCAAAAAAATAAAGTCTGACACTGTTTCCACTGTTTCCCCATCTATTTCCCATGAAGTGATGGGACCAGATGCCATGATCTTCGTTTTCTGAATGTTGAGCTTTAGGCCAACATTTTTGCTCTCCTCTTTCACTTTCATCAAGAGGCTTTTTAGCTCCTCTTCACTTTC
Organism: Ovis aries; assembly: GCF_016772045.2. Lineage (NCBI taxonomy): Eukaryota > Metazoa > Chordata > Mammalia > Artiodactyla > Bovidae > Ovis > Ovis aries. The sequence goes on along the minus strand of NC_056055.1, from coordinate 87,738,290 downwards.
TGCCATAAGGGTGGTGTCATCTGCATATCTGAGGTTATTGATATTTCTCCCGGCAATCTTGATTCCAGCTTGTGTTTCTTCCAGTCCAGTGTTTCTCATGTTGTACTCTGCATACAAGTTAAATAAGCAGGGTGACAATATACAGCCTTGACGTACTCCTTTTCCTATTTGGAACCAGTCTGTTGTTCCATGTCCGGTTCTAACTGTTGCTTCCTGACCTGCATACAGATTTCTCCAGAGGCAGGTCAGGTGGTCTGGTATTCCCATCTCTTTCAGAATTTTCCACAGTTTATTGTGATCCACACAGTCAAAGGCTTTGGCATAGTCAATAAAGCAGAAATAGATGTTTTTCTGGAACTCTCTTGCTTTTCCATGATCCAGCGGAGGTTGGCAATTTGATCTCTGGTTCCTCTGCCTTTTCTAAAACCAGCTTGAACGTCAGGAAGTTCACGGTTCACGTATTGCTGAAGCCTGCGTCTGAGGTCAGGGGCGGCAGCGGGGAGGAGCTACCCTGCGTCCGAGGCCAGTGGCGGCCGGGAGGATACATATGCATCAATATACAATATTTGTTTTTCTCTTTCTGACTTACTTTGTATGACAGACTCTAGGTCCAACCCCATCACTACAAATGACCCAGTTTTATTCCTTTTTATGCCTGAGTAATATTCCTTTGTATATACATGTCGCGTATATACAGTTGTACCATATCTTCATCTGTTCATCTGTCGATGGACATTTAGGTTGCTTCCATGTCCCGGCTATTGTAAATAGTGCTGCAGCAAACACTGGGGTACAATTGCCTTTTTGAATTACAGTTTTCTCCAGAGATTTGCCCAACAGTGGGATTGCTGGGTCATATGGTAGTTTTTTAGTGTATGTGTTTTTTTTTAAGGAACCTCCATGCTGTTCTCCATAATGACTGTACCAGTTTTCATTTCCACAAAGAGTGCCAGAGGGTTCCCTTTTCTCCTATAACTAATTTTTATGCATGAAATTAACTCAGCTAAGTCAGAGTTCACAAGCCTTCATTGGTAACATCAAAGGAGACAGTCCTAGGGAAGAGGGTTTTTGCTAATGCCTGCCCTGTTTTTACCTCTCTTTTTCCTTCTATCCCTGCCGAAATGCCATTTCTGAAAATATTGCATGGTCATTATAGAAGGAAAGAGAGGAAAGAAGGGCTAAGGAAATAGCCGTGTTCTCTCTCGATTGTGCTAGTGTGGGAATGGTTCTGTTGACTGAAGAAAAACCTCAGAATCTAAAAGCTGCAAGTTAAGTTTTATTCCTGGATCTTACCGAGGACTGTAGCCTGGGAGACTGCTTCTTGGATAACTCCGAGGAACTGCTCCGAAGAGGTAAAGGAGGAGCCAGGATATTTACAAGGTTTCTTTTATTTTATTTTTCTGGGGAAAAAAATGTGGTTGAACCTCAAAAGATTACTGCTAATCACAACAGACATCTCAAGTTAATGATTTTAGTGCTTTTCTAGGTATGCATGTATGAGAAGATACAAGGATCTGGGTTCATTAAAATTATTTCTTAGGAAAACATCTTAACTATCTAGGGCCAGGATCCAAAGCACAGAATACTTCCTGTTTTTCTGTATCTTGAATTCCCCATGGGGCACACTATCCTTGGTGGTTGGCTATAGTGGCCAATGGCTTGATCCTTGTAGAACTGGATGGTAGGCAACATTCTTTGTTCATTGGAATACCAGGCAACATTCTCTGTCTACAGCTCCCTGGCCTGTGCTCGGAATGTGAGAGGTCAGATTCCCAACGTGGCCAAATGGAAGAAAAAGGAGACAGGCTCATCTAGATGGCCAACGCAGTACATCCAGTGCTTTCTCAACATTGTCCTGCCTTTGGACTTACCTGGTGGCTCAGAAGGTATGCGGGAGACCAGGGTTCAATCCCTGGGTTGGGACGATCTCCTGGAGAAGGAAATGGCAACCCACTCCAGTATTCTTGCCTAAAAAATCCCATGGACAGAGGAACCTAGTAGGCTACAATCCATGGGGTCACAAAGAGTCGGACACGACTGAGGGACTTCACCTTCACTTTCACTTTGGCTAGAAGCAGGGCTCCGATGCCAAATTCAAGTTCTTTGTAATCTTGGTGTTCTCTAATAAGCTACTTAGCCCAAACAAAGAAGAAAAAATGATTTCATCAACGCCTTAAAAATAAACATTTCTAAAAGGATTGATTTTAGAAAACAATGGACCAGAATGCTTAAAAATCCTCTTCAAATTTTGTTAAAAACGCAAATCTCCCCTTCTCCCCATTCTAATTAAGTACATATGGTTTGGGGTTTGGGAAACTGCATTTACTAAAGCACCTAAAGTCATTCTAAAGCAAATTTATTCAGGGAACACATTAGGATATCACTTGTTTAATTTTCTGGAGCAAAGATAGACTGGAAAAGAAAGACATTTGCAATGTCCACAACTAACAGGAGATTTCATAGCCAGAACAGCAGTTTTCAAAGTGTAGTCTCTGAACTCGTGGGGTCTCTGAGAATTTTCAGGAGGTTTGCAAGATTGAAAATGTTTTTATAATAATACAGAGATTTTGTTTGTCTTTTTCATGTGTTGACTTTTGCTCCCATTGTCCAAAACCAGTGTTGGGTAAAATTGATGGCCCAGGTAACTAAGTGAATTTACTGAAATAGAAAACATAGGAAGAATAGCCTACATGGAGGGGAAGACTTTAATGTTGGATATATTGATTTGTGGTACCTATTTATTGGACATTCAGATAGAGTTGGTCTGTAGGCATTTATGGATTTGGAGCTCAGCAGAGAGTTCTGAAGTGGACGTATCTGCAATGGATAGTAATTACGCTTCTTCTTTACATACACCTGGATTCTCGTGACTATGTTAAATCTCCACGATATTCTCTTTTTGTCCAAGAATACGCAGTCAAGGATACACTTGCCCATCTCTGTATCCTTGAGCAAGTTAAACAAGCTTCTCTGTTTCTCAATTTTCTCATTCATAAAATGAGGATAAAGAACTTGTGTTATAGGATTGCTTGTGAGTATTAAAGGACTTAAGGTATAAAATACCAAGAGTAGTGCATGGTACACAGCAAGCACTCCATAAATTATCAATGTTTTGTAATTATGGCGCTTGTGCTTTCTCTTAGTAGAACTTGTCATAGTTGTTAGCATATAATTACCATGTTACAAGCCCCATGAGAGTTTGGGTCTTGCTTCCTGCAATATCCTTAGCACTACTACATAGTGGATACACAATACTCATTCAATAAATAATAAATCAATTTCCCAGGGTTGTGGTTATATTGTTGTGAATTTTTCCATCTTTAAGCTGCCTTTTACTTAGATCAACAGGTTGGAGAAGTGAGTTTGCTGTGACTCGTTTTTTGCTCTGTAGAGTGTTGTGTTCCTCAAAATCTCTATGATGGTGGCCCCACACAAGTGGTCAGTAAATGTTTAGAGATTGACTGAGTGTATATTGCGGATCGATCCTCATTTCCTCACTCAGCTTTGCCTGTCTTCATGCTGTTTGTTTGTTTTTCCTTTCTGGCCACATCCCACAGCATGGCGGGGGAAGGGGATCCTAGATCCCCAGCCAGGGATTGAACCTGCACCCCCTACATTGGAAGCATGGAATTCTAACCACTGGACTGCCAAGAGAGTCCCTAGAATTCAAATTTTTACTTGGACTTTTTGAAATATAGTCTGGCATCCATAGGAACTTGCCTATTTTTGAGCTAGAAAAATGGTCTGAAAAATCAAATACCTCATTCTAATGACCAATAACTGACTACTTCATTATCTCAAATGTTACAGATAGCATTAAATCCCACACATGCCCACACTGTGGATTAGTAGGTGTTAGTTTAATGAAACGTATTTGTCTTTTTCATCTTATGCTTTGCAAATGGATTGGTAGATATTCACTATTATTCACTTTGTTGTACCCAAATCATAACTATATTAGAGTACCAATAACTCACTAGCTGCATAGATTTGGGCAAATAATTTCTTTCTGGAAGTAAATTTCCTCATTGATAAAATGAAAGCCTTGAATTCAGGTCTAAGATGTCTTGTAATTCTAATGTCTTCCCCTCCACACCCAGTATCATTTGGTGCCATATCAAACAGCACCACATCAAACAAATTAATTTTTGTTCATCTTCCCCCTCTGTTCAGAGGGAAAAATAAGACTTTGTCTTTCCATAAATCTGGAAGTAAAGTGTTTTGTTTGTTTTTTCGTTGTGCTCATGTTACTAAAAGGCATTTTTTCTTGAAAATAAAATACCGAAAATAGACATTTTTTCTATTTGGCCATTAGGTGTCGCTCAACATGCAGGAAGTATAAGAAACCAGCTGTGGATTATAAAGCTCCCGTTTGGAACTCCAGGGCCTGCCCCGTCTGACTGTCTGAATCTGTGGTTTGCTTAGTCATGTATTGGTATTTATGCGCCAGTTCTCTTGCCATATGTCTTCAGAAATCTTGGCTATCCAAAACATGTATTCTGCGAATGTCCTAATTTTGCCAATTAAGTCAACATGCAATCAGTTCAGTTCAGTTCAGTTGCTCAGTCGTGTCCGACTCTTTACGACCCCATGAGTCGCAGCATGCCAGGCCTCCCTGTCCATCACCATCTCCTGGAGTTCACTCAGACTCACGTCCATCGAGTCGGTGATGCCATCCAGCCATCTCATCCTCTGTCGTCCCCTTCTCCTCCTGCCCCCAATCCCTCCCAGCATCAGAGTCTTTTCCAATGAGTCAACTCTTCACATGAGGTGGCCAAAGTCCTGGAGTTTCAGCTTTAGCATCATTCCTTCCAAAGAAATCCCAGGGTTGATCTCCTTCAGAATGGACTGGTTGGATCTCCTTGCAGTCCAAGGGACTCTCAAGAGTCTTCTCCAACACCACAATTCAAACGCATCAATTCTTCTGCGCTCAGCCTTCTTCACAGTCCAACTCTCACATCCATACATGACCATAGGAAAAACCATAGCCTTGGCTAGATGGACCTTAGTCGGCAAAGTAATGTCTCTGCTTTTGAATATACAATCTAGGTTGGTCATAACTTTTCTTCGAAGGAGTAAGCATCTTTTAATTTCATGGCTGCAGTCACCATCTGCAGTGATTTTGGAGCCCCCAAAATAAAGTCTGACACTGTTTCCACTGTTTCCCCATCTATTTCCCATGAAGTGATGGGACCGCATGCCATGATCTTCGTTTTCTGAATGTTGAGCTTTAGGCCAACTTTTTTGCTCTCCTCTTTCACTTTCATCAAGAGGCTTTTAGTTCCTCTTCACTTTCCGCCATAAGGGTGGTGTCATCTGCATATCTGAGGTTATTGATATTTCTCCCGGCAATCTTGATTCCAGCTTGTGTTTCTTCCAGTCCAGCATTTCTCATGATGTACTCTGCATATAAGTTAAATAAGCAGGGTGACAATATACAGCCTTGACGTACTCCTTTTCCTATTTGGAACCAGTCTGTTGTTCCATGTCCGGTTCTAACTGTTGCTTCCTGACCTGCATACAGATTTCTCCAGAGGCAGGTCAGGTGGTCTGGTATTCCCATCTCTTTCAGAATTTTCCACAGTTTATTGTGATCCACACAGTCAAAGGCTTTGGCATAGTCAATAAAGCAGAAATAGATGTTTTCTGGAACCCTCTTGCTTTTTAGTTGGGCCTTTTGTTTCCAATGTACCAGGATCAAAGCACTCAAAATGGCAGAATTCCCATTCATCCTTCAAGGCCTCCTTCAAATGTCACCTCCTCTGTGGAGCTTAATCTGACCCCCTTCCTTAACCCAGAGCATTGTAGGCAAGTCTCTGTCATGATACTTTTGCATCATGTGTGTTTACAAATGTCTCCCCAAATTCTAGAAAAGATTCAGAATCTTCTTAATAAAAGAAATGCACACTAAAGCTACAAAGAAAGCTATTTTCGTGTAGGAGATTAGCAGATATCCACAAATTTGATAATAGGTTCAGCGTAGTAGGCATTCTTATACATTCTTATTGGGAGTGTACACTTGTTTATGCTTTCTGGAAAGACAGTTTGGCAATCTGTCAAATTTTGAACACAGCAGTTATTCTCCTAGACATTTTTCCTGAAGATGTATAATACTTGCAGCTTTCATATTAGTTGCTCAGTCATGTCCAACTCTTCGCAACCCCATGGACTGTAGCCCGCCAGGCTCCCCTGTCCATGGAATTCTCCAGGCAAGAATACTGAAGTGGGTAGCCATTTCTTTCTCCAGGGGATCTTCCTGACCCAGGGATTGAACCTGGGTCTCCTGCACAGCAGGCAGATTCTTTACCATCTGAGTAAAGATGCCCAAGTGTTCATTTATTTGGCTCCTCTGGATCTTAGTTGCATGTGGGATCTAATTCCCTCACCAGGGCTTGAACCTGGGCCCCCTGCATTGGGAACGTGGAACTTAGCTACTGAATTACCAGGGTACTTGCACACATGCACAAATATCTGTGTAAGGAGATGCTCACTGCACAGTTGGTGGTGGTAGCAAAAGACTAGAAGTGACTTAAAGGCCAACCAACAGGCCCTGGTTAAATTTTCACATCTTACGATGAATTACAGCAGCTATTGAAAGAAAGGAGTATGTTTATAGGAACTGATACAAAATTATCTGGAAGATAAATTATCAGAAAACTGCTAGGTACAGAAAAGTGAAGGAAGTCGTAGCGGGTAGCATTTGTTGAGCACTTTAAAATGGAGTTTCTCATTTCATCTTCATAAAAGCCCTCAGAGGTAGGTACTTATCACCAAGGTACAGATGAGCAAACAGGCTGACAGAAGTTAAATCATTTGTCCAAATTTTAGCTACTGCTTGGAAAAATTGACATGCAAATCCTGTAGTCAGGATGTCTCGGCCTTTGCTCTTGATCACCATACCACATTTATGGGCCAGCGTGCCAACGTGCTCAGTCACTCAGTCATGTCCAGATCTTTGCAACCCCATGGACTATAGCCTGCCAGGCTCCTCTGTCCATGGGATTCTCCTGGCAAGAATACTGGAGGGAGTTGCCATTGGGATATACATATAGGTGCCATATTTCTTAAAGGTAGGGTGTGTATAGGCACCACATGGATTTCATAACAGCCTGGCAGCAGCAGCTGCCTCTGGCAGGAGAATTGCGGGCCAGTGATTCAAAGGGTGAAGGTGTTACCAAAAGAGTTTGTTTGTGAGGTCCAGCTGCTCACTGCCCAAAAGCCAATAAACAGATCAGGTTGGTGGAAAGGAAGGTTTGCTTTATTTCAGATGCTGGCACCTGGGGGAAGGCTGGACGTCTGTCCAAAGGCCGACTCCTGGCCCAGCAACCAGTGAGGCAAGAGCTTTTACAGACAAAAGGAGGGGGCTACAGGCAGAAACAGTACCGTTGGCTCTGACAGTAATCTTCAAATTGATCATTGGTGGTCTGACCAGCATCATCTTGGTTATTTTAGGTGTAGTTAATCTTTAGTTCTAGGATCCTTTTGTTCCCATTTCTTTGAAGCCAGTTCTTAGAATTGTGGCAGCTTATGCCGTGGGTACAGTCTGGTCATCGTGGAGTTAACTTCTTCACCCTGGCGTTTTAGTAACTCCTCACAGGATGTGGCTCAGAATATTATCTATAGCCCTTGAGAAAGAACTAAAGGTCCTGGACCATGCTTAATGATTACATTATTATTATTTGGTCTCCTTTGACTGTTTTCCTTTGTTTTTTTATATTCTCATTTCCCTGATTAAATGTATTCTTTGACTAAAGTTTTCCACAGACAAAAGGCAGGCAGAGGACTCTGGAAGGGGGTGGTGAGGGGGCAAAGACCATAGATCCTGCTCGGTTTGAAAAGGAAGAGGTTTTTTTTTTTTTTTTCCCATTCTACGCAAGTGGTTCTCAGCCTTGGTTGAATGTTAGAAACGCCTGGCGAACTCTTAAAAATACTGTTCCCTGTGCCCATTTTAACATCAAGTGAATGAGAAACTGAGAGAAGGGCCCTGGCGCTAACATTGTTTTCAAAACTTCCCAGGTGATTCAAATGAGAAGTTGGCATTAAGAACCACTCTCAAAACCCTTTTTTAACAATAGCAAGTATTACTTTAAAAAGAATTTCACAAGGGAGCATTGTGTCTTCTGACACAGGTCTCAGGAGAACATAGTTTCCTAGTTGACACTTTATTTTATTGTGTTAAAAATTCTTTCTCTAAATATATGAGACTGGTTAATTTAGCAAAAACAAAACATATAGTTTCAGGGAGTTCCCTGGTGGCCTAGTGGTTAGGATTCCAGGCTTTCACTGCTGTGGCCCAGGTTCAATCCCTGTTCGGGAAACTGAGATCCTACAAGCTGTGTGACATGACCAAAATAAAAGCCATATAGTTTTTACCAAAAACCCATAATATGTATATGTTAATTGACAAGTTATCTATGACCTGATATCATCTTTATGTGAATTTATTTTCTGGTTGTTTAGTTGCTCAGTTGTGTCTGACTCTTTGCGACCTCACGGACTGCAGCACACCAGGCTTTCCTGTCCATCACCAATTCCCAGATCATGCTCAAACTCATGTCCATTGAGTCAGTGATGCCATCCAACCATCTCATCCTCTGTCGTCCCCCGCTTCTCCTCCTGCCTTCTGTCTTTGCCAGCATTGGGGTCTTATAATAATACAAAAAATGTTCTGGCCTCGTATCACCTTAATACACTGTAGATTTGTCAGCTATATCTGTTTCTTGCTAAGAGAGTGGCCAAGAAAATTATTTAAATATATTTTATTTTTATGTTCCTGACATTTTCATTCCTCCCGCCTTCAGCATACTCTTCTTCACATCTCTGTGATGTCATAATACAAAAGAGCTGATAACTCTGAGAAGTTAGCAGTTTATACACAAAGCACTTTCAGAAATGATTTACGTTCATCATTAACAATTCTGTTTTATTGACATACAATAGCTAAAGATGGGCTTTCCAGAAAACTCCACTGAAAGCTTTACTACGGGTAGAGTAGAACACACACCCAGGTACCCAAGGGAAGAAAAGTTCTTGCCCGATCAGTGATTAATAGGTCATACATTAACAAGCTGTCAAGATTTGGAAGGAAGAGGAGTAACAGTGGCATGGTGCATTTTTGGCTGACTTGAATAGGGGAAGGGGAACATTGGCTGAGAGGATGGGTGGTGCTGAGTATGACAGCGGGCAGGTGGGTGATCAAAGGCCCACTTACATGCCTGAGACCCGTGGATGGTTCCCCCCATCCCCACAGCAGGTAACTTCTTGAGCATTATGTTGGCATCCTCTGTCACATTTGTTTCTCTCCTTGGGAAAAAAAAGTCCTGGCATTCACCCATCCCCAGTCCCTATCTTTCTTGAGAAATGCTTTAGTTTTTTTTTTTTTTTGGCTCTGCCATGTATAGAATAGAATTATGAAAAAAATGCAATGTGAATTTAGCTCAGAATACCTGCAACAGATTTTTTTTATATGTCATCAGAGCAGCTAGACATTTATTTAAGAAACAGTTGCTGGGAGAAAAAGAAAAAGAAAAAGAAGGAAACATTGAATATCTGGCCTTTCCTTTAATTTCCCTTTTCTTTTTTGGCCACCCCGGGCAGCTTGCAGGATTTTATTTCCTGACCACCAGAGATTGAACCTGTGCCCCTTCCAGTGGTAGCACAGACCTCCAGGGAATTCTCTCATTTAATTTTCTTCTTGCTTTCTAGTTAATAAATATATTTGGATACTATGCGCCCTTTGTGCCAGGCACTATTGTAGGCAGTCCACATCACCTCATTAAGCTTTCATTTTAAGTGGCTTCCCATTCTTCCTGCCTTTTTCCTTCCTGTAGCCCACATTTTCCCTGACTCCCACTCCTTCTCTCTAGTATTTATTCTGCTGCTATTATTTTTCTCCCTGTTATCACACTCTATCCTTGGAAGACCTGCTATTTTTTCCTGTGGCTCCCCCATCATTTTCCTTTCGGCTGGTCTTTCCTATATGTTGATCAATGTGAAGAACATTCAGAGGAAACACACAAATAGGTTTCCTCAAATACTTTAAAGTTCTGATTACCACCAACTGATGCCAAAATCTTGGCTTTCTGTGCACTGATGCAGGACAGAAATATAGAGGCAGAGTTATGGAGGAGAAAGAAAGAATGGCTTCATTTCTTTGCCAGGCAAGGAGGGAACACAGTTGGCTAGACCCTGATGACAGATTCTAGAAAAAGGGAGTAATAAACTCAGAGCACTTGAAACATTTTTCCTTTCCTTGTTGGTTTAAGGTAAAGATACTTGGGGAAGTAGCCCAGAGAATAAAAGTATCTAGGGCAAATGGAAAAGCTTTTCTAAAGTGAGAAGATGATCTGACTCTTGCCAAGACTGCACACAAGTATCTTGAGCAATATATCATCATATTCTGTGTGATACTCAACATGCATCCTTTTTGCCTTGCACAACTTTTCATTGTTCATGGGATGAACTTTGTTCTAGATTTGAGTCATTTTCTGTTGAACTTTGTGTCCACTTTGTGGTGCTAAATGTTTTACTGGTAGTGTGATAAGATGAATCAAAAGCTTTGCAACTGTAGCTCTGAACTTTGGCCTAGTTTGTGTTGCAACAAAACATATTCCTCTGTGAACTTTCACCTAGACACCTGATTCTCTCAAATCATTACTAGTATTGCAGTGAGCCTAATAATTCTTTTTAATGTATTGATATTTGAGATCTCTAAATACATCATAAATAGTAACACATACATTTTAAGTTAAAGCCATTCTTCCATCTCAGCCTTAGAAAATGGCCCTTGCCTATTTTTTTCATCTGTGGCAATAATGATAATATTAATGGAACCTTTACTACATGCTAGGTATTGTTATCAGCCCTTTGATGGTTTAGTCGCTAAGTCATATCTGACTCTTGAAACTCTCTGGACTGTAGCCTGCCAGGCTCCTCTGTCCATGGGATTTCCCAGGCAAGAATAGTGGAGTAGGGTTGCCATTTCCTTTTCCACTGATGATCAGAGCATCCATGCTGGGGTGTTGACTCCTACCCCAGGTTCAGATCATATCCCTTGATGCTAAGCTTCCTTTTCATTCACCTAGTCATTCATGTTGGGGAACGATTACTCAGATTTCATGAACAGACCAGAGGTATGTCAATGGAGAAATACTTTATAAGCTACACATTTTATCGCTTATACCCAATTATCACACAAGCATTGCACATGTGTTTTGAACAGCAGACTTATAGCAAGCAGAGTTGCACTTCTTGAGTGTACTCTGTGGCAATTTCTCTAGATCCAAACACAGCCAAATCAAGACTCATTTGTTTGCAAAACAAGTCTGTCAGTTGACTGTATAGGTTCCTCCAAACTGGCTAAGGGGGAACTCTGCAGGAATCCAGACTGATTTCCCAACAGGTTCCTCGGGGCCAGGAAAGTCATGCCCAAGGTCTGCTATCAGGCTTTGCCTGAGTGGATTTCTCAGTCCCTCAGATACCGAGATCCTGGCCCATGCCAGAAGAGAAGCTTTCCCATTCATCTGAAAGTCTGCTCAGAACTTAAGAGACCTCAATTTCTGGAAGGATCAGGCAGTGAGGAAAGAAAAATATTTTAATTCTACAGATGTAGTTTACCAAATTGTTATAAATCAATACCAACTTAAAAAATAAATTTAAAAAATCATAACCAACTTAAGGAGAAGGGCTTCCCTCTATCTGGAGAATAGAGATAAAAACCAGTAATATTCCAGACAAAACCCATGCAAATTATAACTATATTCACCAGTTCACTCAGTAGCCAATCCTTTTGTTATCTTTTTATGAAACCATCAGGTTTTATGTTTCGTTCAGTTCAGTTCAGTTGCTCAGTTGTGCCCAACTCTTTTCGACCCCATGGACTGTAGCACGCCAGGCTTCCCTGTCCACCAACAACTCCCGGAGCTTGCTCAAACTCATGTCCATTGAGTGAGTGATGCCATCCAACCATCTCATCTTCTGTCATCCCCTTCTCCTGCCTCAATCTTTCCCAGCATCAAGGTCTTTTCCAATGAGTCAGCTTTTTAGCATCAGGTGGCCAAAGTATTGGAGTTTCAGCTTCAGCATCAGTCCTTCCAATGAATATTCAGAACTGATTTCCTTTAAGATTGACTGGTTTGTTCTCCTTGTAGTCCAAGGGACTCTCAAGAGTCTTCAACACCACAATTCAAAAGCATCAATTCTTTGTCACTCAGCTTTCTTTATAGTCCAACTCTCACATCTATACATGACTAGTGGAAAAACTATAGCTTTGACTAGGTGGACCTTTATTGGCAAAGTAATGTCTCTGCTTTCTAACAGGCTGCCTAGGTTGGTCATAGCTTTTTTCCAAGAAGCAGACATCTTTTAATTTCATGGCTTCCATCACCATCTGCAGTGATTTTGGAGCTCCAAAAAATAGTCTCTCACTGTTTCCATTGTTTCCCCATCCCTATCCCCAATGGTTTTCTGTTAGGATTCCTTTATTTTTTACCCTGTTCAGCAGTATAATCTGAAATTTATCAAGGACCTGTCACTGTCCAAAGGTTATTCCTGCTAATCTTCTTGAAGATGAAGCACTTTTGCAAAAGCATCAGAGTACAACAAAAATTGCCTATAAATGACAAAAGACTTAAAAAGTCATGGTTAAGCACCTGATTACAATGTAGTCAATAAAGAAACTTGGTTACAATAACTAGAGTTATGACTGATTATAACTTTAATCCTTAAAAACCTTAATCTCTGGTAAAAACCAAGAAGCAAGTAATTGTGCATTTCCTGATTGGAAACTTATGCTTTAGCCTTCCTCTCCTAAGAAGGCAAGGGTAGGTTAACTTACACCCATCCAGCAATTAAAGTTCCACTATTTAATCCTATTTGAAATGACCCAGATAGTCAATGAATTCTCTTCATTTGACTTCATTTAATTTCAGTTACCAAAATCTGGAGAAACTAACTTATTTCTGCAAGAAAGAGTTTACCTAAAAGTTATTTTTTCTCAATTTGTTGTTGCTCAGTTGCTCAGTTGTGTCTGACTCATTGTGACCCCATGGACTGTAGCACACCAGGCTTCCCTGTCCATCACCATCTCCTGCAGTTTGCTCAAACTCATTTCAGTTGAGTCTGTGATGCCATCCAGCCATCTCATCCTCTGTTGCCCTCTTCTCCTCCTGCCTTCAGTCTTTCTCAGTATCAGGGTCTTTTCCAGTGAGTTGGCTCTTCTAATCAGGTTGCCAAATTATTGTGCTGGAGAAGACTCTTGAGAGTTCCTTGGACAGCATGGAGTTCAAACCAGTCAATCTTAATGGAAATCAACTCTGAATATTCATTGGAAGGACTGATGCTGAAGCTGAGGCTTCAATACTTTGGCGAAGAGCTGACTCATTGGAAAAGACCCCGATGTTGGGAAAGACTGAGGGCAGGAGGAGAAAGGGAGGCAGAGGGTGAGATGGTTGGATGGCATCACCAACTCAATGGACATGAGTTTGAGTGAACTCCAGGAGATAGTGATATATTTATATATGTATATATGTTTAAAAAAGCTATTCTTGTGAGACATTAGAATAACACTGATAATAACATCATCTTGAAGACTATTTGTTAATGCTTTACCTTTGGAATGTTTAACATTTGGGCGGTGATTCAGTGATAATAGAGAAGAAAGAAGCATTTAGTAAAACATGTTAGAAAATTGCTTTGAGGAAGACTTTAGGAATCAGAATGCTGTATCTTAAAGCAACAATTGTTAAAAGTAGATCTCCCTAGGCCTTTTCCAAAATATATCGAGTCAAAAACAAATGAAGATATACAAAATAAAATACATATTTATTTATTTTTAGTCTTAGAAAATTGGTCCCACCAAAAGGCCAGCTCTTATTTCAGTGCATCATCTTGACTCTTCAAAAAAAAAAAAATCTCTCAGTCAAGAGGTAAAATAAGTCAAAAAAGCAATTCCAGAGGTGCACTCGGACAAAATTATTTCTTATAAACCAGTAACACAGACAACTCTGGGTTTCCAGTCAGCTCTGAGCTCTTTCTGTCTGTCATGCACAGACCCTGAAGGAAAAAAGAAAGAGCTTATCTGCAGATAGGCATATAAAAGCTCAGATTGTAAAAGGGTGGTCATTCCTTGAGTTGGATGGAAAATTTCCTGTCATGTATGTCAAGTTAAAAGGTAGGATATGAAGACTTCCTGGTGGTCCAGTGATTAGGACTCTGTGCTTCCATTGCTGGGGGCACAGGTTCAGTTCCCGGTTGGGAAACTGGGATCCTGCAACCCTGTAAAACATGCAGCCTGCCTACCCTCCCCCCTCAAAAAAGTAAGATATGCCTTTAAATGAGAGAAGGAATTGACCGTATGCTTCCAGACATCTGATAAACACATCACATACATTTCTTCCAAGAGAGAAGTCTGCATTTTAAGAAGAAATAGTAATGGCTTCAAACACTGCTTGCAAAAAGGCAAAGAGGGATTTCTACAGGGACACTGTGCTCAGTGAGAAGCAAGACAGTATATATCCTGGATTGCTAAGGTGTGAAATTTTCAAGGCATTTGGAGGAGAGTAGAATACTTCAGGGGCTTCCTGGTGGCTCAGATGGTAAAGAATCTGCCTGCAATGCTGGAGACCTGGGTTTGATCTCTGGGTTGGGAAGATTCCCCTGGGGGGAGGCATGGCAACCCACTTCAGTATTCTTGCCTGGAGAATCCCCATGGACAGAGGAGCTTGGTGGGCTATAGTCCATGGGGCCATAAAGAGTTGGACATGACTGAGCGACTAAGCTGTGCTGAGTGACAGCACAACACAGAATATTTCAGGCTTTTCATCAGTGATTTCTCTTGACTTGGCCTGCTCCCTAAATCTTGTATTCCTCAAAAGTTTTCTCAGACCCTCCTTTCTTTTTCCTTATGGTCTTTTTCCCTTAGACCCCAGCCATATCACACAAACTCCGATTATTCCCTCCAAAGGAATGACTTCTGAGTCAGCCTTCCCCACCCGAGCTCCCCGCATACATGGGACAGTGTGTGCCGGCCTACGCAGCTGGCCTAAGGGACATAGGTGAGGCAGCAAGGCGCTAGATGAGCGGCTGGCAAACCTGTTCTGTGACGTGCCAGATAGTCTCTGTCCCAGTTACTCGACTCTGTCACTGCAGCACGGAAGCAGCCACGGACAACACATAACCCAGCAGGCATGGCTGTGTTCCAGCAGGGCTTCATTTTCAAAAACAAGAGGCAGGCAGGATTTGGTTATCCATTGCCGACCCTTGTTAATCACAGATTTTCAAGCAAGAAGCCCCTTCACAGTCCACTTGGAGAGAAAGAAGGGGGTGAGAGGGAGGGAGGAACTGAGTACCCTCCTCCCAGTTGCTCCAGTCAGAAGAGGTTTAACTTTCATCCATTTTGTTTACATTATTGAGTGAGATCTCATTTGCACATTTCATGGTCAAAATGTTTGAAGGCCAGTTATCTACATGTGGGGCTTCCCTTGTGGCTCAGCTGGTAAAGAATCCGCCTGCAGTGTGGGAGACCTGGGTTGGGGAAGATCCCCTGGAGGACGGCATGGCAACCCACTCCAGTATTCTTGCCTGGAGAATCCCACGGACAGAGCAGCCAGGCAGGCTACAGTCATTAGGGGTGCAAAGAGTCAGGTATGACTGAAGCGACTTAGCACGTACACATCTCCATGTTCTCTGAGGTTCACTGTCAGTATCAACCTGTCACCTCCCTCACCCTAGTCACTGTCTCCTCTGATCCATCTTCTTTGCAAAATAGTAATACAAGTGCCCACTTCAGACCTAATCACTTCTCAAAATTCAGTGATTCCTGTTCCCAACCTACCTCCTTTATCTCTCCACTACCGGCTTCAAACATACGTTCTAGATTAGCCACACAGGACTCTACTTGTGACATTCCCCAAAGATGCTTTTCCTTCTGTCCTTCTGAATGTCCTCCCCTTGCCTGGATGCCCTCTCCCTCTCATCCTCCCTCTGGGTTATCTGCAAATGCTACTTGCTCTGAGGAATCACCTGTAACTTCATCACCCAGAAGCAGTCTTGTCTATGTCCCCATGCATGTTGTTCATGGGGTTTTTGTGTTCCAGTCCCAGCTCCCCTGCTGGAATGTTCCTTAAGGGCAGGAATCACATTTTAGGGATTTTTCTAGCCCACACAGGCACAGCCATCCATAGGAACCTTTTGATCTCTTTGGATTAAAATAGGGCATGCCCTGGCAGACTGCATCCTACTTGCCCAAACGCTTCTTCACTGGCCTCCATCCTTTCCCTTCTCCTTCCCCCATTGCCTGCAGAAGACCACAGTTAACAACGCTCAGGTGACTCCTATCATTCTTAGATGATAAGAGGACCTGACTGCTACTTGGGAGCTGAGAGAACAAGATCCAGAAAAACTATCAGTGAAAGGACATAAGGATCAGATTGAGAGGAGGAAAAAATTCCAGAAGCCCAGGTGACAGGCAAACCTAAGACCTCTGGCCCAGGTGGGCAAGGTCTGGGCTGAGGCATCTGCTGGGGTTTTGAGAGACAGTGTCATGAAGTGGGAAGAAGGCAGCGGGCCTTGGAAAGGAATGCATTTATATTTCAAATGTACAACCATTTGACTTTGGGTGGATTTCTAACCTTCTAAGCCTCATATGCATGTTAAGAATAAAAATATTTTTTGAAGTTTAGAAATAGTATCTTTGATACAGAATAAGACTTCCCTGGTGGCTCAGACGGTAAAGTGTCCGTCTACAATGCGGGAGAACTGGGTTCCATCCCTGGGTCGGGAAGATAAGCTGGAGAAGGAAATGGCAATCCGCTCTTGGAAAATCCCATGGACAGAGGAGCCTGGTAGGCTACAGTCCATGGGGTCGCAAAGAGTCGGACACGACTGAGCGACTTCACTTTCCTTTCCTTTCACTTTCCAAGAGCTCAGCAAGTGGTATAGGTTATGAAGACGGGGGAGTGAAGAGGCAAAAAAAAAAAAACAACCCAAAAAAACAAAAAACCAAGAGGGGAACTTCACTGGCAGCCTAGTGGTTAAGATTCCACACTCCCAATGCAAGGGGGACCAGGTTGCATCCCTGCTCTGGGAAATAGATCCCACACACCACAATGGAGTTTCCATATATCGCAACGAAGACCTGGCTCGGCCAAATAAATTTAAAAACAAACAAACAAAAACCCAGGAAAATGTAGTTCTTAGGAAAAATGTCTTTAATTGCTATTTTTTTTCCATGTGGAATTTATCTTGCACTTCACATTGACCTTGCTTTTAACAATAGCTGAAGTGAGAGTGTAATCATTTGGCTTGAGCATAGGAATCACCTGGGGATCCGGTAAAATGCAAGCTTTCATTCAGTGGGTCTGGGCGGGCCTGAGATTGGACATTTATGATGTCATGCTGCTGGTCTGTGAGGGTGGTACTGATGTTCCTGGTCCCTGAACCATGCTGTGAGTAGCAAGGTGGTTATCCAAGGCTATTGGGATAAAGAAGGATGAATGGGTCTGCTAGGCTGCCTGGCCACCTTCCCTCACATGTCTAAAAAGTCCTGAACTTTTGAGAAGAATGAGGTCAGCTAAGGGAGGTTAAAGTCTGTTAGGGAAAACAGCACTACACTGGATGAGAGGGCCAAAGGGGATAGGGAGATTACAAGTGAAAAAGAGGACGTCTATTCTCTGTGGCTTTTCTGCAGATCATATTTAGACACAAGAAACTGGACTTCACTTTTTTCCAGGGAACTTGAATCTCTTTGGATCTTGCTTGAAATGCTGGAATAGAATAGAAGTAAATGAGGGGCAAGGCAGCAGCACATGGGGCCTTTGCAACAAACTGTTAATACCTTTATCCCCTAGTAAAGTAGTGTGATGAGTTATAAAAGCACCAATACACAGTGTCACCTGAGTGACTATTTAAAGTACCTATAACATCTGACACAGTTTCCTGGCAATATAATGGGAATAATAACTACAGCAAGTATAGCAAATTATTAATGGTAGAATTTAGGTGGTGGGTCTTCACTGAACAATTCTTTCAACTTCCTGATCTGTTTGAAAATCTTCATAATAAAATGTTGAAAATGTAATAAAATGTTGAAAATGTTTGAAAATCTTCATAATAAACATTGAAAATGTTGGTGGGCTACTGGTTAGGATTCTAGGCTTTCTCTGTCGTGGCCCAGATTCATTCCTAGTCAGAGAACTGAGATTCCACAAGCTACTGTGGCACAGCCAAAAAAAAAAAAAGTTGAAAAGCCTTTTGCTTCCTACCTCTCAGAGTTTCCAAAATGTAGAAATGGGACAATTAGAATACAGTAGATATAGCTAAATAATGTTAGCCTAGTCTGAACCATCCCTCTCTGAGGGAGTTTCTCTTAACAGAGTTGGAAATTATTTTATAAACATAAGTATTCATAAAATATCTCTGGAAGGATATACCGGGAAATAATAGCATTTCCTCCAAGGAGGGGAAACTTTGTGGCTAGAGGACAAGAAGAATAGAAGGAAGACTTTCTTAAATTCTCTTTTTTTAAGTTTTGAATATCAGATTGAATGTATGTAATACCTATACTTTGGCCACCTGATGCAAAGAGCTGACTCATTGGAAAAGACTCTGATGCTGGGGAAGATTGAGGGCAGGAGGAGAAGAGGATGACAGGGGATAAGATGGTTGGGTGGCATCATTGACTCAACGGACAGGAGTTTGAGCAGGCTCCAGGAGATGGTGAAGGACAGGGAAGCCTGGCATGCTGCAGTCCATGGGGTCGCAAAGAGTCGGACACAACTGAGGGACTGAATAACGAAAACAATACCTATTCAAAAATAAATTAAAAATATAAAGCTCTCAGAGTTTAATAGTCTGCCTTTTTTCAAAGTAATAGAATAAATGTAAAATAAACACAGCTTGCTGTGTATGGCTCTTAGTTAGCAAAGTCAATGTCCAGCTTCATGAAGTGGACTAGACCAGTCCAACAGCAACCAGAGGGCTCTGTCTGAGTTTTTAGCTCTGAGTCAAAGGACTGCCTTTTCCATTCCTGCTTCCCAGATGGGCCTGAGCTGAGGAAGTAACTTGGTTGGGTAGCTCAGAAGAAGGAGGGGTTCAGAGGCAGACTGGAGGGATGGTGGACCCCACCGGTGCAGGAGTGAAGAGTTACAACTGATGACAGGGGCATAGTCCTGTGTAAATAACTGTTTGCATATTCCGTACTTTACAAAATGTTCATAAACGTCACTTCCTCTGAGCTACACAACTCCCCTACAAGATGAGTAGGCATGGATTTTGGCCTATTTTAACTGAAGAGGAAACTAAGTACAGTGGCCATAAGATTCACCTCTCAGATATTTTTCCAACCGCAAGAAGTACTGACCAAGGGCCCTCTCCTGGGTTCTGAAATTCATCCACATGTTTGAGTTGAGCCCATGCTTTCCATGGGCTGCTCCCGGCCAGTAGTAAGTGTAGCAGTGATACCAAGGCAGGCTCATTCTTTGGGACTCTGATGGCTTGCGTGGACCCAGCAGCCTTGCCGAACTTTCTTTTTAGTACACTGCAATCTAACATGTTTTGGGGCAGCCTTTCTTCCCTCTCTTCTTCACTCCTGGGCAGGCTTGCATCACAGGCTCATGGCTCTCCCAGCCTCTCCTAGCTCCCTCCCGTTTTCTCTTAGAGGCATTTCCTGAAAGTTTAATGAGGTTTTGGCATCAAAGATAGATCTGGGTGATTCCAGGCTGTGCTTCTAATCAGTGCACTATGTTGTCTTTCTTTTCATGAAATTTATTTCAATTTGAGACACTAAATGGGCACATCCTTCTTCCTATAATTTGCTGTCATATTTCATACTTTTATTATTAAAATATTTATATATGTGTGATGTTCTGGCCTATTACATAGGCTGTAAATGAACAAAATTTTCTGATTGGTTTATATGCAGATTTTGAGGTTTCTTTGGGCTTCCCTAGTGGCTCAGCAGTAAAGAATCTACTTGCTCTGCAGGAGACGCAGGAGTCTCTGATTTGATCCCTGGGTTGGGAAGGTCCCCTAGAGGAGGGCACAGCAACCCATTTCAGTATTCTTGCCTGGAGAATCCCATGGACAGAATAGGCTGGTGGGCTATGGTCCATAGGGTCGCAAAGGGTCAGACACAACTGAAGCGACATCACACATGCACGCATGAGGTTTCTTTAGTTGTTGTTCTTTTTGAAACATCATTCTCTATCTCCACTTCTTGTTGCCCTTTATTAACACTCTGAGGTTTTTTTATGATGGCCAGCCTAGAAATTCTCAGAATTTCTGCAGGTCTGAAGAACTACCTACAATTTGCTGGCTGCCCTTATGGCTTGGCAGGGAATATAATAAACACATAGATGCTAGTCTAAGGAGGAAGCTGTTTAAGTCTCTTGAAATGGTGTCACCAGGAGAATGGGGACATTGTAAGCTGTGGGCAAGAGCCCATTTAACATGGAAGGGGAAGGAATGAGGAGGCAGAGGAACTGGCAGACTCTCACTTGGTTCTTCCTGGAATTGACTGGCAGGAGTCTGGCTAGCGGTTTGCACAAGTTTCCAGGACTCCATCAGGAGTTTATTCTGAGTGCACAGAATTTCTTGTCAGAATAATTAGGGCTTCCTTTTGTGTGTGCTTGACTAGGAAAGAAAGAAGGAACCCCTCAGGGGCCAATATTGGAGTGGTTGACCCTGGCATGATGCACAGAAGAAGGGTTACAGAGTAAGGATAGTGGAGAGGATTCTGAAGAAGCTGGGAAAAACTGAGTCTGACGGAAGCAACCCCCAGAGGCCGCAGACTGGAGCATTATTAATGCTCATCTCCTGCTCACGTGCCCCTGTGGAGACAGGAAGTGGGGCTGGAGAGGAGGAGGATGCCAAACTCAGAAAGGCAAAAGGAGAGAGTTTGAGCAGCAGTACTTGGTTTGGTGAAGAAATGAAGAATGTTGTTAAGGAACTGTGTATGTTTGTAAGCAGACTGGTGGCTAACAGGAATTGGTACTGTGTGTACGAGGGCTCGGAGGGAGATAGAATGAAAGAAACAGAAGGAACAACATTACCTTGCCCCTTTCCAACAGTCAGAATCCTCAGACATTAACTACTCAGGTTTCTTCAAGAACAGGAGGCATGAATTTTCCCTCTCTTATGTCTGTTGCATGGCAGGGCCTCCTTGAATACAGTGTATTGTATTTGGGGCATCGTGGGAAATGGATTCTCAGCTTCCTGGCAGCATGCACTGGGCTAAATGATTTGCATATCTAAAAGCACAAAAGTTCCTCACCTCATTTCCAGCATTCTTCATCCACACATTTTGAGAGGGCCAGGAAGATCCCTTGGAAAGGAAACGGCAACCCACGCCAGTATTTTTGCCTGAGAAATCCCATAGACGGAGGAGCCTGGTGGGCTACAGTCCATGTGGTTGCAAAGAGTCAGACATGACTGAGCACGAACACACTATACCACTTATAGTTATAAAATATTGACTATATTTCCTGTGTTGTACAATATATCCTTGTGGTTTATTTTATACATAATAGTTTGTAGCTTTTAATCCCCTATCCCAATATTGCATCTCCTCTCTTCACTGTGGTAACCACTGATTTGTTCTCTATATCTGTGAGTCTGTTTTATTTTTCTATCATTCACTAGTTTCTTGTATTTTTTAGGTTCCACACGTATGTAATATCACACAGAATTTATCTTTCCCTGACAGATTGTGTCTTAATACACAATGTCTCTGACCATCGCCCCCCCCACCCCCCCGCTGCAAATTGCACCCACTATAAACTGAGATTCCTGGGGTATATGTAACCAGACTGTATATGTTTGTATGTAAAAGAGAGCGACAGCCAACCAGAACAAAGGTGATGAAATCGGCCCTGCTCCATTTCTGGGAAATGCTCCTTAGTTCTTGATTTTTATCTTTCATAGGAAACTGTGTTATGAATTAGGACTTTCCAGGTGCCACTTGTGAAGAACCCACCTGGACAGGGACAGGGACAGGGGAACCTGGCATGCTGCAGGCCATGGTGTTGAAAAGATTTAGCGACTGAACAACAATCATTTATTTAACATGAATATGTTAAAATTTAGTTCAGTCACAGAATGCTTCAATCAGAATTATCCCCAAAACATGAAGGAATGAATGGAATAGTTATGAGCTATGATAAGTGCTTACCTGTTGGAGAGCTATCAAGAACATGGTGGCTTAGATGTGATTTCTACCCAAGGATACCTGAAGTTCTTAGGAGCACACAAAGGAAGGGGCTGTATCCTAGATGCTTAGCAAATACATCCTGGAATGATGGCTTGAGAAGAAGTCCTTTTGTAAATGATTGTTTAGGAACCTGCAGTTTTAACTTGGACGCCTTCATGGACATGAAACCATGAGCCTTTAGGAATGCACCATCCAGCAAGTAGTTCCAGAAACTGATGCTGGGTAATTGGGGATACATGTTGCTTGGAAAAGTAGGTTTAGAGGCCTAAGGCTCCTCTAGGAAGGGGTCCAGTGATCCTGTGGCTGTGTTCCCACATCCACACCCACGCTTTTCCAGAACATTTCAGAGAATATGTCTTAATTTTGCAACTCCTTAACTGGCCGTCTCCAAGGAGCTGTGGGAGTTTCTGACTCAATTATTAGGTTTTTGTAATCCAGTTGCTAGGTAAAATTTAACCATCATTAATGACTTTTCTGGCTAATTGTTTTGTTTTTGAGCATTAAGTATAGCCTGATGAAAAACTTACTACAAAAAGCTTTTTCTGCCACAAGTAATATTCATCTGAGAGAATACAGAGCAATACAAGAAAAGATGAGCTATAATCCTCCTATAAATGATACGTATAATTAACATTTTGGTGTGTGTTTGTGTGCCCAGGTCGCTCAGTAGTGTCTGACTCTTTCCAACCCCATGGACTGTAGCCTGCCAGTCTCCTCTGTCCATGGGATTTCCCAGGCAAGAATACTGGAGCAGGTTGCCATTTCCTTTTCCAGGGCATCTTCCCCACCCAGGGATCAAACCCAAGTCTTCTGCAAAGCCTGCACTGGCAGGCAGGCATATTTTCCTCTTAAATCCTCTTACTTTAATAAACTTTCATTGAATAGATATCATATAGTTGTATGAGAAAGGTTTCCTTTCTCCTTTTATTTCAACTTAGGGCTAGCTATGATGTTTTTCTTTTTTCTTCACAGAAATACTCTGTCATCTGTGTTTTTCAAAAACATTTGACCATGAATTATTTTTATTCAGTCTTGTTGGCAAGCTTGAGGGTTCTAGATATCTGTAGTCCTTATCTTCTGTATAAACACACAAAGAGCTATGAGGTTTCTTTATGTAAATATATTCTGTTAACTACAGATTGAGGAGGTAATAAATTAGTTTGCTTTGCTTATTTAAATTCACATTCTGTCAAATGGTATTCTTTTTACTTACATTTTTTGAGGAAATTTGAATGGAAGAGGAATAAAAAAACCAAGATGTCTTATATGTATGACATTCAATTTATTTTAAAAAATAGCTCTGTATTACCTACATACATATATTTCCAAGATTATATATTATGACCTGTAAAGCCAGCCTGAAGCTCCTTAACCTAGGGAGTGGGGACAGTTTTTGAGTCCATATTCCATTACCTTCTTTTTATATCTAATCAAAATCTAAGAGATCAGTGTAAGAGTTTAGGGTGGGTGGCAGTAGCTAGCTGATCTGTATTTCAGTTTCAGAAAAATGGCCTTCTGTTTCTTCTCCTGGTCTTCCCTGGTGGCTCGGCTGGTAAAGAATCCGCCTGCAATGTGGGAGACCTGGGTTCGATCCCTGGTTTGGGAAGATCCCCTGGAGAAGGGAATAGCTACCCAATCCAGTATTCTGGCCTGGAGAATTCCATAGATTATTCTATGGGATCGAAAAGAGTCGGACACGACTGAGTGACTTTCACTTTCACTTCTCCTTGGACTGTAGACTAGAGTGATTTCAGTTTGCTAAAGCCAGAAATGAAAATTTCCAGAGTGGCTGCAGTCCATGGGGGCTAAAGAGTCGGACACGACTGAGCGACTTCACTTTCACTTTTCACTGTCATGCGTTGGAGAAGGAAATGGCAACCCACTCCAGTGTTCTTGCCTGGAGAATCCCAGGGATGGGGGAGCCTGGTGGGCTGCCATCTATGGGATCATACAGAGTCGGACACGACTGAGGCGACTTAGCAGCAGCAGCAGCAGAGTATTGGAAAAGTAATGTTGCTACCACAGACGTGATTCTCATCAGCATAACTTTGGGTCACATGTCTATTTTCCTTTTTTTTAATTTCAGTATTCTAACATGTAAAGATCATCAAAGACAGATTGTTTTATTACTATTATTATTTTTTTTTACAAATCTGTTAAAATAATATCAGGACTATTCCTGTCAGTGTGGTCTTAAATTTTTGAAGATCATTTCTGAATCCTTGATGGATTTTGTAACATTTCTAGTAATGTAGCTGTGCATGTCGGCTGAACTGTGGATCATGATATATCCTGTCTTTACTCAGTGAAGCTTTTTGGATTTTTCCGTAAAGAAATATTAAATGAAATGCGGAACTTTGATTAATTGGCTCGGATAAAAGAAATGACCCGTACATGGCTGACAACATGGATCCTGATCTTGCAAGTATCATTCTGCAGCTCAGAGAGTGTCAGGATTCTGGAAATGGCAGTGGCCCTGGCTGGTAAAGCCATGTTTCCCACAGTTTCCTCAGTTGTTTGTTGAGTCTTTAAGGACTGCTCATGTTGGTTCTGTCAAAAGCCAACCTAGGAAAAACATCTTTGCCAAATCTAATTCTAGAACTGGAATGTGGAGTTTGACCCTAAATATAGTAGCTGTCACTCCCAAACTTTTGGCTCAGTCATCTTTCCAAAATTAGCATATGTAAACAAAACACAAAACCACCCCTTTCCTACCCTTACTTCCCTCCTTGCTCTCAACCAATAGAGAACTCAAAGAAATGGAAGGATCAGGCATTTTTACAAAGTTGAAGCCAGGCCCAGAGAACCACTTTCCAAGGGGAGCTGGCCTCACATCTTTCCCCTTCAACAAAACTGACGAAGGAGTCACCCCAGGGGAAGGTGCTTGGTTGAAGACCTGTACCCCAAGCTATTGCACATAGACCCACTGGATTAGATGATCAGTAGAATCTCTTCCTACACTAAAGTTCTAGAGTTGGGATTTTCCTGGTGGTCCAGTGGTTAAGACTCTGGGCTCCCACTGCAGGGAGCGCAGGTTCAGTCCCTGGTTGGGGAACTAAGATCCTACCTCTAGTGCAGTGAGGCCAAACATAAATGAATAAATAAAAAACATTCTAAAGTTATTTTTAAAATTAAAAAAATAAAATTCTAGGTATATCATCTGGACTTGATGATCCAAAGTTAAAATGGCCTGTGATTCTTAATTCCTGAGAAAGAGCAAAAGAGAAGTAAACATTTTATCCACAGGCTTGCTGTTCTTTGGGAACTGCTCAAGTCTGAGAACTGACACGTAGATAGTATATGGAAGTGTGTATGTGTATTGGGGACAGACTTTCATAATTTCACATAGAACAATTCCTTTCTAGTCCCTTAAAGAAATGCCCCTGATCGCTCTTTCATTTTCTTTTCCTTGTTTCTTTCTCATTCCCTCTTGTTCTTTATTTTAATATTCATGCAACAAACACTGGAGACATTTACACATTTATCCTTCAGAGATAGCATGATATAGTCACAAGGTTGTAGACAGGATCTATGACTTAATTCTATTGCTTACAAACTATAGTAACCTTGGACAAGTGACTCTGAATCAGAGCACAGAATAGGAACAGCATGTCCTTCCTATTCTACATGAGAACATATTTTGTAAATTGTTTAAAAAAATAGATTTTTATTAACTTGTAAATACCCCTAGGAGAGGGCACTAAATAAGTTAGTCTTTAGCATTTAGGTTTGAATACATTTACAAAATGCATTTGAGGGAACTTCCCTGGTCCAGTGGCTAAGACTCCACGTTCCCAATGCAGTGGGCCTAGGTTCGATCCCTGGGCAGAACTAGATCTCATGTGCAGCAATTAAGAGTTCATGTGCTGCAACTAAAGATCCTGCATGCTACAATGAAGATCAAAGATCCCTTGGGTTGCAATGAAGAATCCAAGCAGCCAAATAAATAAATAATAAATAAAAATAAAAACTAAGAAAAGAATAAAATGCATTTGAATTTTTAGTTGAGAACATAGGCTTGTTAGGATTGGAGCGTGTGTTGGGGAGGATACTACAGAAGGGAGACTCCAAGCACCCAGGGAAAGGAGGATTCTTTAAGGAGGAGAAAAGGGGTTCAAAGAGTAGGTGGGGGGCCCACAGAAAATAATTCACCTGCTTTTATTTTCCTGTGGTCAAGCTCTGACTGTTCCTGACCTGAATACACTGTGGATCATGGCCTCCAAGCAGAGCTACTTAGGTTAACAAGGACAGAGGGCACTCATCCTGCAAACCAAACTGCCATGCTCTCGAAACTCCCAAATTGTATGTTCTTGGGGTTATTAGGCCTTGAGGTTGGGAACTGACTTTCTTTGACTGAGATAGTTGAGTGACTTTCTCAGTGACTTAGCATGTGTGTATATATATATATATATATATATTTGTTGTTTAGCTGCTCAGTCATGTCTGATTCTTTGTGACCCCTGGACTGTAGCCTGCCAGGCTTCTCTGTCCATCACCAACTCCCAGAGGTTACTCAAACTCATGTCTATTGAATCAGTGATGCCATCCAACTATCTCATCCTCTGTCATCCCCTTCTCCTCCCGCCTTCAATCTTTCCCAGCATCAGGGTCTTTTCAGATGAGTCAGTTCTTCACATCAGGTGGCCAAAGTATTGGAGTTTCAGCTTCAGCATCAGTCCTTCCAATGAATATTCAGGACTGATCTCCTTTAGGATTGATGGGTTGGATCACCTTGCAGTCCAGGAGACTCTCAAGAGTCTTCTCCAGCACCACAGTTCACAAGCACCAATTCTGTAGTGGTCAGCTTTCCTTATAGGCAGCTAAGCGAGAGGTAAAACATGGGTGAGTCTTCTGAGTATTTTGATTCTTAAAAATAATAAAAAAAAAATAAAAAAAAAATTAGGCCAAAAAAAAAAAAATCAGCCTAAATCAGTCCTCATGCCAAATAAACACATTATGGTGTGGCAAATTTTGCTCCCCTACTGTAGATTTTTTAAGTTCTTGGGACTTCCCTGGCGGTCCAGCGGTTAAGATTCTGCACGTCTACTGCAGAGGGCAGGGGTTCCATCACTGGTCTGATCGGGCAACTAAGATCCCACAGGCTGTGAGGTGAAGCCAAAAAAAAAAAATTCTCAACGCAGAAATTCTAACTGTATGAGGTGACGGATATATCAACTAACCTTCCTGTGGTAATTCTTTTTCAGTATATACATATATAAAATCACTACATTGTATACTTTAAGCTTAAACAATGTTATATGTTTATAGTATCTCAGTAAAGTTGAAAACAAAAAAGTTGGGATTCTGAATTCAATGTTTTTTCCCATGGTATCATGCTGTATACAAAAGAGCTTATTGTAAATGATAAGCTCCAGCACTGGCACCTTATCCCCATATAATAGATTACTATCTTAGAAACCATTTCTTCATTTGTGGGGAATCACTGAGTTTCTCCTAATATAAGCATTAATTACCTGATATAATGATAAAATAAAAGCAAGAAGCTTCATCTTAATTTGTTTGCCTTAATATTATTTTTTTTTACTTATTTAAAATGTATTCTTCCTGTATTTTGCACAATTTGTAAGGCAATTTATGTCCTTTGTGTGTGGTGGGGAATAAACTGGATATAAATACAAAAGAGAGAGTAAGCTATATTCTAAATTAATTAATTATATTCACTTAAAGAGAATAAGAATGCATGAAATTGTGACATCCCAGGATAATTTTCATTTATAAAATCTCAAACCTATAAGGAGATACAAGATGGAGGGGAAAATAAGTTAGATGAGAAATAGACTTTAAATTTGATCAACTTTCTTGCTTTTTCTTGAGTTACCTATATAAAAGAGAAAAGGGAGGGGACCCTGGCAGGCTAAAAGATGTGAAGTTCAGTCGGGCAGGAGGAGGAGGGTGGTCTGTTTGGAAACCAACTCAAGATGAAGTCCATGTGTAAAAGGAATTGTGTTTTCCACCCAAAGGTACTTGGAGGAGAATAAAAGATGGTGGAGTATCAAGCTCAGGGGTGAGTAAGAAGGTAGATTAATTGGGTCATCCAAGTAACTCTTCCTGCTGGTGACCAGATTGCATGGGGTTTAAACTGTTCAAAACAGAAATCATCTGGCTTCATGACTCATTACTTGTGACCCACTATCTTTGTCTCTGGGCTATGAGAAAGGTTTGCTTAGTTGCTCAGTCACGTCTGACTCTTTGCGACCCCATGGACTGTAGCCTGCCAGGCTTCTCTGTTGATGGGGATTCTCCAGGCAATAATACTAGAGTGGGTTTCTGTTCCTTTCTCCAGGGGATCGTCCCAACCCAGGGATTGAACTCAGGTCTCCTGCATTGTAGGTGGATTCTTCACCGTCTGAGCCACCAGGGAAGCCGCAATGAGAAAGGTAGTTTTATCTAATTTCAAGCTCAAGTATAAAGAAGAAATGAACAGAGTAATATTTCCCCTGTGTTTGGATGAGGCTGCCTTGTGACAAGAGAATAGGAGAAAGCACCTGTCTGGGCTGACATGTTTATTGAAGGACATAATAAAGCTATAAACGAGGTAAGGTATTAGTTTTTGGACAGCTGAAAGGAACACTAGATGTCATCTAACTCCTACATCTTACAGGCATTGAGGGTCAAGCGTATTTACTGCCTAAGCACACACATCAAGTAATGATAAAGTGTCAGTTCTACAGTCAGACATACCTGGTTTGAGAGCCAGTTCTACTGCTCGCTAGTTAATAATCTTGGGCTGAGGAGGGCCTCACAGTTGTAAAGAGCTGACTAGTACAGAGAAGTAGAGCTTGCCAGATGGGCAACCACTCCAGGCAGAGGGAACGAGGGTTTGTCCAGAGAGAGAGAGGTCTGTGAGGAAGAGAGCGCAGCATGGAGTGGAGGATACAGGTGGCTGGAGGAGCATACAGTGCCTTTGAGGGAGGGAAGAAAAACCACCAGTGTGGGGAAGGAGGCAGTTGCCCCATTTCTGGAAAAGGAAACTTCAAGGCAGATTTCACGTTTCTTCCTTTTTTTTTTTTCACTATTATTTTGTATCATTAATACACCCAGGTTGAGTTGCTGCTGTTGCTGCTGCTGTCACTTCAGTCGTGTCCGACTCTGTGCGACCCCATAGACGGCAGCCCAGCAGGCTCCCCCGTCCCTGGGATTTTCCAGGCAAGAACACTGGAGTGGGTTGCCATTTCCTTCTCTAATACATTAAAGTACAAACTCTAAGAAATGTGTCTCCTTCAGCAAAGTCTCTCGTACTTTCTAGTCTAGGGGGAAAAAAAAAAAAAAAGATTAGGTGGGACCTAATCCACCTAATTGCTGGTTTCCTCGAGCCCCTTCAGCCTCCCCTATGAGGAGGAAAATAAAGTAATTTTTTATTATTAAAAAATAAATATTTTATATTTAAAAATATAATTAAAAAGAGATGGAGGCATATGTAGGTGAAAGGGCAAAAGTTTTCTGTTGCAAAATAAGAGCTCAGACTAGTGAGAAGTTAAAAAACAAACTGAAAAAAACACCTCACCATCATCACACAGATTTCTGCTGTTTTTACATCAGGATGGGGATAGATTAACAAGAGGAACACTAAACGTCTGCTTAGCGCACCAACAAAAATGGAACAGCAAAAAGAAAAGAAAAAGGTAAGTTGAGTGCTTAAAGCAGTGAAAGAGGAGAGTGAAAAAGTTGGCTTAAAACTCAACATTCAGAAAACTAAGATCATGGCATCCGGTCCCATCACTTCATAGCAAATAGATGGGGAAACAGTGGGAACAGTGAGAGACTTTATTTTGGGGGGCCCAAAAATCACTGCAGATGGTGATTGCAGCCATGAAATTAAAAGATGCTTGCTCCTTGGAAGAAAAGTTATGACCAACCTAGACAGCATATTAAAAAGCAGAGACATTACTTTGCCAACAAAGGTCTGTCTAGTCAAAGTTATAGTTTTTCCAGTAGTCATGTATGGATGTGAGAGTTGGACTATAAAGAAAGCAGAGCACCAAAGAACTGATGCTTTTGAACTGTGGTGTTGGAGAAGACTCTTGAAAGCCCCTTGGACAGCAAGGCAGTCCATCCTAAAGGAGATCAGTCCTGAATATTCATTGGAAGGACTGATGCTGAAGCTGAAACTCCAATCCTTTGGCCACCTGATTCGAAGAACTGACTCATTTGAAGAGTCTGATGCTGGGAAAGATTGAAGGCAGGAGGAGAAGGGGACAACAGAGGATGAGATGGCTGGATGGCATCACTGACTCAATGGACATGAGTTTAAGTAAACTCCAGGAGTGATGATGGACAGAGAGGCCTGGTGTGCTGCAGTCCAGGGGTCACAAAGAGTCGGACAAGACTGAGTGACTGAACTAAACTGAACTGACTGAAGCATTGAAAATGTCAATGGGCGGCGTTGGGGAATGGGGGTGGTGGAGAAGAGGGACATAAAAATTTTGGACTTCCTAACAGTTATTTCATGGTAGTAGTGTATTTTGTTTTGAATGACCTAGTGTGTGTAGGAGGGGAAAGAAGACACAATATTTAGTTTTTCTTGCTGGGGGCCTCTAGATGTCTACAGTCCTGTATAAGGGATACATTTTTTCCATGGGTCGGTTTGGAACTTTAAATATGCACAGTATCTCTGTATCTGCAACCTCAGTTAAGTAATTAAGGTAAATGCCTTTGAGTGTTTCCCACAGTTCAAACTGTGCAGCTTGACAAATACAGCCTGCCTCCAGGCTCCTGCCTACTCACCAGCTGCCTCCTCTTGCTCTAGATTCCAGAAGCCGAGGTGGAGGACATGACCCCACCTCTCCCTTGCACCTCCCACCTCTCCTTTCTCCTTTATCTTCCCTGGGAAAGAGCTGGGAGGCTGAGGCCTCCGGCGATGTCAGCAGATAACCAGCCCACTCACTCCGGGAAAGGTCCAGAGAACCCCCTACCCGGCTTGGGGCAGTTGCACACTCACATCATGATTCAAGTCCTTCCTTTTTACACAAGGAAACACCAGGACTCAGACGCTGAAGATTTGTTTCTTAAAAAAAAAAAAAAAAAGGTAAAGTACTCCCCCAAACAAAAACAATAGCAAAAACAAAAAAAAAGAGCCCTTATCTCTCAACTTAAAAAAAAAAAGCCATTTCGGGGACTGACATTCATAGAGGGAGGGGGCTTGTGTGTACCTATGACCGATTCTGTGAGAGTTGGACTGTGAAGAAAGCTAAGCGCTGAAGAACTGATGGTTTTGAACTGTGGTGTTGCAGAAGACTCTTGAGAGTCCCTTGGACTGCAAGGAGATCCAACCAGTCCATTCTGAAGGAGATCAGCCCTGGGTGTTCTTTGGAAGGAATGATGCTAAAGCTGAAACTCCAGTACTTTGGCCACCTCATGCGAAGAATTAACTCATTGGAAAAGCCTCTGATGCTGGGAGGGATTGGGAGCAGGAGGAGAAGGGGACGACCGAGGATGGGATGGCTGGATGGCATCACGGACTTGATGGACGTGAGTCTGAGTGAACTCCGGGAGTTGGTGATGGACAGGGAGGCCTGGCGTGCTGCGATTCATGGGGTCGCAAAGAGTCGGACACGACTGAGCGACTGAACTGAACTGAACTGATGGCCGATTCATGTTGATGTAGGGCAGAAACCAGCCCAATATTGTAAAGCAATCATCCTTTAATTAAAAAACAAACAAAAAGCTATTTGCATAGTAAACTTAGGCAGCTATCAGACCGCAGTGATTTGGGTTTTAGTCTTGCTGGAAGAGTATATTCTCAAGGCCTTTTTGGAAATTCCAATTCAACTTTAGACAGATGTTGAAGAAACTGACTTTAAAGTAAAAAGAGCAACACAATAGCCCTCTCAACATGTCCGTCATCCTTTAGAATTTCACAACACTTTGGAAGTTATTTGTTTGCTATAAATAGCAGTCCAAACGCCATTGTTTCCATTTTTAAAGACAATTCTATTCCCAGAACTGGTGGAAATTAACAGGTTAGTTACAGTGAGTCCCTCGCGGCAACTCCTCTGCTGCCTTTTGGTGGCTGAGTCGTTCAGTAGTGTCCGACTCTTTGTGCCATAGACTGTAGCCCGCCAGGATCCTCTGTCCATGGGATTCTCCAGGCAAGAACACTGGAGTGGGTTGCCATTTCCTTCTCCAGGGCATCTTCCCGACCCAGGGATTGAACCCTCATCTTCTGAATTAGAGGCGGATTCTTTACCGCTGAGCCTCCGGGGCCCCACTTCCTTTTACGAAACTACAAAGCCAGCGTGGGCACCCGCCGCATTTTCGCACGGGGATCCCTAGCACTCTTGATCCAGGCAGGGCCGCCCCCTGCGCCCCGGCAGAGGGCCGGGGGTCACGTGGCACGGGGGCGGGCGGGGGCGGGGCGGGTATATATTCCGGCGCGCGGGTCGGTGAGCTGTGAACGCAGCACAGACTCGCCGGACCTCCGTCCTTGGGCATCTGCTGGCTGGTGGGTGCGCGCCCCTCTGCGGTCCCTGTGGCTCGGCCAACGCGGGCTTCGGGCCAGACGCTCGCCTCGCGGCGGTTTCGGGACCCGAGCTGGGGAGGGGCGGTGTCTGGGCCCTGCGTTTCCACCCTCCCTTTTGTTCCTTGATCGAGGCTTGCTTTTCTGCTCGCTTCCCTGGTGCGTTTGTAGCTTCTTGGTTGGGTTGGGGCTAGCAGTTTCCAATCGACCCCAGAGGACATTAGTTAAAAGGAAACGCCTGAGAAAATCGTCTTAAAGATGAATTTTGTGGGGTACGCGGACGGGCTATTGATAACTGGCGCCTGATTTCCGCCTTCGGCGTGGTTCTCATTTCTGGTTAAATTGGAACTCTCGGCCGCAGAATGGCTCCGAAGGGATTGGTTCTTGCCTTCCCAGCCCTGCTGCTTACCAGTGAGGCTGTTTTGTGTAGGTGTGGGCCGTTGGGGACACTAAAGTGACATTTAAAAACTCCCTGAAAAGTTTCTTGATCCTTGGAGCACCTCAATGTCCCTTGAACTTGTCTCGGTTCTTTGACAAGAAAAGTTTGACTCTCCGCACCCCCACCCCAAAGTGCTCCATCTTGATCGGCCTGACTGGCCAAGATACCTTCTCCTTGAAATATCTCCCTAGTTTTTACATGCATGTTACCTGGTTAGCATTTTTGTGGATAGATGTTTTTCTTCAAAAGGTGTCTCTAATGTCCCGGTGGGGAAGGCATTGAATTGAACACTTCAAGTTGGTATATTGTACCCGTGAGCTTTGAAGCCTTCTTTCAGGACTTGTTTGCTCAGGGGAGACCTCTGAGAGTCAGAGGGTGGGAGCAGTTCAGATTCCACTGACTGTATCTTGAATTTTGCTCACTTGAAACCCGGGGTTGGAGAATTAATCTGGGAATCTTGTCACAGTGTTCTGAAATAAGCCTCTCTTCTGCAGATTTCTTCTTCTCCAGCAAGAAAGATGGCATCTGTTGCAGATGAACCACAGCTGGTATGATTTATAAATAGACGGACGATTCTTAATTCCTTTCCCCACCAGCCATGTTTTGTAGACATTAACTCCTCCCTCCCTCTTGGTTACAGAGTGTGGTGACAAGGGTGGCCAACCTCCCCTTGGTGAGCTCCACGTATGATCTGGTGTCCTCGGCTTACATCAGTACAAAGGATCAGCATCCTTACTTGAAGTCTCTGTGTGAGATGGCAGAGAAGGGCATGAAGACCATCACTTCTGTGGCTGTGACCAGCGCACTGCCAATCATCCAAAAGTTAGAGCCACAAAGTGAGTGTTCATTTTGGCCTCAAAATTTAGTCCCATATAGTCACTGCGACTGAGCCCAAAGCTGGTTTGAATAATGAAGGCTAGCCTTACGCCCTGAGCTTTCATCAGTCAGGGAATCCTCAGCCTTTCCTGAGACACATACTCCCTTTTCTGAGAACTGCCAGGTGATGCTCATTGTTATAGAAGGCTTGCTTCAGAGCAACAGCAAATATGATATTAAAAAAGAAATTCCCCAGAGATGTTTCTGTGTTGGCAAGTGAGATCAAACGGGGAATCAGTGAGTAAACTGAAATAACTGACTTCTTTGGGACTGCACAGTATACATGAACTGCTTTAAAAATAAATCAGTGTACAAATTGCCCACTTAAAGTGTACCATTCAGTGGCTTTTAGTATATTCACAGTGTTGTTTAGGCATCACCATGATCAATTTTAGAACACTGTCATCTCTCCAGAAAGAAACCCCTATTTGGGGTGAGGAAGAAGTCCTGGAAATGAGAGTGGTAATGGTTGCACAATATTATGAATGAGCAATATTGTGAGTCCCAGTGAATTGTACACCTAAAAATAGTTTAAATGGTGAAGTTTGTTATGCATATTTTACCATGTTTTTTTAAAAAAAGAGAAACCTTATTCTCAGTCACTCCACCAACAGCCCCCCCTTTCCCCAACCTTAGGCAACTACTATTTTCTCTTTATAGATTTGCATATCCTAGACATGTAATATGAATGGAGTCATAAAACATGTGGTCTTTTGTGACTGGCTAGTTTTCACTTAGCATAATGTTTCCAAATTTCATCCAAATTGTAGCATCATCTCAGTATTTCATTTCTTTTGAATATGGAATAATTTAATATTCTGTTGTGTGGATATATCATTTTCATTCATCAGTTGATGTTTGGGTTGCTTCTAACTTTTGCCTATCATGAGCAATGAATGCTAATGCAAACACTTGTACACAGGTTTTTGTGTGGACATATGTTCTTTCATATATATACTTAGGAGTGGCATTTTCCGTTTCTCCACATTTATTATCTGCTTTGGAATAAGGGGTTAAATCATTCTCTCAAATTATTCCATCATGGACTTTTAGGATTATGGGGAGCCTTTTGGAAATCAGCTTTCCAACTCTGCTGCTCTGCAAATGTTGGGCGTCGGTGGGGGAGCTTGGACTAAACTCTGGGTCTCGTTAGGGAGATCCAGGGTGCTGTTAGCACACTGTTTCCTGGTGATAACCCCAAATATACTGCCACCTACTGAATTAAGTGTAGGCAGAGATTAGACTTGGAGATGGCGATGGCACCCCATTCCAGTACTCGTGCCTGGAAAATCCCATGGATGGAGGGCCTGGTGGACTGCAGTCTATGGGGTCTTGAAGAGTTGGACACGACTGAGCAACTTCACTTTCACTTTCATGCATTGGATAGGAAATGGCAACCCACTCCAGTGTTCTTGCCTGGAGAATCCCAGGGACGGGGGAGCCTGGTGGGCTGCTGTCTGGGGTCACACAGAGTTGGACACGACTGAAGCGGCTTAGCAGCAGCAGCAGAGATTAGACTAGCATGGAAATGCTAATTTTGAGGGTTTTCAGATGCCTCATTCCCTGAATGAGGATTTGGGTGAAGCCTGGCTTCTTTTAACCTTAGGGGACAACTGATAAGGAAGAGGCTTCCTGGCCACCTTTCTTGTTGGCTTGTCACTCCCTCAGCTTGCTGCTCCCCTACCCCCACCACACACACACATCCTTATTTCCCTGTCAGTAGAAGGAAGCTGCTGGAAACCTGGCAAGGATCTCCTTTCTGAACTGGAGAAACCAGACAAAGTATTGTGTGGTAAATTAAATATTTTTTGCTGTTTTTCCATAGTAAGAATAAAGGTTCAAGTTATGTGTTCACTCTTACCAGACTATTAACATTTTCACCATTTGTGATTCTTCTAGTTGCTGTTGCCAATACCTATGCCTGTAAGGGGCTAGACAGGATTGAGGAGAAGCTGCCTATTCTGAATCAGCCAACAAATCAGGTGAGCTTGGGACAAGAGTGCTGAGGCTTGCCACCTCACATTTTTTAAGTTTTATCTGTTTAATACAGACTGTTGCAGGCCACAAACAGGCAGTACTTATTTGTTCCAGCCTTGAATATATTTTTGAAAGAGTAATGACCACTCTCTTACTTCCTGAACTGTTATAAGGTTGTCTTAAGGAGCAGAGATGAGGTATCCACCTTTGGGCCAGACTTTAGTCTGATCTCTGTTAAATTTGTGGCTTCATCTCTGCAGGTGAAATTGCTTCCTTAAATCGCTGAGTCTTTTGTGGTATTGGATAAATGCAGAGGTGGTGAATAGAACCTTTTCTTACTTGGTATCTGAGAGCACAGCCAGTAGAATGGGGAACTGGTACATCTGCCTGTGTGTCAGCCTGGGGCAGTGTGCATGGTACCTGTGTCTCTGCTTACAGGCATGTATGAGGGGCTCAGTAGAAGCATGTCAATGGAAAATGCCATTTTTCTCTAGAGTCCCACTTGTGCCTCACTACAGGTTCATCTAGTTTAAAACAAAGGAAAAAACCTCGACAAGTTTTTATCCATTTCCCTCTTTTGGTCTTCTGACAACCTTTGAGTGGTGGCAGGTTGGGCATTTATACCTGTTCAGAAAATTGAGGCTCATCAACTCTCAGTTACTTGTCCAAGACCCACAACTAGAAAGTAAAAGGGCCAGACTCATCCTTTAACTCTTCAACTGTGCTGCCTTAGTTAAGACCTTTCTATAGGTATCTATGCCCATGTTTCTCACCAGCCAGATGGCCTGCTTTTTTTCCCCATAGGTTGTGGCCAATGCCAAAGGGGCTATGACTGGGGCAAAAGATGCTGTGACGACGACTGTGACGGGGGCCAAGGATTCTGTGACCAGCACAATCACTGGGGTGGTGGACAGGACCAAGGGAGCTGTGACTGGGAGTGTGGAGAAGACCAAGTCCGTGGTCAGTGGCAGCATTAACACCGTCCTAGGAAGTCGGATGATGCAGCTGATGAGCAGTGGAGTAGAAAATGCACTCACCAAATCGGAGCTGCTGGTCGACCAGTACCTCCCTCTTACTAAGGATGAACTAGGTAATTGGATTCTTGCCTTGAAATAATGTTTTGTATCTTTCCTTTTTTGCCATGCCATGCAGCTTATGCGATTTCAGTTCCCTGACCAAGAATTGAACCTGGGCCACGGCAGTGAAAGTCCAGAACCCTAATTACTAGGCCACCAAGGAACTTCTTCCAGTGAATCTTAGAGCAGTTTTTCTAAACAGCTTCATTGAGATATACTTTTTTATGCCAAAAAATTCACCTGTTTTCCTTCTACATTTTTGGTTGCATGAGCCTCACCACGATCCAGTTGTAGAATATTTTTATCACCCCAAAGATAAAAGTTCTGTCATCCCCAAAGCGTAAAGCTCATGATCTTTCATGCCTGTTGACAGTCAGTCTCCATTCCCCCATCCCACCCCCACTGTCCGCATGTGTGGATTCTCAGTTGCTCAGTTGTGTCCAGTGCTTTGTGACCCCATGGGCTGTAGCCCATTAGGTTCCTCTGTCAATGGGATTTTCCAGGCAAGAATACTGGAGTGGGTTGCCCTTCCCTTCTCCAGGGAATCTTCCCAACCCAGGGATCAAACCCAGGTCTTCTGCATTGCAGGCGGATTCTTTTGTACATAGTAACTTTAGAAACTTCCAGAGAAATTAACCTAAAGAAATACTTTCTGCAAATGGATTGCCCTTTGTGGGCTACTGTCTGGGATTATTAAATATTTAGTGCTTACTGTGTGCCAGGGAAGACACTCTGGTGGGAAGAGACCTGTGTCGATGACATGTCACAGTGGCGTGTTTTG
The DNA here is from genome assembly GCF_016772045.2 of Ovis aries. Lineage (NCBI taxonomy): Eukaryota > Metazoa > Chordata > Mammalia > Artiodactyla > Bovidae > Ovis > Ovis aries. Next base: position 87,700,460 of record NC_056055.1, on the reverse strand, counting down.
GGTTGCCAAGCCCAACAGCAGATAGGCGCCATCTTGGGCAAAGGGGTGCATAATTACCAGATGGGTGGGTGGAATCAACGAAGACAAGATCCAAGTTAAGAGTTTAGGCCTTGTCACTTAGAGCACTTAGAGCTGTGATCCCTAAGGCTTCCATTTTTTTCCCACCTTCTTTAAAACTTCAGAAAAAGAAGCCAAAAAAGTGGAAGGATTTGATATGGTTCAGAAGCCAAGTTACTATGTTAGACTGGGATCTCTGTCCACCAAGCTGCGCTCACGGGCCTACCAGCAGGCCCTCTGCAGGATTGAAGAAGCTAAGCAAAGAGGCCAGGAGACCATTTCTCAGCTCCATTCCAACTTCAACCTGGTGAGTACAACTTCATTTAAAGGTAGCTGAAGTGAGTTCATTTATCTCTGGGATTAGGATAAACGAAATCATAAAATCCAAGAATTTTAATCTTACCTTATGAACAAGCCAGTAGAAAAATGGGCCAGAGTATATAGAAAACTCACAGAAAAGGAAGTATATAATTAGCTGAATACATGAAGCGGTGTTAATCTTACTCTGAGTGGTCAGATTACTGATTTCCTTTCCTGTCTGGTGGCATTTGCAAAGCTAGATTCTGTGGGCGATGGTGTAGAGGAGAGGTATACTTGTGTTTTTGCACTTCTGGAGGATTCAAGGGAAAGAGGAAAGTTAAAGAGACACACCTGTGCCTGGAGCAGCTTTTCTTCCAGAAATGTATATTCATTCAGAGTTGCAAAAGAGTGTAAACAGTGCACATCAACTAATAGACTGATTACATTGACGCATCACAAAAGACTACTGAGTAGCCTTGAAGGATTGCCAAGTTATAGAACAGCATGCATCGTTCAGCCGTTAGAAACCAGTTTACTCTTGGAAGGGGAAGCAGGTGGCTGGCAGCAGGGAAGAGGAAGTTTAAGTTCCTTTCTCTTTCATTAGGTTATATACATGTTAATTTCAGTTGCCTTCAGTTGCCATACCTGTGTTAAACCAGAGGGAAATTGGAGATAGTGGTTTAGTAAATAAGAGGCGGTAAAGTCCTATGGCTGCTTGGCTGACTTATACATACTGATAATGAGTAACGATGCTCTTGGGCTTCTCTGGTGGCTCAGATAGGAAAGAATCTGTTTGCAATGCAGGAGACTCAGGTTCAATCTCTGGGTTGGGAATATCCCCTGGAGTAGGGAATGGCACGGAGAAGGCAATGGCACCCCACTCCAGTACTCTTGCCTGGAAAATCCCATGGACAGAGGAGTCTGGTGGGCTGCTGTCCATGGGGTTGCTAAGAGTCGGACACGACTGAGCGACTTCACTTTCACTTTTCACTTTCATGCACTGGAGAAGGAAATGGCAACCCACTTCAGTGTTCTTGCCTGGAGAATCCCAGGGACGGGGGAGCCTGGTGGGCTCCTGTCTATGGGGTCGCACAGAATCGGACATGACTGAAGCGACTTAGCAGCAGCAGCAGTAGGGAATGTCAGCCTACTCTAGTTTTCTTGCCTAGAGAATCCCATGGACAGAGGAACCTAGCAGGCTACAGTCCACCGGGTCACAAATAATCCGACATGTAATCCGACACGATTGAGCAACTAACACAGGGCAGAACAGAACAGTGCTATCTCTGATATGCCATCAGAGATACCTCCTTAAATACCAAGAATTTCTGTAAGAATTGATGATGGCTGCTTTACATCATAGATCTGAGAACAGGCTAATATGAATATCTATTAATAGTTGGTTCTTTGTCTTCTAACATGTTCCAGATTGAACTTGCCAGGAAGAATGTGCATAATGCCAACCAGAAGATTCACGATGCTCAGGATAAGCTCTATCTGTCCTGGCTGGAGTGGAAGAGAAGCATCAGCTACGATGATACAGATGAATCCCACTGTGCTGAGGTGAGACAACTGGGACAGAGTCATCCACTACAGACTGTGTAGAAATTCTTACCAGGCATCTCAGTGTTCTTATTATTCCTCTTAGAATATTCTTCTCTAGCAAAAGTTGAACAATACAGGATACATAAGTTGCTTGTTATATGATAGAAGCAAAAATGGGCAGTGACTTTAACAACTTACAGATAGGTATATTGCCCCAGTCAGGACACAGCTACCTGAGAAACAGGCATTTCCCTCATAAAAGGTACAAGCTAAGTGAATACAGGTATCTTTACTGCCATAGTGGGTTTTTTTTTGATAGTATAAATAGAGTTGCTATGAGAATGCTTTGTAGGAAGGGTACTAACTCAACCTTGGAGTGAGGATGGGTGAGTCAGATGGTTTGCTGGAAGAGATGAGTGGTCAGTTGAGACCTAAGGAGTGAATAAACTAGGTGAAAGGGCATTAAAGGGGTGAATGTTCCAGACAGAAGAAATATCATATTGTAGTCCTAGAAAGTGGTTCTTTATCTTCCCAAAGCTAATATACACTTGGCCTTGAAAGTAACATTAATCATTTGTTTATATCATATCTCACTTGAAAAAAGAACATTCCGGTTGCCCTATTGATGTAGAGGGTATTTTCCTTCTGTCCGGTCTCCCCTGTTCCTTCTGCTTAAGACCATGAACTTCGAAGACTCAGCAGTAGTTCAAATCCCAACTCAGCCATTTTCCATCTGTTTTCTGGGGCATAGCTTATGTTCTGCCTGTGCTGCACCTAGTCACTCAGTCGTGTCCAACTCTGCGACCCCACGGACTGTAGCCCACCAGGCTCCTCTGTCCATGGGGATTCTCCAGGCAAGAGTACTGAAGTTGCCATGCCCTCCTCCAGTTTCCAACCCAGGGATCGAACCCAGGACTCCCGCATTGCCGGCGTATTCTTTACCATCTGAATCACAAGGGAAGCCCAAGAATACTGGAGTGGGTAGCCTATCCCTTTTCCAGGGGATCTTCCCCACCCAGGAATTGAACCAGAATCTCCTGCATTGCAGGCAGATTCTTTACCAGCTGAGCTACCTGGGAAGCTGTATGTTCTGCCTATGAAATGAGAAATAATACTGCCACGCTCAGGGATGTTGTGAGAATTTTAAAAAGTTAAAGAATCCACATGTGTGGTGTACGTATCCCAGCTGAATGTACGTGAACTAAGTCACACATACCACTGTTGAATCCACAGCTCATTCTTAAACTTCTCTTACTTGCAGCACATTGAATCACGTACTCTTGCTATTGCCCGGAACCTGACTCAGCAGCTCCAGACCACGTGCCACACCCTCCTGTCCAACATCCAGGGGTTACCGCAGAACATTCAAGATCAGGCCAACCACTTGGGGGTGATGGCTGGTGACATCTACTCTGTGTTTCGCAATGCTGCCTCCTTTAAAGAAGTGCCTGATGGCCTCCTCGCTTCCAGCAAGGGGCAGCTGCAGAAAATGAAGGAGTCTTTAGATGATGTGATGGATTATCTTGTTAACAACACACCCCTCAACTGGCTGGTAGGTCCCTTTTATCCGCAGGTGACCGAGTCTGAGAGTGCTCAGGCCCCAGGTACAGCCAGGAGGCCTGGCAGGCGGAGTAGAAAACACCCTAAACCTGTCCCTGTCAGCAATGCACAGGGCAGCCAGCCAGATGACAGCTCCTCTTGAGCTGACACACCTGCTAGACAGCTCTGAAGTAGGCAGGCAGCTAATGAGGCAAAAAGGTCTCCACTTCAGTCATTTCCAACTGGCATAAGAGCTATAAAGTTTCTGCATTAGTGCATAAGTTCTGTTACTTGAAAGAAAGTGAAAGTGAAGTCGCTCAGTCGTGTCTGACTCTTTGCGACCCCATGGACTGTGGCCTACCAGGCTCCTCCTTCCATGGGATTCTCCAGGCAAGGGTACTGGAGTGGGTTGCCATTTCCTTCTCCAGGGGATCTTCCTGACCCAGGGATCGAACCCTGGTCTCCTGCATTCCAGGCAGACTCTTCAACCTCTGAGCCACCATGGAAGTCTGTTACTTACTTGGCTGAAAAGAAAAGAATAATAGAGTGGTCAGAGCCTGTCTAGAAGTCGCACATGTTTCAGGGCGTTTATGGCCTCATTCTTTTGCTACTTACTGTTGCTGTCTGTACTGAATAAAAACACCTTCCTGTAGGCTGCTGTATGAAGTGGGGTCTGCTCTGAGCAGGCCTCAGCTCTGGTTTGTCTCACAATGCATGCTTGTGTACCCTGGGTTTTCTATTTTTTCATAAAGAAGTGCCTCCTTTGAATTCAATAAAATTCACTGCAGAATAGATCGGTTTTATGCTATGTGTTACATGTGCTTTTTGTGTGGCATTCTTGGAACTGCTTCGCCTCCTTGACAGGGTTTTTAATACATATGAATTCAAATGGCCTGGGGGCAGGGGGCAGTTGGTATAAACATTGGAAGACTAATGTTAAAAATGGAATGTTTGATAACAAAAGCTAATGTTCCTTTAAGAATGGTATTAGGTGGTGGTGGTTCCTTTCATTTGGCTGTTTACTGGACCCCTGAAAGCGTGTTTTTAAACCAGTAGAAGGAGGTACATAAGTACCTGACTGCTTTGCTGAAAAGAAATCAGCTGAGAGGAAGCACATGAGTGACTGTTTGCATCAGTCTCATGTAAAAGTAGCGGCATTTCTTGCTAAGGGGCCATCTCACATGTGAGGAATGAGATTGTTCAGTGTCCAGTCCCAGCTGGACTTAATGTACCATGTTGTCACTTTGGTAGAAAGGCACTAACCTCAGTGGTGGGTGAGGTACCTTTAGAAGACCACATGAAGATAATTAGAAAAAGGAAGACTTCGAACCCCCTGTAGAAAGGAGTTCCTACTACCTGCTGCCTAGGGTGTTCAGGCTTCTAATCCCCTTAGTGTGGGTTGATTATGAAGGAAATACAGATCTCCTCATAACAAAGCTGCAGTATGCCAAACCTTTTCAAAAAAAGCCGATCTTAGAATTTGTGAAATAGAGCTAAATACTGAAGGCCTGACCTGCCCTTCAGCAGAACCGAAGTCTAAGTCAAAACTTGTCTCCTTTTTCTGCCCTGCTTTGCCCTGTCTCCCCATGAAAACAAGGAAGCAGCATATAGCTTTGCGTGCACTTATGTGAATGAGCTCTCAAACCTTACTAAGTTAGAGAACTAATTTTCCCCTCGAGGTAGCTCTGGGAGTCAGTAGACATGTGAGCTCAGTTGGAGGGGCTCCCTGAGATACTTGAAGTGGAGCTTCTGGTTTCTGGAAAAGTGGACTGGCATGATTGATGGGCTTCCAGGTTGGAGCCAATCCATGCCCTCGCCTGCCTGTCCCTAGTGAGTGGCTTTTCTAGAGAATCTACCTCTTAAATTTTTTTTTCTTTTTTAGTCCAAATTGGACAGGACCCTGCTATCGTTTGCCTCAGAACTCCAAGGGTGGTATTTTATGGCTGATTGTGATTGGTCGGAAAGTTCATATATTGGAAAGTTCATATACTACAGCTATACATAGGCTTCCTTATACGGAAGGTAAAGTTTCTGGTTCCTCTTCGTAAGAGTAATAGTACCTACTGAATTGCCTGTGAAAAGGAGACAGATCTCAAAGCTGTTCTGAGTGAGCAAGACAGACTATAAAGCAGACTTCTCTTAGCTTCTGGAAGAACACCACCGACTTTGCTTTTCCCATGAGCACACTGACATGGTTTTGTCTGACTTTGTGTCTCAAGTTTGTGCCTACATGCATGTCATTTTGTTGTCTACATGTCTCAAAATGCATGGTGTCCTTGCTTTATTATTGGATAAACTAGCAGTTTTAGTTTAACAGACCTTTCCCCAAGGAGGACAGTTATTTTGAGGGGAAAAAAACTGACTAAGCCTAGATGGTATAGAAAAGCCCAAATGAACATTTTGGCCAACCCAGTATCTTCTCCCATTCAACAGGTTGCTTTTTAATTTTGTTGAGTTTCCTTCACTATGCAAAAGCTTCTTAGTTTGATTTGGTCCCCATTTGTTTACTTTTGCTTTTGTTGTCATTGCCTAAAGAGACAGATCAAAGAAAGTAAGTAATACTAAGACTGATGTCAAGGAAACATAGGCATGTGTGTTAGTCACTCAGTCGTGTCTGACTCCTTGCGACCCACGGAGGCTCCTCCATCGTGGAATTCTCCAGACAAGAATACTAGAGTGGGTTGCCATTTCCTTCTTCAGGGGACCTTCCCTACCCAGGGATCAAACCTGGGTCTCCTGCATTGCAGGCAGACTCTTTACATCTGAGCCACAATTATTTTCTCTTTCAAAATCAGTCTGTTTTCCTGACTCTGTGTCATGTTTATGAGCACTGCTTGTACATACACGATTACCAGCAAGTAAAATTCCCCCAGATGCTGTTTTTATTTCTGTAGTAGCCCCACCTGCAGTGCCACCTTCTGGAAAATTATCTTAGTAAATACCAAGGAGGTTTGTGAATGAGTGCTGCCCTCTTATGGTTGTACGGTGAAAAACCTGCAAAAATGATGTCACTCCCTGGAACCCTGGCACGGTCACTTGGTTTTCTTGAATGTCTTTGCAGGGAGGGACTGTTATTATCTCATTTGTTTCATAATAAGCATATTATTCTGAGTTTGGTCCCAGAATGCCTGATGGGCAAGAGTCTCCTTATACTCCTTCCAAACGATAGTTTTTTATGTCAGTGAAAAGGAATTTATTTTATAAATCTGCAAAGTGATTTCTCTTGTGCCACATTTCTGAAAACCTTATGAAGATGGCCAAGCACAACCACTACATTCTTTCTTTTTTTAATTAAAAAAATTTTTGGCTGCTCCATATGCCATGTGGCATCTTAGTTCCCTGACTAGGAATCAAACCTGAGCCCCCTGCATTGGAAGCACAGTGTCTTAGCCACTGGACCACCAGGGCAGTCCCAACCACCACATTTTAAATTAAACTCATCAAATAAACTTGATAGACTATGGCTACCTTTTTACTCCCCCACCCTTTTCTTTCCCAAGCCCACCAAAGTTTTTGGTGATAGTCAAAAATAATGAAAATTAGATACTCTGACTTCATTCTGGATACATGGAAGGTGAATTATTCATATGGTTCTCCCAAACATCTCACGGACTAGAGCCCCCGTTTTCGGTAGTGGTGGAGGTTTTTTCCCTAACCCACAAGTGTGGAACCTCCAGTCTTCTGCAAAGAACTCTTACCTTAGGCCAGTAGTTGCTGATCTGTAGGTGACTTTGGAGGTTTATGTGTGTGACAGGGTGGTATTTAAGAAACTAAAGAGAATTAAAGCTACTATTTATTGAGTACCTTTTACAAGCTAGGCCCATACAATCTTTACTCCTCACTTGGCACACAATCAATTAGGAATTTTCCTCACTTGACAGGTGAGAAAACTGAGACTGAAAAGAGACAAGTGGCAGAGCAGGGATTTAGTCCAATGTGTTACTGATGTCAAAGTGCTTGTGTTTTCTGTTCTAGCAATCTAGCCTCTGATAGGAGAAAACTCCTGCTTGCTTAGGACTCAAAAAAATCCCTCTCTATTTTCTTGTGTTGTAGCTTCCTGTTCTAGTCTACATTTATTAAAACTACTGGTAGTGGATATTAAAATATACATTTACTAGAAATAGATTGGAAGAGAGAGCTGAGCAAGGTACATCTTTTAACTTAAAAAGAATAAAATTGCAATTGTTGACTTGCCTGGCTGATGCCCTGCATCAATTTATCAGTATTGTCATCAGTGTATCAGTGTTGTTGGCTTTTGTGGGTGTCAGGTTGGGTATAATCTTTGCGAAGTGAAAATTCATGAAGATCTGGAGTGTAGTTTGATCTTCCCAAACAGCCTCAGGAATAAATAGTGGAAGTCTTTTTACCTCAGTCTTGGACTGTCCTCTGAGCACCTGGGTTTTTAGGGAAAAGTGCAGTAAGGGCCACAGACAGCCAGGTAAGAGACCCAATAAAAAGAAAGATTCTCTCTTCATGTATTTTTAAAAACTATTTAAAAAAATATTGTGGCAAAATATACATAACATAGGGCTTCCCAGGTGGTGCTAGTGGTAAAGAACCTGCCCGCCAATGCATAAGATATAAAAGACTTGAGTTCAATTGCTGGGTCAGGAAGATCCCCTGGAAGAGGGCACGACAACCCACTCCAGTATTCTTGCCTACAGAATTCCATGGACAGAGGACCCTGGTGGGCTAAAGAGTCTATTGGGTTGCACAGAGTCAGACACAGCTGAAGTGACTTAGCACTCATGCATACATACCGTCAAGTTTACCATCTTAGCTATTCTTAAGTGTACAGTTCATTGGTATTGAGTACATTTGCAGTGTTCTGCAGCATCACCACTACCCATTTCCAGAACTATATCATTATCCCAAGCATAAAGGTTGAACCTATTAAGCGCTAACTCCTCATTCTCCCTTCCATCTGTTTTTTGATGGGTTTTTGTTGTTAGTTATTTTGTCTCCGTTAGATAATCAGCTAGATATTTTTTCCTCTACTGTCAAGATTTAGCCTTTAGTAACTTATTATACCTTTTCTGTTTCTAGTCATCTGTTAGTTAAGAAATACTACTTTGCTTATCATAATTGTATGTAAAGTAAGAGTTAATTGAACTCCTTATCCCTAAAAGCCTTCTCTATGCAGACAAGAGCTAGGGCTTTGTGATGGCTGTTTCAACTATTCAGAACCTTTTGCTTCTTCAGTTCCTAGACATTTTCCAAACTGTTTATAGTATTGGAAATCAGAACATGGAAAAGTGGAGTATTATTGTTTTTAGGAGAATAATAGATGAATAACCAGAAATGCTTCATAGCTTGTAATTTCAAAAGCTTTCATTTCATATGTTCTACCACTAGTTGGTTTCCTTGTAAAGAGATGTTTCTTATTTATAATATGAATGAATTGTGGGGATAAGACTAAACATCTTCAAGAAAGCATAGTTTTCGAGAAAGTAAAGTTCATGTATTAATTTGTGTTTCTAAGAGCTCACCTGGAATTGACCACTCATTTCTTTAGTGTTTGGTTTAATATCCAAGATTTTTTCGTTTTTTTTTACAGGCACTTGATTTCAGTATCACAGACTTTACATCTGAGACTGATGAAATTCCAGATATTATAGCTTTGGAAGAGGAGGATGGACCAAATCATTCTCATGCTAATGGCCCTGAGGCTTCTCAGGGCAAAATGTTGAATAACTAACAAGAAAAATCTCCATTTGCTGAATACACAGTTTGTGTCACATTAAACTTCATATTTGCTTGTGTTCATTCCTGTGGCTTTAGGGATTAATTGTTAGAGGTTAATCTCTTTTTTTGACTACTTGGTCTTAATTGTAATGAAACCCTGATTGACCCAATCTTTTGTAACAGATTCTAGTTCTGCATTATATATTATTTTATATAATTCTTCAAAGTTTAATAATCAAAATGCCTATAATAAAAAATGGGCTCTTGAATCAGTGTTTTTTGTTTTTTGTTTTTTTCCAAACTGATATATTGGACTGTTTTCTTTTCCTCTTCGAATTCATTACTGTTTCTTCTGGTAACAGCACTTTATTTCTTTTGGCGGGGGGAGAAGGGGTTGTCTCAGTGGGTCTGTTAGTCAAGGATTGTTTTGTTTTCTCTGGCCTGGGGGTAGGCATATGACTAAAAACAGGTCAAATGAGAGGAAGCATATCATGATGGGTAAAGGCTCAGACTCTGGGTTCTAATCTTGGCCCTGTCACTTATTAGCTATATGACCTTAAACTTAGTTTTTCTGTACCTCAAGTTCCTCATCTGTAAGGATAATAGTAAGGATAATTGTAGGTTTATTATGAAGCATAAACATTTGGAAAATCTTAGAGCAATGCCTGGCACAGAACAGCATTACATAAGTATTAGTTAAGAAAATTGTACAAACAATGGTTAGCGCAGTATTGAGGAGCATCCCTACTGTCTAGATTGTAATTCTGAAATACCTTTTCCCACTAGAGAAAGCAGTACGTCTTGAAGAAATGGCTGATTCCAGGTCTGGGGCAGGAAATGTACAAAATGAGCCTTGAACTTCTTGCTATTTCAGGTAGAAAAGAAGCTGATTTAAAGAAGTTCCCATTGACTAAAGATGGAACAATCTGAACTTCAATAAGAATAACTGCAATAGATTGAAGATTTGATGGTGTTCACATTTGATGGGATTCAAAATATTATATACACACACACACAACCTAATAACCTAATTGGTCACTTTGGGGGGATGATAGCAAACCAACTCATTATCTTGAAAACTGGTAAATAAAATGAAAGAATCAAGAGTTTATCCTTCTTTATGTCTTCACTCCTAGGTAAACAAATAGTAAATGAGGGAAAACGTCTCTCATAAAAGTATTCCTATTCCCTCTGACAAATGAAAAAGAAATTGGTATCTTAGTTGGGACTGCTATTACCAATTACCTTAGACTAAGTGGTTGAAACAACAAATATTTATTTCCCACAGTTCTGGAGGCTGGAAGTCTGAGATCAGGGTGCAGCAGAGTCAGGTTTTGGTGAAGGCCCTTCCGGGTTGCAGAGAGTTGGCTTCTCCGTGTATCACCATGTAGTGGGAAGAACAGAGACAGGAAGCAAACCCTCTTGTAATTCCATTCATGAGGGCTTTACCCTTAAGACTGCATCTAATCCTAATTGCATCGCAAAGACCCAACCTTCTAATACTATCACACTGAGCAACAGGGTTTCAACATAGAAATTTTTGGCAGGGGGACACAAACATTCAGCCCGTAACAAACGGTAAATTAGAATTTCAACATTTTGCAATCATTTGTGAATTATGGATCTAGGCACTTAGCATTAATGCCTGTCAATGGTATAAACAGATATTGCATACTTTCTGATGAAGAAGCCTACACCAACCATCATCTAGTGCTACCAAAGGCATCATACATGAGTCTGGTCAATCCTCTGGAGCCAGGTGTCAATTTGAAGGGAATACAGAGGACAGGGACAGTGGGACATGTTGAACTGTATCATGAGGATGCAATCAGTGAAATCCAGACCAGGGAAAATTATTCAGGTCAAGTAGCCCTGGTTCTTCAACAGATTACTTGTAAGAAAAAGGGGAGGGGAAATGAAAAAAACTGCAATTATATTATTGAAAACAGGGATTTTCCTGGGTGTTCAGTAGCTAGGACTCCATGCTTCCTAATGCAGAGAGCCTGGGTTCTATTCCTGGTCAGGGAACTAGATCTTACATGCTGCAGCTGAGACCAGGTGCAGCCAAAGTATTAAAAATAAAAGGACTTGCAAAATTAAAAAAAAATTGTATTATTAAAAACAAACAAAAGGATACCTACATCCCAACTTTCAGTAGCCAGAACATGGAGGCAACCTAAATGTCCATTTACAGGGGAGTGGATAAAGAAGATGTAGTACATATATACAATGGAATATTACTCAGCCATAAAAAAGAACAATGTAATGCCATTTGCAGCAACATGGATGGACCTAGAGATTGTCAAGTAAGTCAGATGCAGACAAATACCATATGATATCACTTATATATGGAATCTAAAAAAAAGTACAAATGACCTTATTTACAGAACAGAAGTAGACTCACAGATGTAGAAAACAAACATAGTTACCAGGGGATAAGGGAGGGGAGGAATAAACTGGGAGATTGGGATTGAAATATACACACTATTAAGTATAAAATTTAGTGAAAAGTGACAGTGAAAGTTTGTCACTAAGTCGTGTCCGACTCTTTGCGACCTCATAGTCTGTAGCCCACAAGGCTCCTCTGTCCATGGGATTTCCCAGGCAAGAAAATGAGTGGGTTGCCATTTCCATCTCCAGGGGATCTTCTGGACCCATGGATCAAACCTGCATCTTCTGCTGGAGCCACAAGGGAAGCCCTTATATATAAAATAGGTAGTAATAAAAACCTGTTGTATAGCAGAGGGAACTCTATTCAATAATTTGTAATGGCCTATATGGACGATATTAACAGCATGTTTATATACTGAGGGGAGAACTGATGATGCAGGAGAGAGTAGAGGACAAATACTGGAGTGTGAGAAAAGGAATACAGCATATCAAATGAGCGAGAGGCTTGGTCTTAGGTAGCTACACCCTGAGACAAGGAAGACTATATGGGCATAGATATAGGCAGACTGGTAAATTGTTGATGGAGGTTCTTTTTGGGAAGCACCTATCAACTAAGAACAAAGTTCATCATTGAGAGTGAGGAGGAGGAAGATACTGGAAGATCAAGAGAGGGAAGACTATATGTATAATTGTATGGAGAGTGAGATTTGGGAAAAATAGTAGGGTGGAGAGGGCAGGCCTAAAAGTCTACTTCAGTTATCATGAATTTTGGATGACACCAGGCATCATGATTGCATTAAACTGCTAAACTTCAGGTATGGAGTAGGCAGAGAACTGATTCAATAGTGATTTGTTTTCTGCCAGATAAATCTGGCAAAGAGAAGGGGGGCTAGGGTGCTGAGAAGAGGTCAAGAAACTGAGAGGCCAGGGCATTGGAAAGGTCAATACATGGACAATGAAATCATCAAAAAATTATTACAGGAGTAACGTTGGAGAGACAGAGAATTAAATGCGAAATTTCAGAACAAGGTCCAGCAACCTGGAGATCTTATACTTGACCTCCATAAGGAAGAGTTGCGGGTGACCGCATACATTTCAAATAAGCTGGTGGTTTTAGTGAGGCAATAATGGCTAAACTGGTGATAAGAAATAAGTAGGATACCCACCCCATTTCCAGGTCTGGTTGTATTGATATACGTACGGCATGTAGAGGAGAAAGCAATCATCAATTGACAGGGCTGCAGAGGAAAGGTATATGCGTAGGGGAGAGCCAGATTTCTTAAAGTAAGGAGCTGAAAGGAACTTTAGGGTTAGGGCACTTTAGGGCATTGAAGATTTTATTAATAATAGCCCCGACGCTCAGAAATGAGGCGACATGCTCAGGGTTACACATATACTGAGAATAGCTGAGAATGCCTTTTCTACTACACTGAATAACGGCCTGTGGTTTTTATCTGACGTAGTAGGCATATACGAGCGAGAGGAAACACAGAGATCAGACAAAAAGTCAGGAAGCGCGAAGCCAAACAATGCCGTGCTGAAGCCTGCAAGCGCGAAAAAGTTCCCCAGCCCCGCAAAGCCTTCTGGGTCTTGTTGTTCCCCGCCGGTCTTGCGCGGAAAAGACCAAGGGGAGGGCGCATTGCATGGCGGGAGATATAATCCTCCCAGGGAGCCCGTCCTCCACCGCGAGCCGGGCGGCGTCTTCCGGAAGCGCGGGACGCTCGGTTTGTGGTGTCTTTGCTCTGGCCGCTGTGCGGTGCTACAGTTAGAGGTTCTATTTTCCTGAGACTTTAGAATTTCAGGCTACTTGAGGCCATTTGAGGCGAAATGGCTCCGAACGAGAGAGGTTCAAGTGTTGGCAGTGGAGGGGCCGCCGCCACCTTAGGCTGCCCTTAGGAAAGAAGCCTGAGGGGCCCTCTCAGTCCTTGGAGCCTGTGCTTTCTTCCTTTGCCGGGCCCTGCCTACGGCGAAGATGAGATCGGCCTGGGTCACTTCTTTCGAAAAGGAGCGTCTGTGGATGTACCTGCAGGCGCTCGGCTTCGAGCCTTGTCTGGCGACCATAGCCTGCGGAAATACCGTGTCACACACGCACTTCGGAGTGTAAGGAGGACTGGGCTGGCGGCGGGGGTGTCTGAGACTGGTTACGTTGGTGCAGCCCGCCCTGTTGCGGACCGGCGGGTTGATAATTAGGTAGTCGGTTACCGTGGTGCGGCGCTGGCTACAAAGCCTTTGCTCCTAGCGGCAGCTGACCTGGTGGCAGAGACTGTCCGTTATGGAACCTAGCTGGGAGCGCTTTGTAGGAAGTCGAGTCTGCAGTTGGGGCGAAACTGGAGGTGGGGGCTTAGTCCTGGTTTGGTCGTGAAGCTGGTTGGTCTGTGAAGTCAAGGGAGGGGGCGATTTGGTAACGGAGAGCCACCGCCTTCCATTGTATAGAAACGCCGTTAGGACTCAAGGGGGGCTGTTAAAGTAGTTGCTCTTTAGTTTATACTTTTTGCTTATTAGACTGAAGCATTCCACAGAATGATGCTAAAGCTGAAACTCCAGTACGTTGGCCACCTCATGCGAAGAGTTGACTCACTGGAAAAGACTGATGCAGGGCGAGGGCGGGGGGCGAGGGGGGGGATTGTGGGCAGGAGGAGAAGGGGACGACAGAGGATGAGATGGCTGGATGGCATCACGGACTCGATGGACGTGAGTTTGAGTGAACTCCAGGAGTTGGTGATGGACAGAGAGGCCTGGCGTGCTGCGATTCATGGGGTCGCAAAGAGTCGGACACGACTGAGCGACTGAACTGAACTGATGCCACAGTTAGCAAAAAACCAGTGGAGAGTGGTACTAAGGTGAAAAGTAAAGGCTCCTTCCTACTCTGCTATAAATGTTACAGTCTCATTATAAAAAGAAACTTTTTTTATATTTCTGTGTCTTAGCAACTTTACACAGTATTATCTTCCCCACTGAAGGCCAACGAAAATTTGGGATCCTGTTCTCAATCTTCTTGACATTTGTAATTATGTTATTTCCATCCTTCTTGTGACAGTATTTAAATAATGTGCTTAGTCCTCTATTTCTTGATGTATTAATCTTAAAAGTATCTCTTGATTTCCCGCTAAGTAATTTCACAGTGAAGGTAGCCTTTTCTTTATACGAAAATTAGTTACTACCCTCTTTTGCCTTCTCCCTTTTCTTGACTTTTTCAGCTGTATTAAAATTGTTTTAGTGTCAAGATTTAGAGACTCCTAACCTCTCTGTGCCTTAGTTTCCTCATCAGTAATATGGGTGTAGGGCTTCCCTGGTGGCTCAGTGGTAAAGAATCTGCCTGCCAATGTAAGATACGCTGGTTGGAACCCTGGGTGGGAAAGATCCCCTGGAGGAGGAAATGGCAACCCACTCCAGCCTTCTTGCCTGGAGAATCCCGTGGCCAGAAGAGCTGGCAGGGCTCCAGTTGGTGGGACACAAGTGAGCACCTGCTGTCAAAGGTTAGAGCTGTAATTATAATAAGTTTTGCTTGGGAACTATTTGTTTAGAAGTTACTACTATTTATATATAGAAATGCTTTGTCTAGCCTAAAAATTGACAACCAGTGGGTAGCATTTATCAAGTTATGATTCTGTATTAATAAATGTTCCATTTATGTCACATGATTTGATGCCCCAAAGTATGACAGAGAAGTTTAAATCTTGAGGCCTCCACTGAGAATGATTCCCGTTGTCAGTGTATCATCTCTATTGTTTTGGCAATCTTAGTTTTTTCTCTGCTCTGGTTTGTACAATTGCAGTCTGCTTTCTGCCTTTCAAAATTAACTAAAATCAGTCAAGTTTTGGTTCAGTGATCTTTTTTTTTTTTTTTTTACATTGTCATAGATTTCCACCCCCCACCTCCCCCACCATGTCTTTAGAGTCATCTTAGTTGGTTAGTGGAAGGGATCTACTCTTTTGAAACAGACATCCCCGTTAAAATTCTTTAAGCATGAATATGGCATCAAATTTGCTTTAAAAAAAAAATTTGATTCACTTAGTTGATTCACACACACACGCGCACACATCAGTTCACTTCAGTCCAGTCACTCAGTCATGTTTAACTCTTTGTGACCCCATGGACTGTAGCACACCAGGCTTCCCTATCCATCACCAACTCCTGGAGCTTGCTCAAACTCATGTCCATTGAGTCAGTGATGCCATCCAGCCATCTCATCCTCTCTCGTCCTCTTCTCCTCCTGCCTTCAATCTTTACCAGCATCAGGGTCAGATCTTCGTATCAGGTGGCCAGAGTATTGGAGTTTCAGCTTTAGTATCAGTCCTTTCAATGAGTATTCAGGACTGATTTCCTTTAGGATTGACTGGTTTGATCTCCATGCCATCCAAGGGACTCTCAAGAGTCTTCTCCAACACCACAGTTCAAAAGCATCAATTCTTTGCTGCTTAGCTTTCTTTATAGTCCAACTCTCACATTCATACATGACTGCTGGAAAAACCTGTAGCTTTGACTAGACGGAACTTTGTTGGCAAAATAATGTATTTGCTTTTTAATATGCACGTGTGTGCACATGCGTGCACACACACACACACACACACACACACAGAGGCTGTGCTGTGTGTATCATGCTTCATGCAGAGATCTTAGTTTCCTGGCCAGGGATTGAACTCACACCCTGTGCAGTGGGGTGCAGAGTCATAACCACTGGACCATCAGGGAAGTCCCACATTTACTTATATATGTTGGTGCAAAATTTTATGTGTTTCTAGTTTCTGTGAGCATGTAATTGTATAGTCACTTTGCTTGTAAAGTTAAATGTACACTTAACATATGATCAAGTAATTCCATTCCTAGATATTTGCCCCAGAGATTTGCATTTTGGAAAAATCATGCTGGTTGTATTACAGAGAATGGATTAGAGGGAGAATCAAGGCTTTGCAGTTAGGTGGACCTAAACTACAGAAGGCATTGGGAATGGAAAGAAAAGGTGATTCATTCACTTTTTACTCAACAGATATTAATTGAACACAGTGTTGGACCTGGGTATACAGTGGTGAACAGAGCAAACATAAACTTTTCCCTTATAAAATTTTAGTCTAGTGGGTGAGCAAACCTTTCTTTAAAGGTTATCCTTTTTAAAATTAGAAGTGTTGAAGAGAACAGGGTACTATGTGAAAAAAAAAAATAACAGGTTTGAGAGATGATAAGGAGGTAGGAACTTTATTTGTATTTTTTTTTGAGGAATAGAAACATTCCAAGGATAAGAGTTATTTGACAAAAAGTTAAGCGTGGGAATTTTAATGTTAATGTTTTTCCAACTCAGAAAGTTTATTTCAGGAAAATAGCTTTATGTGTTCACAGAGGTACTTAGATCTATTTGTCATGTCATCTGTATTATGAGGAAAATCAAACTACTTTCTAATGTTGTTGAGATTAAATAAAATACTTCATGTTAAAGCTGCAAGTACAGTCACTAACTTCATATGACTGGTGGAGATCAGCTGAGTTACTGCTTGTCAAAGGCTTAGTTAAAATAATACCTGACCAATACAGTCAATAAATTTTAAGTCTTTTATTGTCAGAAAATGTTGGTTGGTATCACATCATCACTTATCTTAGCCATGGTTTTCTCTTTACCTAATTAGACTTTCCTTTTCTTTTTGTAGAATGTGTTCATTGAAATAAAGTTCTACCAGTTTTCTATTTGATCTATATTTTCAGAACCAAAATATAAAAACTTGCATGTGTTACTTAATTGGTTATAAATGCATACATGAAATAGAAAAATTAATTTGTTTTGACCTCTTAAACAGAATGAAAACTACTAATCTGTATCAAACTCTTACACAGCTTTTTGTGATACTGTTTTATTAACCTTTTCTTTTTTTAACCTCTTCCTGTCTTTATTTCCTTTTAAACCGTAGGAACATGTTTGACAAGCTGAACCGTGATGCCTTTCACATAGTTTCTTATTTTTTGTTTCAAACACTTGACAAGTCTCTCACCAAAGAAGTCTTCAAGTGAGTAAAAGTTATTTTATTTTTGTAAGGGACTTAAAAAAGGGATTATGACTTGATATAGCGAGAATTTCAACTTTGGCTTTCAACTATTATTTTGAATGTATGTTATAAATATTAGGTTTGAGTCTTACAGATTTAGTACTTAACCTTTATTAATCTGAGTCCTTTTTTTCAGTACTTGAATTCATGGTAGATTTCATAAGTATATGGATTTTATTTTATACATATATAATTCCTAACTTCTTCACAGTCTTAATTATTAGAATAGTTAATTGATTCTAGCCATGCACTTAATTTTGTTTTGATTTTTGTTAATTACCTCTTTACCCTTTTTTTTATAGGCAATATTATTTGTTTTGTCTGTTTTTATTTCCTAAAATCTCTGTAAATCATTATTATTTTTGTCATAATATATAGAAGTATCAAGTGCTATAGACAAAGATCATTCCTATTAAGTTTAGCCTATTGTCCTATACTGTTGTATATTAAATAGTATAAGCAGAGGTAAAAATGTGAATAATCACTAACCTTGATTCCAAGTTATTTTGTAGGTGATTTGGGTTTCATCTGTCATAAAAAAGTTCAAATTTGTTTTAATATTTATGTTGTGTCATCATTATCTTAAATAGTAAGTCCATTGTTTTTATTTATGATAATTTAATAGTCTTGCCTTCAGTTAAAGTTTTGAGTGACCAAGAGAACAAGTATATTTGAAGCATATTTTGGAAATCCCTATCACTATATTATGGGCTTCCCTGGTGGTTCAGCAGTAAAGAATCTGACTGCAATATAGGAGACAGGGATTCAATCCCTGGGTTGAGAAGATCCCCTGGAGGAGGGCATGGCAGCCCACTCCAGTATTCTTGCCTGGAGAATCCATGGACAGAGGAGCCTGGCGGGCTATAGTCCAGAGGGTTGTAAACAGTCAGACACAACTGAAGCAACTTAGCAGGCATTCAGGCATCACTAAGTTATAGGGCTTCCCCTGCTCAGATAAAAATAGATTTTTGGAATTTTTTCCTTATTATAAACAAAATAGAGTTTATTTAAACCAATTCAGCAAATACAGAAAAAGTTAAAGAAGTAAAAATGATTCTTAAACCCCGCTAGAAAATATCACTGTTGTTATTCCAGCCTTTTAAACTGTTTTCTATGCATACTTAATTTTTTTTCTGTGAATACACAAGGTATGTTACGCTATAGAAATATGAAAAATATGGGGCCCTCAGCAAATAATTATGCCTCAGAATAAAAATTTAGATAAAACTGATTATCAGTGGGAAACAAAAGGCAAATTTTAAAATCCATTATTCTTTACTAAAACTGAATTTTTAATAATTTTATATCTTGTTTGTCCACAGAACAGTAGCACCTATTGACTGTGATATGGGTTATCCCTGGGGGTCATGATCTCTTAGGCCATTCTTCTTGTGCTTTTCATATGTAACCATTTATGTTTCTCTCTTTTGCCCCGGGCTTAACATACTAATTTATTAACACCATCTTTATATGTTAGCCTAGTAAATTCATTGAGCATGTTGTCTTCTTTAACTGATTTTCAGTAATTTTAATAGTGATTCATTCCTATATTCATCCCTATGTATTCATTGATTATTCACACTAAACAGAGTTTAACCCTATAGATGTTTATAAGGAAAAAGCCCTAATTTCTTACAGGGTAGTCTCTCTTTAGTTGAAATTTATGAATGTTAGCCTTCAGTTAATTTCAGTCATGCAATCGTGTCTGACTCTTTATGACCCCATGGAATACAGCATGCCAGGCTTCCCTGTCCATCACCAACTCCCAGAGCCTGCTCAAACTCATGTCCATCGAGTCAGTGATGCCATCCAACTATCTTGTCCTCTGTCGTCCCCTTCTCCTCCTGCCTTCAATCTTTCCCAGCATCAGGGTCTTTTCCAGTGAGTCAGTTCTTTGCATCAGGTGGCCAAAGTATAGGAGTTGCAGCTTCAGCATCAGTCCTTCCAATGAATATTCAGGACTGATTTCCTTTAGGATTGACTGGTTTGATTTCCTTGCAGTCCAAGGGACTCTCAAGAGTCTTCTCCAACACCACAGTTCAAAAGCATCAATTCTTTGGCACTCAACTTTCTTTATAGTCCAACTCTC
Source organism: Ovis aries (assembly GCF_016772045.2). Taxonomy (NCBI): domain Eukaryota; kingdom Metazoa; phylum Chordata; class Mammalia; order Artiodactyla; family Bovidae; genus Ovis; species Ovis aries. The sequence goes on along the minus strand of NC_056055.1, from coordinate 87,680,822 downwards.
ACATCCATACATGACTATTGGAAAAACCATAGCTTTGACTGGATGGCCATTTGTTGGCAAAGTAATGTCTCTGCTATTTAATATGCTGTCTAGGTTGGTCATAGCTTTTCTTCCAAGGAGCAGTGTCTTTTAATTTCATGGCTGTAGTAACTATCTGCAGTGATTTGGAGCCCAAGAAAATAAAGTCTGTCACTGTTTCCATTGTTTCCCCATCTATTTGCCATGAAGTGGTGAGACCGGATGCCATGATCTTTGTTTTCTGAATGTTGAGTTTTTCCCAACTTAGCCTTGATTTAGCAATAATGTTTCTAGTGAGTGAAAGTCACTCAGTGGTGTCTGACTCTTTGCAACCCATGGACTGTCGTCCATGGAATTCTCCAGGCAAGAATACTGAAGTGGGTAGCCATTCCCTTCTCCAGGGGATCTTCCCAATCCAGGGATCAAACCCAGGTCTCCCACGTTGCAGGTGGATTCTTTACCAGCTGAGCCACCAAGGAAGCCCAAGAATACTAGAGTGGGTAGCCTATCCCTTTTTCAGCGGATCTTCTGACCCAGGAATCAAACCAGGGTCTCCTGCATTGTAGACAGATTCTTTATCAGCTGAGCTAGGAGATAAATTTGATATTTTAAAGTTTTGCTGAGTTTGTTTTTTTGTTCATAATTCTAATTTTTATTTTTGTTTTAAAGACATTGTTGGCCTCCATTTGATCAAAAACGTGATGTTGAATTCCGAAAACTTTTCTGTGAATGGTTGAAAAAGATTTCTGTAAGTATTCTCTCTCTAAAACTTTTGAGCAGTTGAAAACTGAAATTTTTTGTCTGGCTTTATTGAGGTACATTTATTTTTTTAAAGGTGACAGCTTCTTAATGCTTTTATGCTAACAGTATAAATAAGAAATATCAGAATAATACTTTCTGGTGGTTTTGATTGGGACTCTGTTTCTGGGAAACCAGTTTTTTGACTAAGTGCCTTGGAAATAGGTTTTTGAGTTCCTAGGAATTTATATAACAGTTTTTGTTTAAAGAAATAATTTTGACTCTAGATTATTTTAGCTTGTGTCCCCAAGTAGTATCAATAATTGTGACTTTAATTTTTAATTACTTTTTGTGACTGAGCCTACCAAGAGCTTAGAAGGATTCAAGAATTTAACTTGTGGTTCAAATGTAGTAATTCTGATAAATCCTGTTGTGCTTCAAAAACAGTATGATGTAAATATAAAGGTTATCATTGGTAATGTCTTCAAATTATCTTGTTTCTTTTTATCATAGGCCGAATGTGGAAGTAGCTTTCCTCAAGTTGTTGGTTCACTATTTCTATTTCCGGTTGGTCCTAAGTTTATTCATGTAATGTATCACTTTGCAAGATTTGTTGCAGTAAAATATATAAAAACCCATTCTAAAAGTAAGTTAAACTTATGGTAAGATTTTTTTTTTCTCTTTGATTCTTGGTTTTTATTATTTCTTATAATTTGTAAATCATCAAGAGAGTTTATTATTATTATTTTTTTCTTTTTAAAAAATTATTTTATTATTATTATTATTTTTTAGTTTTTATTTTTAAATTTTAAAATCTTTAATTCTTACATGCGTTCCCAAACATGAACCCCCCTCCCACCTCCCTCCCCATAACATCTCTCTGGGTCATCCCCATGCACCAGCCCCAAGCATGCTGTATCCTGCGTCAGACACAGACTGGCGATTCAATTCTTACATGATAGTATACATGTTAAAATGCCATTCTCCCAAATCATCCCACCCTCTCCCTGTCCCTCTGAGTCCAAAAGTCCATTATACACATCTGTGTCTTTTTTCCTGTCTTGCATACAGGGTCGTCATTGCCATCTTCCTAAATTCCATATATATGTGTTAGTATACTGTATTGGTGTTTTTCTTTCTGGCTTACTTCACTCTGTATAATCGGCTCCAGTTTCATCCATCTCATCAGAACTGATTCAAATGAATTCTTTTTAACGGCTGAGTAATACTCCATTGTGTATATGTACCACAGCTTTCTTATCCATTCATCTGCTGATGGACATCTAGGTTGTTTCATGTCCTGGCTATTATAAACAGTGCTGCGATGAACATTGGGGTACATGTGTCTCTTTCCAGTCTGGTTTCCTTGGTGTGTATGCCCAGCAGTGGGATTGCTGGGTCATAAGGTAGTTCTATTTGCAATTTTTTAAGGAATCTCCACACTGTTCTCCATAGTGGCTGTACTAGTTTGCATTCCCACCAACAGTGTAGGAGGGTTCCCTTTTCTCCACACCCTCTCCAGCATTTATTGCTTGCAGATTTTTGGATCGCAGACATTCTGACTGGTGTGAAGTGGTACCTCATTGTGGTTTTGATTTGCATTTCTCTAATAATGAGTGATGTTGAGCATCTTTTCATGTGTTTGTTAGCCATCCGTATGTCTTCTTTGGAGAAATGTCTATTTAGTTCTTTGGCCCATTTTTTGATTGGGTCGTTTATTTTTCTGGAGTTGAGCTGCATAAGTTGCTTGTATATTTTTGAGATTAGTTGTTTGTCAGTTGCTTCATTTGCTATTATTTTCTCCCATTCTGAAGGCTGTCTTTTCACCTTGCTTATAGTTTCCTTTGTTGTGCAGAAGCTTTTAATTTTAATTAGATCCCATTTGTTTAGTTTTGCTTTTATTTCCAGTATTCTGGGAGGTGGATCATAGAGGATCCTGCTGTGATTTATGTCTGAGAGTGTTTTGCCTATGTTCTCCCATCAAGAGAGTTTAATAAAATAAGATAAAGATATTATTTTATCTCAACAGGCAAATAGTTAATGTTTTATTGGAATTGCAGTTTGAAATCCTGTCATAATGAATATAAGTAGCAATGAGGATTATTATGTTCTAATACAGGGTTGGGGAACATTTTCTATGTGAGATCTGACAGTGAATGTTTTACACTTTGTGGACCACATAAGAGTCTCTGTCACATACACTTTTCTGTGAATTAAAAAAAAATTTTTTTGTAATACAGCGCCTGAAAAATGTAGAAAGCAGGCCTAGTTTTCTGACCTTGCAAAAATGGGCCAGGTTAGACCTACAGGTTTGTAGAAGGCAATGGCACCCCACTCCAGTACTCTTGCCTGGAAAATCCCATGGACAGAGGAGCGTGGTAGCAAAGAAGTCGCAGCGACTAAGCGACTTCACTTTCACTTTTCACTTTCATGCATTGGAGAAGGAAATGGCAACCCACTCCAGTGTTCTTGCCTGGAGAATCCCAGGGACGGCAGAGCCTGGTGGGCTGCTGTCTATGGGGTCACACAGAGTCGGACACAACTGAAGCAACTTAGCAGCTGTAGCAGACCTACAGGTTATAGTTTGCCTATAATACATTGTATTAAATGTTGTATTGAATTTGTTAGAGATTTAGTTTGACTACTGGCAATGTGTTGGAATATTTTGGTTTGAAATTGTGTTTTAAAGGGATTTGATCTAATTGCTAAATCTTAGAAACAAAATACTGATTTTGATGCTAAGACTTAATGCCATTTGTAGCTTATTAAATATGCTGCTCTGTTTGAGTTGTGCTCATAAAACATGGGAGGAAAAAGATGAAAACGTTGGTGCAGAACAATCCCATCTTCCAGTTTCTAGAGATAACCACTGCTGACATTTTTATTTCTTTTAGGTGTTTTGTTGTTGTTGTTGTTTGTTTTTTTTTTTAGTGTCATATTGTACATTTTAATTATTTTGAGTAATACATTCTCATGATTCAAAATTTAGAAAGTGAAAAGTGTCTTCCACTTCTGTCTAGTGATATCTATAGCGGTGCTATCTATAATCTAGGTTACCTGGATTCCCTTTTCAGAAGCAGCCATTGGAGTCAGTAATTCTGGCAAATATGTATATATTCTTTTTAAACCCTAAATGGTGACGGTTTTCAGTCTTGTGTTTTTTATGTAACAGTGTATATTGGAGATCATCACATATCAGTTCATAGATCTTATTCTTTTTCTCTCTTTGGAACTGGGTATTTGAATGGGTGTGTCATAGTGTATTTAATCACACATTTGTTCTGACAGACATTTGGCTTCCCCCCCCCCCCAATATTTTGCTATAAAAACAATGGTACAATGACAAACTTTATATGTATATCATTTTGTGTGTGTTCAAAGTATATATTGTGTTTGTGCGTATGTGTATTTGTGTATATATATATATGTACAGTACCTTTTTTCTAGTTTATCTTCTCTGCATGGTTTTTTAAAACATGTACGTGTGATCTCATTTTATAGTATTTGTATATTTTAAATTTAATGTGGCATGAGCACTTAACCAGTTTTTCTATTAGATGATCCATTTTAGTTACATGTAACCCAAACTGTTTTATATGAATCATGTGTATTTGGATTTGGCAAGAGTTTATTGTACAAAAAGCTTTTAGGCATGGGTTATCTGATTGCTTATTTAAAGCAGTTTCATTTACCATATTCAGTTTATGGATGACTTCTATATCCAATAAACTCATCTCCTGTTAAATATTTAGAATTTTTGATTCTTTTTTTGTGGGTGATCTAGCACCTGGATTTGTCATGTTAAGTATGGTGTGAGGCCGTTGTTTTCCAGCATATCTATCTTTATTGTATTAGCCATCTTAAAGTAGGATTTATTACATTTTATTGCACGTGAAAACCCAGACTCTAAAATGATTGGATGGATTTTTCTCAGGATCTGCTTTGATGATTAGTAACATAACCAAGAATTACTTGAGAAATGGAGATTGGTTTTATTTGGTTGTCTTATCCTGTTGGTCTTACTAGGAAGAAAAGTAGGCTGATGGCAGCAATGAAGGTGATGTGATCTCACCTCATCCCTTCTTATTTTTTTCCTTTGTTGTTAAAAGGTGTGTTAAGAAGTTGCTTATGTGTAATAGTGTATTTGTTCATGGATATTTTGTGCTGTGATAATAATTATTTTGGGCAGATGGATTCTAAAAATTTTTAGTTTTGTAAAATAACTCAACTTCAGATAATCCTTTTTTATGTATGTTCAGTCGTTTAGTTATGTCATACTCTTTGCGACCCCATGGACCATAGTCTGCTAGGCTCTTTCTCTCCATGGAATTTTCCAGGCAAGAATACTGGAGTGGGTTGCCATTTCCTACTCCAGGTGATCTTCCTGACCCAGGGATCGAATCCTTCTCTCTTATATCTTGTGCATTGGCAGGCGGATTCTTTACCACTGTACCATCTGGGAAGTCTCCAATCCTTTTTTAGTTGACTTCTTTAAAAACCAGGTCATCTTGCTTTTATTGAAATGAGTTGTACCTTTGTGTGTATTGTCATACCAGCTTTTAAGGAGTTGTTAGTTAAGTGAGGTTGTTAATTTCTCAACAGTCTCACATTTTTTATATTTATTAGCTTGTAAGTCTAAGTTTGGGCTTTCCTTGTGGCTCAGACGGTGAAGAATCTGCCTGTAATGTTGGAGACCTGGGTTCGATCCCTGGGTTGGGAAGATCCCCTGGAGGAAGGCATGGCAACCCACTTGAATATTCTTGCATGGAGAATCCCCATGGACAGAGGAGCTACAGTCCATGGGTTACAGAGTTGGACATGACTGAGCAACTAAGCCCAGCATAGCACAAGTCTAAGTTTTCTATATTTTATCTTCCATGTAGATTCTTCTATACGTTTTACAGAGACATTTAATGTAAAACCACAAGATTTGCACATATGCCTTGCCAGATGCCTTGTAGCACGTAATAGATTTTTACAAGTTTTGCAAAGAGAAGATTGTGTTACCCAAAAATATCAAGAAAATGCACAGTAAGTAATACTTTGATAGTTAGAAAATGAAAATTCCTTTCTTTTTGAACAAATGTCATCAGTATCCCTTCGGTGGCAGTAATTCATGAATACCTCAAAACCCCTTGGCAGTTACCTTTTATTTTTCCATTTTAAAGCCTGATCACTTCTGAATAAAGTACTTTAAAACTTTAGGCATGCTGTAAATGAAAGTTTAGAGAAAAGGAGGATATCAATTTTGTTCAAAAATTCAGTTTATTCAGGTATTTTTTCTTTTAAACATGAAAATAAAATTTTAAGCTGTAATTACAGTGCTCATTCTATTTTGTATCCTTTTTTCTCTTGATATTTTATTCTATAAATTTTTCCATATTGCTTTAATGTGTTACTTTTAATGTCTACTTAGCATCTGTTGAGAAGGTATGTTGGTTTCTTTAGCTGTTTTATATTGTCTTATATTTATTTACATTCATCTATTCAGCACATTTTTTAAAAATTTGTACCTTTGTGTGCCAGATATTGGTTATACACTGATCCTACAGCATTAAACAAAGAGGCAAGGTTCTTACTCCCAAGACATAGATTATGTCTGATTTTTAATAATTATAAACAACTGTAGTAAGATAGCTTTTTAAATGCTGTCTTATCTATTATGAAAGCTACAAAATCCTTTAAAATCTCTTTAAAACTGCAATGTTGCCTGCCTTAGGTAACATTTGAATTTATCCCCTAAGAATGTGAGGTAAGGATAAGAGAGCAGGGTAGTCTGACCTCCAGCATTTTTACCTAAAGTCAGAGTTTATGAACCAAGAAGTTCTGGTTTATCTCAGTAGTCCTGCCTATATGTTACATCACTCTTGTAATTCTTAAAGGGAGCCCTTCAAGGCTAGCTACTGGTATGTTTGGAAGAGTAGCCCTTAGAGGCCTTGAGTAAAGATATGAAATGGGAGTAAATATCAAAGTGGTCTATACTGTTGTAGTAGAATTATAGCTGTCATTTTGTATGTTTTTGTTGCAGATTATCAGTTAAACAGGTACGAAATTTGAGATCAGAATATATGGGACTGCAAAACCAAATAAAAAAGTAAGTGACTTCTAGAGCTGAAAGTTGCCTGAAGTATTAGTTTAACCTCCTGCATGTTATAGGTTAAAAAACAAACAATGAGATTAGTTAAAATAACACTTCAATACCTAGTTGATAATAAGACAAAAACAGATTCCTAGTCTAGGACTAGGAATTAGAAAATTCCATAATTTTCTCATAAATTATGGTAGCTTTGAGGTTGAGTTTTATTTTTGCTTTTGATAAGAATGGTTGTTAGTGGGTGGGTTTACAGATTAATTACAGATTAATTAGCTCTTTAGATGGTAAGTTACCATTTTTTTAAAATTGGCTAATGAGATTATTTAATTTTTAACTAGAATGGAACCCTGTGATGACCAAAGTAATATACAAGAGAAAATTCAAAAGGTGAGACAACTTTTGAAGGGAGAAATTTAATCTTTCTTTTGTGATATGCAATGTTTACTGACTTAACTGAACTCATGTATGTTTCTTTTTGTAACAGTGTTATACATTTTTTTAATTCATAAATTGTATGGACATAAAAGTATCAACAGGTGCCTTTCAGACACTTGAATATAATAGGAAAAATTAGCTTATAATCAATCACACTAAACATATACAACACAGTTTTAAATTTGGTTAATTTAAAATCTTTCACTCTAGCAAGGAAAGTTCAGTTTGATTGTAAGTTAATCAGTGATATTTATCTAAGCAAAAAAATACATGATTTGAAGGAGGATAGTGGTAAGTTTAGAAGAAAAATGAGAAGTCACATTGAGACTGGCATGAGGAATCTGGCAGATATAGATGATCTGAGGCTTTCAGAGGTTGGCTTTAACAAATGTGGGGTAGGAGAGTTTCTTAGGTCTTTGTATTTGGATGAAATCTCTCTTAAGCTCTTTGTTCTTATTCTGTGGTCACCAAGCTGCTTTGGAGTACTGATTTGACTTTTTAGCAGTTTGTCATTGGAAAAGGTGAGTGCCCTCCTCAGGATCATGAATCTGGCCCCATCATTTTATGGCAAATAGAAGGGGGAAAAGTGGAAGCAGTGTCAGATTTTATTTTCTTGGGCTCCAAAATCACTGCAGATGGTGACTGCAGCCATGAAATTAAAAGACACTTGCTTCTTGGAAGAAAAGCTATGATAAACCTGGACAGTGTATTAAAAATCAGAGACATTACTTTGCCAACACAGGTGTGGATAGTCAAAGCTGTGGTTTTTCCAGTAGTCATGTATGGATGTGAGAGTTGGAGTATAAAGAAGGCTGAGTGCTGAAGAATTGATGCTTTTGAACTGTGGTGTTGGAGAAGACACTTGAGAGTCCCTTGGACTGCAGGAGATCAAGTTAGTCAATCCTAAGGGAAATCAACTCTGTATATTCATTGGAAGGACTGAGGCTGAAACTCCAGTAATTTGACCCCCTAATGCAAAGAGCCGACTCATTGGAAAAGACCCTGATGCTGGGAAAGATTGATGGCAAAAGGAGAATGGGGTGGCATCTCTGACTCAATGGACATGAATCCGAGGAAACTCCAGGCGATAGTGAAGGACAGGGAAGCCTGGTGTGCTGCAGTCCATGGAATTGCAGAGTCAGACACAACTTAGTGACTAAACAACGACAGGAAATAATTATTCATTAATTCATTGACTATTTATCGATCACTTGCTAGACAGTCTTCTAGATATTATGGACTAGAGCATTGAAGAAAACAAGCAGAGTCACTTCCTTTATGGAGCTTCTAGTTCAGTGAATATGAGTATTCCTGTTGTTGAATGTAGTATCTTTGATTGTAAGCTTAATAGGTTAGGTTGGTATGAAATCCATTAAGAGTTTTCATAGCAAAAAATATTATATATTTATTTGTCTTAGTTGTGGAATATAAAATCTTCAGTTGTGGCTTATGATATCTAGCTCCTTGACCAGGGATCGAACCTGGGCCTCCTGTGTTGGGAGTGCAGAGTCTTAGCCATGGGACCACCAGAGAAGCTCACAGCTACCTCTCCTGAGTTTAGGTAATATTTAGTTTCCCTGAGTCAACTTTGAGCCACTGACAAGATAAAATTTCTAGACTTGAAAAATCTGAGACCCAGATCCTAGATCTTTGTACATTCACCAAGGAAATGCCATCCTATGAGATGTCTAGATGGCCAGCCAATGAGACTTCCTTTGTGGGACAACTTTTCTTTGTGCTGTGAGAAGACACAGACATTAACACAAATACAGTTATATTTTCTTTCCTTCTCTCTACTTTTGTAAATTCTTTTGAGGCATTATGACATACGTGCAAAAACATGCAAAAATCATTGTATGTAGCTTGACAAAATTTCACAAAGTGAACACATCCATGTAACCAGCATTTAACTTAAGGAACAGAATGTTACCATCACCCCAGGAGCATTGAACCCCCTTTCACTCATGGCTGTTTCCTTCTAAGAATAAACACTATCCTCAGTTCTTACACTAAAGATTAGTTTTGCCTGTTTGACCCATAAATGGGCGTGTATAAAATATATTCTTTTGTATTCAGCTTCTTTCACTTAATGCTGTTTTATCCATGCTCTTGTATGTGTTCATTCTCATTGCTGTCTAATATTCTATTTTATGAGTATAGCAAAATATACTCTTTTTACTCAAGGTAATTCTTTGGATTCATTACAGTTTTTGACTATTACAAATGAGTGCTATGAACATTCGTATAATTAATAAACATAAGTTAATACATAGTTTTTGACATTTTAACTCTTTGAAACTTGAGTGACTCTTAAAAGTTGATATATGGTGTTTTCTTTTTTCTCCTGAAAATCTTTTATTCCTCATGAAAAAAATCTCCTTTAGATTGATGGCGTATCAGAATACAGGAAATGCTAATTGCATCTTGAGAATGTAAAGTTTCTTAGGTATGTTTTGCAAATCATAATGGTCTAGATTCTCCTGAGAAATTCTTTAAAGTGCTGTTGAAAGTAGTATCAGTGCTTTTAGACTGTTAAAGTAGTTAATTTTTTTTATCAGAAGCCATTCCAGGAATATTTCATTTGTTCCTGGGAAAGGGCATGTATTTGTGTTTTACATTTCTTTAATGTATGTATAGACTGATTATATGTAGACTTTAATATTTGTTTATGTTTTCAAAGGTTCGGTCTTTGTGGACTTCAGTGAATGAAACACTTATATTTTTGGAAAAAGAGAGAGAAGTTGTTAGTTCAGTCCTTAGTCTTGATAACAATTATACTTTAGATGGAACTAACATTGCTATCAATATTCCGAGCCTCTTACTTGATAAAATTGAGAAACAAATGTGTCAGGTAAGCATTTGATAATTAAGGAAGCTTTTGTGAAAACTCCTTTTACTTAATTATTTTATGTATTGTATATTGTTTTTCTTACAATCTCTTTCTACTGTCTTCAGAATTTACTTTAGTGTGTGTATCTGGTGAATCTTTCATAACGAGGGGTATTGTTAAGGGTGTGTATATTTATATCTGTCAACTTTTATTAATTGTCTATACCTTTTATGGTGCTACATCATACAGTGTAGAGAGTAGGAGGTACTTAATAGGAAGATGATATGGTACCTAATTCTTCATAAATTCTCAAAGAGAGCAATAATGATCTCTGATAGCTAAGTTTCTTTTTAAAAAATTTCTTTTTATAAACTCTCCGTTTTCTTGTTTTTCTTTGATCTTGACTCGATTATTTTAAAGTCTTTTCTTTTAGCTTTTGTGATCTCAGTGTCTTTGCCCTCCTGTGGTGTTTCAGACTACTGTTTCCATTTTTCCATTGGTTCCTTTTTCTCTGACTCTTAAGTGAATGTGTTCCCTATTATTCCTTTAATGGTCTCGTTTCTTCCTCATGTTATAAATTATCTGTACATTCTTACCCAGTTCCATGGTCTCATCAGCCTCCTGTACAATAATATTACCAAATTGTTATTTCCAGTCTCTCCCCTTCAGTGCAGACTGTATCAAATTTTTCCACTTGCTTACAGGACATTTACATCTGAATCACTACTTTTTTTTTTTCTTAGTAAATTAAAATTTATTAAGCATTGACTTTATTGTCATGTAGGGGATATAAAGGTTTCCCAGGTGACTCAGTGGTAAAGAACCCTCCTGCCAATGCAGAAGACTTGGGTTTGATCCCTGGATTGGGAAGATCCCCTGGAAAAGGAAATGGCAACCCACTCCGATATTCTTGCATGGGAAATCCCCTCGACAGAGGAGCCTGGCAGGCTACAGTCCATGAGGCTGCAAAGAGTTGGGCATAACTTAGCAATTAAACAGCAATAAGGGGATATAAAGATAAAATATTGTGACCCTGAAGAACGTTAATGGGTAACATGTCACGCACTTCAAATTCAGAGTACATAAAAAATTAGCATCTGTAAACACAAGTTTCTATAGGAGTTAGGCAGGTAATGTCATATAAATTAAGTATACTAATTGTGTGTAACAATAGGGATAAAGTAAAAAATGTTGTTGCATAGTTGCTAAGTCATGTCTGGCTCTTTTGCAACCCCATGGACTGTAGCCCACCAAGCAACTCTGTCCATGGGGTTCTCCAGGCAATTATACCAGAGTGGGTTGTCATTTCCTTCTCCAGGGGATCTTCCCGACCCAGGGATCAAACCCATGTCTCTTGCATTGGCAAGCGGATTCTTAACCATTGAGCCACCAGGGAAGCACCAGGAAATGATGAAATATTTTTAAAAAATATTGGTAACTTATTCACATGATTTTAAAACTTTGGAACTGTACAGGCCAAATAAAAATGTGTAAGTTTGGAATCAGTCTTTAGGGGCCATTCAATTTGCAACTGTTGTTAAAAAATGAATTCATGATCTTTATCGAAGCCTGATCTTTCTCCTCAATCTTTATTTTGCTTTCCATTTCTTTGCATTTATTTTATTCTAGTTTTCAACTTTTTTTACATGATACAAAAATGTAACATGGTGTGTTAATTCTTCCACAGTAGTTTTCTTTGGATCAGAATTATTTACATAATTTTATTTTTGTGTAGCTTTTTTTTTCCCACTCTTGTAGCCTTTTTATATATTAGTGAGAGACATAAATATGTTCTTATAGCATTCTATTATCTTAAGAATATATAGTTCACCACTTTTTTTTCCTTTCTGAATCCTTAGTTGCACATAGGAAATATTTATGAGGCTGGAAAATTGAACATCTTAACAGTTTTTTGGTTATTAAATGAAGTCTTGAAAGTAATGAAATATGAATGTTGTCAGACTGACCAAGCAAGACTGACAATAGACCTTCACTTCCTTGAAAAAGAGACCAGATTTCAGAGAGAAAGACTGTCAGATCTGAAGCATATGAGGTACACTATGAAGATCTTCTGTTATTTCATTTGGGGAAGAGTAGGATGGTTTTGATAATTTCTCAGCACAACTCTAGTTAACACCTCTGTAGCTTTGGCAAACAAATGTGAACATTTTACTGGTACTCAAAAACCATATGTCATCAACTCCTAGAGAGACACATGAAGTAGAAAGAAAAATTAATGTAGTTTTCTTTTGTCTGGTGTATATTACTTGTCCTGAGTGATAGTTCTTAATGAAATAATTTAAGCTTTTCTCTAGCTTTCTTTTGTGGTGGTGGCATGGTATTTAGTCACTAAGTTGTGTCCGATTCTTTTGCCATCCCATGGACTGTAGCCCACCAGGCTCCTCTGTTCTTGGGATTTCCCAGACAAGATTAGTGGAGCAGGTTGCCCTTTCTTACTCCCCGGGATCATCCTGACCCAGGGATCAAACCTGCGTCTCTTGTGCCTCTTGGATTATCAGGTGGATTCTTTATCACTGTGTCACCTGGAATGCCCTGTGTATTCTTTTTTATTTTTGTTCATTTTTTTTCAGTTTTTAAAATTGGCTGTTAAATTTTTTAAATTGAGGTTTTTAAAGAAGAGTTTAAGGTTCACAGCAAAACTGAGAAGTTACAGAGGTTTCCCAGATACACCACAAATTCTTATTTCAGTACTTTTTCTTAGTCCTTCTTTTTATATATTCATGTTTTGAATGAAGTTATTTTTTATTCCATCGTAGGTATAAAATAACAGAAGCTCTCAAAACTATAAGACATTCTATTGTTGAAAAACAAGAAGAATGGCATAAAAAGTGGAAAGAGTTTCTTGGCTTATCTCCTTTCAGTATAGTTAAGAGTTCTACTCCAGTAAGTAATATTGACTTGCCTTTTGGAGAATAGTTTAATCTCTTGTAATCTCTTGATTCATCATGTAACAAGTGACTTAGAAATGCTGTATGTGTATATGCTTGTCATCTTTTCATCTGAGCCTACATTTCAAATATTTTGGTTTCTGTGATTTTTCTAAATACACATTAGAATGTTCATCAAGGTGTTGTTATGATATGGTTAATATTTTTAGATTCAATGGATTGTGTTAAAAAGAAAATGAGATATTTCTCTTTATGTTAGGTTCTTTTACATTTGAGGCATAGTTGGAGGACAAAGTAGTCTTCTTCTAATATTGTATTCTTTAGTTTAAAACAGTTATATAATTTGTTTGGCAATTCTATCTTTATTATGGGAAAAAGAAATCATCCTTTCATAGGTTAATTTAGTATTGTTATTATGGTACTGAGTAAAGTGTGTATATTTCAAAATAACAAATTCTTTGTTTTGAGGCTGTGGATCTTTTACCGCCTATGTCTCCACTTTCGTTTGATCCTGCCTCAGAGGAAGCATATGCGAGGAGCATTCTTTTACAGTATCCTGCTTCACTTCCAGGTTGGTTTTTTACTTTTTTTCTCTTTTAAATTTGCCTCTCAATATTTCTCACTATAATAATAGTTCTTACATATTCTTTCATGTTTTTTTTTTCCCAGTTATATTTTGTGGTGAAATGCATATAGCATTTTGGTCATTGCAAAGTGTCCAACTCAGTGGCATTTAGTAAATTTGCAAAGGTGTGCAACCATTACCACTAGCTAATTCTGCATATTTTTATTACCTCAAAAGAAAACTTGGTACCTGTTGTGCAGTCACTCCTCATTTCCCCCCTCCCCGACTGTGACAATGACTAACATACTTCCAGTCTCTGTGAATTTGCCCTACACCATATAATAAGCTTATTGTGTCTCCTTTCTTTACTTGCACAGTTTTTTACTGCATTAATCTTTGTATTGTTTCCACCATTTGGCTACTATGAGTAATGCTACTGTTAAAATTCATTTATAAGTTTTTGTGTAGAAGCCCACATTTTTTTAACATGAAAGAAGAATACCTAACCATTGCCTGTTTCTGCAGTTGAGATTTTTGCTTTAAATGTGTATTTTTCTTTGCTAAACCATTTGAAATGTTAACACTTTACTCTTTAAGTGTTTCAGCATGCACTCTCATGAAAATAAGGACTTTTTCCTGTTTAATTGCCATGAATTATATATTTAAAATTAATAATAGTTCTATAATATCTCATCCAGTTTCCTCAAATATCATACCATTGTCACACCTCAAAGTTAATTTCTCTGCAATATCTAATAGCCATTTCATACTTAGTCTCCCCAGTTGTCTGCTGCTTGTGTACAAGAAATTGTTATTGGATTCAGTAAATGTAAGGTAGATAGGTAGAGGAATAAGTGAATAAAAAATGTTGAAATATGTAGCCAGTGAGGAGTAGGTCACAGTAGAGTTCAGGCAGGTATTCGATCATGGCAGCAGTCAGCACAGGACTTAGGAAGAAAAGGATAACCACAACTAGCATAGGTGATTTGTTTGAGTCAGGTGTATGTGAGGAGGACACTAATTGGGAAACATCATAGACCAGAGAGCACGGGTCAAGGATAGGAGCCAGCAGAAGTGTAGACGGAAAAGACTGCATAGTTTGATGAATGAAGACTTTCAGATTCAGAGCATTATTTATGATGACAATTACTTTGATAGTTGTTGACATATCTGGTTGGCATTATATTCTCACTTCAGCTTGGAAAGGGCCTTTTTACTCTTGGCATACTTAGTTTGAGTGAAAGTTGCCCAGTAATGTCCAGCTTTTTGCGACCCAATGAACTACAGCATGCCAGGCTTCCCTGTCCATCATCAACTCCCGGAGCTTGCTCAGACTCATGTCCGTTGAGTCTGTGATGCCATCCAACCATCTCATCCTCTGTTGTCCCCTTCTCCTCCTGCCTTCAATCTTTCCCAGCATCAGGGTCTTTTTCCAGTGAGTCGGGTCTTTGCATCAGGTGGCCAGAGTATTGGAGCTTCAGCTTCAGCATCAGTCCTTCCAATGAATATTCAGGACATGTTTCCTTTAGAATTGATGGTTTAATCTCCTTGCAGTCCAAGGGACTCTCAAGAGTCTTCTCCAGCACCACAGTTCAAAATAATCAGTTCTATGGCACTTAGCTTTCTTTATGGTCCAGCTCTCACATCCATACTTGACTACTGGAAAAACCATAGCTTTGACTAGACAGACCTTTTTTTGGCAAAGTAATGTCTCTGCTTTTTAATATCCTGTCTAGCAGGGTCATAGCTTTTCTTACAAGGAATAAGCGTCTTTTAATTTCATGGCTATAGTTACCATCTGCAGAGATTTTAGAACCCAAGAAAATAAAGTCTGTCACTGTTTCCATTGTTTCCCTACCTATTTGCCATGCAGTGATGGGACTGGATGCCATGATCTTTGTTTTTTGAATGTTGAATGTTAAGCCAGCTTTTTCACTCTTCTCTTTCACTTTCATCAAGAGGCTCTTTAGTTCTTCGCTTTCTGCCGTAAGGGTGGTGTCATCTGCCTATCTGAGGTTATTGATATTTTTCCCAGCAATCTTGATTCCAGCTTGTGTTTCATCCACACCAACATTTCACGTGATGTACTCTGCATATAAATTAAATAAGGAGGGTGAAAATATACAGCCTTGACGTACTTCTTTCCCAATTTTGAACCAGTCCGTTGTTTCATGTCCTGTTCTAACTGTTGCTTCTTGAACTGCATGCAGATTTCTCAGGAGGCAGGTCAGGTGGTTTGGTATTCCCATCTCTTTAAGAATTTTCTACAGTTTGTTGTGATCCACACAGTCAAAGGCTTTGGTGTAGTCAATAAAGCAGAAATAGACGTTTTTTGGAACTCTCTTGCTTTTCCATGATCCAGCGGATGTTGGCAATTTAATCTCTGGTTCCTCTGCCTTTTCTAAGTCCAGCTTGAACATCTGAAAGTTCACGGTTCACAGCAGGCCTCTGTTGAGGCCTGGCTTGGACAGTTTTGAGCCTCACTTTGCTAGTGTGTGAGAGGAAAGCAATTATGTGGTAGTTTGAGCATTCTTTGACATTGCCTTTCTTTGGGATTGGAATGAAAACTGACCTTTTCCAGTCCTGTGGCCACTGCTGAGTTTACCAACTTTGCTGGCATATTGAGTGCAGCACTTTAACAGCATCATCATCTTTCAGGATTTGAAATAGCTCAACTGGAATTCCATCACCTCCACTAGCTTTGTTCATAGTGTTGCTTCCTAAGGCCCACTTGACTTCACATTCCAGGATGTCTGGCTCTAGGTGAGTGATCACACTATTGTGGTTATCTGGGTCATGAAGATCTTTTTTGTACAATTCTTCTGTGTATTCTTGGCACCTCTTAATATCTTCTGCTTCTGTTAGGTCCGCACCATTTCTGTCCTTTATTGAGCCCATCTTTGCATGAAATGTTCCTTTGGTATCTCTAATTTTCTTGACGAAATGTCTAGTCTTTCCCATTCTATTGTTTTCCTCTATTTCTTTGCATTGATTGCTGAGGAAGACTTTCTTATCTATCCTTGCTATTCTTTAGAACTCTGCATTCAGATGGGTATATCTTTATTTTTCTCCTTTGCCTTTAGCTTCTCTTCTTTTCTCAGCTATTTGTAAGGCCTCTTCAGGCAATCATTTTCCCTTTTTGCATTTCTTTTTCTTGGGAATGGTCTTGATCGCTGCCTCCTGTACAACGTCACAAACCTCTATCCTTAGTTCTTCAGATACTCTGTCTATCAGATCTAATCCCTTGAATCTATTTGTCATTTCCACTGTATAATCGTAAGGGATTTGATTTAGGTCATACCTGAATGGTCTAGTGGTTTTCCCTACTTTGTTCAATTTCAGTCTGAATTTGGCAATAAGGAGCTCATGATATGAGCCACAGTCATCTCCTAGTCTTGTTTTTGCTGACTGTATAGAGTTTCTCCATCTTCGGCTGCAAAGAATATAATGAATCTGATTTCGTTATTGACCATCTGGTGATGTCCATGTGTAGAGTTGTCTCTTGTGTTGTTGGAAGAGGGTGTTTGCTGTGACTAGTGCATTCTCTTGACAAATCTCTGTTAGCCTTTGACCTGCTTCATTTTGTACTCTAAGGCCAAATTTGCCTGTTACTCCAGGTATCTCTTGACTTACTAATTTTGCATTCCAGTCCCTATAATGAAAAGGACATCTGTTTTGGGTGTTAGTTCTAGAAGGTCTTGTAGGTTTTCATAGAACTGTTCAGTTTCAGCTTCTTCAGCATTTCTGGTTGGGGCATAGACTTGGATTAATGTGACATTGAATGGTTTGCCTTGGAAATAAACAGAGATCATTCTGTGGTTTTTGAGAGTGCACCCAAAGACTGTATTTTGGACACTATTATTGACTATGATGGCTGCTCCATTTTTTCTAAGGGATTCTTGCCCACAGTAGTAGATATAATGGTCATCTAAGTTAAATTCGCCCATTCCAGTCCATTTTAGTTTTCTAATTTCTAAAATATTGATGTTTACTCTTGCTATCTTCTATTTGACCACTTCTAATTTACCTTGATTCATGGACCTAACGTTCCAGGTTCCTATGCAATATTGTTTTTTACAGCATTGGACTTTTCTTCCACCACCAGTCACATCCACAACTGGGTGTTGTTTTTGCTTTGGCTCTGTCTCTTCATTCTTTCTGGTGTTATTCTCCACTCTTCTGTGGGCGCCTACTGACCTGGAGGGTTCATCCTTCAGTGTCGTATCTTTTTGCCTTTTCATACTGTACATGGGGTTCTCAAGGCAAGAATACTGAAGTGATTTGCATTCTCTTCTCCAGTGGACCACGTTTTGTCAGAACTCTCCACCATGAGCCATCTGTCTTGGGTGGCCCCACACCCCACACGGCATGGCTCATAGTTTCACTGAGTTAGACAAAATTTCCATTACTTTTTAGAAATCACAGATAAGTGAACCATATAGTATTTGTCTTTCTCTGACTAGTTTCAATAAACCTAATATTCTTTAGGTCCATCCATGTTGTACAAATGGCAATGTTTTACTCTTTTATGGCTGAGAAATATTCATATAAATATCCATTATGTCTGCATGTGTGCTGTGTTGCTTCAGTTGTGCCTGACTCTTTGTGATGCTATGGACTGTAGCCTGCCAGGCTCCCCTGTCCATGGGATTATCCAGGCAAGAATACTGGAGTTGGTTGCCATGCCCTCCTCCAGGGGATCTTCCCCCCCGCCCCAGGGTATGAACCTGAGTCTCCTGCAGCTCTTGCATTGCAGGCAGATTCTTTACTGCTGAGCCACTGGGGAAGCCCGAAATATCCATTATATATATATATATATATATATATATATATATATATATATATACACATAGATACACACACACACACACACACATATATATGTGCATTTATACCACTTCGTAAACCAGTAATCTGTTGATGGACACTTGGTTTGCTTCTATGTCTTAACTATTATAAATAGTGCTTCTATGAACATTGAGGTGCATGTGTTTTTTCAAATTAGAGTTTTTGTTTTTTCTGCATATATATCCAGGAGTGGAGTTGCTGGATCAAATGGTAGTTTTGCTTTTAGATTTGTAAGGCATCTCCATATGTTATCTATAGTTGCTGCACCAGTTTACATTCCTCTGTGTAGGAGGGTTCCTTTGTGTCCACATCCTCTCCAGCATTTATTATTTGTAGATTTTTTATGGTAGCCATTCTAACCAGTGTGAGGTTGATATTGTGGTGTTGTTTTGCATTTCTCTAATAATTAGTAATGTTGAGCATATTTTCGTGTGTCTATTTGACTATCTGTATGTCTTCTTTGGAGAAATGTCTTCTTTACTTTTGAATGATAGATTGGTTATAAGATTCAAGATCAAGACTAATTTTTCCTTGAGACTTTGATAATATGCCATCATTACTTTCTGCCTTCTTTTTGAAACATTTGCTGTCAGTCTAATTGTCATTCATTTGTAGGTAATTTTTGATCTCTGGTTGCTTTTAAGACTTCCATTTATTTTTTTTTTAAAAGAGTTTTCTATCTATCTATTTATTTATTTATGGCTGCATTTGGTCTTTGTTGCTATGTTGGCTTTCTCCAATTGGAGTGAGCAGGGGCTACTCTTTGTTGTGGAGCACAGGCCATAGGGCACGTGGGTTTCAGTGGCTGCAGCACATTGTCTCAGTAGTTGTGGCTCATGGGCTCTAGAGGGTGGGCGTAGTAGTTGTGGCACACAGGCTTAGTTACCTCACGACATGTGGGATCTTCCTGGACCAGGGATCAAACCAAAGTCCCCTGCATTGGAAGGCAGATTCTTAACCTCTGAACCACCAGGGAAGCCCTGGAATGGTTTATAAATAACAGAAACTACATCATCATTAGTAGGTTCAAAAGCTTAGGACATTGAAAATGTTGAAAGGTGGCATTATGATGAATTAAAAGAAAACTTTACAATACACATTGGTTTCTTATATAGTAACACCCTGGACATGTATAAATGATCTTTCAGAATCAAACATGTTGAAAGAAGAGGATCTCCTGGAATATCTAATCCTTTCACATACAGCCATGACTTCCTTCAATTTTATTTCCTGTCATGCTTTTCCACTAGATATATGCTATGCCTTGGCACACCAAACGTGCACCTTATTCTCCTAGTACTTTCATGGCTTCTTCATGTTCCCTGCTCTGGACCAGGTGCCTTTCTGCCTTCTTGCATTCTGTGTGTGCTTGTATTATAATACTATAATAATATGTCATAATGCTTTTCTTATCAATAGTCTCTCCTATACTGATTTCTTGAAGGCAAGTATCCATTAAAAATTTTTTTTCCCCATTGTTAGTACTGCAGTGACATAGTTATTAAATGGTATGTTGAAGAATAAATACATAGCAGTTGATGTTGTAGATGCTGGGTTAAACTATGCTAAGTACTATAACTTTTTGGCTGGTTTATTTGGTAAGTGCATTGTCTGTGTACTTAAACACGAAACATGGCTATATATAATACTAGAAAATTGTGGATTGTCCCTTTTGAGGAAACTTTGTGTGAGCTATCTTTTTAGAAGAGCCTGTTGTACATATTCTCCATCACTGTCATGTGTATTACTTTATAGTTAATAATTGAATAATTATCTTTTCCTATTAGCATTTATTTAATTTTTTTATTTTCTTCTGTTTAGAACTTCAAGAGAGCTCTAAATATTAGAATGTACAAGCATAATTAAAGAGTAATTAATTTTTCTATTCCTTTAGTTACACCTAAGCAACATATCCAGGAAAATAATTGCAGAAGAGCAAGTGATATACTGGAAACTAAATCTGATCCAGCCAACAGGTAAAACAGATTTGATTTTCGTATTGATTATTTTTCCTCTTCATTAATTTTAGTTCCATCTTCAGCCAGTTTTCAAGCTTCTCTAGTATGGGATAGCTTATAACTTTCTTCTCTTAATCAGATGGTGTTTTCCCACTGTGGATCCCCTTTTTCTGGAAAGATTCAACATTTCTGATGCATGGTCATTTTTTCCTCTTCTATTCTTATCTAAATGTCAAAACTCATGGGGATTACCTAATTTTTAAAGAGAAAGATATATATGAAAATTATCTAATACAAATTTGGGAATTTTCGCATTTCTGTGTCTGTGAACTTTGAAGTCATTTGTTGACTGCTGACTAAATCCAAGTGTTTAGGGACTTCTGAAATTACCTAGATGGTGGTTTTCAGTCTGTGTTCTGCAGCTCCCTCCGATGCTGTGGATGAGTCAGACTTAGTCTGTGGCTGTTCCATCCTTTGCCACTTCAACCTGAGCAGCTTACTTTTATCTATATTGTATATTGGGGTTTTATATGCCATTTGATAGAAAGAGTTCTATGCTTAAAATTTTTTTGGGGGGGAAGACTTCTGATTCAATCAAATCCCCAAGTTTAGTATGATTAAGCTGAACCTAGTTAGTTTATTGTAACTAACTAGTAGTAGTCTTATTTTATTTATTGCCTTTTTTTCTGTACTATTCTATTTTGGCCCTTAAATAAACTGACGTCAGATTATAAAAGCAAAAGTCTCTAAATGTGTATATGTTTCTCCTTTAATAAACATTAGTAACTAGCAGTCAAACACAGACATCCTAAACAGATTCCTTTTTTGTTGTTTTTTTGATTACCATTCAATTTAAATAGGTGTCTTTTAGTTCACGTTCCGCATTTTAATGAGGCACAGGTACGGAAACAAAATACTTAGAATAATTCTAAAAATAAGATTCTAAATTTTAAGTGACTTCAGGCCTCCTGCATTTTGTATGCTCTTAGTAAGTTATGATAATTTAAAACACCATCAGTTCAGTTCAGTTGTGTCTGACTCTTTGCGACCCTGTGGACTGCAGCACGCCAGGTTTCCTTGTCCATCACCAACTCCCAGAACTTGCTCAAACTTGTGTCCATCGACTCGGTGATGCCATCCAGCCATCCCATCCTCTGTCGTCCCCTTCTCCTCCTGCCTTCAGTCTTTCCCAGCATCAGGGTTTTTTCAGTTCTTCGCATGAGATAGCCAAAGTACTGGAGTTTCAGCTTCAGCATCAGTCCTTCCAGTGAATATTCAGGACTGATTTCCTTTAGGATTGACTGGTTTGATCTCCTTGCCATCCAAGGGACTCTCAAAAGTTGTCTCCAACACCACAGTTCAAAAAACACCATAACCAGAGTTAAAACTTAAATGTGAAATTATGCTATTGGCAGTTTCCTCTGCAGTAATTTTCTGTTCATAGAAGGTCGAGACTACTTGTGAAAGAATTTTACTTTTGTTTTTAGCAATGGATGTGATGTTGATTTTCTAAATACCTAAAAGAAATGTAATGAAATATTCAGTGAAGACCTGGTATTAAAGAAACTGAAGTTATTGGGCTTGCTAATTTTACCCTCTTATCACAGTTGTTCCTAAAGCATGCCTCTTAGAGGGAAATAGTTGGTGCTCCCAGTCTCAGTTATTTTTTTCATGTCTTTTCTTGAGGGAACAAATTTATTTTGGTTAACGTCTCTTGCTGGACTAAAGATTAATGGAGTTAGTAGAGTAATTCACAAATCTGATTTTATTTTTGAACAACATGAACCTTAAGATTCTTTCTTGAGGTAGAATTTTGTACTAAGACGTACTATCAGAATTCTACAGGAGCCAGACACTTAGTCCTTAAAAATTTAATTCAAATAGAATTCTCTTAAAATAGGAAAAAGTTGTTTTAAATAATTTTCAGTTCCTCCTTTATCCTCTTTCAAGCTCCTGGAGCTTTTAACTGTCTTGGGATACTTAATTTTACTTATAGGTTGGGATATTAAAAGAAGGTAGAGGAAGGCTTTTGGTGATGAAGGATAAATGCTTAATAGGAAATGAAAGTTTATTACTGCTTAATAGAAGAATAGAAGAGAGGTGAAGAGTTGAATTACTGAGATGTAGAAGTAAAATTTCTTCTCAGAATTGTTTATTAAAAAAGGTATTTTGTAATAAAATGTTTCATGTGTAATCCGGGTAGATTGCACTTAAAGAAATACCCCTTTTGGGGCATACAGTACAGCTGTTACACTAAATATTTACAGAGGCATCATCTTATATCAGTGTCACTATAGTTAATTGGGAAATGCATATGTGAAAATGGTTAAACTATTCAGTTAAAAAACGTGAAATGAATGTAGTTTTTAGAGTAAGTGTGTTGTTTGACTTTTCACAAGTACTAAAATATAAAGAGTCTTCTCCATAAATCTCCAGGCTTGGTTTTGATCAGAGTGATGGAGGCTTCACTATACCTACAATCAGAATTCAATAATTGGTGATGCCTTTGCTGCACACTGTGGGTAGTACCTTTCTTTGCAATGGTTTCTGGAAAGGAGGTTTCCATGATATTTCTAGTGGTGGTGATGCAGTTCTTCTAGACCTTTAAACTCTAGAGTTTCTCCTTTATTGCACTTCAAAGATAGGGCAGTGTGATATTGCATGCATTCCAAATAAACATCCTTAGACTTAGAAATTGAATTCTAATCTCATTTTATTATTTCCTTCTTCTTTAATTATTTCTCTGTTAATTGTAGACATATTGTAACAACAACAACAAATGAAAAATTCAAAAAACTGGCTAAAATTTCTAACAAATCACTTTTCAGATTCTTTCCCAAGTTCTTTTTAGACTTTACTTATAATTTTAGTTCTAATCAAAGCATGAATATAGTCTTGTATTCTAAAATACAAAATTTCCCAACATTATCATAGCATAAATGCATTTTTTTAAGTTTGTGTATGTGTTTAACATTATATAACCACTTAAAATGCTTTGTAATATTTCATTTATTTTTAGACTTTCGGTTTTCCTTAAAATTTTACTATAAAAAGCATGTATTTTTTCTTTTGGAAGTGCTTTTAAGGTAAATTTCCACTATGGGATCAGTACCCTTTTTATCTGGATTTCTTGGGCTTCGGTTTTGGCATGGCAAGTGGGTAGAGAGTAAAGACTGAGCCAGGGCTCAATTCAATTTAAAGTTGAATTGAATATTAGCAAGACTAACAGCACGTTGCCACTTGAGAAATGAGAGAGAAGAGGTATAGAATGTGGTTTCATTTTTCTCTCTTATGAGACTCTGCAAGAATGATTCAAATAGAAAAATTTGGTGGCATCTATAGAACCTCATCTTCAAGTGGCATTTATTCATTGATCAATCTATCCATTAATCAATTTATCCATTTATCAGTTACAAATATGTGTGGTACTACCAAGTGTCAGGCACTGTTAGGACTTGGGAATAGCCTTTGGTAAGATATAGTCTTTGTCTTCAAGGAGCTCACCAGTCTTTTGGTGGCATCTTAGCGGTGTTTGTCCATAACTTGCTGGCCCTGCTTTAAAGGGCTTTCTGATCATTTTCTTGTTAAGTTTGGTGAAGAATTTGGATGAAGTCACACTAGATAGTAATTACTCATCTTTTGCTCTAGATATCTAGATCATATCCTGTCAAGACAAAGTTGAGGCTTCAGTGATTTTTGAATTATGTTTGAAAGGTAGATTTCAAGAAGGGCACATTTGAAAAAGTTTGAAAGGAATATTTGCTATTATGTGAAATATTTGCAAAGCTGTTAGTTTTGTACTTTTCTGTGAACAGAAAGGAAAAAATTGGCATGCTTGATGTTGAAAGTGGTAATCCTACCTTTCACTTTACCTGTAAAGCTTTTGGTCAGTGGGCAGACCCAATCCATGATTGAATTTGAAAGCACTTTCAAGATGAAGATAAATGATTAAAGTTATCATTACTTTGAAGGCTTAAAAAATATTTAATACCCTCTTTTGTAATTATAGTAAAAAGATGCATAAGGTTTTCATGTTTACCAAAAGGGGCAAGAGAATCTAAGAGATTAAGGAACACTATGTGTAGAATGCGTGCTTGCGTGCTTAGTCGCTTCAGTTGTGTCGGACTCTTTGCAGCCCTGTAGGCCATGACCTGTCAGGTTCCTCTGTCCATGTGATTCTCCAGGCAAGAATACAGGAGTGGGTTGCTGTTTCCTTCTCTGACCTGAGACAAGTCAAAATGTGTAGAATAGGACTTCCTAAGTGGTCGGTGGTAAAGAACTCACCTGCCAATGCAGGAGACATAAGAGATGCTGGTTCTATCCCTGGGTTGTAAGATCCCCTGGAGGAGGGCATGGCAACCCACTCCAGTATTCTTGCCTGGAGAATCCCGAGCCTGGTGGGCTCGGGATCACAAAGAGTTGGATCCAACTGAAGCAACTTAGCATGCGCACAAGTGTAGAATGTCACAAATTAAAGTTTTATGACTTTGCTATAATATATTTGCCATAGAAAATTCAGCATAAGAGAAATTGCTTTTGGACCTGAAATATCCAAAGAAGCTTACAGTTTCTGCTACAATGCTTCTGTTATCTGAAGCCTGAAAGAAAGTGAAAGTGAAGTAACTTGTTGGACTCTGCAACCCCATGCACTGTAGCCTGTCAGGCTGCTCAGTCCATGGAATTTTCCAGGCAAGAGTACTGGAGTGGGTTGCCATTTCCTTTTCCATGGGATCTTCTGTCAATAATGTGATTCTAGTTAACTGAATTTGTTTTTACCCTGTACTCAAGTTTCTGAGTGTTCATCAAGTCATCTAACCTGTGTAAAAAATGCTGTTGACTTAAAATACATAGTGGGTAAGGAAAGTGTTCAAATTTGGGAGGCTGATACACAAATTGGGCTGAAGTACTGCTCTAATTGTCACTATGCCTCCCTAGAATAATACACTGCCTTTTGATGACCGGGACGAATTGAGAGAAATCGTAACGGACAGATACGGGGCAGACAGTTTCTTTAGAATATTCAGATATATCAAGTGAATGGAATTGTTTCTTATTCATAACTTGGATTTAATAATATTTTTCCTTTTAGCCCTGCTTCTTTCCTGTTACAGCCGGTTCCACCATTAGGTGGAGACATTGTTACATTACTTGAAAAGGTACGTTTTAAAACAATTTAAAATTAATTCTGGCCATAGTTATTTATGATAAAATATTCTTTACTTTTGTTTATATCTCAAATTAAATTTCTGTTTTCATACTTCCCTGTTTGTGAACGTTATATACCATTCCTATTTATACATTTTTTACTACTTCTAAATGGAAATACTGGAATTTTAAAATTGCGTCAGTGAACATAGTTTTTATAGTAATGTTAACAACTTTTTATAGGTTCATGATAACTCTAGAACCTCTAATAAAGATCAGGTACCATTATTAAGTTTTTAACATTACACATCTATCTTTTTCAGGACACGAAGTTGATAACTCTTAGAGAGGAAAATGAAACAGTTCCTAAGAAAACACCAGAATTTAAAGTGGAAGACTCTTCATCATCAAATATTGCAAAGAATACAGATAGTAGTGCATGTGGAGGGTCTCTGCCAGCTAAAAAAAGCAATCCATTCCAGAAAGAGCAAGATCATCTGGTAGAAGAGGTTAGAAAAAGATTGTAATAAGTATACTGATATGTTATTTTCTCGATGGTATTGGGGTTGTAAGTGAAGTATAGTTAATTATTGATTAACTAGGGGTATTTTTGGAAAGGAGGTCACAGATTGTTATGTGACAAAAGCAAAGTTTGTCCTCCCCTAAAGTAGGAAAGATATAATGAAGTAAACTTAGTTAAGATTACATCCATAGTTTAGAACCCATGTACCATTCTATAACTATCCAAGAGTGTAAAAATAATACATGTATAATATGTTTTGAATTAATCATTATATAAATTGTTAGATAGATAATACCCAATGATTATACTTTATTAAAATACTCTTATCTGTTCCTTAGCTGAGCTTCCTCTGTTTTTGAATTTTAGAACAAAGGCTATACAATATGTATTATCACTAAGTGAAAGTTTTGTCCTGCTTTTTAAATATTTCAGAAGTGAAAATGCGTGATTGTTTATGATCTTGGTTTTCTTAACCAGCTCTGTTCCTTAATACTTTTCTACTTTTCACTGATAAGTGACCATATAATACTACTAATGCTGAGTATTAGAACTCACTTTACATAAATTAAATGGCTAGGCTATTCTTTAATGTTATTTTTATTACATAGTTCCCATTGTTTGAATTTGGATAAACAGCGGGACAGTATATCAGCTGTTTTACGTTCCTGAGCAACTGAAAGAAAATTTTGGTTTAGTGCATATTGATTCATTCATTGTTTCATGGTCTCTAAGTATTTTTAAATCTCTAAAATTTTGTTGTTTCTCTGTATTAGCTGATTGACTCTGTACTAAAGAAAAGATGGTTAGTCATTCTTTTTTTCTTTCCTGATATGGGAGGAAAGGCACGTTTTTTGGCTAAAAGAATTGATAGTAGCAGTGGTATGAGAAGGGAGGGAAGAGGAGAGTCCTAACATCTCATAAAGCTCTGAAAAGTGAAATTAATTCTAATAGTGTTTATGACAGGGCTTCCCTGGTGTCTCAGTGGTAAAGAACCTGCCTGCTGATGCAGGAGACTCGGGTTCAATCTCTGGATTGGGAAGATCCTCTGAAGAAGAAAATGACAACCCACTCCAGTATTCTTGCTTGGGAAATCCCATGGATAGAGGAGCCTGGTGGGGTTGCATACAGTCCGTGGTGTTGCAAATGAATCAGACACGACTTAGTGACTAAACAACAACAAGAGTGGTGTTTATGACAAGGAATATTTAGTGTTAGAATTCTAAGAAGCCATCTCTTTTCATGGAGGAGGGTGAACTGGAGTCAGTTGATTATGGTTGTAGGCAGTTTCTTTTTTAGGAATCTCAGGGCACAGAGATTTTAACTTGCTTATTTTTGTTTTCTGGTTTTATTAAAATTTAGTATAGAGTGCTATTTTCATATTGTACACATTTCTCTATTTTAAAAATATATTCCTATGTTTTGTTCATTAATTTATGTCTGATGGTGAGGTTACTGAGAAAGAAGTATGTTGTCACCATAATGTACTCTATTAATAGAGGTGCCACTGTTCAGTGGACTTTAAGAAGAACCATGTATGCTTTTTTTTTTTTTGTGAAGTCGCTCAGTCGTGTCTGACTCTCTGCGACCCCATGGACTGCAGCCTGCCAGGCTCCTCTGTCCATGGGATTTTCCAGGCAAGAATACTGGAGTGGGCTGCCATTTCCTTCTCCAGAGGATCTTCCCAACCCAGGGATCGAACCTGGGTCTCTCACATTGTAGGCAGATGCTTTTACCGTCTGAGCCACCAGGGAAGTCCTAGAACTGGTCATTTTAGCAGATATGGAATTGTGAAGCTCATTAAGTGTGGCAGATAGCTCAGATCACTGCAGTCAGAACTATCTGTGTCTAAATCTTTGCAGGTATAAAGATTTATCTTTTTCTCTATGTAACAGGATATCCATTTAAGATAAGCAGGGAGGAAGTGGGTTTGGGGTTTGAGTTCACTTTACAGGACTGTGCTTATATAGTCTGTGTGAAGTGTCTGGGAGCTACATTGCTGAGCTTATTTTTGAGCATGTTGCTGTCATTATGGCTTTTGTTGTAGTCTACCAGTGGACTTTATATTTTTGATTTACTTTTTCTTTTCTGTTTTAGGTTGCGGGGGCAGTTTTATCTAATTCACCACAGCTCTCTGAAGGAAAAGAAGTAAAATTGGAAGAACTAATTGACTCTCTAATTTCTAACCCGTTCTTAACAAGGAGTCAAATTCCCCGAACTCCAGAAAACTTGAGTAAGTTAATAATGCTTTTGGTCACTTTTCTTTCTTAGACATACTACTGTTAGAACCATGGTCTGACAGATCTTCTGAAATTCACTTTAAAGTTGTTTTCTGTGTCTTTCAGTTTAGTGGCATTGGCTATATTTGTTTTGATGTGGGGGACTTTTATTGAAATACTGTGAGCACTGTCACTTATATGGCAGTCCTTGAGCAGTATTATTTTGCCCTGATAACTATACAGTTTTATTTTTGTTGTTTTACTTGGCTTTTTCCTGGAAAATATTTTAGTTGATTACTTAAAAAAAAAATCCTCTGCCTCCACATCTGATTTGTGATTAACATTTATAGAGTTGTTGTTTAGTTGCTAAGTGTTGTCTGACTCTTTTGTGTTACCCCATGGACTGTTGCCTGCTAGGCTCCTCTGTCCATGGGATCTCCCAAGCAAGGATACTGTAGTAGGTTGCCATTTCCTTCTCCAGGGGATCTCCTTAACCGGGGATCAAACCCATGTCTCCTGCATTGGCAGGCAGATTCTTTACCACTGAGCCACCTGGGAAGCCCACTTACAGAGTATGGAGGCTATATTCTTCTAGTCAACAACCAGCAGCATCAGCCAAAAACTTTGTGTACAGAGATCTCATCTATTGCTCCCAAGCTAGTCAGACTCTCCAGTATCGTGTAGGCAAAGTTCTGATATTCTTGTCCTCATGTAGGCACATCATCCTGGATGAGTGAGTAAGTGTAATTTCCATTATACTACTAGAAATGACATATTGAAAGTTAAATGGATTCAGTTCAGGTTGAACCTAGCCACTGTATAGGTTGGTGTTTGGCAAACTACATCTTGAGAACCACATCGGCCCACTGTATGTTTTTATAAATAAAGTTGTTTTGAACACAACCTTATTCATTTGTCGGGCTTCCCTGGTGGCTCAGAGGTTAAAGCATCTGCTTGCAATGCAGGAGACCCAGGTTTGATCCCTGGGTTGGGAAGATCCCCTGGAGAAGGAAATGGCAACCCACTCCAGTATTCTTGCCTGGAGAATCCCATGGACAGAGGAGCCTGGTAGGCTACAGTCCATGGGGTTGCAAAGAGTCGGACACGACTGAGCGACTTCACTTTCTTTCTTTCTTTGTTCATTTCTCAGCATATCTTTTATGGCTGCTTTCACACACACAACAGTGACAGAACTGAACAGTTGCCACAGACAAGATGGTGTGCAAAACCTGATGTATTACTATTTGGCCCTTTATAGAAAAAGTTTGCTGAACCCCGGCCTGGATGGACAAGAAAATATCTTTTAAACACATGTAATTTGTATGTGCTGTGTGAAAGTATATGCGTATTTCAGGAACAGCTTCTCTTTATTGTGTGATTGTTTGGCGATGGGTTTCTTTGATGTTGTTGGGCTTTGGTATATTGTGGAGCCTTGTCATTCAGCTGGCATACCTATGAACATATACTGAGTCAGCAGCTTTATCTTGAGCACTAGAAATGAAATGTTTAAATGCATGTTCTGTTTGGGAATTTATTAGCAACTTGTGTTATTTCCCTCTTCATCTAATTAGTAAGTGAAATTCGGAGCTCATGGAGAAAAGCTGTTGATATAGAAGATAATGGAAGTACAGAACCAATTCAAGTGGATACTGAACATAGAGAAGAATTGCCAGAATCCTTACCTGTGGTGCATAATCAAAAAGAGTTTAGCATGGCCAGTTTCTTGTCAGCAGCCACTGTGTCCGATTCTAGTCATTCTCATCTGCCTGAAGAGAAAGTTGTTTCAGATTGCCTCAAGTGTGTGCCTCAGAAACCCGTGGTGACCACTTGCATAGGTGAACCAGCAACACAAAATCCATCAGATTTGTTAAATAAGGACATAATTTGTATGCAAGATTTGGACTGTACAACTTTACAGAACAAACTTTTAGAAACTAGCCAAATAGAGACATTTTCCCCTGCTGTAGGCAATAGAAGAAATGTGTTAGGTAGCAGTGAAGAAGATAATATTAAAATATCAGACCAGTCAAAAGCTTCTTACGAAGACTTTTCCATGTATAACAGTACATTATGGAACTGTTTTCAGGTATCAAGTGGAATTAGTTCTAGTTTTAAAGATGGTGATTTTGGCATATTACATGAAACTCTTCCAGAAGTTGGTCACATAAGTCTTATTAGCCCCAGTAGTACAGAGGCCACTTTTAAACTGGAACCAAATAGTCCTATGCACAGTGGCGTTTTCACAGATGTTGTGGGAGAAAAACAGACTACTCCAGAATCAGACTTCAATTTACAGGCTACTTGCAGTGGATATGAGGCGCTGAAGAAATCTCTGTCTGAGCGAAGGGAAGAAATTTACCTCTCTAATCCTGAAATACTTGAAAGACACAAACCAGAATTGAGCCTTACTCCCCAAAAGATGCAGACTGATGATATGCTTAATTTTTTGGGCATTCATGATTTGAACATTGACTGTACAAAACCATCTTCACGCATGTCCCTTGGTGAAAGAAAACGGTCTCTTTCACCACTAATTAAGTTTTCTCCAGTGGAAGAAAGATTGAAGACCACAATACCATGTAACCTTGGAGAACTTCTACCTGATTTAACAGGTAAGATTTAACTAGATGTGGCATATTGACCTGCTGAAAGTCTTCTTTCAGCTTCTCGTAAAAATAGTATTCAGTGAACATTACGCAATCTTGTTAATGTGACAGAATATATTCCTTATTCCTTCAGTCAGGATGAGAAAAGTGAACCCATCATTTTTATGGGTACTGTCAGAATCTCTTGTGATGAGATGATGTATATGGCTTACAACTGGTATGGGACAGGGGTGGAAAACAAAGCCAAAATCCTGGAACCTGTCGCTTTTGTAATACAAACTACTGAAAATAGATCTTGTCAGAATCTTCACTAATGGAAGATGGTTCTAAACATGATGAGAAATATCTCAAAACTTACAGTATCTATGATTTGCTTTGAGGTAATTTGATGGGGGTGTGGTAACAAGATGGGTCAGTGTACTACTTTCCTAGGGCTGCCATAACAAAGTACCACAAACTTGGTGGCTTAAGACAACAGAAATTTTTTTGTCTCTGGAGGAAACAAGTTTTGCAGGGTAGTACTCAGGCTCATGGTGTTGGCATGACCATGTTCCCTCTGAAATCACAGAGAATGATACTTGACTTTTCTAGCTTCTGATGTTCCCAGGTGTTCTTTAGCTTGTGGCAGTGTCGTTCATCTCCGCCTCCACTTGTACATGGCATTCTCCCCTGTGTTCTATGTACCTTCTTATAAGGATACTCATCGTGTAGACTAACAGCCCATTGTGCTCCCATCCTACTCTTAACTGAATATGTCTGCAGTGACCCTATTTCCAAATAAAGCCATATTCTGAGGTACAGGGGTTAGAACTTCAACATCAGGTACAGAACATGTACTTCAACATGAGGTACAGAAGTTAGAACTTATTTTGGAAGGGACACAGTTCAACTTGTAACAATTAGTATTAATAATTATTGAAGCTGGATGGCAGATAAGTTTGGCTGATCATAAAGAGTTAAAAACAATTGCTCTTGGAACTGTATTCAATCTTACAATAACCTATAATGGAAAATAATGGAAAAATATGTAATATAGTATGAAATATGTATAATATGTTATAAAAATATAAAATCAATATAATATAGGTAGTAAGAAATATATAAATCACTTTGTCCACCTAAATCTAATACAATATTGTAAATCACCTGTACTTCAACAAAACAAAAACTGCTCTTTAAAGCATGCTAGAACAGATATACATCTGGTAATACAGATTATAAATCATTCTGATTTGCCCATAATTAAATACTTGGTGTGTTAAAAAGTATTCTAGGAGAGATGTACCTCTGGCAAAGAGGTATGTCAGTGAGAATAATGGTAATTTTATCACAGTTATGTATTTGCCTGTGAACTTTTTCTAAAGACTAAAGTTTGCTATTACGTGGAATTTGACATACTTTTTGTTTATAATGTTTATCCTTTTTTTCTCTTTTTAAAATCAATTTTGCAGAAGAGGAAATCTTGAGTAAGAGCCTTGATGCAAAAGTATCTCCATCTGACTCGACAAGATGAAGCAGTAGCCCAGTCAGTTTAACTATGATGCACTTAAGTTGAAGCAGTGTCACAAAATAAAAACTAATTTGCAGTTTAAATACACATGGGAAGTGTAACTGTTTTTCAAGGTCTAAAAAAGTCTTAAATAATGCCTGTTAGCCTTTTCTACTGTTTTTAGGTAAGGAGAGTATGTTTGGATTTTCTTGCTTTGTATGGATAGGGGGTTGAACTGTGAAGTATTGGAAAGCAAATATCAAATAATGTGAAGCCATTTTGGTTTCTTGACTAATCTTGAGATTTTTTATCATTTGAGCTACCCAGGAAGCCAGAGTAATATTGTAAGCATGAAGTAAATGACAAACTAGTAAGCTAATTTATTATGTCCTAATTCAGTTAATTAACATAAAAATGAGTAGTTTTGATGTAATTTTATCAAGTGGTTTACTTAATAGCTATTAGATATACTGATTTTTCTTTTTAGGGAAATAACTTCTATTAAGTGAGGAGAGTAAATGTACAGTCCAAATGACAAAGTTTAAATTTGGGAAAGCTCTAAAGAGGCTTAATAATTATTCAAGTAGGTTGGTCCTGAAAAATGATGTTTGATAGAATACAGTGCCTGTGATGATAGTGAAGAGTAGGGTAGAATGAATTTAGGAAAAAGAAAAAAGTGGAAGATGACTAGATATTTTTGAGGGACAATAACTATAAATCCATTCAGTGGGTTGTATAGCAGTTTTATGTTTAGTCTAATTTAGACTTTGAGAATTTAACTCTAGTTTTTTATTTTAACAGAAAAAAATAAAAAATTAGTCTGTATGTTTTTTGGAGGGGCACTATTTTGGGGGGAGCTAATTTGTATTGTTACTTTCCTCCTCAAAAACCATTAGTTCCCCAACTGCCTATAGAACAGCTTCAAATTAACTTGAAAATACTGAATTTGGGGTTAAATAACTTGTTCGTTGTTACATAGCTAAGTCAGTGATGAAGCTAGGGTTTGACCCTATTTTCCTTCTGTAATAAACCAACAAGAACTCTCAGAACTAAAAGGCCAAAGGTGTAGGATATATGGCTGCAGGAGTGGGCTTTCTGGACTCTAAATGGGAGTCAGAGGTGAGGTCTCTTGTACAGATTCCTGCCTGATTTAGTCAGGCCTCACAGCCAAGAGAAAGGCTTGTCTTTAGCATTCAGGTGAATACATGCCATTCAGTTCAGTTCAGTTGCTCAGTCGTGTCCGACTCTTTGCGACCCCATGAATCGCAGCACACCAGGCCTCTCTGTCCGTCACCAACTCCTGGAGTTCACTCAGACTCAGGTCCATCGAGTCAGTGATGCCATCCAGCCATCTCCATTACCCTCTGTGAACCAGGAGGTTAAGTACATGCTGGAAGGGTTATAGCACCTACAGCACCCCTGTGTTTAATGCCAGCTCTTAACCATCACAGCTTTGTCCATTTGCCAAGAAACTGGCTAGAAGAGGAGAAAAGTTGAAGGAGAGAGTTCTGGAAGTAGATGGGCTTAATAGTTCATCTTTCATGACTCATTTTGGCTTATTTTCTTTTGTGTTGCTTGTTTGATCCAAGTTTGAAGGCCAGGCATGTGTGTGTATGTATGTGAGAAAAGACAGAAGAAAAACACATAGAAATTACTCTATTAGCAGTGGAAAAGAAAGTGGAAGAGAAAAGCTTCTCCTCAGGTGGCATATTCTTTTATTAGTTAATAGAACAAATAAGGACTCTGCAGGTCTACAAGGAAACTGTTCTCTAGTCTTAAGAAACCCAGTACTGGTAAGCTCAAAATTAACATGTTAAGGAGAGGGTGCAGCTATCATACTAGCATCTACAAATTGCCAGGGCCATTCCTAAATACTTCATACGTGTGCATGTTAAGTTGCTTCAGTCATATCCGACTTCTGGTGACCCTATGGACTGTAGCCCACCAGGCTCCTCTGTCCATGGGATTTTCCAGGCAAGAATACTGGAGTGGATTGCCATTCCCTCCTCCAGGGGATCTTCCCCACCCAGGGATTGAACCCGAGTCTCTCACGTCTCCTGCATTGGCAGGTGGGTTCTTACCACTAGCACCATCTGGGAAGCCCAGATACTTAATAATAGGTATTAGATACTTAATAATACAAATTATATCATTTAATTCTTAAACCTTTGTAAGATAGTGATATTGTACCTATTTTATAGATAATGATACCAAAGCTAGGGACCTTCTTTAAATCACTTGTCTAAGAAGGACTCAAGAAATTACCTGGGATACATCTTAAAAAATGTGGATTCTGTAGGTCTAACCTGAGGATTAGAAATTTCCACTTTTAAATATGGTTCCCTGGTAATTGTTAGGCTCAATAAGAAACTTGAGAGTCAGTGCCAGGGGATATAGATTCACCTTTAGTCCTGGGGTATCTTAAAGAAGCTAGGTACACTATTCACACCATACTGCTTTATATATCTTAGCTGTTTGATAAGGAAGCTGTTTGGCAGAAAGTGAAGAACTAAAGAGCCTCTTGATGAAAGTAAAAGAGGAGAGTGAAAAAGTTGGCTTAAAACTCAACATTCAGAAAACTAAGATCATGGCATCTGGTCCCATCACTTCCTGGCAAATAGATGGGGAAACAATGACTGACTTTATTTTTTTGGGCTCCAAAATCACTGCAGATGGTGACTGCAGCCATGAAATTAAAAGATGCTTGCTCCTTGGAAGAAAAGTACGACCAACCTAGATAGCATATTAAAAAGCAGAGACATTACTTTGCCAACAAAGCTCTGTCTAGTGAAAGCTATGGTTTTTCAGTAGTCATGTATGGATGTGAGAGTTGGACTGTGAAGAAAGCTGACCGCCGAAGAATTGGTGCTTTTGAACTGTGGTGTTGGAGAAGACTCTTGAGAGTCCCTTGGACTGCAAGGAGATCCAGCCAGTCCATCCTAAAAGATCAGTCCTGAATATTCATTGGAAGGACTGATGCTAAAGCTGAAACTCTAATACTTTGACCACCTGATGTGAAGAGCTGACTCATTGGAACAGATCCTGAGGCTGGGAAAGATTGAAGGTGGGAGAAGGGGATGACAGGATGAGGTGGTTGGATGGCATCACCAACTCAAAGAATATGACTTTGAGTTGGCTCCAGGAGCTAATGATGGACAGGGAAGCCTGGCGTGCTGCATGCTGTCTATGAGGTTGCAAAGGGTCGGACATGACTGCGTGACAGAACTGAACTGAACAGAAAGGAAGCTGAAGCTTACCAGTAAGTATAGGCCCTAAATTGCTGAGAATCCGAAGATCAAAATCTCTCTAGATATTAATGGATTTACAAAAACCACATTGTTAAATGAGTCATACCTGGGATAGGCTGAGAGTTTTTGGCATTCTTCCCTGTCCTTTGTATGCTAGTTGTATAAACAAAAGTGTATTAAATCTGTCACTTGTAAACCATTTTGATTATGACTTACTGCTTTCAGTCTTCCTTGTCTGTTATTGCCTGCATACATGCCTTTTGTCCTTAAGGGACTGCTTTGATCATACCATTTTGTTTAAAATGGTAATTCTAGAATTGAGTTCAAATTTAAAGGCATACAAGGTTCCCTCCATAGATTAATCTATTCCCCCTTCCACTATGGTCCCCCCCCCCTTTTTTTTTTTTAACTAAAGTGCTTTGGTCAGCATGTCTTTAAAATCTTCAGTTTTGAAGCTGTAACATCCTAGTTTCATCTCCCAGCTTATCACAATTATATTTGTCCTTTAGAAAGTGAAAGTCACCTAGTCTTGTCTGACTCTTTTTCTCCAGGCTAGTATACTGAAGTGGGTAGCTGTTTCCTTCTCCAGGGAATCTTCGCAACCCAGGGATTGAACCCAGGTCTCCCACATTGCAGGTGGATTCTTTACCAGCTGAGCCACCAGGGAAGCCCTTTGTCCTTTAAGGTTCAGAACAAATCTCACATTCACCTTGAAGTCTCTTTCCTTATCCATGGTCCTTTCCCTTCTCTAAAATCCCCTATAGCTTATGCTAATTTTTGTTCACTTAGTATTTTTCATTTATTGCTTTTATCACATTTTTTCATGGTTGTGATTTCTCCAGTTGTATTGATTAAATGCACATATACCTATGTAGATGTGTGTGTGGGGTGTGTCCATACATACTTTCTTAGCCAATACTGAAGTATTGGAATTGTTTCCTTTGCCTTCTGTATGATGGAATTAAAGTAATGGTAAAGAGGGAGGGCTACTTCATTGCTGTAAAAGTACTTTTTCTCATTACAAGAATGTAATTTTATTCACTATTCATAAGATGAAGGTGTATAAACTGACTTCTGTATTAGTATGAAACTTCAGATAATGCCTGCTGCTGCTAAGTCACTTCAGTCGTGTCCAACTGTGTGTGACCCCATAGACAGCACCCCACCAGGCTCCCCCGTCCCTGGGATTCTCCAGGCAAGAACACTGGAGTGGGTCGCCATTGCCTTCTCCAGTGCACACATGCATGCAGTCACCTCAGTCGTGTCCAGCTCTGTGCTACTCCATGGACAGCAGCCCATCAGGCTCCTCCAGCCACAGGATTCTCCAGGCAAGAATATTGCCTATGTGTCCTAATTGTTTTAAATGCTTAAAGAGGACAAATATATATTGCTCAACATGAAAACTGTTATCAAGTGGAATAAAGACTATATCATGTTAAAGAAAATCAATTTGGGGGAATTTAATTGAAAACAAAAGTATTTTGAAACCATTCTTTACCATGTCTTTCGTAACCATGAGCTTTGGAGTAAATTTTACTTAATCCTTGAGAACTATATAAAAGGAATCACTATTTTTTCCCCTAAGTATACTAAAATGAAATATGTTTAAGGACATTTTCCTTAATGTAAAGTATTTGCTAAAGTAAAATTCTCTTTCACATTAAGTTGCCAATATATAATTGATATACCTTTCTCCTTATGCACTGTCAATGTCAAAGCCACATCCTAAATTTAAAATATCTGTAAGTCCTCCATGGGACTATTTGTAAATGTTTTACATACTACAGTCTTGAATAAACATTATTATACCACCTAGCTCTAGATTATTAAATGTGGAATTTAAAATGATTTTTTTAAAGTACATCTATACTATTAGTTTAATAATGTGTCTGAATAGTTTCTTGCTCTTCATAGGTAGGGACCTTGTTATCCACAGTTGCTGTTATAAAGGATTTAATAAATGTTAAATAATTTTATAAAGGTTTGGAAATTCCCTATCACTTATATTACATGTCTGTATAATACAGAGATAATGCCTCATTTGTAAAATGAGAGGTATTTTGTCTCTATTCATTTAAAACAATGTATGAGGCAGCTGAAACAGCATTTTAGGTCTTTTTTATTTCACTATATCACATTGCCAACTCAAAACAGGAACCTTAGAATTCTTTCCTGAAAGTATGTAATCTAAGAATCGGATTGAAAATTATTCAATTTCCAGATAAATACAGATGGGAAAGTGATCTTGCCCAAGGCAAAACACTATTCTTTAAGAGAAGTCACTTAACTTACTAGGCTTCAGTTTACACAATCTATGAAATTTGGGAAATTATATGAAGGAATAATGTATAGCTAAAAAGCTAGGATTTTTATGATTAACTTTTCTGTCAGTGGAGGAAGTAGTGGCACGCAAGGGGCGAGGATCTGCAATTTCACTGCTTAAGTTGCAGCTGTATGACCTTAATAAGGTCATGGCAGTTTTCTCATCTGTTAACAGAGATAAAAGTAATCTGCCTTACAAATTATGAAGGTTAGATATGAAAATGCACATTAAGTCTGTAAGAATACCTGGGATTTAGTGGGTAGCTCCTATTTTGCTAGGCTTCACATCCAGTAATTTCACAGTGGGAGGGGGTGGGGTGAGAATGGCTTAGTAGGCAGTATTGACAACTGACACATTAGTATGTGCCAGGCCCTACTCTAAATGCTTTCCATATTGTTTTAATCCAATGAAGTAGTGCTGTTCTTATCCACATTTTACAAATGAGGGAACAAACAGTAAAATTAAGTGCTTTGCTCAGTTCGTGGAGATAGTGAAAGTACTAGAATACTAGTGCTCGAATACTAACTCAGCTCAGGTGATCTAGCTCCAGAGACCATTCTCTTAACCACACTGCTGCAGTTGCTAAGTAACCTCCTTAAGGTGATGGGGGAGCCAAGATCACACAATCAAATTTACCAGTTAAGCAATACCTGTGGGCAGTCAGAATCTATAGCTTTAATATTAACCACCTTCAAATTATTTCAAATAAGACCATATTTTAAACTGCTAACAGCAAATGTTTATTCATGATTGAAGCCAGGAAGAAATTATAAACGCATTTTAATACCTTACTGATAAAATAACATTCCATCTTTGCAACCTTGTAAGGAATACAGAAGATATTGTAAAGGCTTTGATGTGTATATCTACTATAACCAGGTAATCAGAACACACATACACACATACACCACCACCTACTTTAGTGTTACCCCATACCAACTTTTCGGAAAGGCCATCTTTAAAGCTCTACTGGATAACTGAGTAAACAGCGTCCAAAAGACTGGGGAGAAGGGAAGAAAGAGATAAAAATGATAAGCAGCACACATTTCAAAGCCCACTTATAAGCACACGACATTATGAATATTGGGAAAAAAAAGGTGGGGGGAAAGGCAATTGAGCATTTTCAGAGAGCGCATTTTGGCAATATTCAACGCATAAGGAGGCTGTGCTTGGGACCATCCACTCTCTCCAGCTTCTCAAAGTGTTTCCTGGCATTGCGAATGTTGATCAGAGTAGCCGCAGAAGGGATCGACGGATCCGACATAACCACCATCACGTACGTGTTTGATGTGAAGATGTCGATGAAAGCAGCGAAGTTAGAATTCCTAACTTCCATGCTCTGGAAAGAAGCGGCCAATTTACTGCAGCTCAGCTTGAACTGCTTAATTATGTTGCTGATCTTCTCGAATCGGTGGACATCGCGCTGCTCTTTGCACTGGTAATGGGAGATGACCAAGAACGTGGCTCTCTCGAACAGCAGAACTTCATCGGCCTCAATAATCTGGGCAAAATTCCTGAGATTCATCTCCAGCTGCTGGACATTGGGAATCAGTTGATAGACAATACTGGACCAGGCTTTGTAGAGCGTTTCATCCCAGATGGATGTTCGAAAACAAGCACACTCCAGCGGGCGAGACAAACGCCTCAGGTCTTCCTCTCGCTCTTTAAAAATCAGGTCACGCTGATCTTCCTGAACCAGATCCATCTTGTGCACCAAGCAGAAGATTTTGGCATCAGGAGAGTTCTGGAGGATGGCCTCCAGACACGACTGGTAATAATGCATGTCCTTTTCCAGTTCGCGGCTCTCCACGTCGAACACATAAATCAGGACCTCGACATTACGGAAGATGTTGTCTCGCTGGCTGGTGAAGTAATTTTCCATGAAGGTATCCTGACCGCCACAGTCCCACAGATTCAGCACTAGGTTGCCCAGGAATCGGACGTGGGAGTGCTCCACATCAATGGTGGCACCCAGGCGCCGGGTGTCGCGAGCGATGTAATTGGCAAAGATAATCGACCTCATGCTGGTCTTCCCCGACCCGCTCTTCCCCATTAACAGCACCTTTTTCTTCATGGCTGTATTTGGCATCACCCGCCGGAGCTGCCGCGGACTGGGCCTCTGGGCGCGGCCTAACTGCAGCGCAGACGGAGGGAGGGAGGAGCCGGGGATTTCGGGGGCTCAGCCGGCTGGGCCGCGCCTCTGTACAGCTGGGGAAGCCGAAAGGGCGAGCTCGGCGCTGGGAAGGGCCGCGTCCGGTGAGCTCTTTCCGTGGGGAGAGCGCCACAGGGCGGACCGCTGCAGCAGCTCCGAAGAAACGACCGGCTTCCGGGGAGAGGGGTCTCTGAGCCTCCGCAGCCACCCACTTCCGGTGGCGATCTCGCGAGAACCCGCGGTCTCGAGCGTCGCTGCCGGAAAAGCTTTGAAAAACCGCTCTATTAATGAGACCCAGTACAAACCACCCGAAGGAGAAATTGGAAGGGGAACACAGGACTCGGGTGTTCTGTTCTCCTATTTAAACTGAGCTTAAGGTCGCAAAGTTGTACGTGCGTGAGCAGGTGGGAGAATTGCTGCCACCTCGTGGCCGAAAAAACACAGCACACCACTATGGGCGGTATGCCTTATGGCACCCTACTCCAGTACTCTTGCCTGGAAAATCCCATGGACGGAGGAGCCTGGTAGGTTGCAGTCCATGGGGTTGCTAAGAGTCGGACACGACTGAGAGACTTCACTTTCACTTTTCACTTTCATGCATTGGAGAAGGAAATGGCAACCCACTCCAGTGTCCTTGCCTGGAGAATCCCAGGGATGGGGGAGCCTGGTGGGCAGCCGCCTATGGGGTCGCACAGAGTCGGACACGACTGAAGTGACTTAGCAGTAGCAGCAACCTCCTCGCAACCCACTCCAATACTCTTGCCTGGAAAATCACATGGACAGAGGAGCCTGGTAGGCTACAGTCCATGGGGTCGCAGAGTCGGACACGACTGAGCAACTTTACTAGCCTCTCCTGGAGTAGGAAATGGCAACCCACTCCAGTATTCTTGCCTGGAAAGTCCTATGGACAGAGGAGCCTGGAGGGCTACACAGTCCTTGGGGTCGCAGAAGAGTTGGACGCGACTAATCGACTTAACAAAAACAATGAGTGAGAGCACCTTAAACCTACTCTCTTAGTAAATTTCCAGCATTCAATACAGTGCTGTTAGTCATCGTGTTGTAGGTTAGATCACTAGACTTATTCTTCGTGCGTAACTGCAACTTTGTATCCTTTGACTATTATCTCCCCATCACCCTTCTTTCCCCTACCTGGTAATAATTATTCTCCTTTCTGCTACTATGTGTTTGACTTTTTTAGATTCTAATCTCACACGCTAGTAATGCTCAGAATTCTCCAAGCCAGGCTTCAGCAATACGTGAACCGTGAACTTCCAGATGTTCAAGCTGGTTTTAGAAAAGGCAGAGGAACCAGAGATCAAATTGCCAACATCCGCTGGGTCATGGAAAAAGCAAGAGAGTTCCAGAAAACATCTATTTCTGCTTTATTGACTATGCCAAAGCCTTTGACTGTGTGGATCACAATAAACTGTGGAAAATTCTGAAAGAGATGGGAATACCAGACCACCTGACCTGCCTCCTGAGAAACATATGCAGTTCAGGAGGCAACAGTTAGAACTGGACATGGAACAGCATAATGGTTCCAAATAGGAAAAGGAGTACGTCAAGGCTGTATATTGTCACCCTGCTTAAAATTTAACTTCTATGCAGAGTACGTCATGAGAAACGCTGGGCTGGAAGAAGCACAAGCTGGATTCAAGAATGCTGGGAGAAATATCAATAACCTCAGATATGCAGATGACACCATGCTTATGGCAGAAAGTGAAGAGGAACTAAAAGGCCTCTTGAGGAAAGTGAAAGAGGAGAGTGAAAAAGTTGGCTTAAAGCTCAACATTCAGAAAACGAAGATCGTGGCATCTGGTCCCATCACTTCATGGGAAATAGATGGGGACAGTGGAAACAGTGTCAGACTTTATTTTTTGGGCTCCAAAATCACTGCAGATGGTGATTGCAGCCATGAAATTAAAAGATGCTTACTCCTTGGAAGGAAAGTTATGACCAACCTAGGTAGCATATTGAAAAGCAGAAACATTACTTTGCCAACAAAGGTCCGTCTAGTTAAGGCTATGGTTTTTCCAGTAGTCATGTATGGATATGAGAGTTGAACTGTGAAGAAAGCAGCAGCAGCCCCATTTAAAAAATTAGGTTGTTTGTTTTTTTGATGTTAAGTTGTATGAGCTCAACGTAAGGGGTTAGTGTTTTGGGTATTAACATGTTATCAATCATATAATTTGCAAATGATTGTCTTTTTGTTTTATTGATGGTTTCCTTTGCTCAGCTGATAAAGAATCTGCCTGCAATGCCAGAGACCTGGGTTTCATCCCTGGGTTGGGAAGATCTCCTGGAGAAGAGAAAGGCTACCCACTTTAGTATTCTGACTTGGAGAATTCCATGGGCTGTATAGGCCATGGGTCCCAAAGAGTCAGACAAGCAACTAAACAGTTTTCACTTTCACTTTCCTGTACAAAAGCTTTTGAGTTCTTTTGTTTAGTTTTGCTTTTATTTCCTTTGCTTTTAGGAATTAGATCCAAAGAAATATTGCTACATTTATGTCAAAGGGTGTTTGTTCTACCTTTGTTTTCTTCTAGGAGTTTTATGGTTTCCAGTCAGTCTTACATTTCAGTCTGAGTTTATTTTTGTATATGGTGTTAGTTTCATATATAATGTTAATTTCATTCTTTTACAAATAGCTGTTCAGATTCTCTAGCACCCACTTATTGAGGAGGCTGATTTTTCTCCTTTTTTTATTCTTGCCTTTGTCTTAAATGCATGGATTTATTTCTGGGCTCTCTCTTCTGTTCCGTTGATCTTTGTGTCTGTTTTTGGAAGCACAACTGCTTTTTATGCATGAATTTTTAATCCTGCAACTTTACTGAATTTAATAGTCCTAAGATATGTATGTGTGTGTGTGTATTTAGGGTTTTTGATGTGTAAAATCATGTCACTGTACAGTGAGAATTTTACTTCCTCCTTTCTGATTTGGATGCCTTTTATCCTTTTTTTTTGGTCTGATTGATATTTACAGTATTTCTACTACTGTGTTGAATAGAAGTGGCGAGAGTGAGCATTCTTGCCTTGTATTGAATCATAGGAAAAAAGTTTTCTGTTTTCTCCCCATTGTTTATGATGTTGGCTGTGACTTTTCATAAATAGCCTTTATTATGTTGAGGAAATTTCCTTTTGCGTCTACTTTGTTGAGAATTTTTATTATGAATGGAAGTTGAACGTTGTCAAATGCTTCTGCACCTGTTGAGATGAACATGTGATTTTGATGTTTCATTTTAATATGGTGTATCACACTGATTAATTTGCATATGTTAAAAGAGGCTTGCATCTCAGTGGGGCAACTAAGCTATCTGTCTTACTGCTAAGCATGATGTTAGTTGTAGCTTTTTTGCAGATGTTCTTTATCAGGTTGAGGAATTGCCCTTCTTTTAAGAATTTAACTCACTTATTTTTGGCTATTCTGGGTCTTCAGTGCTGTGCGTGGGCTTTGCTCTAGTTGTGGTGAGTGGGGGCTATTTTCTGGTTGCGAGGTGGGGGTTTCTCATTTTGTGGGCTTCTCTTGTGGAGCACGGGCTCTAAGCATACCACCTTCAGTAGCTGTGGCTCGTGGGCTTGAGAGCGGGGGCTCAGTAGTGGTACATGGGCTTAATTGCACGTTGGCATATAGAATCTTCCTGGACCAGGGATTTAACCCGTGTCCCCTGCATTGGCAAGTGGATTCTTAACCACTGGACCATCAGGGAAGTCCTCCAAAGAAACTCCCTTCTTTTCCTAATTTCCTGAGGAATTTGTAAAAAAACAAAATCAAGAATGGGTATTGGATTTTGTTAATGCCTTTTCTGAATCACTGAGAGATCAAATATTTTTGTCTTTCATTCTGTTGATGTGGTATATTACATTAATTGATTTTTCCAGTATTAAAACAGCATTGTATTTCTGGGATAAACTCCTCTTGGTCATGGAATATAATCCTTTATATATATATTGCTGGTTCAGTTTGCTGATATTTTAAAAGGATTTTTACATTTAGATTTACAAGAGATTGTGGTCTGTAGTTCTTGTGTGACACTTTTGCCTGGCTTTGGAATCAGAGTAATACTGGCCTTACAGAATTAATTGGGAAGTGTTTATTTTCTTTTTTTAAATTTTAAAGTAATTTATTTTAATTGGAGGCTAATTACTTTATAATATTGTGGTGGTTTTTGCTGTACATCGACACAAATCAGCCACTGGTGTACATGTGTTCTGCATCCTGAACCCCCACCCACAACCCTCCCCACCCCATCCCTCTGGGTTGTCCCAGGGCGCTGTCTTTAAGTACCCTGCTTCATGCATCAAACTTGTACTGTTCATCTATTTTACATATTGTAATATGCATGTTTCAATGCTATTCTTTCATATTGTCCCCCCTCACTTTCTCCCACAGAGTCCAAAAGTCTGTTCTTTATATCTGTGTCTCTTTTGCTGCCCTGCATATAGGGTCATCATTACCATCTTTCTAAATTCCATATATATGTGTTAATATACTGTATTGATGTTTCTCTTTCTGACTTAACTTCACTCTGTATAATAGGTTCCAGTTTCATTCGCCTCATTAGAATTGACTCAAATGCATTCTTTTTTTCCACTGTGTATATGTACCACAACTTCCTTAGCCATACATCTGCCGATGGGCATCTAGGTTGCTTCCATGTCCTGGCTATTGTAAACAGTGCTGCAGTGAACGTTGGGGTACATGTGTCTCTTTCAATTCTGGTTTCCTTGGTGTATATGCCTAGCAATGGGATTTCTGGGTAGTCCTTTCTGGCAGTCCTTTTTCCAGTTTTTTTTTTTTTAGTTTTTATTTTTAAATTTTAAAATCTTTAATTCTTACATGCATTCCCAAACA
The DNA here is from genome assembly GCF_016772045.2 of Ovis aries. Lineage (NCBI taxonomy): Eukaryota > Metazoa > Chordata > Mammalia > Artiodactyla > Bovidae > Ovis > Ovis aries. The sequence goes on along the minus strand of NC_056055.1, from coordinate 87,635,873 downwards.
TGAACCCCCTCCACCTCCCTCCCCATAACATCTTTCTGGGTCATCCCCATGCACCAGCCCCAAGCATGCTGCATCCTGCGTCAGACATAGACTGGCGATTGAGTTCACATGATAGTATACATGTTAGAATGTCATTCTCCCAAATCATCCCACCCTCTCCCTCTCCCTCTGAGTCCAAAAGTCCGTTATACACATCTGTGTCTCTTTCCCTGTCTTGCATACAGGGTCGTCATTGCCATCTTCCTAAATTCCATATACATGTGTTAGTATACTGTATTGGTGTTCCAGTTTTTTTTTGAAGGAATCTCCACACTGTTTCTTTCTTTTCTAAAAGATTATGTGTAGGATTTGTATTCTTTCTTTCTCAAATATTTGATAGGATTCACTAGGTCACCCTATTTATCCTTCTTGATACTTAACACAGTCCATAATGATACTCTTGGGTAATATTTTGGTCACTTGCTTCTCCTATGTTAAATTCCGTGAGGCCTCTGCCCCTTGTCTCTGTCATTCAATGGAGTGTCTGGTTCGTCATAAGAGATCAATAAGTGTTTGTGGAATGAATGAATGGTAGATGCCCAATTTACATGTCACAATGGGCTAGTCTTCTATTGGTGCCAATGAAGGTAAGCAATTCCACATGGTTAGAGATGCTAAAAAAGACAATCTTGCTGAAGTACTTTGTACTCAGAGGAGTAACTGTAGATTTTTAACAATATTCCACAAAGAGTAGGCTTTTAGATGGTATACATAGCAGTACATTTGAATGGGTTAGAAGGCCCGAAAAAAATTATGAAGCTTCACTGAATGTCAATTTTACAAAAAGATTTTGGGGAAATATTAAAGATGGCCATATTGTTACTGAAGGAGTGTGTGGGGTCTGACTGCTTACTGCCTCAAAGCCAGTAAACAGGCCAGGTTGGTGGAAAGGAAACTTTGCTTTAATTCAGTTGCTGGCAACTGTGGGGGAAGGGTGGAGGATATCTGTCCAAAGGCTGACTTGGCAGCCCTCCCCCAACCCCTGCCCACAACCCGCCCCATTCTGCCAGCAACCAGTGGGGCAAGAGATTTTACAGACAGAAGGAGGGGACTACATGCAGAAACAGTACATGGCTCTGACAGTCATCTTCAAATCGGTCATCTGGGTAGTTTTAGGTATAGTTAATCTTCACTTCCAAGGTCTATTTGTTCCCATTGCCTTGAGGCCAATTCTTGGAACTGTGGCAGCTCATGTCCTGGGTACAGTCTGGTCATTATGTAGTTAACGTGTCCACCTGGTGTTTTAGTATCTGTAAGACAGCTCACAGGATAGGGCTCAGAATATTATCTATAGTGCTTGAGAAAGAACCAAAGGTCCTCAACTATGCTTAGTGACTACATTATTATTATTTAGTCTCTTTTGATTGTTTTCCTTTGTTTCTGCATTTCTCACTTCTCTGATTAAACTTATTCTTTGACTAAAGGTTTCCACAGACAAAAGGCAGGCAGAGGGCGTGGGGGGGTGGTGGCGGTGACAGCGGGCAAGGACCATAGATTCCTCTCTGCTTCAGTATTAAGAAGTGAATACAAATTTTTAAGATAAAATGCCATTTGCAGTGGTCCTTAAGGTCTCCAGGTTACCCATTCATTCTTTTTCCTGGGTGGAAAAGTTTGAAAAGAAGGATTCAAGGGCTTGAATCTCAACTCTAGTCCTCACTACCTGTGTTATCTTGGGTGAATTTACTGCTTAGCTTCAGTCTCCTTACTTGTAATATGGGTATGATAGATTTATGTCAGTTTTAAAGATAGACAAGAGAACTTAAGGCAAAGAACACAAAGCTGATAATGCATAGCAAATGACTGTAAATTCTTCATAGGAAGGGACATTTGGGAACCCAGTTAGAGAAGTGTTTATACAAGTTAGGGCTGCGTTGGCTGGAACTGATGAAACATGAGCAGTAAGGTGTCACATGGAGGGGGAGGAAAGGTGGTCTTGTACTGGTGCTGAGGCAATTTTTGAGGCCAAAAATGAGACCATTTTTGTCCTTACCGTCTTCATCTTTCAAGATCTCCACCCTCTGTTGAGAGCAGAGATGGGGGAAGTTGGGAGGGCCATGGGTTAATTGACAAAGTTGCTACCTGTAAGGGTGGTCTGAATGGGGGTTGGAGGCATGAGTGTGCCATTCTTCTTCTGGAAGATTCATAGATAATCTTTAAGCACCAAGGGAAGGCTGGTGTTCATCACAGTAGTTCCTCTGTAAGGCCCACGTGATGTTCTCTGTTAATGACAAGGGATGGCGGGCAGGCTTTTCCTTGTCTTCCAATATCTCCCACACTTCCATCTTGTCCCCTCAGGTTTCCACCCTCCCCTTTCAGGCCCTGACCTCCTACTGAGAAGGCAAGGAGCAGCTTCAACTTCCCTGTTTTTAAGAGTGATGGGTAAGCTTTGCTCCCCTCTGGACCTCCCGCTTTGACTTTTTAGAGCTGGGGTCAGCAAACTTTCTCTGTAAAAAGTCTTACAGTAAATATTTTAGCTTCCATGGGCCAAGAGGCAAAATCAGGAATATTTCCACAAATTTTTGGACAAAATTCAGAACTTAATTTGTAGATACTGAAACTCAGTTTTATAGTTTAGTGGGTCATGTTAGTTTCATGGGTCATGTAATATTCTTTTGATTTTTCTCAAATATTAAAAAATGGAGGGACTTCCCTGGTGATCCAGTGGCTAAGATTCTGTGCTCCAATGCAGGGGACCTGGCTTCGACCCCTGGTCAGGGAATTAGATCCCACATGCTGCAAGTAAGAGTTCATATGCTGCAACTAAGACCCAGCACAGCGAAATGAGTATGAAAATATGTAACTATATATATATATATATATATAAACATTCTTTGTTTGCTGGCCATACAAAGACATGTGGCTGGCTGAATTTGGCCTGTTGGCAATAGTTTGCTGACCTCTATTCTGGAGCTTTACACTGAAGAAAAAAAATCCAAAAAAACTCAGAAGTCTTCTGCAGTCTAAAATGCCTCTGACTTACTAATGCACTCTTCCAGAAAAACTAATGAGGGTGATTTCCATGGTGGTCCAGTGGCTAAGACTCTGCACTCCCAATGCAGGGGGCCTGGGTTTGACCCCTGGTCAAGGTATTAGATCCCATATGCTGCAACTAAGTGTTCGTAGGCCACAATTTAAAAATTGCACATGCTGGAGTTGAAGATCCCGCGTGCTGAAATGAAGATGGAAGACCCCATGTGCTGCAGCTAACACCCAGTGAAGCCAAACAAGTAAATAAATACACAACTATTATAAAAAATGTAAAAAGTTTCTTGGTTTGCTGGTTATACAAAGACAGGTGGCGGGCTGAATTTGGCCTGTTGGGAATAGTTTGCTGACCTCTATTCTGGAGGTTTGGGGCTTCCCAGGTAGTGCTAGTGGTAAAGAGCCCGCCTGCCAATGCGAGAGACATAAGAGACATGGGTTCAATCCCTGGGTTGGGAAAATCCCCTGGAGGAAGACATAGCAACCCACTCCAGTATTTTTGCCTGGAGAATCGCATGGACAGAGGAGCCCTGTGGGCTACAGTCCACAGGGTCGCAAAGCGTTGGACATGACTGAAGTGACTTAGCACACACATTCTAGAGCCTTACATGAAAGAAAAAAATCTAAAAAAACTCTGAAGTCTTCTGCAGTCTAAAATGCCTCTGACTTACTGAAGCAGTCTTTCACAAAAACTAATGATGGTGGTGGTGGGACCTCCCTGGTGGTCCAATGGCTAAGACTATGCTCCTAGTGTAGGGGGCCTGAGTTCCACCCCGGTCAGGGACTAGATCCAACATGCCACAGCTAAGAGTTCTCACCTACAACGGCATCAAAGATGCCGAGTACCCCCAGCTGAGACCCAGTGCAGCCAAACAAGCAAACAAACAAACCAAACCCCAACAACTAATGCAAGAGTTAGGAAGTGTGGGGAAGAAAAGCATGGGATTGTCAATACTTGAAGCTCTCATGTCTCCTAACTGGAAAAGCATGTTTCTTTCCACAGCAGCTGCTAGAGCAGTGCCTCTGCCGCTTGCTTCTGATCCAAATCACTAGGCTTCCTGTTGAAACTAGGGTCCCAGATTAGAAAGTTTGATGCCAGTGGCTTCTGGGCAGAATCTGTAGTGGTTCTCAGGGTGAGGATAGCTGAAGAAACACTATACCAGGGGCTGACTAGTTATAGAGAGGGCAAAATAATCTCCCAAACTGTGCTTCTCAACTGTGGTCCCTGGCCTAGCAGCATCTGTGTGGCTCAGATCTTGTTAGGCCCACCCCAGACCTATTGCTGGGAGAAATATCAATAACCTCAAATACGCAGATGACAACACCCTTATAGGAGAAAGCGAAGAACTAAAGGGCCTCTTGATGAAAGTGAAAGAGGAGAGTGAAAAAGTTGGCTTAAAACTCAACATTCAGAAAACTAAGATCATGGCATCTGGTCCGATCACTTCATGGAAAATAGATGGGAAAACTTAATTTTGGGGGGCTCTAAAATCAAATGGTGCCTGCACCCATGAAATTAAAAGACATTCACTCCTGAAGAAAAGTTATGACCAACCTAGACAGCATATTAAAAAGCAGAGACATTACTTTGCCAACAAAGGTCCATCTAGTCAACGCCATGGTTTTTCCAGTAGTCATGTATGGATGTGGGAGTTGGACTATAAAGAAAACTGAGCGCCGAAGAATTGATGCTTTTGAACTGTGGGGTTGGAGAAGGCTCCTGAGAGTCCCTTGGATTGCAAGGAGATCCAATCAGTCCATCCAAAAGGAGATCAGTCCTGAATATTCATTGGAAGGACTGATGCCGAAGCTGAAACTCCAATACTTTGGCCACCTAAACCGAATTGACTCATTTGAAAAGACCCTGATGCCAGGAAAGATTAAAGGTGGGAGGAGAAGGGGACGACAGAGGATGGTTAGATGGCATCACTGACTCAATGGACATGAGTTTGAGTAGACTCCGGGAGTTGGTGATGGACAGGGAGGCCTGGCATGCTGCAGTCCATGAGGTGGCAAAGAGTCAGACACGACTGAGGGACTGGACTGAACTGAGACTGACTGAATCAGAAACTTGGGGGTGGCTTGGGCAATCTGGCTTTCATCAAGCCAGGTCATTCTGATGTGGGCTCCAACTTGAAGACCAGGGCCCAGCATCATTACTAGCACCTGGGGGAGTGACTGAGGACCCAGTTGGCAGTTTAGCCCCAGGCGCCCTGTAACTGGTTTGTTTTCAGAGCAAGGTCTATGGGGGGAGCTGCAGGCACAATTTCCACAAGAAAGATCTGGAAATGGTGTTTTAGTCCAGCCTTCTGGAAATCAGTGGGTGCCTTTCTATACCCAGGGGCACCATAGGTTCTAGAGATAAAAAATGCCACCTAGTGTGATGACAGTGGGGTTTTCAGCCTTTTTTGTCCACGTGAGCAGGCTGCTTGAGGACTTGTACACCCAGGAACTTTCCAAAGTCCTCATATCCTTCGCTTTCCCTGCGATTTCAACAAAGCCCAGTGGGGAACCTTGGTCCTGGGCCCGCCAGGTCAGCGGCGGGAAGCTTCCTGACCTCACAGGCGCAGGTGCTTGTGCCATCACTGCCACCGACAGGTGTGTGTCATGACCCAGGTGATGTCACAGAGGCCCCGCGGGCCGGGCTGCTCGGCTTGCGCGTGGGTGGGGCGGGCAGAGGCCCGGGCTGCGCGCGCAGGGGGAGGTCGCCCGGCCCGCGCGGTCCACGCTCGGTGCTGCTCCGGTGCGAGGCCCGCTCAGGGAAGGAAACGCAAGACCGGACTTGGCAAAAGGGCCGCTTACGTTTTCTTTGGGTCAGTATTCAGAACATTTGCCAAGGCCCTCGAAACTTGGCGCGCTCCCTGCGAGGCCGTCGGGGTCTCTTCGGCGGCGGCGGCGGATGCTCGGCGAGGACTCCCAGGCCTCAGGATGGCCTCGACGAAGGGGAAATGCGTCTGCGAACTGTGCTCCTGCGGGTAAGGCTGCCGCGCGCGCCCAGGGCCCGCGAGCCTGGGTTTTCAGACTCCGAAAGTCAGTGAGACCTGACCCTGGGCTCCGGTAGCACCATGGTGGATGCGCCCTCTTGTTAGTGTCATTTAGACTGGCGTGTTGCCAACTAGCAGTTACTGCGGCCGTGTTGAGTGAGTCCCAGCGACGGTGGCTGGTCCTTAGGGCGTCTCTGTGGTCCTTCCACGCAGAACTGCACGGAGGCTGAAAATGAGCACAGATACGTAGAGTTTGTGCGCTCTCCCCTGCAGCCCAGGGCGTGTTGGGCGAGGTCACAAAACCTCTGGCCAGGTCGGGCCATGTCTTGCATCTTTTGTTGGTTTCCTTTTGGAAGAGTCTGTGATGGGGAAGAGGAATCCTTTCGTGTAACTGGAGTTTCTCACTCAGAGACATCGTCGCTACTTAGAAGTGTAAGGTATTTCTAAAATTCGTGTCCACAGTGGTGTAGAGTTGAACAGGAATAAGGAAAAGAAGCTCTTTTTTTCACGGTTCTCTCCTGGCCACTGCCTTTAAGAAGCATACTTGGGTGAAGCTCGTGGTCTTGGAGAGATTGTGGGTTTTAGTCAGAGTTGTTGATTTCTCTCCTATATCTCACAATGCCTAAGGTGGCTTCTTTCACCTGCTTCCCAAGGACATCTTAGAAATTGTTGGGCTTGAGAACAGCAGAGGAGCAACAGAAAAGAGGGGTGGCTCTGGGGTCAAGCCCTCCTGGATGGTTGCTAACTGTGGGGTCTTGTGCAGGTAACCTGTCTTCTCCAGGATTCTCTAAGGTTTCAGTGAGAAAGTGTGTGTGAGACTTCTTTTAATGGATTGTGTTGGAAATGTGTTATGTTGGAAGCTGCAATAGGTGTTTGCCAGCTATGTTACATGAATACTGAAAATGGCATCCGGAGTGGGGAGATTTAAGAAGGACTCTAGAAACTGGGTGAGCAGCCTTACACATCTCGGGCGTCGGTGGGTGGTTCTCAACCTGGGCTGCTCACAAGAGTCACCTGGGGAGCTTAAAACAATACTGGTTGCCCAGGCTGTTAGATCACCAGCAGTCTTTTGGCGATTTTCCCATTTGCTAGGATTGGGAACCACTGAGCTAGATCAAGTAGAAGCATGGGTCTTGTTTTTAAGCTTTTAGGCAGATCCAGAGCAGTGTTGTAATCTGGGGCTAATTTTCCGCACTAGTGAGGGAAAACTTCGACACCCTCTCCCGGGGTCCTTTACATACCCTCTCATCTTCTCTTAAGATACTGAGTTATTCAGGTAGGACGGGGGCTTAATTTGTTCTCTTGTGGCTGTTGGGATTGAAATATCTGATACAATCTCCATCTTTGCACAGTATCCATTCCAGTTAGGAAGGCAGGAATGTTCATTTCAGAGGTGCAGAGGATATGCAGAGAGAAGTCTCTGTCCTAATTCTATAGTAGGGGATGTTCCTTCTCTGTTTCTCTTCTGTCCTTGAAAATAGCTTATTTCCCATCAGATGCAGAGTCTGTCTGTGGGTCTCTTCTTTCCTTCCTCCTCCTCCTCCTCCTGTACCTACCCTTCCACTCGGATTTCAGCCAGGGGTCTCTGGTTTGACTCTCATATCCATCAGCCTTTCTCTTCTTTTAGTCTCATTTCAGTTCTCAAAGTGCTTGTTGGTCCATCTCTTTATTTCATCAACCTTATCTTTAAACAGTCGGCATGATCCCTCTCTCCCAGTATCTGCACCATTAATGTTGCCTTAGATGGTCCATTTACACTGGTTTTATTTTTTTTAATTTAACTTTTACTGGTGTATAGTTGATTTACAGTCTTGTTTCTGTTATACAGTGGAGTTAATCAGTTATACATATTTCCACTCTTTTTAGGTCCTTTTCCCATATAGGGCATTCTAGAGTATTAAGTAGAGTTCCCTGTGATATACAGTAGATTCTTATTATCTACTTTATGTATAGTAGTGTGTATATGTCGACCCCAATCTCCTCTTTCCTCCCTTGGGAACCATAAGTTTGTTTTCTATGTTTGGGGCACTATTCCCATTTTGTAAATACGTTCATTTGTACCACTTTTTAAAGACTCCTCGTATAAGCAACATCATGCTATTTGTCTCTGCTTGGCTGACTTCACTCAGCATGACAGTCTCCAGGCCCATTCATGTTGCTGCAAACGTCCTTTTCTAATGGCTGAGTCATGTTCTGTTGTAGACATGTACCGCATCTTCATCCATTCCTCTGCTGATGGACGTTTAGGTTGCCTCCATGTCCTGGCTGTTGTAAGTAGTGCTGCAGTGAGCACGGAGGTACACATATCTTACTGAATTATGGTTTTCTTCAGACATATGCCCGGGAGTGGGGTTGCTGGATTATAAGGTAGCTCTATTTTTAGTTTTTTAAGGCACCTCCACACTGTTCTCCATAGCAACCACACTGATGTGCGTTCTCATCAACAGCGTAGGAGGTTTCCCTTTTCTCTGCACCCTCTCCAACATTTATTGTTTCTAGATTTTTTTGATGCTGGCCATTCTGACTGGTGTGAGATGATTCCTCATTGTAGTTTTGATTCGTATTGCCCTAATAATTAGTGATATTGAGCATCTTTTCATGTGCCTTTTGGCCACCTGTGTGTCGTCTTTAGAGAAATGTCTATTTAGATCTTCCTATTTTTTGATTGGGTGTTTTTTTTGATATTGAACTGCATAAGCTATTTGTAATTTTGGCGATTAATTCCTTGTTGGTCACTTCATTTGCAATTATTTTCTCACCTTTTGTGGGTTGTCTTTTGTTTATGGTTTCCTTTGCTGTGCAAAAAGGTTTTGAGTTTAATTAAGTTCCACTTGTTTATTTATTTTAATTTTCATTACTCTAAGAGGTGGATCAAAAAAGATCTTGTTGTGATTTTTGTCAGTGTTCTGCCTATGTTTTCTTCTAGGAGTCTTATGGTTTCTTGCATTTAGGTCTTTAATCCATTTTGGGTTGTGTGTGTGTATAGTGTTAGACTGTTCTGATTTCATTCTTCTACATGTAACTGTCCAGTTTTCCCAACACCACTTATTGAAGAAGCTCTCTTGTCTCCATTGTATGTTCTTGTCTCCTTCATCATAGATTAGGGGACCATAGGTGTGTGGGTTTATCGCTGGACTTTCTATCTGATTCCATTGATCCATAGTTCTGTTTTTTGTGCCGGGACCATGCTGTTTTGAGGCACCTTTATAGTATAGTCTGAAGTCAGGGAGCCTGATTCCTCCAGCTCCATTTTTCTTACGTTTGCTTTGGCTATTTGGGGTCTTTTGTATTTTCATATATATTGTAAAAGTTTTTGTTCTAATTCTGTGGAAAATCCTATTGTTAATTTGATAGGGATTGCATTGCATCTGTGTATTACTTTGGGTGGTATTGTCATTTTGACAATATTGATTCTTTTAGTCGAAGAGCATGGTATCTCTCTCTGCTTGTGTCATCTTTGACTTCTTTCATTTTATAGTTTTCTGAGTGCGGATCTTTTGCCTCCTGAGGTAGGTTTATCCCTAGATATTTTATTCTTTCTGGTGTCATGGTAAATGGGATTGTTTCCTTAATTCCTTTTTCTGATCTTTCATTGTGAGTGTATAGGGATGCAAGAGATACTTGTGTATTAATTTTGTATTCGGCAACATTACCAAATTCATTGATGAGCTCTAGCAATTTTCTGGTAACATATTTAGTATTTTCTATGTCTAGGGTCATGTCATCTGCAAATAGTGACAGTTTTATGTCTCCAACTTGGATTCCATTTATTTTTATTTGTTTGTCTCTGATTGCCATGACTAGGACTTTCAAAACTGTGTTGAATAAAAGTGATGAGTGGACATTCTTGTCTTATTATCTCGGGTTGAACCATCTCTTGAACCATCTCTTCCACCATCCCCAGCATCTAACCATCTTTAAAGTTTTCAGCCTGCCTTTACAGGCTATATTGGTCCCTTCCTTTTAAATCTCATTGTTTTCCCCTTGGGTCTCTAATGTTTAAGTTTGGAAACAGGTCCTTACATACCTTTCTAGTTCTATCTATGATCCCTTTCCATGAAACCATTCCTTACACTGGATTGGGCTTCCTGTCCTCCCCTAGGCAGACCCTGTGGCTTCCTGTCTCTGTTCCCTTCCCTTTGCTGCCCCCTTTTAAGTATCTGTGTCCCTTCTCTGCTCCATGACCTTTTAAGGCCCTGGGTCAGTTGCATGTCTTGCTAACCCAACCCTGTAGCTCCCCATCAGAGAGGGACCCCATTTTATGTTAATGTTTCTAGTTACCTGTCTGCATGCTTTCTCCCCGCTCTGTATATTCTTGGAAGGCAGAGCCCTGTGTGCTGTGTAATACTAACACACTATTCTCTGTTGAGCAGTCAAAACGTATGTTTTAGGATAGACGGATTTTGTTTGTCAAGGTGATATGCTGGAACGGATTAGGGAGGCGAGCTCTGCTATCTCCTAGGTTAGCTACTAGTCATATGTGGCAACTTCATCTAAAGTATTTAAAGGTAAATCAAATGAAAATGTCAATTCTTTAGTCATGTACTCAGTTGTATGTGTAGTGTCATTCGAAATACTCAGTAGCTACGTGTGTTCCATTCTATTGCACAGTACAACTAGGGAACATTTCCATCATTGCAGAGTTACGTTGGGCATCACTGACCTAGAGTCTTATTTTTTGGAAGTCTTTCTCCTCACCTCCAATTAAGTCTGCTTAGAAATGGGTAGGGGAGGAATGCGAGGAATTTCATAGGTGTTCTCTAAGCTATAGAAGTCAAACATTTTTTACTTTGCCAGCTTGAGGTTATGGGAAATAAAAATGATGAGAAATCTAGCGGAAAAGCATGCGTGAAGCCGGACCCTGTGGTCAGATGAGACAACCTTTCAGTGGGAGAGGGGGGCCTTGATTCTGAGCGGCTCAGCCTCCTGTGGCTTCAGTTTCCCCATGTTTTTAAAATGAGGAGGCTTGTGGAGGCCCGTGGGCCTGCCAGCCAGGGAGGGAAGCCCCTATCTCTTTTTTCCTCTTCCTCCTAAGGCTTTGTTTGAGCAAATAGTTCTTTAATATCCTTTCAACTTTGATTTTTGAACACTTTGTTGTTTTTATTGGGAAGGGTCAGGATGTACATGGAGCCCTGGATGGGTAGGCTTCTTCCCTGGGAGCCGCTGCTGCAGGCTGGAGGACGAGAACTCTTGGAGACAGTTCTTCCTTTTGGCCACAAGATGGCAGCCTTCTCCTGACCAACTCACTGCCGGATCAGCCTAAAAGGAAAACAATACCTTGTTCTGGGTTTTTCTTTTCTTTTTTTAAAAATAGATTTACCTTAAGTTTTCTAAAATAAGCAGTTACAGTTTAGGACTCAGCAGAGCTCAGGAAGTGGTATACCTTGAGGGGTAGATTACAGGTGACAAAGAGAAGGTGTTCAGTTCAGTTGCTCATTCATGTCCGACTCTGCGACCCCATGGACTGCAGCACACCAGGGTTTCCTGTCCATCACCAACTCCCAGAGCCTGCTCAAACTCATGTCCATCGAGTCAGTGATGCCATCCAACCATCTCATCCTCTGTCATCCCCTTCTCCTCCCACGTTCTCTTTTCCAGCATCAGGATCTTTTCCAGTGAGTCAGTCTTTTGCATCAGGTGGCCAAAGTATTGGAGTTTCAGCTTCAGCATCAATCCTTCCAATGAGTATTCAGGACTGATTTCCTTTAGAATGGATTGATTGTATCTCCTTGCAGTCCAAAGGAGTCTCGAGAGTCTTCTCCAACACTACAGTTCAAAAGCATCAATTCTTTGGCATTCAGCTTTGCTTATAGTCCAACTCTCACATCCCTACATGACTACTGGAAAAACCATCTCTTTGACTAGATGGACCTTTGTTGGCAAAGTAATGTCTCTGCTTTTTAATATGCTGCCTAGGCCAGTCATAACTTTCCTTCCAAGGAGCAAGCGTCTTTTAATTTCATGGTTTCAGTCACCATCTGCAGTGATTTTGGAGCCCATAAAAATAGTCTCTCAGTGTTTCCATTGTTTCTCCATCTATTTTCCATGAAGTGATGGAACCAGATGCCATGATCTTAGTTTTCTGAATGTTGAGTTTTAAGCCAACTTTTTCATTCTCCTCTTTCACTTTCATCAAGAGGCCCTTTAGTTCTTCTCTTTCTGCCATAAGGGTGGTGTCATCTGCGTATATGAGGTTATTGGTATTTCTCCTGGCAATCTTGATTCCAGCTTGTGCTTCATCCAGTCCAGCATTTCCCACGATGTACTCTGCATATAAGTTAAATAGGGTGACAATATACAGCCTTGTTGTATTCCTTTCCCGATTTGGAACCAGTCTGTTGTTCCATGTCTAGTTCTAACTGTTGCTTCTTGACTTGCATACAGATTTCTCAGGAGGTAGGTCAGATGGTCTGGTATTCCCATCTCTTGAAGAATTTTCCATAGTTTGTTGTGATCCACACAATCAAAGGCTGTGGCGTAGTCAATAAAGCAGAAGTAGATATTTTTTCTGGAACTCTCACACTTTTTCGATGATCCAGGAGGTATTGCAAGTATTTAAATCTGGAGACTTCAACCCCTCATAAAACTTTTTAAAGAGCTTTGCTGGTTTTAAAAAACCAGATGCATTTTCCTGAATTGAGCCCAAGGCTTTCTGTCCACAACAGTACCCCAAAATCTGGCAACCAAAAATCTGGCAATTGGTTTATTACCATAAAGTGTTATAATTTCTTTTTCAGTACAGTCAATGCCAGATAATCGAACATATTCATGAGATGTAGAAATACAGCAAGTTAAGCATTTAAAAATTGTTTCTAACCATCTCATCACTTTTCTTGACACAACAGCTACATTGAAGTGTCTGAGTGTTCGAGTGTAGAGACCCTAGCTTTCCACATACTAAGATTGTCTGAATGTCCCCAGCACTTCCTGTTCCTGAAAAAAATGCCAAACTTTCAAAGTCTTCAATGTTAGACCACCTTACATTTCTCTAGTGTTTTGAAATTTTAAAAATTTTAAAACCATTTTTTCATACATTATTACCTTTGTTTCTCAACCTGGGGAGCTTGCTTAGTTTGGAAATTTGATTCCTTGATCTTAGCCTTCATTTTCCCTGGGGGTGTTTTCTGTTTACAGAGCTGTTCTTATCCCAGATGACTAAATTTGCAACTGGGGAGGGGGTGGGGTTGGGGTTGGGGTTGGGGGGAGGGCTGATGATAAAATAAATTGTTAATCAGCTTCTTAAAGCTAGAAGGGATCTTAATGGTTCCCAGCTTTTATTTTACAGACAAGGAATTTGAAGGATTAATTTTAATATCCGAGAACATATTTTATTAAGATTAAGGGACAATTAGGTCAACAATTAAATTTTCTTTATCTTTTACTGTGTATCAGACTGCTGGATGTTAAATTCAGTCTGCCATCTGCATTCAAATCATACTGGGTCATTTTTGACTGTAGATGATAATGGGAGGGCTCCTGTCCAGTTGAGAAATATTACCTAATGTTAAAAAAAAAAGTATAATTCTTAAAGCCTTTTAGTAAAGTAATATAAATAGCAAATCTCTCTCCTGAGATTAAGTTGTAGTAACACTATTTTTTCTGAAATTCTTGTTAAAAAAAATTGTGGTTAATCAAGGGATTGATCCAGCTTACTTTTATATCTGATTATTTTATGACTTGCAGTGCACTGTTTTAAAGACTTCATGCAATCTTGCAGGAAATTCCAGGCCTGGGTAATGTATCATGAAATATTTATGTAGCATTGGTAGTATGCGCAGCATTTCATAAAAAAGGTAGTCCCATAGAGGACTTGCAAATTGCTGAAAAGGATGTGGATTTGGCCCTTGCATGGGGCTGGGGAGGAAGGTGATCTCAGGGGCAGCCATGTGTCTGCAACTTAAATCAGTTATGTTAACCAGGGAGGAACTTGTTATTTTAATTTTGGAAAATATTTTCTTCACATCGGTGGAAATTTCCTTAACCTTAGATTTTATTTTCTTAGAGTCTCTGTTACAAATTAAGAGGAAGGGGGAAAAAAAGATCGAGGAGTTGGTTTGATATTACATGTTTCAAGAAGAATTCTTGTTTTTAATTTAAATAAAATTGACTTCATAAATTCTTATTAAGAAAAAAAAGACAAAGAGCAGCTTTTAATAGATGCTTGCTGGTGGCTTTTTATCTTTAACAGAATCCAGATAGAGAAGCCAAATGTGGGGGGTGGGGTGGGGAACCTTTCACTTTAACACTGAATTATTTTTGTTGTACAATTAGGCACTCAAATGTTATATCCTGTTTAAAAATAATGGTATTTTTGTGATATCGAAATTAGTGTGTGTTCGTAAATACCTTTAATCTTATAAAAAGAGTATAAGTCAATATGTATTATTAGTCAAATTTCAGATATTAGGAAATTGCAGAGTACAACTTTGTGGTAATTCAAATTACAGTAGTTAAAATGATCTACTTAGTCTTAGAGTTTCTAAGTGGATGAGTTTGGAGAAAGTGTGCTCCAATTCCATCCTGCCCTGGATAGTTTTAAACACTGTTCCCTCCATCGATAACAAATATTTCAGACTGGCCTTCAGATGAGAGAGTTCATCTGAGGAGATAAAGCATCTCCTGGGGGGAGGGGTGGGAGCAGCTAAGCTACAGATGCGCAGGGTGAATGAAATGAGTGACAGGGGACTGCAGAGGTGGCGCAGATCACTGGGAGGGCGCGCCCTGCAAGCTCTGCTGCTGCTCCGGGACGGGCAAATTGCTTTCCTGGGGCGGTCAGGAGAGTCAGTGCCGGAGTCAGACTGCCCGGTTTTGAACCCTGACTCTGCTGCTTTGTAGCTGGGGAAGCTTGTGCAAGTGGAATGTGCTCAGTTCAGTCCAGTCGCTCCGTCGTGTCCGACTCTTTGTGACCCCATGAAACGAAGCACGCCAGGCCTCCCTGTCCATCACCAACTCCTGGAGTTCACTCAGACTCACGTCCATCGAGTCAGTGATGCCATCCAGCCATCTCATCCTCGGTCGTCCCCTTCTCCTCCTGCCCCCAGTCCCTCCCAGCATCAGAGTCTTTTCCAATGTGCTCAGTCATGTCCAATTCTTTGCGACCCCGTGGACTATAGCCTGCCAGGCTCCTCCCTCCATGGAATTATCCAGGCAAGAGTACTGGAGTGGGTTGCCATTTCCTCCTCCAGGGGATCTTCCTGACCCAGAGATCGAACTGGAACCTCCTGTGTCTCCTGCATTGCAGGCAGATTCTTTACCATTGAGCTGTCAGGGAAGCCTGTGCAAGTGGAAGACAGGGGTGAAAACTCTGCTTAACAAGCCTGGCATGGTATGACGAGCTCTGAAGGAAAATGTGGTGGTGGGGGGATGTCTACACCATCCTAGACAGAGATGTGGAGACATCACACCCACACTGAGCACTTGGGGGCCTGTCAGGGCCTCAGAACATGAGCTCTCAGGGCAGAGAGAGCTGTTGATGGATTGGAACAGGCAAATAACAGATAAGACACTCTTCTCCCCCAAAGAAGCACTTAAAGGAGCAGCATTTTCCTGTTCTTTCTTCTGTTAAATATCCAGTATCTGAATCAGGCTGAACTTAAGCCTGTAATTCAGTTAGATCTGAATGGATTTATAGTTCTTAATATATATATTTTAAAAGTGTATAGTCTCCGTTCCATTCTTGGCATTTTTTGAAATTCAACAGATAACTCACTGATGATTTACTATGAGAGCCAGCCGGGTGCAGGACCTAGCAGAGATTGTGAAGCCAGACCCTGTGGGTTCAATTCCCAGCTTTCTGCTCAGCAGCAGTGTCTTGTTGAACCGTCTGACAGCATAGTCTCCTCCTGTGTGCAACAGTGTCAGCATCTGTAAAATGCAGGTGACGATAGAGTGAGACTCTGCTCTCCCAATGCAGGGGACATGGGTTAGATCCCTGGTCAGGGAACTAAGATCCCACATGTTGCATGGTTTGGCCAGAAAAAAAAAAAAAAAAACTGCAGATGACAACAGAGCCTACCTCAGAGGGTTTTTGTGAGGATTATGCCTTTATTAAGCAAGCAGAACAAGGCCTGGTGTACATTGTAAAGAGCACAGATAAGTGTTATTCTATAAATATAAATAAGATGTCAGTCTGTGTGCTAGGTTGTGAGGCTCTGAGAAGTGTGAACAAGATCTCCTCTCTCATGGAGAGCTTGCACTCTAGGAGAGAGTGTTAATTTTGTTTATTAACTGGTTGTTGTTTAGTTGCTCAGTTGTGTCTGACTCTTTGCGACTCCATGGACTGTAGCCCACTAGGCTCCTCTGTCCATGGGATTTGTCAAGCAAGAATACTGGAGCAGGTTGCTATTTCCTTCTCCAGGGGATCTTCTTGACCTGGGCATTGAACTTATGTCTCCTGCATTGGCAAGCGGGTTCTTTACCACTGAGCCACCTGGGAAGCCCTTACTAACTGGTAGGTAGTTAAATGCTCTGCAGAGAATGAAAGCAGAGTGATGTGATGAGTGTGTGGGGAACTCAATTAAATGTGGAGGACAGGGAACGTCTGCAAAGATCAAATCTACCCTTGACACAGCTGGGAGGCTCTCAGCCCTTGCAAGACTGTCTATCTACACTTGAGTCCAGCAATGACTGTATTTCTCAAGTTCCAACTGACAGTAACAAACTTTAAGGTTAAATTTCTGTTCAGTTTAGGGCTTTCCAAGCCTTGAGTTCAATGACCCGGGCATTAAAGTCATCCTTATCATATAGCATTCTCTACCATTCTATTCTGGAGTTTTCTTTATGGGCTAGTTCAGAATAACTTTGAAGCATCTGTGATTGTGTCTCTAAAAGGAAATGGCAGTGTTTCTAAGCGGGTATCAAGTTAACCACTTAGCCAAATCTATCCACGTAGTTTAGACATCCAGGTATCCAAAAGTCCCTCATTCTTTCATTGATTATTTATTGGCCGTGCTGGGCCTTTGATGCTGTGTGCCAGCTTTCTCTAGTTGCAGTGAATGGGGGCTGCTCTTCCTAGTGGTGCCCAGGCAGTGGCTTCAGCCTCTGGCAGAAGCTGTAGCAGTGGTTCTCTTGTTGCAGAGCGTGGGCCCTAGGCACACGGGCTCAGTAGTTGCAGCACACAGGCTTGGTTGCTCCACGGCACATGGGATCTTCCCAGACCAGGGATCAAACCCGTGTCCCTAGGACTGGTGGATCCCCAACTGCTGGGTCACCAGGAGAGTTCCAAGTCCCTCATGCGTAATCAAGTTAAGTTGTTAACGAATAACAACAACAACTATCCTTTAA
The DNA here is from genome assembly GCF_016772045.2 of Ovis aries. NCBI lineage: Eukaryota > Metazoa > Chordata > Mammalia > Artiodactyla > Bovidae > Ovis > Ovis aries. The sequence continues at coordinate 87,618,585 of NC_056055.1, read as the reverse complement.
GTTGATAAGGAATACCTTAAATTTCTGCTTGTACTGGTCAGTTAATTTAAAAAACAGTATCATTTTTTAAAAAACCAAAACTTTTCCCCTTCAATTGTCCATTTTCTCCTTCAAGTATACTTATACTGTGTTTTCCAAATAAAGTCTATAATATCTGAGCACAAGAACTCAAGATGAAAAGCAAAGAACTGATCGAATCCCTTGTTTGTTTCGTGTCCTGCTTCAAATGGGAGGGCAGTGGATAGCGGCAGGGAAAGAATTAGAGACAGTGAGTCAGTATGTTTGAATTCTAGTCCTGGTTTTGATTAGTGATGAGGTTTGTGAGGTTGTTCAGGTCCTTTAACATCTTTGGACTTCTGCAAGTCAGTGATCATCAGTTTTGTTTGTTGATAATGGTGTGAAGGGCGTATCTCGTTGTAGCTTTGAGCATTTCCCTGATGATTTTGTGGTGGACATTTTTTCCATAAGCCTATGTCAGTTCAAGCCCTAAGGCCCATTTTAAAACCAAATTTTTCTTTTTGCTGTTGAGTTATATGAGTTCCTTAGATGTTTTGGAATTTAACATTGGGCATACGCTATCCCATTCTGTAGGTTGCCTTTTCATGGTGTGGGTGGGAATGGAAAATGCTGCAGCACCATGGAAAACAGTATGGTGGGTTCCCAAAAAAGCCAAAGTAGAGCTACTGGTATGACCCATCAATCCCAGTTCCAGGCTTTAATCCGAAAGAGTTGATATCAGGCTCTCGAAGAGCTCTCAGCACCCTCTTGTTTGTTGCAGCATTAGTCACAGTAGCCAAGGCATGGAAGCAACCTAAATGTCCACTGATGGATGGCAGGATAAAGAATATGTTGTATATACACACAGTAAAATATTCTTTAGTTTAAAAAATGAGGAAACGCCATACTATGTGACAACATGGACGAACTTCAAGGATGTTATGCTAAGTAAAATAAGGTAGTCATAGGAAGGCAAATGTGATTGTACTCATCCTTTTGTCTAAAATAGTTGAATTCATAGAATCAGGGTGGAATGGTGGTTGCCACAGGGTGAGGGAAGGGGGAGGTGGGGAGTTTACTAATCAGCACACATAGTTCAGTTGTATAAGATGAATAAGTTTGAGAGATTTGCTGTGCGGCATTGTACCTGTAGTCTCCAGTACTGTATTGTGCACTGAAAATTAGAAGGGTAGAGCTCACGTTAAGTGTTCTTACCACAATGAAACGAAAATAAAAAAAGTCAGTCATCATCAGACAATGAAGTAGCCTCTATTGTCCATAATAGCTCATTTTTCTAGGCCCAGAGACGTTACGTCTTGGGGTTCTGAAGGTGTGTGCAGAGGTCTCCTGGTGCCTCTGTTGGTGATCTTGGAGAAGAGAGGGGAAAGTGGAGACGTGTCACAGAGCTGAGGGTGGACAGATGTCCTCTAGACTTTGCCAGCACTTCCTGAGTAGCTGCTTAGAATGAGTGAGTGTCCTTCTCAGGCCTCATGATGTTTGATCTTGGCGGTATGTCTGATGCGTGTGTAGGTGCCTAGCCCTAACTTTACATTGCTTACCATTGTCATTAACCAAAGAGGCTATCAGGAGTTCAGTGTACTGTCTCCACGTTTCAAGGGGAAGAGGGCCGGGCTGGATCAGCCTGTGACCTGGTTCCTCTGGCATCCAGGGTCCTTACCCTTGGTCCAATCAGTTGAGTTGTGGGAGTTACATGATCTAAACTGAGCAGTTAAAGGAAGGGGCTATTTTGTTTAAGAGGGTAGGGGAAGGAAAAAAAAATGACTAGGAGAAATGATTGGCCTCTTGACAAGTTATCCTTGTAGATAAAGTTGGTGAAAGATGGATTAGATGATAGTATAATGAGGTGGATTCCTAGCTCATTGAACAAGCAGGCCCATTAGAGTGTTGACTGATGGCTTTTTGCCTACTTGGGGCAGTATCACTCGCACCATGCCACAGGACTCTGTCTTTAGCTCTGCCCAACATTTTTATCAAAACTTGGATGAAGACATAGAAGTCATCCTTATCAAATGTACTGAAAACACAAAATGAGAAGAGAGCAAGTGATAGACGACAGAATCAAGATTCAAACTTATCTTGACAGGCTGGAATGCAGGGCCCAAAACCAAGCTGAGACTTAACGAGAGTAAGCATGAAGGTCTACAGTTGGGATGAAAAAATCAGTTCTGTGTATTCATCATGGGAGAAGTTTATCTTGGCCAAAGTTTGTGAAAAGGTCTTGGGGGTTTTGCTTAACCACAATTTAATGTGATCCTTTAAAAAATATCTATCTGTTTGGCTGTGCCGGGTCTTAATCGCAGCACACGGGATCTTCGATGTTCATTGTGGCATTCGGGATCTCTTACGGGGACTCTTAGCTGTGACATGTGGGATCTAGTTCCCTGACGAGGGATGAAACCAGGACCCCCTGCACTGGGAGCGCAGAGTCTTAGCCACGGGGCCACCAGGGAAGTTCCACATTTAGTATGACCTTAATGGTGTGATGTGACTGATAAGAAATATTAATTTTGTTTCAAATTGAATGGCAGTAGGGTGTGCAGGTCAGCAGATGTAATTACGTCGTTGGACTTGGGCTTGATCAGACTGCAACTGAAGGCTGCTTGTCCATTTGGGCTCTGTATTTTTAAAATAATACCAATAAGTGATCACAAAGTTCAGTTATGGGGAGTATATTTTGGAAGTGAGGGGACTTGAACTTGACAAGATCAGTGCATGGATAGATAGTCATTTAGGCTTGTTCTGGGTTGTTCAGAGGGCAGACTTAAGATCACTGAGTGGTCACTTCAGGAAAGCTGAACGGGGGTCAATACAAAGAAAGAAGAATTTTGCAGCAGTTAGAACCACAGGGATTTGAAGGGGACAGTCTTTGGCCTTTGAGCTGGGCGTGTACCTGTTGGGGTCCTGTGGAAAGGATTCAGGAGCTTTGATGAAAGAATCTATAGGGTCCCTTTCAGCACGGAAATCCCAGATTTCTGGAAGGGCAGAATAGCATTTATTTTAATATGATGACTAAACTTGAAAGACTGTTGCAGAGGAAAGAACGATGGGTGCATGTGATATGAAGAATAAGCTGAGATCCGTATGTGCCTGGCAAACCAAGGAAGTTAAGACAGTTAAGGCGTTTATATTTAATGCTTAAAGCATAGGTGCAGCATGCTTGTGCCTCGTGTCCTCAGCCACTGCTCCTGCTGAACCTGCCTCCGTACTTGGTAGCCCTGGTTTTCTGAGAGCCCTCTGATAACCTTCGGGTGATATATAAAGAAGCTTCGTCTTTCACTTCCATAACTTTCCCTGGTTATGTCCACATATAGGAGTTCATGTATAGGAGGCTTATGTGGGCTAGTCTGGGACTCTAGCCGCCATGTGAAGCAATGTTTCTGTGGGAAATGTATTTCAAGTCCAACAGCCAGTATATGGAATTAAAACAAATTTTTTTGACTGTGCTGTGTCTTTGTTGCTGTGTGCAGGCTTTCTCTGGTTGCAGCGGGTGGGGGCTACTCTCTAGTTATGGTGCAAGGTCTTTTGATTACAGTGGCTTCTCTTGTTGAAGAGCACAGGCTCAGTAGTTGTGGCCCAGGTTCTTAGTTGCCCCATGGCATATCTGCCTGAGCCAGGGATTGAACCCGAGTCCCCTGCATTGGCAAGTGGATTCTTAACCCCTGGACCACCAGGAAAGTCCCAGCAGATGGACTTTTGAGATGTGTTTCATTCCTGCGCTGGGGTGATCCATGCGTCTCTTGCCTTGTGACGTCCCACTGCACACCACCTCGAGGCCTTTTCTAAGTTGGGCTATGGGCTTGGAAGCTCTCCTTGCTCTCTGCTGCCAATGATGGCAGTTCCTGAAATTCTGACACTTGCATGACTCAAGCCTTCCTGTTTCGCTTCCACTGCTCAGTCTAGAAATAGATTTTATTAAGGTGCTTTCTTCTCCAAAAGGAATGTGAGGAATCTTAAATAACCTCACATAATACAGTACAAGCCTCAGTGACTAGGTCCAGGTCTTCCATCCCCGTGGTGCAGTTGGGTGCCCGCTCACAGTCGTCATCGTGTGCGGATTGAGGCTTTCTGTTCTGCTGCCCTTTGCTTCTGAAGCTTCTAGTCTCTGCCTGAGGTGTAGGAACTTGGTGTGATTCCATCCTCTTTTAATGATGCTGCTGGTACCAACAAGAGCTTTTAGAATGGTTTTAGTATATAGCATTCCTGGCTGAAGCAATGGAAATAGGCATTGGCTGGTTTAGGCAGGTTTAAACAAATGAAAAGCTGTAGTGCAGTGAAACAGAATAACTGGGAAGAGTGCAGAGCCTCGGATGGCAGACGGGAGAGTAGGGAAAGAAGCCAGGGGGTCAGAGCCACAGCCCAGTCCCTCTCCAGCAACCACCCGGTGAAGCTGCTGCTGGTGTAGCTACTGCCCCAGACACGTCCAGCCCTGCCACTGCCCCTCCTTGGGAATAGTTCTTCACTCTAACCCCACTTTTTATTTATTTTTGCATCACTTGTTCTACATTAGCATTTCCAGATTGAAGTTTCTTTCTTTTTTTTTTTAATTTTTATTTTTACTTTCTTTTGCTTTACAATACTGTGTTGGTTTTGCCATACATTGACATGAATCAGCCATGGGTGTACATGAGTTCCCAATCCTGAACCCCCCTCCCCCCTCCCGCCCCATATCATCTCTCTAAAAAATATTTATTTATTCATTTTGTTGTGTCTGGTCTTAGTTGTGGGATCTTTCGTTGTCGGGCACAGACTCCCTAGTGGTGTTGCGTGGGCTCTGAAGCCAGCGGGCTCAGTGGTTGCAGCACTGTTGCTTCGTGCCACGTGGGATCTTAGTTCCCCGACCAGGGACTGGACCTGCATCCCCTGCATTGTGAGGTGGATTCTTAACTACTGGACCACCCAGCAAGTCCCCAGATGGGAGTGCTGTGGTCATGTGCTCGGGCCTCTCTGTGGAGCTGGGGGCTGGGAAGGGTGTTTTACTCTTCGGTTTCTGGAGGTGGGAAACACCTCTCACGAGGTAAATATCATTGGGAATCTCTCAAAGGAAGGGTGTCAGATGTTAGGCAGTTAAAAAAAAAAAGAAATTGCTGCAAATTAGTTTGTTTACATTTCTATGCCAACATAGGAAAATAAAATTAGAGCAGGGATTCCCTGGTGGCTCAGACAGTTAAGAATCTGCCTGCAATGCAGGAGATGTGGATTCGATCCCTGAGTTGGGAAGATCCCCTGGAGAAGGGAATGACTACCCACTCCAGTATTCTTGCCTGGAGAATCCCATGGACAGAGGAGCCTGGCGGGCTACAGTCTGTGGGACTGCAAAGAATTGGACACGACCGAGTGACTAACACTTTCCCTTTTCTCAGCTGTGGCCCATTTTGGCATTTTTGATGTGGAGACCTGTCCTGTGCATGGTTGGATGTTTAGCTGGAATCCTGGCCTCTAACCACTAGATACCAGTGGTACCAACCCACTGGGGACAATAAAAATTGTTTTCAGATATTTCTACATGTTCCCTGGGTGGGCTGAGTGGTAAAATCGCCCTGGTTGAGAATCACTTGACTAGAGGCATTCTCAAACCACGGATTATGATTTGATAGTCTTGCAATGATGGCTGCATCACAGGAATGAATCTTATACTATTGTCCTTGGAGAGACACACAGCTTTCCCCACCTGGTGCCTTTCCCCTGCATGCAAAGGTCTGAAATTTCAGTGTTTTCCAGCTTAAGTGTGCTTAAGAATTTGCTGGAGAGCTCTTTGAAACACGTGAATTCCTGGGCCCTGCCTCCATATAGTTTGACTCTGTGGGTCTGAGGTCTAGGAATCTGCGAGTTTTAACACTAAACCCTCACGACTCTGATGCAGGTGGGCTGCAGAGCACACATTAAGAAACATACAGCTCCTTCTTGGAGGATTGACCTCAAATACAAAAGGCGTGTGTTTCTTTAAGGAGAAGAGACATGGTTTTGAGCCTTTCAGATCTTTCCAGTCATTGATTAAAAAGAAGCAAGGTAAGGATGTGGTCTGTTCTTCCAGGAGTTTTTTGGCAAGGGTTGTTTGGACCCAGCCTTGACACGTGATGCCGGCACTCATCAGCCTTCATCACCATCAGTAAGAAGTGTCTTCTGTTTGGAGCTCTGCCTTGCCTCTCAGTCCCCCTTGGGACAGGACCTTTCACTTCAGCCCCACTTCCCTGCCTCCCTCCTGGCCCCCCTTAAGTGTGAGTCAAATCTTGCAGGGAGGTTTTAATGCTTTCCAGGTCTCCCTGGCCTGTCTCGTGGTCTTGTTCACGGAGGCCCTCACCTCCACAGGAGCACAGTCAGCATCACTGGCTTTACTTCCCCTGTGCAGCCTCCATGGTGGGAGGTCTCATATTCTGACTGTGGGCAGAGGAGACCTCTGGTGATACTTGCGACAGAGCTGTGGCCCTCCTGAACCGCTATGCTCTTCTCTCAGGAAGCCTTAGATCTGAGCAAGATGATTCCACCCACGCATACAGCATCCTGCCGTGTCTGGGGTGGAGGTGGGGAGATGGTGCTTACTTGAGCTCCTTGGTTCTGCTGTAGCTAGGACTAGTCACAGAGCTATTTCCAACAGCAGTTTTTCTAAAACTTGGATCATGCCGTGGCTTTCGTTCAAAGACTTCGACAGCTGTCCATCAGTAAAGGACGAACTATCACTCAAGAGCCCACCCTGCCTTTCCAGCTATTCCCTACGTGCACTCTGAGTTCCAAGCTCCCCACACTGTGCTGACACCAGTATACTAACTATCCTTGGTGTGCTAATGATTCTACCAGCCTCAATTTCAGGCTCACCAGACTATTCTACAAACGAGTGTACAATACCAGTTCACAAATGGGGAGCTTGCCAAATATTTCCCTCAAAAACGAAATTGGTTGGAACTTCGCTGGCAGCCCAGTGGTTAAGACTTCGCCTCGTGGATTTGATTTGATCCTGTGGATTTGATCCCTGGTTGGGGAGCTAAGATCTCACATGCCTTGGGACCAAAAAACCAAAATACAAAGCAGGAGCAATATTGTAGCAAATTCAAGAGAGACTTAAAAAATGATCCACATTATAAAAGAAATCTAAAAAGGAATTGATTGCTAGCATGTGATATTTCCTGATTTTTAGAAGTCTGGACTTTATTTCTGTAGAAAAATGGAAAGGTGTGACAGTTACCATTGGCAACATTCGAGTGGTGATGGTCTGGTCTTGCCCCCAAGCAGGGGCTTGTTCTTTCTGTGGTATCCCTGGATAAAGGAAACTTCGTGAAACTTTACCTTCCCATTTCCCACAAGAGGGCAATATAATCTCTCAAAAAGTGAAAGGGACTAAAGCTGCAAAAGCTACTAGCCTGGCCATTACTGTTGTACAGTTATTTGGGTGCCCATCTGTCTTGCCTGGAGAATCCCATGGACGGAGGAGCCTGGTAGGCTACAGTCCACGGGGTCGCAGAGAGTCGGACACGACTGAGTGACTTCACCTCACCTCACCTGCGTTTTGCATGCTGAATGGGCCGTGTGCTCCTCCCACTTTCACAAACACTGTTGTCTCCAGATCTTAGCTCATCTGAAAGCCAGTTTGAGCTATAAACCGTGTGCAAGCAGGACTTAGAGTTAGTCTAGGTGGAGGGTGTTGGAAGTCTGATGGAGGCTGATGGAACAGGATTGTTTCTGGGAAAATGTCTGATTCGTAGAGACAGCATTGCTTTCTGTGGCAGTGCTTTTCGCTGGCAGAGGATCTTGCTTGTCAGCACCCCAAGAGTAGAGCCATCACCCCTGGGCGTGCCTTAGCGCTAACCAGGCCAAGGGAGACTGATGTGTTAACCAAAATGCCTCTTTCTCGGTTTAGAATGAGACACATCTGCTGAGGAGGCCTAGAAACTCGCTTTTGCTGGCCAGAGTGTACTTTCCTTTTAGAAAAATTAAGAGGAGGAGCCAAAATATAGTTGCCAGGTTGCTTGTATGAGTTCTGAGCAAGGAGAGTGCAATGAATCGCGGGTTTGGAGGTCCCATTGTGATGTTCTGACGCCCCTGCCTGCAGTGAGGGGCTGGCTGGGTGGAGAAACTCTGCCCAGCTTCCTAATGGGAGCAATGTGGTGGGTGCCTTGCTGGCTTGCCTGTGACTCCGGCTGTGCCCTGCTCCCTATTGTCCATGCCAGACTCAAGACAGCGGATAATGCCATAAATCACTAGATTACATTCACATGTTCCATTTTTCACTTTAGATCCTGTTTACATTTTATCTATTACAGATGATTTTAATAACTTTAGGCCTAAGTATTTAGGGGGGATGTTAGAGGTGAGGCCCCTTAGCACTTTTGAATGTGCCTGAAGACATCAAAAAGGTTTAAGAAAATAAAGCTGGCTCTTAACTGCACATGGTGACTAAGTTCAGATAAGTGAAAACAAAGGTTCCAAATCTCTCTTTCTCTGTTGGCTTTCTTCTCTTTGCTTGCCTTTGGTTAGAACAACAAGGTGGCTCGTCTTTGCCTCATTTTCCCTTCTCATTTCTTTTTTATCCATCCTTAATACTGGTAAGATTTGAAATTGCTTAATAAGAATGTGGAATTATGGAAAGTTGAGGGAAGAAAGCATACATGGAATAATTAGGTCTTGGGTTTATAATTGGACTGGTTGTTAAATTTGTAAATATTTTTTTCTGTGTCAGTTAGGGTTGAATAGTCACATGACATTAGATAAAGTTAATACTGAATTAAAGATACATACACACTAGCCTATGAATCCTATTTTTGACTTTCGTTTCCACTAATTTGTCTTCAGTCAGAAAGGATGTTGACCAAGCCTCAGGTCTTACAATCTAAGACTTAATTCTGTACACATGACAGACGTGAATGCTTTCCCGGAAGCATTTTTGTTTTCACTCCCGTGCTCAGTTGAGGGGGCGTCTCCACAGGCCCCGGGGTGTGTCTTCTTCAGTTCATTTGCTGTTAGAATTACTCATGGTCCTTGGGTTCTGGTGCAAAGGGAGGAAGAGACACATGTGTGGTCGTACCCAGCCCTGCCTCCCTCGTCAGAAAACAGTGGCCATGGGCTCAAATGCCTCCTTAAGAAGTTCTGTAGAATTTGCAGAGATAGGCCTGTTAAACAATGAATTATTTGGTACTGAAGTTCAGTCAGCATGTATCTAAATGCTTTTTAATGCTCTGACCTTTGCTTGAGTTTCATGGTACTGTGTGGATAAGTGGAAGACCGAATTCCTGTTTTGACAGAGTTTAAAATGGATGCAACTGGGCATGTACATAAAGCAATGAGAGAGCAATGCCGGACGACCAAGTGTGGTGACCAGGGTAGGGGCTCTGGGGTAGACAGGCCTGCGTTTATTTTTATCCTTTCTAAGCCTTAGTTCCTTGATGTGGTAAAGATTATGTGGAAAAAAAGATTCTATGAGATTATGTAGAGTATTTAGCCTAGAGCCTGCGTATGGTTAAAGGTTCAGTATTTGGTAGATAATCGTCGTAATTGGGTCTAATAAAATGTTCTTTTATACAGTTTTATTGATAAAAGAAGGGTTTTCCATATTTCCATATTACTGCTCAGGTAAATTACTCAGAAAGAAAATTCCTTAAAATACTATTACATACTGTTTTGATTTCTTTAATAAAAACTTTTTTCTGGTAGAAATATGAATCCATTGATCTTTTCTTAAAAAGTATGTTGCTTGCAGTCAGTGCGCCTGCCTATAATGGCTTTTTTTTTTTTTTTTTAACTATTTACTTGGCTGCATTGGGTCTTAGTTGTGGCACACCCACTTAGATGCCCTGTGGCTTGTAGGATCTTCCTAGACCAGGGATTGAACCCGAGTCCGCTGCATTGGAAGGCAGACTCTCAACCACTGGACCACCAGGGAAAGTCCCTTTAAAAAAATTTTTTTTTTTTAAATTTAAATAAACTGCTTGTATTCTGAAGAATGAGCTAAGCAAACAATGTGTACAAAGGAGTCAAGGAGAGGGCCTGCAGGGGGCCTCATAAGCCAACTCTGGGGCTTCTCCAGGGTTGGGGGTACTCGCTTTGTCTCCACCTTCTTGGCCATGCTTTTTAGGGTTTCCAGAAGTGTGGAATCTGGCCGCGTGGAGTGTTTGTTTAGTAGTAGGACCAGGAATGCAAAGAAACATCGAGTCGCTCCTGGATCATCCTTGTTTCCCATGTGACATGAGTGTGATGGAAAACCTGATTCATAGCAGGGAATATAGGGCTTCCAGGCCTCATGCTGTTGGGGCCACCTCTGCAGGAATTCAGTTTCTGCTGCCCAAGGTGGTCTTAGAACTACCAAAGCACTCCAGACCCTGCTGGGAAGAGTAAGGCGCAGAGTGAGTGAAAAGCAACTTACTAGGTCTCAACCGCATGTAAGATTTTTTTATTTAGGTTAATAATGTTTATTTGTAAGGAAACACTGCCCCTCCAACTCCCCAACCCCAACAAGCTTTAATGGACTTTCCTTCTTGAAAGAGTGAATTTTCCTCTTTTGAGGGTGACAGAAATTGCACGAGTAAAGGAAAATCTGACCCGCTTTGGTAATGAAAGGGTGTGAGAAAGTCCGGGTTTCTCACAGCTGTTTTAGTAGGCAGAGTGCTTGCATTTGGGGAATAACACTGCAAGAAATCTTGATTTTTCCCTGATATTTGTTCCATTTTATTCTGTGTACTCCTCTCCTCACAGATTTAAATACCAAACTGCTTCTCTGACTTCACAGTTTCCACCTGGGGTCTCAGGAGTTTGCATAGAGCCAAAATAGCATCTGCTGTTTCCCCTCTTCTGCCACATCTTAGAACTGGGGACTTCTTTGTGAGCTGTTTATATCATCATTGAGTTTTTAGTTTCAACTGAAGCTGGAATCTCAGAAGTGGCGGGTCTCCCCGTGCTTAAAAACCAACATCATCTTGGAAAGTTTTCAACTGTGGCTGGTTTGGGGTGACTTACTTATGCCTTTTGACCTTTCTGATCTCTGCTGGTTTTTTTTTCTTTTTTTTAGTAAATTTGGAAGATGTTAAAAATAAAAAGATTATTTTTTCCTCTGAAGATACAGAAAACAGCCTTAGTGTAGCCATGTCAGCTTCAGTCTTTTATTCTCTAAAGACAGGAAAAGGACAGGCAGTGAGGATAGATTCAGTTCCCTATGCCAGAGCTGTGTGGTACTGATGAAAATGAAGCATTTTTGTTTATCTGAAGGTAAGGATTTTTGTTTGAAGCTAAGTTTGCACGTATGAAATTTGGCCATTTTTGGCTATACTGATCTGTCAGTCAGCTGGTTGATGAATTGCTTTTGATTTTGGGATTAATGAATTTTGGGTCTTGCCATCAGTGTTCATCTGGGTGAGGGGCTAAGCTGCACATGTGCTCAAAAGTTCTTCCAGAGAGCTGGTCTGTCCTTGACAAAGTCTCTGCAGTGGCTGAGGTGCCATGTCCTGTCCCAAATACTGCCCCATCTTTTTCTAATCTTATTGGAAAGATGTTTTTCTTTTTATAGTCCCCCCCCCAACTTTATTGAAGTATAATTGACAAAACAGATATTCGAAGTGTATATACATCCTGATGGTTTGATAACACATTGTGAAAGGATTCCTCCCATCTAATTGATTAATATAGCCATCATCTCACATGTTTATCTTTTTTTTGTAAAACATCACATTCCACTTTTAGCAAATTTCAGTTTTACAATGCAGTTATCAACTATAGTCACGTTATACTTGAGATCCTCAGACCTTATTCGTCCCATAGCTGGAGGTTTGGACCTTTTTTTTTTTAACCTTTCCCTATTTTTCCCACCTCCCATCCCTGGCAACCACTTCTTTACCCAGTTTCTATGAGTTTGGCGTTTGACTTTGTTGTTCTGCATGTTATAAACGTTATTTCCTTTTCTCTACCTGGCTTACTTCCCTGAACATAACACCTTCAACGTCCATCCACATTGTCTTGAATGGCAGGGCTTCCCTTTTTCTCATGGCTGAGTAACAGTCTACTGTGTGTTGATACTACATTTTCTTTGTCCATTTATTTCTTGATGGTCACAGGTTGTTTCGATGCTGTGAATAATACTGTAGTGAATCTTGATGTGTGGATATCTTCGATATCCTGTTCTCATTTTCTTTGGATGTAGTGAAATTGCTGGATCATATGGTAGGTCTATTTTAATTTTTTGAGGAACCTCCATGCAGGATTCCATTTAAGTACCCCTCTCACCCCACATTTGTCCCATTCTTCACCCCGTGACACCACAGATGGGCTGACTGTCATTGGACTGACGGATTGACAGGAGGTGAGAGGTTGGGCATGAGACCTGAGAACACTTCTTGAAGCCCCTGAGGTCCTTCCATCACATCCGCCTCCTAACTGTCTGCTATCCTACCCCTCAGGAGTTCAAGTTCAGCATCCTGTGGCTGTGCAAAGACCCGCCCTGAGACCCAGGCCTGCCTTCCCCTCTGTCCTTGGTACTGCCATAACTTCACCTTTCTTTCCTGACTTTGAAACTTCCTTCTATTATTTGCAACTTGTATTTTAATTGCTTGATGATTGATTTATTATTATATATCCTAGGACAGTGGCACATAATAGCCTTTTAATAAGTATTTGCATGAATAAATGAATAATTATTTTAGTCTGTTGATGGAAAGCAATCTGACTAAACTAATCTGTTTTAAAATACAAATGACTGCCCCAAATCTTTTGTCAGTATCATTTCAAGCATTTTAGGGAACTTGAGGCTTGAGTTTGCAGCATTGTGCTATTAATGTTTTATTTTTCAAAAATTCAAGATTTAAGAAAAAAAATTTAAAGGAAATACAAGTTCATGGTTAAAAAGTTTAAATAGTACCCCCAGTTCCCTTTATTTAAGGCCCCACTGTTTTTGGTTTCTTATATATCTTTTCTGAGAGTTTCTATAAATATATAAGAATATGTATAGATTGCAGCCTACTTTAAAATAAATTAATTTATTTTAATTGGAGGATAATTACTTTATGAATCAACTGTGTGTGCACACGCGTCCCTGCATCCTGAACCTCCTTCCACCTCCCTCCCCACCCCGTCCCTCTAGGTTGTCCCAGAGTGCTGGCTTTGAGTGCCCTGATCCATGCATCAAACTTGCATTGGTCATCTATTTTACATATGATAATATACATGCTTCAATGGTATTCTCTCAAATCATCCCACCTTTGCCTTCTCTGACAGTCCAAAAGTCTGCCCTTTGCCTTTGTATCTCTTTTGTGCAGCCTACTTTTTAAAATGCTATGACAGGCAATATGGCTATTTTCTTATCCTCTGTTAATGTAAAGTGAAAGAGTTAGTCACTCAGTCATGTCTGATTCTTGTGATCCTATGAACTGTAGCCCACCAGGCTCCTCTGTCCATGGAATTTTCCAGGCAAGAATACTGAAGTGAAGTGAAAGTTGCTCAGTTGTGTCCAACTCTGCAGCCCCATGGACTGTATCATGGAATTCTCCAGGCCAGAATACTTGAGTGGGTAGCCTTTTCCTTTTCCAGGGGATCTTCCCAACCCAGGGATTGAACCCAGGTCTCCCACATTGCAGGCAGATTCTTTATCAGCTGAGCCACAAGGGAGGTGGGTTGCCCTTTCCTTCTCCAGGGGATCTTCCTGACCCAGGGATCAAACCCTGGTCTCCTGTTTTACAGGCAGATTCTTTATCATCTGAACCAGGGAAGCCCAAGGGCCACCTGACTACTCCCTCTTAGCCATCCCCTAATATATTTGTCCTTAAAATTCATCTCATTCAGAATTGTGCTCTAGGGTTAACTTTACCATTATTTCTTTTATACCACTGTGGTATTTAGGATAAAGTTTGACTACAAGTGTTAGAAAATGTGTTTCTCCTAAGAGAAGTCCAGAGCTGGTAGGGCAGCTCATAATGTCAGGGACCCAGGTACTTTCTGACTTGATGACTAACCCTTTCGTGCTTTGCCTGATAATCCAGTATGGCTGCTTAACCTCCAGCCATTGCATCCATATACTAGGAAGCAAGAAAGTGTAGTTTCTCCTAACCCCCAAATCGTGTATGCCTCACAGAAGTGTCACACAAGACTGGTGTGGCTAAAAATGGGGGTTCTGTTACCACAGAAGAAGGGAAATAAAGGTAACAAGGTAGGTAGCCAGCATTTTCTGCCACATTCAACTCTTGAAATATAGTGACCCTCTCCCTACACCAGTATCTTCTTCACCATAGTTTTCAAAATAACTTTTCTGCTTCTTTCAGAAATCTTCGATTTGTGAAAGTAAAGATCAGTTCAGCCATGTCAGATCTATTAAAAAAAATTACCAGGTGCTATATTAGCTCAGTGGAAAATTCAGTGTGGTTAGATGTAGCCTTTGGCCTTTTTTGAATCGTTCATTTAGATCAGGTATTGGCAAAGTTTTCCTGTAAAGGCCCAGATGGTAAGTATCTGGGGCTTCGCCGGACATATCTTCTGTGTTGTAACTATTCAACTCTGCCTTTGTAGTATGAAAGCAGCTGTGGACAGTACACAGAAGAAAGAGCATGGCTGTGTTCCATTGAAACTTTATTATCACACTGACATTTAAATAATATATTTTTCGTGTGTCATGAAATATTTGTCTTAATCTCCTCAACTATTTTAAAATGTAAAAATCATTTTTAGCTCACATGCTGTACAGAAACAGGTGGTAAGCCCAGTTTGACTTCAAGGCTACAGTGGGCTGATCTAATTTAGATGATGCTTGTTATAAATAAGCTCTAAGAAAAGAAAACAATGTTTTGCTGTTTGAGATAGAAGTTGGTCAACTATGGTGAGATTTAAGAATGGGGCAGAGGGATGGGGAATCTAAAAATACTTAGAAAAATTGACAACATTTTGAGGCCATACATATATTTTAAAATGCTTAAAAATAGATTGCTAGATTAGGAAAATAACCATATTTTAAAGACATGCATTGTTTTTTAGGATGATAAAATGTAACAGAAAGTTTATCATTTTAGCCAATTTTTAAGTGCTCAACTCAGTGACATAAAGCACATTAAAACATTATCACTGTCCATGTCTACAGAATTTTCATCATCCCAAACAGAAACTCTGTACCTGTTAAATTATAACTCCCCACTATCCCAACTCCTAAGTGCCTCATAACTTCTATTTTCTGTCTCTGAGAATTTGCCTGTTTTAGGTCCCACATAAGTGGAATCATACAATATTTGTCCTTTTTTATCTGGCTTATTTCACTTAGCGTAATATCCTCAGGATTTATCTATGTTGTAGCATGCCTCAGAATTTCATTCCTTTTTAAGGTTCTCTCTCATCCATCTGTTGATGGATATTGGGTTGTTTCCACTTTTTGGCTGTTGTGAATAATGCTGCTTTGAACATTGGCAGGTGATTATTATTTGATTTCCTGCTTCAGTTCTTTAGTGTATATGCCTGAAAGTGCAGTTGCTAGATTGAATGGTAATTCTATGTTTAACTTTTTAAGGAACATCCATACTATTTTCCACAGAGACTGTAGATCTTTTTACAATCCCATTCAGTTCAGTTCAGTCGCTCAGTCATGTCTGACTCTTTGCAACGCCATGGACTGGAGTACTCCAGTCTTCCCTGTCCATCACCAGCTCCCAGAGCTCGCTCAAATTCATGTTCATCGAGTAGGGTGATGCTATCCAACCATCTTATCCTCTGTTGTCCCCTTCTCCTCCTGCTTTCAACTTTTCCCAGCATCAGGATCTTTTCCAGTGAGTCAGTTCTTCGCATCAGGTAGCCAGAGTATTGGAGTTTCAGCTTCAGCATCAGTCCTTCCAATGAATATTCAGGACTGATTTCCTTTAGGGTTGACTGGTTGGATCTCCTTGCAGTCCAAGAGACTCCTCCAACACCACAGTTCAAAAGCATCAATTCTTCAGCGCTCAGGTTTCTTGATAGTCCAACTCTTACATCCATACCTGACTACTGAGAAAACCATAGCTTTGTCTTGATGGACCTTTGTCAACAAAGTAATGTCTCTGCTTTTTAATATGCTACCTAGGTTTGTCATAGCTTTTCTTCCAAGGAGCAAGCGTCTTTTGATTTCATGGTTGCCATCACCATCTGCAGTGACGTTCCCATTAGTAATGCACAAAGGTTCCAATTTGTCCACATCTTCACCAATATTTGTCACTAAAATATTTTTTTTAACATAATAACCATCTTGTTGGGGATGAAGTAGTATCTTATTGTGCCTTAAATTTGCATTTTCTAATGACTGATGATATTGAGCATCTTTTCATTTGCTTATTGGTCATTTTATATAAATCCTTTGCAAGATAACTATTCAAGTCCTGTGCCAATTTTATAATTGTGTTTTTCTTTGTTGTTGTAGTTGAGTTGTAGAAGTTCTTTTATATATTTTGGATTTTAATTCCTTATCAGATTTTTGATTTTCAAATGTTTGGTCTCATTTTGTGAGCTCTCTCTTCACCTTCTTGACAGTGTATTTTGATGACAAAAGTTTCTAATTTTGATAAAGTCTAATTTAACTCAAATGACCATTATATCTAGTACTGTGGGCAGGAATCCCTTAGAAGAAATGGTAGCTGTCATAGTCAACAAAAGAGTCCAAAATGCAGTACTTGGGTGCAGTCTCAAAAACGACAGAATGATCTCTGTTCATTTCCAAGGCAAACCATTCAATATCATAGTAATCCAAATCTATGCCTCAACCAGTAACACTGAAGAAGCTGAAGTTGAACAGTTCTATGAAGACCTTCAAGACCTTCTAGAACTAACATTCCCAAAGATGTCCTTTTCCTTATAGGAGACTGGAATGCAAAAGTAGGAAGTCAAGAAACACCTGGAGTAACAGGGAAGTTTGGCCTTGGAGTACAGAATGAAACAGGGCAAAGGCTAATAGTATTCTGCCAAGAAAACACAAAGGTAAAAGCAAACACCCTCTTCCAACACACAAGGGAAGGCTTTAAACACGGACATCACCAGATGGTCAACACGAAAATCAGATTGATTATATTCTTTGCAGCCAAAGATGGAGAAGCTCTATACAGTGAGCAAAAACAAGGCCAGGAGCTGACTGTGGCTCAGATCTTGAGCTCCTTATTGCCAAATTCAGACTCAAGTTTAAGAAAGTAGGGAAAACCGCTAGACCATTCAGGTATGACCTAAATCAGATCCCTTATGATTATACAGTGGAAGTGAGAAATAGATTTAAGGGACTAGATCTGATAGAGTGCCTGATGAACTATGGACAGAGGTTCGTGACATTGTACCGGAGACAGGGATCAAGACCATCCCCATGGAAAAGAAATGCAAAAAGCAAAATGACTGTCTGAGGAGACCTTACAAATAACTGTGAAAAAAGAAGTGAAAAGCAAAGGAGAAAAGGAAAGAAATACCTATTTCAATGCAGAGTTCCAAAGAATAGCAAGGAGAGATAAAAAAGCCTTCCTCAGTGATCAATGCAAAGAAATAGAGGAAAAAAATAGAGTGGGGAAGACTAGAGATCTCTTCAAGAAAATAAGAGATACTGAGGGAACATTTCATGCAAAGATGGGTCAATAAAGGACACAAATTGTATGGACCTACAGAAGAACTGTACAAAAAAGATCTTCACAACCCGTATAATCACGATGGAGTGATCACTCATCTAGAGCCAGACATCCTGGAATGTGAAGTCAAGTGGGCCTTAGAAAGCATCACTACGAACAAAGCTAGTGGAGGTGATGGAATTCCAGTTGAGCTATTTCAAATCCTGAAAGATGGTGCTGTGAAAGTGCTGCACTCAGTATGCCAGAAAATTTGGAAAACTCAGCAGTGGCCAGAGGACTGGAAAAGGTCAGTTTTCATTCCAATCCCTAAGAAAGGCAATGCCAAAGAATGCTCAAACTACCGCACAGTTGCACTCATCTCATGCACTAGTAAAGTAAAGCTCAAAATTCTCCAAGCCAGGCTTCAGCAATACGTGAACTGTGAACTTCCTGATGTTCAAGCTGGTTTTAGAAAAGGCAGAGGAACCAGAAATCAAATTGCCAACATCCACTGGATCATCAAAAAAGCAAGAAAATTCCAGAAAAACATCTATTTCTGCTTTCTTGACTATGCCAAAGCCTTTGACTGTGTGGATCACAATAAATTGTGGAAAATTCTGAAAGAGATGGGAATACCAGACCACCTGACGTGTCTCTTGAGAAACCTGTATGCAGGTCAGGAAGCAACAGTTAGAACTGGACATGGAACAACAGACTGGTTCCAAATAGGAAAAGGAGTACGTCAAGGCTGCATATTGTCACTTTGCTTATTTAACTTATATGCAGAGTACATCATGAGAAACGCTGGACTGGAAGAAACACAAGCTGGAATCAAGATTGCTGGGAGAAATATCAATAACCTCAGATATGCAGATGACACCACCCTTATGGCAGAAAGTGAAGAGGAGCTAAAAAGCCTCTTGATGAAAGTGAAAGAGGAGAGTGAAAAAGCTGGCTTAAAGCTCAACATTCAGAAAACAAAGATCATGGCATCTAGTCCCATCCATGGGAAATAGATGGGGAAATAGTGGAAACAGTATCAGACTTTATTTGGGGGGGCTCCAAAATCACTGCAGATGGTGACTGCAGCCATGAAGTTAAAAGACACTTACTCCTTGGAAGAAAAGTTAAGACCAACCTGGATAGCATATTGAAAAGCAGAGACATTACTTTGCCGACTAAGGTCCGTCTAGTCAAGGCTATGGTTTTTCCAGTAGTCATGTATGGATGTGAGAGTTGGACTGTGAAGAAGGCTGAGCGCCGAAGAATTTGTGCTTTTGAACTGTGGTGTTGGAGAAGACTCTTGAGAGTCCCTTGGACTGCAAGGAGATCCAACCAGGCCATTCTGAACAAGATCAGCCCTGGGATTTCTTTGGAAGGAATGATGCTAAAGCTGAAACTCCAGTACTTTGGCCACCTCATGCGAAGAGTTGACTCATTGGGAAAGACTCTGATGCTGGGAGGGATTGGGGGCAGGAGGAGAAGGGGGCGACAGAGGATGAGATTGCTGGATGGCATCACTGACTCGATGGATGTGAGTCTGAGTGAACTCCGGGAGTTGGTGATGGACAGGGAGGCCTGGCATGCTGCGATTCATGGGGTCGCAAAGCGTCGGACATGACTGAGTGACTGGACTGAACTGAACGGAAGAACTGTACAGAAAAGATCTTCATGACCCAGATAATCACCATGGTGTGATCACTCATACCTAGAGCCAGACATCCTGGAATGTGGAGTCAAGTGGGCCTCAGGAAGCATTAGTATGAACAAAGCTAGGGGATGTGATGGAATTCCAGTTGAGCTATTTCAAATCCTGAAAGATGATGCTGTGAAAGTGCTGCACTCAGTATGTCAGCAAGTTTGGAAAACTCAGCAGTGGCCAGAGGACTGAAAAGGTCAGTTTTCATTCCAATCCCAAAGAAAGGCAATGGCAAAGAATGCTTAAACTACTGCACAATTGCGCTTATCTCACATGCTAGTAAAGTAAAGCTCAAAATTCTCCAAGCCAGGCTTCAGCAATACGTGAACTGTGAACTTCCTGATGTTCAAGCTGGTTTTAGAAAAGGCAGAGGAAGCAGAAATCAAATTGCCATCATCCACTGGATCATGGAAAAAGCAAGAGAGTTCCAGAAAACATCTATTTCTGCTTTCTTGACTATGCCAAAGCCTTTGACTGTGTGGATCACAATAAACTGTGGAAAATTCTGAAAGAGATGGGAATACCAGACCATCTGACCTGCCTCTTGAGAAACCTGTATGCAGGTCAGGAAGCAACAGTTAGAACTGGACATGGAACAACAGACTGGTTCTAAATAGGAAAAGGAGTACTTCAAGGCTGTATATTGTCACCCTGCTTATTTAACTTATATACAGAGTACATCATGAGAAATGATGGGCTGGATGAAGCACAAGCTGGAATCAAGATTGCCGGGAGAAATATCAATAATCTCAGATATGCAGATGACACCACCTTTATGGCAGAAAGTGAAGAGGAGCTAAAAAGCCTCTTGATGAAAGTGAAAGAGGAGAGTGAAAAAATTGGCTTAATGCTCAACATTCAGGAGACTAAGATCATGGCATCTGGTCCTATCACTTCATGGAAAATAGATGGGGAAACAGTGGAAACAGTGGCTGACTTTATTTTTCTGGGCTCCAAAATCACTGCAGATGGTGATTGCAGCCATGAAATTAAAGATGCTTACTCCTTGGAAGGAAAGTTAAGGCCAACCTAGATAGCATATTCAAAAGCAGAGACATTACTTTGCCAACAAAGGTCCATCTAGTCAAGGCTATGGTTTTCCCAGTAGTCATGTATGGGTGTGAGAGTTGGACTATAAAGAAAGCTGAGCGCTGAAGAATTGATGCTTTTGAACTGTCATGTTGCAGAAGACTCTTGAAGAGTCCCTTGGATTGCAAGGATATCCATCCAGTCCATCCTAAAGGAAATTAGTCCTGAGTATTCATTGGAAGGACTGATGCTGAAGCTGAAACTCCAATACTTTGGTCACCTTATGTGAAATGCTGAGTCATTTGAAAAGACCCTGATGCTGGGAAAGATTGAAGGCAGGGGGAGAAGGGGACAACCGAGGATGAGATGGTTCAATGGCATAACTGACTCAGTGGACATGAGTTTGTGTACACTCTGGAAGCTGGTGATGGACAGGGAGGCCTGGCATGCTGCCGTCCATGGGGTTGCAAAGAGTTGGACATGACTGAGCGACTGAACTGAACTAAGTTTTATACGATGTAATTGTCCAATTTATTTCTTTGGATTGGCTGTCCAGTTTGCCTAGTGCCATATTTTTTGAAGACTATCAATAGCACTGATACCCTTTGAAAATCATTTGGTTGTGTTATGATGGTCTATTTCTGAGTGCTCTATTCTGTTCCACTGGTTTATGTGTGTTCTTGTTGCCAGTACCACACTTTTTTGATTACTGTTGTATAAAGTTTAAAAATCAGGAAATATGAATGTTTCAATTTTATTCTTATTTACTGAGATCATTTTGGCTGTTTAGAGTTTTTCTATTTCTGCAAAATATGCCAGAGATTTTGATAGGGATTGCCTTGAATTTGTGGATAGTTTTGTATGCTATTTATATCTTAGTAATATTAGAATCTTTCAATTAATAAATGTAGAAATGGAAGTATCTTTCCATTTATTTGTGTTGTCTTTAATTTCTTTCCAGGCAGTTCAGTTTTTAGTGTACAAGTCTTTTGCCACCTTTGTTAATTTATTCCTAAATATTTGTTCTCATTTTGATGCTATTCTAAATGGGCTTGTTTTCCCATTTAGGATGAAGAGTGAAAGTGAAAGTCGCTCAGTTGTGTTTGAGTCTTTGTGACCCCATGGATATACAGTCCATGGAATTCTCTAGGCCAGAATACTGGAGTGGGTAGCCTTTCCCTTCTACAGTGGATCTTCCCAACCCAGGAATCAAACCAGGGTCTCCTGCATTGCAGGCGGATTCTTTACCAATTTGCATTTCCTTTTTGGATTGTTTATTGTTAGTGTATAGAAATTCAGTTGATTTTTGTTTTTATCTTTTTACCCTGCAATTTTGCTGAGTTTATTAGATCTAACAGAACACAGTTTTTTTTAGTGGTTTCACATATGAGATCATATCATCTATGAACAGAAGTGATTTTACTTCTTTTAGATTTGGGTACGTTTCTTTTTCTTGACTAATTCTCTGGCTAGGATTTCTAATACTGTATTGTATAAAAGTGGTGAAAGTAGACGTCTTTGTCTTTTCCCTAATCTTAGGGCAAGAGCCTTTAGCCTTTCACCGTTGAGTGTCATGTTAGCTATGAGTTTTTCACATATGGCCTTTATCATGTAGAAGTTTCCTTCTGTTCTTAGTTTTTTTTTTTTTTTTTTTTAAATCAAGAAGGGATATTGAATTTTATGAAAAACCTTTTCTGTAGTCATGCATATTGAAGTATACAAGAGTAATGTGTGACATTTACTTTAAACTACTTAAGCAAAGAAATGAGATTTGAAGTGTGGCAAAATCTGGATAGTTGTGGAGAATGGATGATGCTTTGCGAATTTATTAAATGAGTATTTCTACTTTTGAGTGGACACTTGCTCCTTGGAAGAAAAGCTATGACCAACCTAGATAGCATATTAAAAAGCGGAGACGTTACTTTATTGACAAAGGTCCATCTAGTCAGTGCTATGGATTTTCCAGTAGTAATGTATGGGTGTGAGAGTTGGACCATAAAGAAAGCTGAGTGCTGAAGAGTTGATGCTTTTGGACTGTGGTTCTGGAGAAGACTCTTGAGTCCCTTGAACAGCAAGGAGATCAAACCAGTCAATCTTAAAGGACTGTTTTAAATTACTTAATTTTAAATTATTTAATGCCCTCATTTACTAAAATTTCTACTTAAAGTCATTATTGTTTTGATTACTTTCACTTTCCCCTTGTTTTTAGGGTATACTCTGTTTTTGTAACGTCTAGCAATATTATGCTTTTGCCTTTTCCCAAGATAGAAGAAGAATCTGTTAACATTTTTTCTGTCTGTAGCGTCTTACTCTTACTAAAGTGCTCTTCTTTCTTCAGTAAAGGTGATTCTTTTTTTTAAAATTTATTTTAATTGGAGGCTAATTATTTTACAATATTGTGGTGGTTTTTGCCGTACATTCACATGAATCAACCATGGGTGTACATGTGTTCCCCATCCTGAACTTCCCTCCCACCTCCTTCCCCATTCCACCTTAGGGTCATCCCAATGCACCAGCCCTGAGTACCCTGTCTCATGCATCGAACCTGGACTGGCGATCTAGTTCACATATGACAATATACATGTTTCAGTGCTATTCTTTCAAATCATCCCCCCCTCGCCTTCTTCCAGAGTCCAAAAGTCTGTTCTTTACATCTGTGTCTCTGTAGCTGTCTCGCATATAGGATCATCATTACCATCTTTCAAAATTCCATATATATGCGTTAATATACTGTATTGGTGTTTTTCTTTCTGACTTCCTTCTCTCTGTATAATATACTCCAGTTTCATCCACCTCATTAGAACTGATTCAAATGCATTCTTTTTAATAGCTGAGTAATAGTCCATGATTCTTGTGAACTCTTGGGACTTAGTCCCCAGAAATGATTTCTGTGGAGCCAGGTTTGGGAGTCATTAAATGTGAGCAAGGCTTCAGAATGGGCATGGGAGCCCTCCAGCCTTGAGGATATCTTGCTTTAATAGGAAGAGAACAGGGCTTAGAATTAGAAGTTCCAGTTCATTTCATAGCCATAGATGACTTTGGTTGAACTTCACTCTTGGGAAAAAATAGGAAGACTGAACTATACCAGTGATGAGCTCCCTGAATGAGTTATTCCATGATGAAACTTTGGCTAATGTGAGCTTCAGCCTGAGAGGGAGATATTGACCACTTAAAGTGAGAGGATAAATTCCTTGTACTGAAGAAGATATTTGTGTATTTGGTTGATTAAATTTTAGATAAATAACTCAAAAGAGAAAACTACAAGTTACCAAAGGACTGTTTTTTTGGGTAGGGTGGGGGTTTGGGGAGAGATGCTTGCTTTATTCATTTATTTTTTATTTACTAATTCACCATAAATGATAGAAACAGTTACTTCCTATATTAAAAAGAAAAACTCGATCTCTTCTTGGTCTAGTGGAACCACATCTTGACATATTTAATATGTCCCAATTAAGCATTAAACAAAGAGCTTTTCTTTTGAGGCCTTGAAGAATGTTCCAATATGCCTTGTTAGCTTACTCAAGCCAAAGTGGGAGGTCAGAAGGATGGAGGGGGCAGCCTGTTGGATCCTGAGGCCCAGGCACTGAGATTAGCCCCAGATCACACCTCAGGGTTAGCAAGCAACTGCTCACAGACTCATCTTAAAATCCAGGGTTCAGAGGGGAAGGGAACAGAGACTTCTGGTACAGCCCTTCCTTTTGTTTCTTTTTTATTTATTTTTACGTGTTCTTCATTTTATTTAAAAACATTTTTTCCCCCAAACTATAAACTTTTAATTTTGTGTTGGGATTAACAATGTTGTGGTAGTTTCAGGCAAACAGCGAAGCAGCCCGCCCTTTTACAGATGACAGAACTGAGGCCTCTAAAGGGATGACTTAGCCCGAGCCCTCTTGTGCTGAGCCCGGCGTTTTCCATCTAGTCGGTCTCTGTTAGCATGGCAGCGCCTTCAAAACATAGAACCTACTTCCCTGCCGGAAGCCACATCTTTCAGCGGTGACACCCAGAGGTGGCCCCTGTGGTCTCTTGCTTGTTTTGGAGAGACACAGCGTGACTGCCTTTGTTGTTACAGCGCTGGGTGGTCTGCTAGTGAGCACGTAGTATAAATAACAACTAATAAATAATTTTACAGCAGAGGTCCTAAATCTTTCCAGATAGTGCACCGGTGCGTGGCTGTCAAACTCCAGACAGATCCTAAGAAAACAGTAACTTTAACCCATCCATCTTTCACGTACATGGCACTTTGTTGTCATAAAATTTTCCAAAGTTCTAATGGCTTAAAGGAAAAAAATGTACACATAAAAACACACATACACAAACACACCCACATATGCATGTAGTGGCCCTAGCTGGCTATATGATCACTTCTGTTATTAGAAATCACCAGTTTTATAACTTTCTGAATTTTTTTTTTCTACCTTTGCTACAGGAAATAATCTTATTTTATACTGTAGTGAATTTGAGCAGACTTGGTGTTTTTGAAATAAAATCCCTCTGATTTTTGCATGCGGAACTGTACTTTTGCTTTTGCTTTGGTATCAGAAGAAGATGATGAATTGTCTTTACTCCTTAAAAAAAAATAAATTATTTTGGCTGTGCTGGGTCTTTGTTGCCACCCAGGGTTTTCTCCAGTTGTGGCTGAGCGGGGGCTGCTCTCTAGCTGTGGTGAGTGGGCTGATTAACTGCAGTGACTGCTCTTTGCTGTGGAGCACGGGCTCTAGGGCATGCAGTTGGAGCAGTGGGCTCAGCAGTTGTGGTGCAGGGGCTTAGCTGCTTCGAAGCATGTGGGATCTTCCTGGACCAGAGAATGAACCCATGTCTCTTTACTGGTTGACCACTGAGCCACCAGGGAAGCCTGGCTTTACTCATTCTTTAGTTTTATAGCTCTTGAGAGCCAGCTGAGTCCTGCGCTAAGATCTTTGGGTTTCCAGATGCATTGGAGGTTAGGATCCTGGTCTTATTCCCCTCTCTGAAATCTGTAGGCTTTAGCTTCTTCACCTGTAAACTGGGGAGAATACCCGTTGTCTAGGCTATTGTAAAGATTGAGGGTGCCAGCTTCCCCCAGCATAGGCCTTCCATCTAAACTCTCAGCAGGTGTTGGCTCTGTTTGTCTACATGTCTTTTTATCTTCTCTTGTTGAAACTAGCCCATAGCAAAGCCTGTCCTCTCATGGAGCCATCCCCAGTTGGAATGAAGTCTCACTGCTCTGTTTCCATAATGCACTGTCCCTTCCACCCCTCCCACGTGGTCTTGGGTGTGATGTCTCAGTGCGGTGATTACAGGGGAGCTGTCTGTGTATGTCCGCACTTCCATTCCTCCGGCTGAGTCACTGGATGAAGACTGTCTGAGGACAGAGGCTGAGACCTCACTGAGCCCTGCATTTCCTACAGGATATTAACGCACACTGCACACAGCAGGTGGGATCTTGGATAAGCTTTCAACGGATGTGTAGGGAGTTCAAGAGGTGGTCCCTGTCTTCCTCATCCTTGCTGCTTCCTGCTGCCCATCTCTCTCTGCAGCCCTCTTTCTTGGAAGGCTCTGCTCTGTCACCTGACTGGACTTGGCTCCTCAAGAAGGAGTTTAGATGAGTGGTTAAAGGGAGCCAGCCTGACTGCCTAATAGCTGTGCGTTATGAGTGGGATTGTGTCCCCCTGCCCCAAAGATGTCAGAGTCCTAACCCCTAGTACTCAGAATGTGCCCTTATTTGAAATAGGGTCTTTACAGAGGAAATCAAGGTCACATGAAGTCATTAGGTGGGCCCTAATCCAGCATGACTGCTGTCCTTATTAAAAGGGGAGATTTGGACAGAGGCAGGCACATGCAGAGGGAATGTGGTGTGAAGGCAGAGAGAGGACGTCTAGAAGCCAAGGAATGCTTGAGGCTGCCAGCAACCAGGAGAGAGGCTGCAGCAAACAGCCTCTGCCCCACAGCCGTAAGAAGGAGCCTACCCTGCTTCCACCTGACGTTGGACCTCTAGAGCTGTGAGACGATTTCTGTTGTTGAAGCCACCCAGTGTGCGGTACTTTGTTGTGGAGGAAACAAATATATTATGTGAAGCAGTCAAGTTTGCTAAACTTTTCAGCCTTATTTCCTTGTCTGTAGAACCGGATGCTGTGGCCAATCATACCTACCTTATAGGATTCTTCTGAGGATTAAATAGCGTCTGTGTGCCTGCAAGCTAAGTTGCTTCAGTCGTGTCTGTCTCTCTGCTTCCCCATGGACTGCAGCCCGCCAGTCTTCTCTGTCCGTGGGATTCTCCAGGCACGAATACTGGCATGGGTTGCTGTACCCTCCTTCAGGTGATCTTCCTGAGCCCCTGGCATTTTGAAAAGATCTTTATTGATGGTATCCCTTTGCTGTTCTTCATCGATTTCCAGACTTCCTCA
Organism: Ovis aries; assembly: GCF_016772045.2. Taxonomy (NCBI): domain Eukaryota; kingdom Metazoa; phylum Chordata; class Mammalia; order Artiodactyla; family Bovidae; genus Ovis; species Ovis aries. The sequence goes on along the minus strand of NC_056055.1, from coordinate 87,591,964 downwards.
GCCTTGGGCCACTTTTAAATTTGCATTTTTTTCAGAAACTGTTGAGCTGGGTTCTAGTTTCTATGGACAGACTATCTAGAAACCTTAATGTTAAGCAAATCATTTGTTTCCTGTGGGAATCTAGTTTAATTAGGGGTTTTATTTCCTGACAACATGCTCAGCTACAAACAGATAATCTGCAAAACTATCCCATCCTAACAGGTTAGTAGGTGTTAACGGGCTGAGGCCCTTCCCCGGTAACCATTTTATCTGAGAGTCTTTGTTATGATATGATATGATATGATATGATAACATTTCAGTCTCTTCAGTTGTGTCCGACTCTTTGTGAGCCTGTGGACTGCAGCACACCAGGCTTCCTTGTCCATCATCTCCCAGAACTTGCTCAAACTCATGTCCATCGAGTCGGTGATGCCGTCCAACCATCTCATCCTCTGTCGTTGCCTTCTCCTGCCTTCCATCTTTCCCAGCATCAGGGTCTTTTCCAATGAGTCAGTTCTTCACATCAGGTGGCCAAAGTATTGGAGCTTCAGCATCAGTCCTTCCAGTGAATATTCAGGAATGGTTTCCTTCAGTACCTATAACCTTTATGTACCTATTGATTGTCTTACTTTTGAATCCCTGTCTTTATAGGGCTTCCCTGGTGGCACAGAGGTAGAGAATCATCTACCAATACAGAAAATGCAGGAGATGCAGGTTCAATCCCTGGGTCAGAAAGATCCCCTGGAGAAGGAAATGGTAACCTACTCCAGTATTCTTGCCTGGGGAATCCCATGGACAGAGAAGACGGGCGGGCTACTGTCCATGGGGTCACAAAAGAGTCAGGCACGGCTTAGCAACAAAACAACATTGTAGGTCATAGGAAGTAAGGCCTGGATTATTTGGTGATATTTAGAAGAAAAACATTAAAATCTGTGAATTAAAATCCTTCTCAGTGTGTGGTTGGCTGGCATCTGAAATCAGATGTGGGCTTCAGTCTATTGCTTGTACCTGTGTGTGGCCTTGGGCCAGTTACTTAATCTTTCTGGGCATCTGCTGATGCTACCTGCCAAGTGGCTGTTTTAAGGTTTAAGGAAGACAATGTAGGTAAAGAAAGGCCTCTACTATGTGGTACATACTACTCCCAAAGTTCCTTTCTTTGCCTCTTCCGCATTCCTCAACTGTCAATGGCTCACCTGTTGGTGGCTCCAGGCATGATGTGGAGGTTGCTCTGGGATAGAACTCATTGTGTTTCTTCAATTATATTCTGCAGAAAGCTACCCACCACCTCCATGCTGAGAAACTTGGAGTGACATAATTCAGATGTAAAACTTTATTTCAGCATGGTACAAAGTGAATTTGATATTCTTCTTATGGTTCTTTTGGTGACATAACTTTTGAGTTGCTTATTTTTAAAAAAAGTCAGAAAGTACTGAACACTTGAGGAATGAGGTATCGTGAGACAGGGGTGTGTGTGTATGTGCGTGATGGCTAAAAAAGTACATTTTCCTATAGCCAATATTCTTTAATTATGAATTGGTTATCTCTAGAAATTAAATGTATATTTTTGAAGTCCTCTAAGATAAATCTGCATTATTAACTATGGCTATTTGAGCACTTAGGGTTCAGATAACATCAATAACCTAAAAAGCTTTTTATAAACATCAATGCAGACTGTACTAATATCCATATAAAACAGAACTTCAGTTTAAGCTTAATTGAATTAGTCCTCTGGTATCAGATGAAGAGTCCACTCTCTAGTTTCACTTAAAAAGCAATGGGGTAGGGAAAGAGAGAGGCATAGAAGGTTAGGTTTTGGAATCACTTTATTTGTTTTATTAATTTGCTAGTCTCAAGGCCATTCGCAGATGATTTCATTATAAAGATGTGGGTTCTTTGCCATTTGGGAGAGAGGTTATTCATGTTCTATTATAATCAATATAACTTCATTCTGTAACTACTTTTTGTGCACTTGAAATCGAATGATCTTAACCTCCTTTTAAAAATAAAAATACTAACAAATTCCACAGGGGAAAATACAAAACACAGAGGAAATTTCCAGATGTTTTAATACCTTCTTTTGCTAATTATTTTAACAAACTATGTTCAGGTAGGACCTTGGTTTGAGTAGTTATATGATCTGGAAATCAGTGTAAAATGAATCATCATAAAGCAATTCATTTTTCCCACAGGAGTCTAGTTTTAATTAGGGGTTTTATTCCTCACAAGGTGCTCAGCATGTTATAAATCATACGTATCGCCACTAATATGTTGTAAAAGTAAGGATGCAACAATATACATTGTGTAATAGTTTAAATAATATTATACTCCTAGTTACATACAACGGGCATGTGTAGAGTATATACACTGGTTATCCAAAGGCCCAAGTGCTTTATAAAACATGCATTCAGCATATAAAATGCACAGCTCTGCCATGATTTCATGTATATGAAAGAACTTAATAAACTATAGAGTGCTATACAGATGTAAGCTGAAATTTTATTAGCCTTGTGCATAGAGCCTAACATCATACACGTGCAGTAAGACATTCCTAAATGTCTAGTTAGGAATATTTTTGTTCTCCTTAGAATTTGGAAGGATATTTGGGGGTTAAGTAACTCTTGAGCTAGGTTATGTAGAGAAGTTTGAATGCATGCTTTTCCTCTTTCGCTAATATTTCTTGTGCTTGTATGCTTTGTTTCAAGTGTTCTTTTTACATGTGTTTGGTGTCCTTATTTTCACCTTTTTAAGGGAGGATTGCATTAGCTCCATGTTGAAGAACTGATGATCAGGGATCAGTGGTACTTTCAGAGTCAGTGTTGCCAGGAAATTGTAAAACCCACACTAAAACCCGTTCTTCCGAATTCCTCCTCCTGCGCTCTTTCAAATACATCACGAGGCCCTGACACTTTTCCTTGGGATAGGCAGATGGTATCAAGATTATTTCAGGGATCCTAGAGCAATGTTTAAATTTGGGTTCACTCTCAAAGGGAACTGTTAGCGTGTGAAAGCATGGAGGCTTCAGAGGAGAGTTCAGCTGTGAGGGTTCAGAGAGGAAGAGACTCTTCAGTCTTTGCCCTCCTTGCTCCCTCCCCGTCTCCCATAGCATTACTGAACACAGGTGTTCACAGCAGGCTGGGCAGGGGGACTGCCGGAGGGAAGCACATGGAAATGGGAAGCAGGGTCCCATGTCTTTGCTTTAGTGTATTAGTCAAGTAATATAGCCAGTGCTGCAGAAACGAACTCTGCGATCTCATTAGTTATGACAAAGGTTTATCAAAGTCAGAGGCTCTTTTCTGTGTAGTGACTAGAAGATCAGGACTGCTGCCGTGCTGTAGCGCTGCCATCTTGGAGTTCCTCATTTCCAGGTTTGAGGAAGAGGAGGAGGAAATGTGGCTGTTCCTGGGTTAAGAGGTATGGAGAAAAAGAAAGAGGTGTGGAGAGCAGTCTCAAGCTCACCACAGGAAGAGCAGTTCTCTGTGCTGAGATCACAGCTTCTATAGCAGTTGAATCCTGACACTGTCTGTGTGTTAACATCCTGGTCAATCACCCGAGCTGAGCATACTTGACGATCATGCTGATGGCTGATTTAGTCAACCTTTATGGAGTGCTGTGTGCAAGGCGCTAGGTTGGAAAGTTGACTCAAAGCAGGAGTTCATTCCAAAGAATCACTTGAATGGTGTCCTCTACAAATCATAACTTCACCACCAGGGCCACTGTGATCCATATGAAGCCTTTGTGCAAATTAGAAACAGGCATGGCTTCCTCAATGTGTTTTGCTTCCACTTGTCAGAATATTGTCATGCTGGGTTTCAGAGCAATGCCCTCCGTTACTATCTCCTGAAAAACTGTTTAACTATACAAACTGACAGTGTCTCCGAAGTGACAGTGCCCTCTTAGATGTCACCTTGTCACCCTTGTGCAGTACACAAACTGTGTAACTGTGTATAGCAGTCTTTGTTCCCTTTGCCTCTTACTAATGACTCTTATTGAAATTCCACAGATATTTCTAGGTTAAGAAGCTTTACAATCTTTGTAAACCTGGTAGGATATTCTTTTTTGAAAGAAGATGTCAGTTCTGTTAGGCCACAGGGAAAAAATATAGTGTTACTTCTTTGTTTTGCTTGACGGTCTTTTTTAAAATTTTCTTTTGAACTTCTAATTTTGTACTGGGGCATAGCCAGTTAGCAATATTTGTGCTAGCTTCAGGTGAACAGTGAAGGGACGCAGTCATACATACACACGTATCCATTCTCCTTTAAGCCCCCTCTTGCATCCAGGCTGCCACATAGCATTGAGCAGAGTTCCGAGTGATGCACAGGAGGTCCCTGTTGGTTATTCATTTTAAATATGGCAGTGTGCACGTGTTCCTCCCAAGCTCTCTAACTATCCCTTCTCTCCTGACAACCATAATTTCGTTTATCTAAGTCTATGAGTCTAAAAGTGTCACTTCTATTCATGCGGCCAAGTCTCTATGCCATTTTCTGAGACATACATCAACTGTTTTTAGTCTGATTTGTTTTAAAACTATATTTACTTTCCTCCATTGATGGTTTCTTTGTTCTTTGACCACTTGCCGCATTTTGAAAATACAGAGTCACTCTGGTACAATAGTCTCTTGTATTCAAATAATTTAGGACTTTAATGAAATATCCTCAGAGTGATAAAATTCCTGCCCAGGGGCTAAAAATGATTGCCATTATTAGGAAAATAGATTTTCTGTTTTCCAGGATTTGAAATAGACCAACCCAACAGGCAATTCTATTATTTGTTAAATGAACAAATGAATGGATACATTGTGGAGGACATTTAGTCTTAACTGTAAACCAATTGCTTTTGTAAAAAATAACAACAGAAAACCAGTTTTATGACTGCATATTATCACAGAAGGACCCAAACCTGGAAAAGCCCATTTCTCTGAGTTAAGGACCCTTGCTGCAAATGCAGGAGCAACCATGTGTGAAGAAAGGATGGTATGTTTAAAAAAAATTCCAGGACTGCTCTAATTGTGCTTTGATTACTCTCTCTAGAGAGTAATTTTTAGAGCTCGGTAGGAAACCACGAGCAAGTCTGACCATTTGGTTTTGTGAAAATAAACTTCATTTAATTTATTGACACATTACACGTACTTGCCAAATTTTCTCTTGCTTTTCCCCTTGACATGTGTCTTGCCTGATGGAGTCACTGTAAGGCAGTCGATATGTTTTGAAAGAAATTAGGTTTTGCTAAGGAATGTATCAGAGCTGTTAAACCGAGTTGCACCTTGTTCTCATTAGTCTTTGGAAGGCAGCTGCCGGAACAGAAGGGGCAGGGGAGGCAGAGATGGAGCGGTGGCCACGAATACTCTCAGCTCTCCTGGCAGGAGACCTTAAGACTCTGTTCTGAGCTGCAGGAGCCCGGCTCTTCCCTGGGCAGCTGTGCCAGAAGGTGTGGTCAGGGAGCCCTGCTCTGTGTTGCTGACAAATCAAATAACAAAATGAATCTCACCTTTCTGCAATCCAGCTGCTGTTGTCACACTGCGTGTCATTAAACATCCAACATTGGGGTTTCTACTGGAAATACTCGCTAGGTCGAGGCCCGCCTGGGTTCATTAACAGCTGGAGCACTGAAGAGTGTCCCCGCATTCCAAGTCCTGACAATTTTCCTTGCTAACGTTTCTGTTCTGTGCTGGCGAGAGCCCTGCCTGCCTCAGCATCCCATGAATCCTGCTTGAAACCTGTGCAGGACCCTCTGGGTAGGCCTCCCTGGGCTCGCCAGTGTGCCCTAACCGGAGAGATCTTTTAAAGACCTATGACCTTCTCTTCCCTGCTCAGGGCTCATTTGGGGTCTCCGTCACCTCCAGCATATAATGATAACTCCTCTCCATGTTGTTGAAGGCCCTTTGAGGTGTGGCCTCTGTCGCCTTGTCCAGCTTGATCTCCCAACCTTTCTCATCTGTCATTTTATGCTCCAGGAATGTAGGACTGATGATGATTTTGGAAATATACCTTTTTTTTCTTGAGCATATTTTATTTTTTTTAACTTTTAACTTTATATTGCGGGTAGAGCTAATTAACAATGTTGTGATAGTTCCAGGTGAACGATGAAGGGACTCAGCCATATATAGACAAGTATCCATTCTTCCCCAAACTCCCCTCCTATCCAGGCTGCCACATAACATTGAGCAGAGTTCATGCGCTATACAGTAGGTCCTTGTTGGTTATCCGTTTTAAATATAACAACTGTGTACATGTCCATCCCAAACTCCCTAACAATCCCTTCCCCTCATGCTTCCTCTTGTCCACCATTAAGCTCATTCTCTAAGCCTGTGGGGTTCTTCGGTAGCTGAGATGGTAAAGAATCTGCCTGCTATGTAGGAGACCCAGGTTTAACTCCTGGGCCAGGAAGATCTCTTAGAGAAAGGAATGGCAACCCACTCCAGTATTCTTGCCTGGAGAATTCCACGGACAGAGGAACCTGGTGGGTTCCAGTCCTTGGGGTCATACACAGTTAGACATGACTGAGCGACTCTCACTTTTTCTAAGTCTGTGAGTCTGTTTCTGTTTTGTAAGTTCCTTTGTATCATTTATTTTTAGATTCCACATGCAAGGAATGTCATGGGCTTCCCCCAGTGGCTCAGTGGTAAGGAATCTGCCTGCAATGCAGAAGACATGGTTCAGGAAGATCATGTGGGTTGGGAAGATCCCCTGGAGAAGGGAATGGCTACCCACTCCAGCACTCTTTTCTGGAGAATCCCATGGACAGAGGAGCCTGGCAGGCTGCAGTCCATGGGGTTGCAAAGAATCAAACAAGACTGCACACATAAGGGATGTCATAGGAGATTTCTCCTTCTCCATCTGACTTACTTCACTCTGTATGACACTCCCTAGGTGCAGATCCATGTTGTTGCAAATGTCATTATTTCATTCATTTTAACGGCTGAGTAATAGTCCATTGTATATGCGTACCACCTCTTCCTTGTCCATTCCTCTGCCGATGGACGTCTAGGTGGCCTGCATGTCCTGGCTATGGTAAACAGTGCTGCAGTGGACATTGGGGTGCGTGTGTCCCTTTGGATCATGTTTTTCTCTGGATTTATGCCTCGGAGTGGGAATGCAGGGTCATATGGTAGCTCTATTTTTAGTTTTTTAAGGAACCTCTATACTGTTCTCCATAGTGGCTGTACCAATTAACATTCCCACCAACAGTGTAGGAGGATTCCCTTCTCTACACTCCTTCTCCAGCATTTATTGTTTGTGGATTTTTTGATGATGGCCATTCTGACTGGTGGGAGGTAATAATCTCGTTATAGTTTTGATTTGTATTTCTCTGATAATTACTGATGTTGAACATCTTTTCATGTGCCATCTGTGTGTCTTCTTTGGGGAAATGTCTAGGTCTTCTGCCCTTATTTTTGAGTGGGTTCTTTGTTTTGATGATGTTAAGCGTCATGAGCTGTTTGTAAATTGTGGAGACTAATCCCTCATTGGTCAAATCATTTGCGCATATGTTCTCCCAATCTTCCACCTCCAGCATATAATGAAAACTCCTTGGCCTGTTGTTGAAGGCCCTTCAAGGTTGGCCTCTGCTGCCTTGTCCAGCTTGATCTCCCAACCTTTCTCACCTGTCATTTTTTGCTCTAGGAATATAGGACTAATGATAATTTTGGAAAAGACCTTTTTTTTTTCTTTTTCAATACAAAAAAAAATTACTTTAATATTTGGTGGCTTTCTTCTTGGGCTTTTATTATTCTCCACTTTCTTACATATGTAGTTGGATTATATAGAAATATTTTTATATTTGTTTTTATTTATAATAAGCATTTGTAACTGTAAACATTTTAATGGTTGCATTATTATCTGTCATGTGGATAAATGATACTTTATGCAACTATTTCTGAACTGACAAAAGCAGAATCAGCAGAATTAAAATTACTGTGCTGTATACATGTTGTTTAGTCACTAAGTCGTGTCCAACTCTTTTGCGACTCCATGGACTGTAGCCCGCCAGGCTCCTCTGTCCATGGGATTTCCCAGGCAAGAATGCTGGAGTGGGTTGCCATGGAAAATACCTTTTAAAAGTGTGCATGCATTTTTGGCTACATCAGGTCTTAGTTGTGGTGTGTGGACTTCTCATCTAGTTGTGGCATGTGGACTAAGTTGCTCCGAGGCATTATTGCCCACTAGGATCAGTGGGATCCTAGCTCCCTGACCAGGGATCAATCCCGCTTCTCCTGCTTTGGAAGGTGTCTTAACCACTAGACCATCAGGGAAGTCCCTGGAAATATGCCCTGCTCTCTCACTCTTCTCATACTTTGCTCTTTCTTCCTTGGATGTCCTCCCTGTGAACGTAACTCTCCTTAGCCCCATGCCACCTCATTTTGGAAGCCCTCCCTGATTTCCTCTCCTGATTCAGGTGCTCAGCATTCTATCTCCCTTTAGGCTTTATGTAAATACAGCCATCAAAGCAGTTGCCTCAAAGCATAAATACTTGTTATACTTGACTGGACTTGGAGCGGCTTGAGGTCGAGGATCATAGCTTTTAATTCATATCTCCCTAAACTGTCACAGACTGGGTAGATAGAAGCTCTGTGAATGAAGGAGGGAAAGATTACCAAGGTCAGTCTCCAGTGCTGTTTTTTTCAAAGGCAAACATCTCTAAATCCAGCAAGAGTGGAATGGCTTTGGTAACAAAATTCAGATCTCTTAGTGAAGAATCGGCCAAACTGCCTTTTTACCTCTCTGCTTGTTGCTTTCTCTCCTGTGTTATGTTATTTACAAAGTCACCTGGAGGAAAGCTCGATCAGGGTGACTGACCCCCACCTCAGTGGTGATACTTCTGATGCCCGCTGATGGTGCTTGGGATGGTGCTTCACAAATCAGTTCATCAAGCTGCATTTTGCAGTGAAATGTTTTCTTGGCGTCTCCCACTGCAGGGCTTAGCTTTTCTCCAAATTTGGGGAGGGCTGTATCTTCACTGCTTGAGCATCTTAGTATTACGGCCTGTGGCCAGTTTTGGCTGAGCAAGGTGGTAAGGGCTCTGTGTCTCCATCTGGCAGGCCTCCCTTGGGAATGAGGGTCTTCAGCCCTCAGAAGGAAGCCCTGCCTGGCCACAGTGGGGACACGGGGTGATGCCTGAGAGGGGGCTGTGCCGGTGCTGGCCCCGGTGAGATCTGAGAGGCCTGTGGACCAGGAAACTGCTGTTGGGATGGGGTTTTCCTCTTCCCCTGGTGATAGGATCCAGCTCACCCAGCCTCTGGGAGCCGAATGCCTTGAAACTTCCAGAGTGCGGCAAAATGCAGAGCTGTGCAGAGCTGCACTAATAATCCTGTTTCTGGAACTTATTCCAGGACTTTGGACAAGTTGCCCTCATGTTGGGTTTTTAATACTTGTAGGGCTCAGGCTCCTGTGGGTTCTTGTGAGAGGAAATGTGATACCTGTCAGGGGCTCACAGGTTATTACTCCTGACTGCGAGTATCTACTCTTGCAGTACATTTGAGAAGTCCGTGGTGGTGAAGAAAGGGAGAGTGACTGGGTTTTGCACACTGGAGTAGTGAGCTGACTGCAGTGACTAGTAACACATTGGCTCAGGGAGGGCTCCGGGCTGCATGAGGAGCTTCCCTCTGCTCCCTTCTCCAGAGGATCTGCTCAGGGGCCCCTCTGGAAAGGGTGGAGGGGGCACATTGCCTGAGTTTTATTCAGGTTTTGCCCTTAACCACCTGTATGACCTCTGGTGAGCCACTTGCCCTCCATTTGCCTCAATTTCCAGACTCTTTTGGAAACTGGCGAGGATGAGCCTTGCTCACCTCCCACGATGTTTGTAGACATAGTAGCAAATAATACAGATGTGCAAGTGTCCTTACCAGAACACAACTGGTATCTTAACGACTGAGAATAAGAGTGAGTGGGGCCAGTCTTGTGTGCTCTCTCTCCCTTCCTTCCGTTAGCAAGCTGTTTAATTATTACAGCCACGAAGAAATAACCTAGAAGCATGGGGGAGAAGCATTTCTGTTAAAGCAGTTGTCCATCGATGCCATCATATCTATTTCCAGAGGTTCTTAGGAGAGACTTTGAAGTTGGTTTAGCACTCGGCACCTGCTCGGGTGTCAGGTGCTGGGCTGGGTGCTGGTCAGTTGTGAATTTCACAAGTCCATGAGTCAGTTTATCTCTCAGCTCTTAGATGATGCTCTGCAGGAGAAACACATTTTGTAAGGCCTTCGCTTTGTTAAAAATGCAGGTGGAACAGACTGGAAGGTAATGTATCAAAATGTGGACTGATGGCTCATAGTAGAGTTCTCAATGAGTTTTTTTTTTTTTTCTTTTCCTGTTTCTATTCTTCTGTACTTGGCAGCCATTCAAGAATGAGTTTTGTTTTGGGAATCCAAAAAATATATGCATCTCCTCACACAAATTGAATATAGTGCTATTTAAGATTAGAAAGATAAGGATTTGAAAAGTTAGTGATTCACCATTATACATCAGCTTCCCTGATGGCTCAGATGGAAAAGAATCTGCTTGCAGTGTAGGAGACCTGGGTTCGATCCCTGGGTTGGGAAGCTCTTCTGGAGAAGGGAATGGCAACCCATTCCAGTAGTCTTGTCTGGAGGATCCCATGGACAGAGGAGTCTGGTTGGCTGCAGTCCATGGGATCACAAAGAGCTGGACATAACTGAGTGACTTACAAGCACACACACACACATATGTAACTGAAGAGGACCAGAGGAGCCACAGAGGCAAGCTGGGCCAGCCAGTTGGAGACTTCCCTCAAGACCCAGCACAGGGCTCCTTCCATCATCAGCAGCTGCTCTGAACCTGGGCAGAGGCCACCAGGCTCCTCCCCAGGCCAGACCGTCCTTATGAGAGCAGGGTGTTTGGTGAGCCTCACATACCAGTTTCAGTGGGTCTGGACGATTAACGAGCTGCTAAAATTCTCCGTCTTCCTCTCCTGAAGCCTCCTTTCAAACGACAGATCCCAAATCTGACCTACCACAGCCATACGTGCCACCTCCCACTGGGCTATGAATTCATTTGCTTAAACACACACTCCCAAGCAGCACCTCTGTTCCTACTGTTGGTTTAGAGAATTTGAGCCCAAAGGTGCCAGAAAACAGCTCAATGAAAGAGCTCAGCAACCTCAGAGCATGAAAGTGACCCAAGAATAACCCTGTTTTCAGGCCTCTGCACAAATTAAACTTTGAAATTATTCTAAATGGTTAATCCTAAAGTGCAAATACTTGAAACAATCAGAATCAGGCTGTTCAAAACCAGAAATTCTTCCCTTTCTCAGGCAAGACTTCCTTTCTAAGCACCCCATTTCAGACTGTTTCTCTGGTGGGGAATTTCCTTGCATTCCTTCAATAGAGCTGCCACTTAACTCCTCGCTTCCTTGCTTCCACATCCGAGTTTACGCCTCATCATCTCATCACCAGATGGCTGTAGTTGGTCTCCCTGCTTCTAATCTGTCTTCACTCTGTACACTTCGGCCAGATTAGTCTTTTATGGAAAATAGAGCCGATTGGGTCACTCCCAATCCAGAACCTTCATTGAGCTCCATTGCCATCTCTGAATGTAGCAGGTTGGTGAGACCTTCCCAGTGCAGTTCCCAGCCTCCTGGCCACTTCCAGGCCAGGCACTTCCAGCAGGGGGGTGGCTGTGGATAGTCCTGTCAAGGACCTGTTCTTTCTCCCTGAGCTTTTGTTCACACACCCCCCTCTTCACATTAGTCTACTCATCTCTCACATGCCAAAGCCTGCTTCTTCTCAGCTTGGATGCTGTCTCCTTGTGAATTCTGTACTTATCACATACCTTCCTTTCCTCAACCAGCCTCCAGGACAACAAATGCATGCTTATTTCCTTCTGTTAAGGTCTTATTAGCTTGCTAGGAAATTATTGTTCTCTTGCTTTAGTAATATATTAAACAATATGGGGAGTAGTCTGCTCAGTTGATTGGAAGATCCACGGAGGGGCCAAGACTCCCTTACTCTTTGGGGTTTCTTCGTACTCTTTAGCTGAGTGTGTTGAACCTCCTCTATTTGTTGAATGTATTATAGTTGAGTCATTGGATAACTGAATAACAAGATTCAAAGATGACTTTTCATGAGATATCTACAATAGGCTTAAGAAATATGCTAAATATACTTCTACTCATGAAGTGTGGGAAACATCCTGTGCTAACCCATTTTAGTATGGTGCTGTGAAATGATAGTTCTGTAGCTGCTGTAGATATTGAGGCCTGAATGTCTTTGCTACTTCCCAACTTGAGTGAACTTTATTTTGAAAAAAGGTAATATTGGTTCCATGAAAAGACAGGACCATGAAGGGATAGGGATGTGTAAGGCTTTTGGCGTTGGCCCAACGTGGGGTCAGATCTTGGCTCTCGAGAAGTTATTGAACCTTTCCAATAGAACTTCAGGTTCTCCATCTGCAAAATGTTGATACTGACTACCTAAGCTATTGTGAGGATGGCAGGATGATGGATGGAAGCATCTAGAAGAGAGCCTGGCACACAGGCATGCCCCGAGTGCAGTGATGGGTCATCATTTTCCTGGCCATTACACACAGTTCAGTTGGAAATTGGGGCATCTGTTAAGTGCAGCTGCAGACTGCAAACCAACTTTACATATTTCAAGAGCTCACCATGCACAGTGGCTTTTATTAAAATGTGAGATTGTTTATAAAGCAGAGGATTACTTGACAGCTGGCCCTGCAAATAAGGCTGGCGCTCACACAGAAGGGCCAGGTGTGCTGCTCTGCAGAGCTGGGCATCTCCTCCTCTGCAGGTGTGCCCTCCAGGCCAGAACAAGCAGGTGTCTGGTTTTCTAGGATGAGAAGGCAGAATGGGGGTCCTGTGTGCTCTTTTAGAGCGCATGGCTGTGAAGGGCAATAGTGTGACAGCCTGGGCCCTGGACCTGTGCTAATGGAGCTCTCACATGTGCGTGGCTTAAAAACAGAACTGTAAAAGAAAAAAAAAATCACTCTGATTGCATCTCCATGGGGGGAAAGACTAAGAAAGGACCAGAGGAGAGAATGGGGTCAATTGGATAACCTGTCATGCACTAGGCACTATTTTTGGGTGCTGAGGGCAGTGAGAGGAATGATGGTACAGAATATAAAGATGGCAAAATGTAGTTCCACCTGAGTCCAGGCTGTTTAAAAAAAATTTTTTTTTGAGTCCTGGACTCTTTTGGAAATATGGTAAAAGTTTTGAACTTTCTCAGAGGAAAATGCATGCATACACAGTTCCAGGGGGCTGGCTCATAGGTCCCTTGAAGTTCATTTAAGGAACCTAAGTTAAGAACCCTTTATTTAGTAATTACAGTCTTGTGAAAAACATTAGCACGGACAGTGGGTTCAGAAACACCTGGTTTGAGTTTGGTTCCACCCCTTTGCCTGCTATGTGTCTCACTGAAGAATGATCTTGAATAGCTCAACCTTTCTAAGCCTCAGACCTCTCACATGGATGAAAATAACAGCAGCCTCTCATGGGGTTGCAGGGAAGATGAAATAATAAACAAAACGATCAATGCGATGCCTAGCATGTGGCCAATGCTCTGTGAATGTTAACACTTAATTATTACTAGTGAGCCTGTTATTGATAGAAGGGAGTCATGAAAATATAGCAGGAGATTAATTCGTGTAGCATCTGTGAAGAAAAGGTCTGTATATAAAAGAATGTGAAAAACGTCATGGTGGGTTTTGTCTTCTGTATAAACAACATGTTTATGGGAACTGTCTTCTGTCCTTTAGTAAAAGGACAGAAGCATTCCACAGGGGTGTTTCTGTGGCTATATACTCCATGAAGATGACCTCATTGTAGGGAATAAATCTCTCAATGACTGCTGAATACTTACAGTGTTATAATCCATCAGCAATAATGAAGGAAAAGAAGGATACATGATAACAGTTAGGAGCTATAGAGGGGTTGCCATGTACCTCACATTTGTGTGGGTTGTGGTGTCTTTCTGATAAAGTTTGATCACTTAGAAGAGCAGAAGTCAAAGATAAAGCACTTCCACCGGGTGTAGCTGGAGGTCAGCAGGCTGTGTGTGTGCAGGCACATGGGCACATGTGTGTGCAGGCTATCAAAAACAGAGCTTCTTTTTATCAGCCTTCACTCATTTGATTGCTTTCTGAGCCACGAGTTTGAACATTTTGGAATGTGCCTGTTGGAAATGAAGATTTATCATACAGAGTGTAAGATTACAACCACAAGATTCAGAAAGGGGTTTCTGAGCTTGGGGGAGAGTTACAATTAACCTCGTAAAGAGCACAGATGAAAGCCTTTCCCACAGTTACAATCAAAGACACTTTAGGCCACTCTTTCCCCAGAGGAATAGTTGCCTTTTACGGCGTGTTTTAAAGTTTTATTTGAAAAACAGTCAGCATCTTAAAGCAGCATGTAGTGCGCTCCCCAGGCTTTCACTTGCAACGTGTTTCCAGTTTTCTCAATCACATTACCGGGTTTCTGGATGTGGTATGAGTTGCTACCTTCACCAGATTCGCACTCAGGAGGATTTAGCCCGACATGCTTGTGCTTGCCGCAAGAAGACTCTCCGAAACTTCCTTGCTCTTCTCATTCTAAGAGGCGAGTTCAGAGTCAGCATCATTGTGTGTGAAGAGATTATACTTCTGTCCTCTCCTTTGTCAGTCAGGGAAACCGAGGTCCCGAGAAGAGATGAAACCCAGTTCTACGCAGTGCACCATTGCTTCTCAAGCTCAAGAAACCAGATTCCACATCCTGTGTTGAAATGCTTCCTCATTGTATTCTAGGTCTCTGTGCACACTGGGCTTTATTTGTGTATGTGTGTGTTTTAAGTGCTTAAGTATCATGTTTTTTTCCTCTCAAGATACAGAAAGTATGATTGTCTTTCCATAGACATGAATTTGAGCGAACTCTAGGAGATAGTGAAGGACAAGGAGCCTGGTGTGCTGCAGTCCCTGGCGCTGCAGAGTTGGATACAACTTAGCGACTGAGTAACAACAAGCATCCTTCCGTTGAGCACCTCAGTGTTGCAGGGAATAACTAGTAGTCTAGTAGTACCGATACCAGGTAGGTGTTGCAGTACTGCTGTGGCCGCTTTGCAGCCATTACGTGGAATGTCAAGGGTAGTGAAACTTTCATCTCTCTTGGTCTGCCTGCTTCCAATCCTCCTGTAGTCTGTTTCCTGAGTCTCACTGTCTCCTGAGCACAACTTCCAACTTGCCCTGGATTTTGTTGTTTGATGAGCACTTTGCATGCTTCCTCCACCATAACATGCTTGCTGACAGTGCCTGGATGAAAGCCTGGAGTGTGACCCAATCCTGACTTCGCTTGGATGCTCACCTTTCCATCATACATCACACAGGACTGTGGTAGCAGCCTTTTCATGGGTCATGAGGTCTGCAGTCTGGTTCTTGACCAGTCCTTGCTGCTGTGCTGGTTGTACTCTGTTAACCACAGAGCCAGTCTTACCAGCTACCTGTTAAAACCCTTGTACGCCTGCCCCTTGCCTACAGCAGGAGGGTGCCAATTCCAGTTTGCTAGTGGCTGTCTGAAGTGCAGGCTGTCCGAAGTGTCATAAAGTGCTGTGATTTGTAATGTCTCGCAAGTGTGGGGAGAGGCATCGGGAGCAGATGTACCATGTCCTGTCTAGCCAGGAGAACAGCGTGTCAGCTTCCTTTGTAAAACTTGATTTATTATTTTTGGCTGCACTGGGTCGTCACTGCTGCATGTGGGCTTTCTCTAGCGGTGGTGTGAGGGCTTCTCCCTGTGGCGGCTTCTCCCTGTGGCGGCTTCTCTTGTTGCGGAGCACAGGCTCTAGGGCACAGGGGCTTCAGTGTTGTTGCACAGGGCTCAGTGGTCGTGGCTCCTGGGCTCTAGAGCACGGGCTCAATGGTTGTGGCCGTCTTTATCTGTGGCATCTTCATCTTCCTGGACCAGGGATTGAACCCATATCCTCTGCATTGGCGGGTGGATTCTTATCCACTGGACAGCCAGGGAAGTCCTCTGTCAACTTCTAAACAGGACACGTCGGACTCTTTCTGATCTGGTTTCTGCCCACCTATCATTGACTCCTCCCCAAGCTGCCTCCTCCCTCCATGTGCTGCTTCCCCAGCACCCCGGCTCATACACCAACATGGCTTTGCATCTGCCGAACTTCTGCCTGAGATTCCTTACCTCTTGTTTCTCCATTGCCGCCTCATTCTTTAACACTCAGTCCAACTATTACTGCCTTAGAAGCCTCCTCTCCTTTTTGCCTCATAGCCAGATTGCACAAGATCACTTTGTTCATTCTTTAGTTACTCACTGCATTCAGCATTAACACTTTATAGTATAACCATTTAGTCATCTATCTGCTCTTCTGCTAGGTGGTTGGTGGGGAAATGAGTGTTGATTGAGCTCCTTCAGTGTCCTGAGGACACTGGGAAGAAGAGCTGCCTGTCTGAAAAGCCCAGTGGAGCAGAATGAGGGTGGGGATTTGAAGCTGGTTTCCTGGCTTGAGCCCTCCTTTTTTACATGCCATTTCTCTGAGTCTTAGGCTATTCATGTTGTAAACTGGGAATCATACTACTATGCCAGGTTGCTGAGTGGTTTAGAAATAGTATTTCTAAAATGTGAGCATACAGTAGTAAGTCCTCAGTAAATGGTGACTATAATTGGTTATCTACTTTAATTTTAATTTTGTGAGGCACAGTAGGAATTAATTTTAAATGCTGTAACTGAACTTCAAATTATTTCATTACAGTCATAAATCAAATATATTACTGAGTTAGGATTTAAACTCGGATCCTTCCTAGAGGTGTCAGGACCAGTGTCCACTGTCTTATATCATCTGATTTTATAAGAAAATTGGCAGTGGACCCAAACATACAAAAAATATAAAAACGGTACAACAGATTCTGTATCCCCTCCATCTCACCTAGATTTTAGTATTTCACCTCGATTTGTGGTCACACTGTCTTGGTTTCTACACGTGCACATGGCCGCATGACGTGCATCTTTTTTCTCACATGCTGATCACCACTAATGTTTCCCTAAACAAGGGCCTCTCCTCCTGCCTTCTCCTGTACAAGCATCCCAATCAGGAGATTAGCATCAATACCACAATATACACTGTACAGTCTTAATGACCCAGATAACGACAATGGTGTGGTCACTCACCTAGGGCCAGACATCCTGGAATGTGATGTCAAGTGGGTCTTAGGAAGCACTACTGTGAGCAAAGATAGTGGAGGTGATGGAACTCTAGCTGAGCTATTTCAAATTCTAAAAGATTGTGCTGTTTAAGTGCTGATTCAATATGCCAGCAAATTTGGAAAACTCAGCAGTGGCCACAGGACTGGAAAAGGTCAGTTTTCATTCCAGTCCCAAAGAAGGGCAATGCCAAAAAATGTTAAAACTATTGCACAGTTGCACTCATTTCACATGTGAGCAAAGTCATGGTCAAAATTCATCAAGCTAGGCTTCAATAGTACATGAACCAAGAACTTTAAGATGTTCAAGCTGGATTTAGAAAAGGCAGAGGAATCAGAGATCAAATCATCAACATCTGTTAGATCACAGAAACAGCAAGGGAATTCCAAAAGAAGCATCTACTTCTGCTTCACTGACTACCCTAAAGCCTTTGTGTGGATCACAACGAACTGTGGAAAATTCTTAAAAGAGGTGGGAATACCAGACCACCTTACCTGCCTCCTGAGAAACCTGTATGCAGGTTAAGAAGCAACAGTTAGAACCAGACACGGAACAATGGACTGGTTCAAAATTGGGAAAGAAGTGCGTCAAGGCTGTATATTATCACCCTGCTTATTTAACGTATATGCAGAATACATCATGTGAAATGCCAGGCTGGATGAAGCACAAGCTGGAATCAAGATTGCCGGGAGAAATAATGATAACGCAGATGACACCACTCTAATGGCAGAAAGCGAAGAGGAACTAAAGAGCCTCTTGATGAAGGTGAAAGAGGAGAGTGAAAAAGCTGGCTTAAAACTCAACGTTCAAAAACTAAGATTATGGTATCCAGTCCCACCACTTTTATTTTCTTGGGCTCCAAAATCACTGAAGATGGTGACTGCAGCCATGAAATTAAAAGACGCCTGCTGCTTAGTAGAAAAGCTATGATCAAGCATATTAAAAAGCAGAGATATTACTTTGCTGACAAAGGTCTGTCTAGTCAAAGCTTTGGTTTTTCTAGTAGTCATGTACGGATGTGAGATTTGGACCATAAAGAAGGCTGAGTGCCGAAGAATTGATGCTTTTGAACTGTGCTGTTGGAGACGACTCTTGAGAGTTCCTTGGACAGTGAGAAGATCCAACCAGTCAATCCTAAAGAAAATCAGTCCTGAATATTCATCGGAAGGACGAAGGCCAAAGCTCCAACCCTTTGGCCTCCTGATGCGAAGAACCAACTCATTGGAAAAGACCCTGACAATGGGAAAGACTGAAGGCAGGAGGAGAAGGGGACAATAGAGGATGAGATGGCTGGATGACATCACTTACTCGATGGACATGAGTTTGAGCAAACTCCGGGAGATGGTGAAGGACAGGGAAGCCTGGCGTGCTGCAGTCCACAGGGTCGCAAGGAGTCGGACATGGCTTAGGGACTGAACAGCAACAACAACATGGTCCACAGACTCCATTCAGACTTATCCAAGCATTCTAAAAATGTCCTTTCTCTTTTCTAGTCCAGGATCCTATCTAGGACCATGCATTCTATTTAGTTATCTTACCGCATCAGGATCCTTTAACCTGGAAACACTTCTCAGTCTTTTCCTGTGACTCATGCCCTTTCATTCTATAGGACAGCCTTTCACTTGGATCTGTCCAGTGCTTCCTCCATGATTGGACTCAGGCCATGATCTGAGCTCTTCTGGGTGTATCTCATCAAGAGACACGTGATGATGACCCATCTTATTCCTGGTGATGTTTACCTTGATCACGATGGGGTCGGCCAGGTGTCTCTACTGTAAAGTTGTCATGTGCCTTTGTATTTGATCACTGTGGTGTGTATTGTTATGCTAATATCCTGTTCCTCCTCAAAATATCACCCATGAACCCTGGCTTTATGGGTGAGTCCCACCTGCATCCGCCCTTACCACGGATGCTGAATGACAGTGACCTGTTTCCACCGTTTCTACATTTATTACTTGGCTTTCTACTGTAAGAGGGCTCCCTTCTCCTCTGTTTATATATGTACAGTATGGACTTATGGTTCTGTTTTAACCAATGGACTATAATCTGTTAAGTAGAATTTTAATCCTCAAATTGTTCCTGATTATTTTCAAGGTGCTCCTATGTCCCCTTCACAGATGCCCATCATCTGTTAAATGTTTCCTTATGTTCGGACACAAGATATTCCAGAATCATCTTGTGTTTTCTCCAGCCCTGAAATAAACTTTTCTTCAAAGTGTTCTGATTAATTTTAGTGGAGGATGATATTTACAAACCAAAATTTAATTATTCACTGTGCTCATAGCTTCTGTATGTACAAACACAGCTATACACATAAATATGACATACAAATACAGAGAAAATAAATATTTTATCCAATTCTTATTTAAAAACCCATCACTTCATGCCAATACTGCTAATTCCAGTCCAACATCTCAGAGGTCTTTCCAGCCTTCTTTCCATGTTGAGAAATCTCCCCTCTTTTATTCACACTGTATTGACTTATTTGCTCAGTGTTACCAGTCTTCCTGACTAATCTGGCTGCCTCTTTTGTCTGCCGCCTCTGTCTCCAACCTCTTACTGCCTGCTTCCTTGACCCTTGGGAGGACATTGCCACCAATGTCTTCATAAGGCATAAAGACTTCTTTTGTCTCCCCACATTTTTGAATCTGAGTGCCAGTGTCAAGAAGTGGAGATAAGTAATGGATATGTGCTTTTAGGTGGGAGATACGTGCCTTCTCTTTTCGCCATCCAACATTGTACGTGACATAATAGGAGATTTATGGATGCTGTATGAAGGAATAGATAAGTGAACCAATGAACAAATGAGAGTAAACAGTTTTGTTCTGCGATTTTTCATTGTTTAACTTGTGAATGTTACATTAGGATTATCAGGATGAGAATAGGATAGGTAAGACCAAAGCATCTTCTCTAAGAACATTTTTGTGTCTTCACCTTTGCAAGCAGCTTTGGAAGGCTAAGATGGGGGTGAGGGAGGGGGAAAGGGGCAGATGTGGGAACAGCTGCTCAAGGAGCCAGAGAAGCTGAGTGAACTCTGGAGTCAGTTGACAGATGAGGCCACCAGCTTATCTTTGTATCCAGCACAGCTCCAGGGGCCCCTTTAACCAGGAGATATAGTTATGGGAACAAATGCAAGAAACAGTCTAAACTTTGGCTGCTTCATTTTACTTGAGATTCGTGTGTGTATGTGTGATTGTGTGTTAGAGCTAATACATGGCAGCACCCAGAGTAAATAGTTCCTGCTCATTTATGTGTTTTCTGAAATTCTACTGAGCTTGCAGTGTTTTATGTCATTTTTGTCCAACTCTATTGGGATGTGCAGGCTTCCCAGGTAGCTCAGCAATAAAGAATATACCTGCCAAGGTAGGAGACATGGGTTTGATCCCTGGATCGGGAAGATCCCCAAAGGAGGAAATAGAATCCCGTGGACAGAGGAGCCTTGCAGGCTATAATCCATGGAGGGTAGCAAAGAGACATGACTGAGCATGCATTGGGACATTTGCTAGCCAGTTGCTGGGGTAAAGGTGCTAGTACTTTAGAATCCTCTCTGATAGTCTGCAACTGTAAATAAACGTGCATAATACTAGTTTTGTAAATACTTAAAACTCATTACCATTCCATTGGTTTTCACTAGCCCTTACATGGTACCTGCACGTACTACATGACAATTTGTGAAAATGCCTTATTTTGTTAGAAGCACTTTGACAACAGATTCTGTTGGGTGGCCACTCGAAGTTATCCCTCTCTCTCTTGTTTGTTGCCCACTGCAGCAGTGGTGACTAAAGAAGCCTGACCCTTGACTTTGTGGCTCCCCTTGCCACTGGGTATGGTTTATGACCTGATTCCAGTCACTGAAAGTTTTATAGGAAGTGTCTTTCAGTTGTCCTTTATCTGGTTAGAGAGGGCTGGATTCCTAAGTACCTAGGGCTGCTGACACCGTATTCTCTCAATGGTCTTTGCCTGCTGGAATGGTCTCTGGCTTTGAGCCTGAAGGAGTCAAGGTTTAGAGTACTGCGTGGGCACCAAGAGAAAAGCGAGGGGAAGAGCATAGGGGAGAGAATGAGGAAAGGGATGGGGTCTCATGGAAACTGGAGGAGGCCTGCCCTTAGCACCTAGGCTTCTTGGAGTTTCAGAGGTGGACACTCAGGTCCACTTCCTCGTTCAGGCCTTTGTGTGCTTTTTTGTGTTGAGCTGGTCCCCTTTGCAGCCCAGGGCCCTCAGCCTAAGGATCTGAGTCTTTTGTAAGCCTTTCCATCTAAGGACTATTGTGAAGTTTGAGATAATACAGATAGAGAGTTAAGAGCTGCGCCTTGTACATAGTCAGTGCTCTCTCAAGGTTGAATATTCATTATCCTTACCTTTGAGGGTGTACAAATCTACTGGTGGACCGATTTTTTACCTTCATGAAAAGTGGAGTGCTCATGGAGAAGAGGTTTCATCTGGGCTAATGGAAATGTATGGTGTTTATTTTTTCAGTGATTCGAGAAGAGAAAGAGGTGGTCACTTTGTAGAGATGATAGAGAGCCAAGAATTTTATTTTTGTGAATCTCTCTCTCTCTCTCTTTTGGTGAAGGACTGTGTTCTACCAGAAATCAAGAATGGAATTAACACCCATTGCGTGTGTATATCTGCCTCTTCTCTCCTAACACCTCCTCATTCCCTAGGACTTTGCCAGCATCTGGGAGGTCCAGTAAGAAATGCTCTTTAAATCCTCTGCATTCTTCCAGAAGCCCAAGGGGTTTAACAAGTTCTGATTTTAGCTAGAACATATAAACCAAAAAAGAAAAAAAAAATACAATTTCTGTAACTCGGCTCTTTATGCCAGAAATCTTTTGTGTGTTTGTCAAGTAAAAGTATAATAAAACCTGAATCTTTTGTTATTGGCTATTGGGCAGTTGATATAAAGCAGGATATTTGTTCAGAGATAAGAGTGGGTTCCCTTTAACATTTATAAGGTCATATATTTTTTTGAAGCGGTGGGTTTCACACCATCGGTATAAAGTTAATATCAGTAAACTTGAATTTCCAGAGAGACAAGTATATTGAAAAAGTACTTTTGGAAAGAGGTAATTTAAAAAACTTCCCTTTAAGCAAAACATCTGAGTAGAAGTAGAGAAAAATCATTAGTGAAGTCAGAGACCACTTGGATATGATGAATTATGAACACACAGCGCAGTGAAGTAATTTCATTCCAGCTGCTCAGCTGTGGTCATAATTAAACTAGAAATTTGGCCTTCTGCTTTTTTGGGGAAGGGGGGGGTGTCTTGTAACAGTGACTTCAGTCCCTAAGAATCAAATGCTTGTTGAAAAATATTTATGGTACTCAAAGGAATAAATATAATGCAATGCGGCTATTTTTCTAAAATTATTCCACTCATTGCTTAAATTATTTTTCTTTCACTTTAATGACATTATAGGAGATCTGGCTCAAATTTTGAAAAGCTCCTTAGAGGCAGAGGGAAAAAAAGCATAGATTAGCACTGGTAAATCTTTTTTGATGGAGGATGTAACAGTTGTTGAAATTTCAGTATCAGTTGAAATTCCAAAGGTTTCCAGCACTGAAGCAAGCAGCAGTGGGGTTTGGGGAATGCTCAGTTTATGAGGGTAAAGTCAGTAGCTTATGAATAAGCAGTGGAGAAAATTCTCACTGTTGAAATCGGGCGTTGGCTACTAGATTCAGACCTGCTCTGTCTGCATGTGCTTGGGCACTTGCTGCTGTGAAGGACAAAAGTGCTCTTCTCTGTGGCTGCCAAGGTGGGAAATAGTACTTGGGAGGTGGGCAGTGTGTGTTCAGTGTTCAGCTGTGTCAGACTCTTTGTGACCCCCTGGACTATAGCCCGCCAGGCCCTTCTGTCCATGGGATTTCCTAAACAAGAATACTGGAGTAGGTAGCAGTTTCCTCCTCTAGGGGTTCTTCCCAACCCAAAGATGGAACTCCTATCTCCTGCAGCTCCTGCACTGTCAGGCACGTTCTTTCTACCACTGAGCCACCCGGGAAGCCCCAGCTGGGCAGGAGGGCCGGTGCTGGCAGGAGGCAGTGGAAGCCACTTCCTCCTCATTACCCGCAACATGAGACAGGTTCGCATTTAGAGAAGGGAACGTTTCCGGTAATCCTGACACAGAAAGACCTTTGATGTTGAAAGTCATGTGGAGGCTGATTCTTCTGCATCGAGTTTTGGAGCCCAAGGCAATAGGACATCGATAAATACAGTAAAGTGCCTGGTAATACCACAGTAATTCACAAGGGCCTTGACAGTTCCCAGGCCTGTTGGTAACTGTTTAGTTCAGTTCAGTTGCTCAGTTGTGTCTGCTCTCTGAGACCCCATAGATTGAAGCATGTCAGGCCTCCCTGTCCATCACCGACTCCCGGAGCCTACTCAATGTCCATCACGTTGGTGATGCCATCCAACCATCTCATCCTTTGCCATCCCCTTCTCCTCCCACCTTCAATCTTTCCCAGCACCAGCGTCTTTTCCAATGAGTTGGTACTTCACATCAGGTGGCCAAAGTATTGGAATTTCAGTCAATCAGTTCAGTTCAGTCACTCAGTCGTGTCTGACTCTTTGTGACCCCATGAACCGCAGCGCCCCAGGCCTCTCTGTCCATCACCAACACCCAGAGTCCACCCAGGCCCATATCCATTGAGTCGGTGATGCCATCCAACCATCTCATCCTCTGTCGTCCCCTTCTCCTGCCCCTAATCCCTCCCAGCATCACGGTCTTTTCAAATGAGTTAGCTCTTCGCATCAGGTGGCCAAAGTATTGGAGTTTCAGCTTCATCAGTCCTTCCAATGAACACCCAGGACTGATCTGATTTATGATAGACTGGTTGGATCTCTTTGCAGTCCAAGGGACTCTCAAGAGCCTTCTCCAATACCACACTTCAAAAGCATCAGTTCTTCGGTGCTCAGCTTTCTTTATAGTCCGACTCTCAAGTCACTGACAAAACCATAGCCTTGACTAGATGGACCTTTGTTGGCAAAGTAATGTCTCTGCTTTTTAATATGCTGTCTAGGTTGGTCATAATTTTCCTTCCAAGGAGTAAGCGTTTTTAGATTTCATTGCTGCAATCACCATTTGCAGTGATTTCGGAGCCCAGAAAAATAGTCAGCCACTCTTTCCACTGTTTCCCCATTTATTTGCCATGAAGTGATGGGATCGGATGCCATGGTCTTAGTTTGCTGAATGTTGAGCTTTAAGCCAACTTTTTCACTCTCCTCTTTCATCAAGAGGCTATTTAGTTCTTCTTCTTTCTGCCATAAGGATGGTGTCATCTGCATATCTGAGGTGATTGATATTTCTCCTGGCAATCTTGATTCCAGCTTGTGCTTCCTCCAGCCTAGCGTTTCTCATGATGTACTCTGCATATAAGTTACATAAGTAGGGTGACAATATACAGCCTTGACGTATTCCTTTTCCTTCAACATCAATCCTTCCAATGAATATTCAGGACTGGTCTCCTTTAGAATGGACTGGTTGGATCTCCTTGCAGTCCAAGGGACTCTCAAGAGTCTTCTCCAACACCACAGTTCAAAAGCATCAATTCTTTGGCACTCAGATTTCTTTAGAGTCCAACTCTCACATCCATATATGACTACTGGAAAAACCATTGCTTTGACTGGACGGACTTTTGTTGGTAAAGTAATGTGTGTGCTTTTTAATATGCTGTCTAGATTGGTTATAACGTTCCTTCCAAGGAGCAAGTATCTTTTAGTTTCATGGATGTAGGCTTTAATTTCATGCCTGATGAATTTAATTTCATCATCTGCAGTGATTTTGGAGCCCCCAAATTAGTCTTTCACTGTTTCCATTGTTTCCTCATCTATTTGCCATGAAGTGATGGGATAGGATGCCATGATCTTACTTTTCTGTGTGTTGAGCTTTAAGTCAGCTTTTTCACTCTCATCTTTCACTTTCATCAAGAGGCTCTTTAGTTCTTCTTCACTTTCTGCCATAAGGGTGGTGTCATCTGCATATCTGAGGTTATTGATATTTCTCCCAGAAATCTTGATCCCAGCTTGTGCTTCATCCAGCCCGGCATTTCTCATGATGTACTCTGCATAAAAGTTAAATAGATAGGGTGACAATATACAGCCTTGATGTACTCCTTTCCCTATTTGTAACTAATCTGTTGTTCCATATGGTAACTCTGTATAGGGCGTAAAGAGCATGCTTGTTTCCTGGTGACAGGATGTTGGGCTGCTTTTCTGAAGGAGAGGGAGCGAAGCTGTGCCTGGAGACCTGCCCTTTGGCCCTGTGCAAGTTGTTGCCAGTTCACCTGCTGAAACTCAAAGCAGAAATCCTGGGCTGCAGTGGATGTGTGCACAGATGGGTTTGTGAAAGGCCTGCTGAGGCGGATGGCCAGCTTTATTTATAGACCCACCAGAACTCCCAGTTCTTTTCTCCAACTTTAAGTTAAGAGAGGAGGACAAGTCTTGTATGAACTAACAGTGCTTGGGGGTAGTTTGACCTCAAAGGTGACAGCTCAGGGTAATCTTAGCCAGCTCCTGATCCTTCCAGGGGGGCTGTGAAAACAGTACTTGTTTGTTATTTATGCAAAATGAGGGAAGGGACATGTTTGGCAGGAGAAATTATGCAATAAATTAAAGCATGTTGAGCAGTTGATGTCAGCTGGCTGGTGGAAATTAACATAGTGGGTAACGTCACTGTTGTCCTTTTACCTTAATTAATTATATGAGACATTTAACATGTTGAAACATCAAGCCAAACATCTGGATTTTTATGTGTAGTGGTATTTATCCAGCTATTTATTCTGCCTGCTTTCTGAGGAAGAGCCATGCTCATTGGGTCCTGTCTACACGATCCGTAACTCTGAACTCTTTGATGGTGGTAGAGAAATGTCTGGTATTCTGAGTGATCCACTTGGTTTTTCCTCAGAAAGGAATTTGATATGATGGAGAGAGCATCTTGGGCAGTTAGCAGAACCAGCCCTGGTCCTGCTTTTACCACTGGTTGTTCTGTGAGATTGAAGCACATCTTTAGCACCCTTTTGGCCTTGCTCCTTTATCTGCGAGGATATTTCGAGAGAGGGATCATTTCTGCCCTCCTTAGCTTTTAGGTTTGCAGGAGGAAAGAGATCGAATGGAGAGGCTCTGTAAACTCTCTGTGTTTTACAACTGCTCACCCACCTGCCCAAAATTGTTTTAGGAAGCATGTAGGTGTTCTGGGCATAGCTTAGCTGGTTATATAATAGTGAACACGATACCCTCCCTGTCCCCACACCAAGAAGCCTAGTCTGGGCAAAAACAAGCATTAAAAAAAATAACATTGATTAAATGCTGTGATAGGAATAATTATGCAGTGCTCTGGCTGCAATGCAATCTTGGGTTAGGGGTGAGGGTTAGGGGTGAGGTGGTGGGTCAGAGACAGTCATTGTTTTAAAATAGGGATTAAAGAGCCTTTTTTTTTTTTTTGCAATGCCTGGATGAGTGCCTTGGGAAGATTTGTTGAGCACAGCTGTCGGATCTTATTCGAAATGCACGGGATGCTCACTTGATTTTTTGAGAAGAGAATGAAACTCTGGTTAGGTATGTGTGCTCATTGCTTTTTGGCTGGAGGACACTAAAAGACCGTGTGGGAACAAGCCTGGTGCAGCTGACACAAACTTCAGAGTGTGAAAAGGCCATGTGGGAACAAGCCCGGTGCAGCTGACACAAACTTCAGAGTGTGAGAAGGGAAGCTGCCTTTGGTTGCTGGCTCTGCACTTATCATCAGCCTAAATCAAGATCCTGTTTTGTCCCAGGTGGTTGGACTAAAGCCGTGTTGGCCTCGGGGGAACTCTTGCTGAAGCAGATACACACTTGTTTCATGCAGGCCCTCTTAGGGATGTGTTCTAATATTTCTTTAATTAGAAAAAAAATTATAACTGCAAAAAAGAGAAGAGTGATGAGCCCGTCCCTGTCAATAATTATCTCCAAAGCATCAATAATTGTCAAGGTTTTGTCATGTTTGGTTCATCCATCAACTCCAGGCATCTTGTCATTTTACCCCTGTGGACTTCACTATGCTTCTCTAAGTTTGTGGACACTTTTTTTAAGTTACCATAATGCCATGATTGCATCTGAAAGCAGAGGATTTTTAGGAACTTTTTCACTTTCCACCATTTTTTGATAAAAAATTTTGAGCGTATGACAAAGTTGAGAATTTAATATGCACGTCTATATATCTGCTGCCTAGGTGCTCTCATCCACATGGACACATTTCTCCATCTGGTCTTCCTATTACCCCTCTGACCATCTATCCCTCCATCTTTTTTATGTATTTCAAAGTAACTCACAGACATCAGTAAACCTCTCCCCTAAATAGTTAAGGATTCATATCACAGTTCAATATTGATTAACTTTTTCTTTTGAGGTAAATTTATAATGAGATGCACACATCTTGAGATGTTGGCTTAATTTTGACAAATTCGTGTGTCTGTGTAACTCCAGGGCTTCCCTGGTGTGGCCTCAGATGGTAAAGAATCTGCCTGCAATGCAAGAGACCTGGGTTCGATCCCTGGGTCAGAAAGATCCCCTGGAGAAGGGAATGGACAACCCACTCCAGTATTCTTGCCTGGAGAATTCCGTGGACAGAGGAGCCTGGTGGGTTCAATCACTAAAAAATTGTAGAACCATACTTGCACCCTGGCAAATTCCTGACTCTCCTCCCCAGTCATTCCCTTCTTTCTCTCTGCTTGTGGTAACCACTGAATGGATTTTTTTTTTCCTACTAAAGGTTAGTTCCTTATGTTCCAGAATTTCATATAAATGGAATCATGAAGTATGTACTCCTGACTTTGTTTGCTCAGCAAAAGTGTTCATGGGCTTCATCCATGTTATGTGACTGCTACTCTGTGGTTGCAAGTAGTTTATCTTTTTATTGCTGAGTAGTATTCCATTAAGTGATGATATCAAGACATCTATTCTCTCACTGATGGACACCTGTGATGTTTCTACTTTTTTGTTTATATGAATTAGCGCCTATGAAGATTCTTGTCCAACTGTTTTTTTTTTTTTTTGGTGAATGAATGGCTTTTATTTCTTTGGATAAATTCCTAGGAATGAAATTGCTGGACTAGTAGGTAGATCAGCATGTAGAAACTGCCATAGCTTTTGTCAAATTGGTTTGGACTTTTTTACAGTCTTACCAACAGTGAATGACAGTGCTAGTTATTCCAACAACCAACAGCAGGTTTTGTTAGTCTTTTTAATTTCAGCTGATCTGGTGTGTGTAGAGTGGTATTTCTTGTAATGCTAAATCGCTTCAGTCGTATCTGACTGTTTGCAACCCTATGCACTGTAGCTTTCTGGGCTCCTCTGTCCACCGGATCCTCTAGGCAAGAATACTGGAGTGGGTTGCCATGCCCTCCTCCATGATGTTAAGCAGATTTGTATATGTTTATTGACCGTTTGTATCTGTTCAGACTTTTTCCTGTTATTTTTGTGACTTTCTTGTTGAGTTATTGGGTTATCTATCTTTATATACCCTGGCTACCAGTCCTTTGCTAGGTATCTGTTTTGCAAGTATTATTTACAAATGTGTGGCTTGCTTATTTTCATAGTAGTATCTTTTGATGAGCAGAAGCTTTTGACTTTGTCTAAATAACTCAACCAATTCCTTCCTTTAGGGTTATTATTTCTTATTAACTCAGAAATCTGCCTTCTACTCTTCAAAAGGTATTTGTCTGTGTTTTCCTCTAAGAACTTTATAATTCTAGCTTTCACATTAAGGTTTGTTGTGATCCATCTTAAATTATGTATATCTGTGACTTGAGACTGGGTTCAAGAATTTGTTTTTTAAAATCAATATCTAGGCTTTGTTTACCTAGGAAGTGCCATGGAACATGGCTAAACTGCTAAAATATGAGTCTAAGCTGCTTTTTTTTTTTTTTAAACAGTTGTAAATGGTCTGCTGGGTCAGACCACAATGGACACAGCTTAGCCACATGGAGTACTTGTGCCTGTTCTTCTTGAGTGCCCACCATATGCTGGGCACTGAGGCAATGATAGCCAAGACTCACCTTTCAGGGTGTCGAACTGAGCAGGATGCTGCCAGCATGTGATGCGTGAATGGGGGGAGGAGCAGAGTGAACATGATCTGATCAGGGATCTGGGAAGTTCTCCTGGCAGGAGAGGTTTTTGAGCTGAAATCTGAAGGACATGAAGGGGGTTAGGTGGGAGTAGGGTCTTGGCAGTGTTGCCAGAGCTGATGGGGAGGAGATGTGCCAAGTTAGAACAGCTCAGGTGGCATCTGCCTTCCCCTGGAGGGTTGGTTGTTAAAGAAATGGAAAGAGAAGGTGCCTTGGTGACTGGCATGCTTATTTCTGCATGTCTCTTCAAGACTCTGCTGCTGCTAAGTTGCCTCAGTCGTGTCCAACTCTGTGCGACCCCACAGACGGCAGCCCACCAGGCTCCGCTGTCCCTGGGATCCTCCAGGCAAGAACACTGGAGTGGGTTGCCATTTCCTTTTCCAATGCATGAAAGTGAAAAGTGAAAGTGAAGTCACTCAGTCATGTCAGACTCTTCGCAACCCCATGGACTGCAGCCTACTAGGCTCCTCCGTCCGTGGGATTTTCCAGGCAAGAGTACTGGAGTGGGGTGCCATTGCCTTCTCCAGTTGTTGGGGCCATTGCTGCAATGACTGCCCTACATCTCTTGTGGATACCTTAACCAGTTGTACCTCTTCCTCCTTTTTTTTTTGGCTAATTTTATTAAAAAATTATTTTTAATTGGAGGATAATTGCTTTACAGTGCTGTTGGTTTCTGCCATACAGCAAGAATCAGCCATAGGTATGCATATGTTTTCTCTCTTGAACCTCCCTTCTACCTGCCACCCCTCTAGGTTGTCACAGAGCACTGGGTTAGAGCTCCCTGTGTTACACAGCAAATTCCCATTAGCTATCTGTTTTATTTATGGTAATGTATATATTTCAGTGCTACTCTCAATTTATCCCATCCTCTCCTCCCCCTTCTGAGTCTTAAGTCTGTTCTCTATGTATGAGTCTCTATTTCTGCCTTGTGAATAGGTTCATGAGTACCATTTTCCTAGATTCCATATATATGCATTAAAATACAATACTTGTTTTTCTCTTTCTGACTTACTTCACTCTGTATAACAGGCTCTAGGTTCCAACTGCACCTCATTGAAGAGATTTCCTCAATTCACCTAACTTTTTTTTTTTCCACAAAAGAAACTCTTCTTTCTTCCATCTGCCAAGGAGGAATGGGCAAGGAGAGCCTCTGGGATCCCCTTCATGGCTCCGAATGTATTCTCTGTCACTCTCTCCAGGCTCTTGATTTCCCCATGGACCACAGGTTCTTGCTGACTGCCTTCCTGCCCACTCAGCCTGGTGGCTGCACATCCCAGCAGAGCTCCTCTTGTTGGTGCCTGCCACCCCACAAACCCTCTGCCTCCCACTCTGCTGAAGCAGAGTATCTTTTCCCAGAGCTTCTGAGCCTCGCTACACCATGTCCTGGTTGGGCCCTCTCCCTTGGCATCGCTAGTCCTTGGAATCAAGTTGGCCTTCTTTCTGGTTGCTGCTTTAGCACCCTCCCTAGGCTGCCCTATGGATGCTTTGAGCCTTCTGCCTCCTCTGTTTGCTTTGTCTTGATGCCTTTGTGCCTTGCATCAAGGCCTCCAGACTGGTGCTGCTCAGATTCACATCTCTCCTTTCAAATTGTCCCTTGCCTTGAACCCCACCCACCTCCCCACTGGGGGCCCTCCCCAACCTTAATCGTATCTGCCACAATCATATCTCTCCCTGCCATGCTGCCCCGCCCCCCAACTTAATCATATTTCCTTCATTATATCCAGGCTCTGGCTTCTTCAATTGTTTTTGCTCATCAAAGAATCCCTGACTGATACTCTGTTTCTCTACCTGCAGAGAAGACCTGCTTTCACTTCTGTTACCCAGTACCCCATGATGATAATCACAGCCTACAATTCTTGTGCCTGTCTTGAGTAATTTCTAGAGCTCCTAATGGACATTTTTGTTGGTTTTGTCACCAGATTTTTCAATATGGCTTCCCTGCCCTCCTCTGCTTTGTCAGCAGCATCCATTCCTGGGTTCCTGCCCAGCTGCTCTGCTAAAGCTGCTTTCTAGTCACCATACGAGATTTTTCTGTGGTATTTAACTGCTAAAGATTTTAAATCCTTTATTTGGCCTGTCCCTGAATTGTCTTCTCTTTGTCAGTGTTTTCCTCTGAGCTTTGCTTTGCATCCTAAATTTGGTGTTCTTCAAAACGTTGGCCTTGTTTTCAGTCCTCTTTTCTCATCTTGGCAACTGCTTTCATATTTGTATGCTTTGTCATTTCTAGATGTCTTCCAAAGTTTGATTCCTGTATGTCACCATTTTCAACAGTTGGGGGACATTTCCACCAGAATTCTTTCCCTCTCTTTCCTCCTTTTTCATTGATAGGTTCATTCATACATTTACCCCCTACCCGCACTTCCCTAACCCAGCAACCTTGACAGACACGGCTGCATGGCAAGATGGGCATTCTCACTCACTTGGTTGAGATGTGTAGCTTTTTAGTGTGGCTCCTAGGGAGTCACTGCTAGTTCGTGCATCAGTTGTATCTATTCATCGAATTTGTACCAGATGGCCCTGCTTTCTCTTACCAAGAATCTGGTCCCCTGAAGGATTCAGTTCAGTCACTCAGTCGTGTCCGACTCTTTGCAACCCCATGGACTGCAGCACGCCAGGCCTCCCTGTCCATCACCAACTCTTGGCGTTTACTCAAACTCATGTCCATTGAGTCAGTGATGTCCTCCAATCATCTCATCCTCTGTTGTCCCCTTCTCCTCCTGCCTTCAATCTTTCCCAGCATCATACTCTTCAAATGAGTCAGTTCTTCATATCAGGTGTCCAAAGTATTGGAGTTTTAGCTTCAACATCAGTCCTTCCAATGAATATTCAGGACTAATTTCTTTTTGGATGGACTGGTTGGATCTCCTTGCAGTCCAAGGGACTCTCAAGAACCTTCTCCAACACCACAGTTCAAAAGCGTCAGTTCTTCGGTGCTCAGCTTTCTTTATAGTCCAACTCTCACATCCATACATGACTACTGGAAAAACCATAGCTTTGACTAGATGGACCTTTGTTGGCAAAGTAATGTGTCTGCTTTTTAATATGCTATCTAGGTTGGTCATAACTTTTCTTCCAAGGAGCAAGTGTCTCTCAATTTCATGGCTGCAGTCACCATCTGCAGTGATTTTGCAGACCCGAAAAATAAAGTCTGCTACTGTTTCCATTGTTTCCTCATCTATTTGCCATGAACTGATGGAACCAGATGCCGTGATCTTAGTTTTCTGAATGTTGAGCTTTAAGCCAACTTTTTCCCTGTCCTCTTTCACTTTCATCAAGAAGCTCTTAGTTCTTCTTCGCTTTCTGCCATAAGGGTGGTGTCATCTGCATATCTGAGGTTATTGATATTTCTCCTGGCAATCTTGATTCCAGCTTGTGTTTCTTCCAGCCCAGCCTTTCTCATGATGTACTCTGCATATAAGTTAAATAAGCAGGGTGACAATATACAGCCTTGACGTACTCCTTTTCCTATTTGGAACCAGTCTGTTGTTCCATGTCCAGTTCTAACTGTTGCTTCCTGACCTGCATACTGATTTCTCAAGAGGCAGGTCAGGTGGTCTGTTATTCCCATCTCTCAGAATTTTCCAGTTTGTAGTGATCCACAGTCAGTGGCTTTGGCATAGTCAATACAGTAGAAATAGATGTTTCTTTTGCTTTTTTGATGATCTAGCAGATGTTGGCAATTTGATTTCTGGTTCCTCTGCCTTTTCTAAAACCAGCTTGAACATCTGGAAGTTCACAGTTCATGTACTGCTGAAGCCTGGCTTGGAGAATTTTGAGCTTTACTTTACTAGCATGTGAGATGAGTGCAATTGTGCGGTAGTTTGAACATTATTTGGCATTGCCTTTCTTAGGGATTGGAATGAAATCTGACCTTTTCCAGTCCCATGTCCACTGCTGAGTTTTCCAAATTTGCTGACATACTGAGTGCAGCACTTTCACAGCATCATCTTCCAGGATTTGAAATAGCTCAACTGGAATTCCATCATCTCCACTATCTTAGTTTGTAGTGATACTTCCTAAGGCCCACTTGACTTCGTGTTCCAGGATGTCTGGCTCTAGGTGAGTGTTCATACCATCATGGGTCGTGAAGATCTTTTTTGTATAGTTCTTCTGTGTATTCTTGCCACCTCTTCTTAATATCTTCTGCTTCTGTTAGGTCCATGGAGAAGGAAATGGCAACCCACTCCAGTGTTCTTGCCTGGAGAATCCCAGGGACGGGAGAGCCTGGTGGGCTGCTGTCTATGGGGTCGCACAGAGTTGGACATGACTGAAGCGTCTTAGCAGCAGCAGCTGTTAGGTCCATACCATTTCTGTCCTTTATCAAGCCCATCTTTGCATGAAATTTTGTCTTGGTATTAGTCATTACCAAAGGTTTACTTTATAATCACTGTTCAATTCCCTAACACCACAGGCAGGATAAAGGCGTGAGTAATTCAGATTTCTCCCACCACTGTGTTTCTCTAAAGATCGGCGTAGAAGAGGAAATGTGAGTCATCTTAAGATTGGTATGAAATATATGTATCTTCAACAGTGGTCTTATTTTTCAGTTCATAAAAGCATTTTCATTTCTCCCTTTGCCTCTGGGTATGTTATAGATATGAGAGAACAAATTTTAGAAAATATTTTAAAAGTTTATAAACCACTGCAAATAGATACAGATGCACTTTGGTGAAAGCACTAGCTTTGTCCATGCTTAGAGGCTAACTGGGTTGGCTTTGTGAACTGTCCAGGAGAAGACCATTCAAAGATGTAGGTCCTCCTCTGAGAGGACCTGCCTCTAGGGTCTCAGAGTTCTTGTTAACTCTAGATACCTTGTTGTTGTTCAGTTGCTAACAACTGTTGTTGTTTGTCACCCTATGGACTGTAGCACGCCAGGCTTCCCTGTCCTTCACCATCTCCTGGAGTATGCTCTACCTTGGAATCATTCTAAACCATCGGTATAGAATGAAGACTTTTTGACTTGAGATTTGGTGATGGTTGGCACCTTCCCCTCTCCTAGAACAAGAACGCATCTTCTGCTTGAAACATTTCCTCCCTTGCACAGCAGCTGTGACAGGTCACAGGCTCCCAACTACTGAGCAAAGGGGAAAATGTGCTGCAAATCCTCTAAGAGCTGCATTTTGAGTTTTAAATCAGGTTGTAAATGGAAGTCAATGATGTGGGAGTTGATATGTGACCTGGAGTGGATATTGCTACTGACCGGCTGTGTGACCTTGGGCAGAAGCTTGGCATGTCTTATTCTCAGTGGCCACATCTGACTGATGAAGCCAAAGGGGTTGGCTGATCTCAAGCATCCTTCTAGACCCAGTGTTCTGTGTTCTTTGTTTTCCTGGTTGTTACTATGAGACTGTTTTTTAGACAGTAAAAAAAAAGTTCTGTGGAGAGATCAGAGTCTTAAAAAGCACTTGGAATTGCATCTATTTTTGGTTTGTATTTGAAAGGTTTTGGGATCGTCAGGAAAGGGGAGTGCATTCTTTCTTGGAAGGCTGAGGGTAGCTAAGACAACAGGGAAGGGCAGAGCAGCCAGGAAACAGAGGTGTCTGGTATAGGCTGGCATCCCACTAAGCCACACAGTAGATATGACTGTGGTTAAGAGTACAGGCTTTGGAATCAGGCAAAAGGCCTGAGGTTCTAGTCCTGACTTTGTTACCTTCTGGCTATGTGACCTTGAGTGAGATAAACCTCAATTTTCATGTTTGTAAAATGGGGAAAATAAGAGAGCTTCCATTATGGCACTGCTGTGAGGGTTAGACAGGATGAGATGTAGAACTCTTAGCCCATGTGATGTGTAATAATTGCTCAATTAACATAGCCTATTAATCACAGAGTGCTTGCCTTAGGCTGGGCTAGACATTTTCTTTCCAGTTATCTGCTTTAATCCACACAATCACACTAAGTAGAAGTTGTTATCCTCATACTGTAGGGGAGGAAATCAAAGTTCAGAAGAGTTAAGTAATTTTCTCAACATTATACAAGCAGTCAGTGGCAGAGCTAGGACTGGAAAACAGTCTTCCTTCTTCCAAAGTCCCTTTCTGCCATGCTGTCTGCACCGTGGAGTAGAGAGTCCTCTTCACTGCCCACAGGGTTTAGCAAGAGATTCTAAAAGACCACAGTAGAGGCCAGATGAGTCACTGGTACCCACCAAATGCTGTCCTGCTTACAAACAGATTGGGTTCTAAAGAACTATTAGAAGTTCATTTGTTTGAAAAATCTAAAGTTACAGCAGCTACGATTCATGACGCCTCTTTTTCTTTATTCAAACTTGAAACTTTTTATTTTGTACTGAGGTATAGCCGATTAACAATATTGTGAGTTACAGGTGGACAACGAAGGGACTCAGCCATGCATATACATGTATCCATTCTCCCCCCAACGCCCCTCCCATCCAGGCTGTGACATGACATTGAGTAGAGTCCCCTGTGCCATGCAGTAGGTTCTTGCCGGTTATCCACTTTGAATATCATGCTGCCTCTTGGTGGCAAGAAGAATTACCATACTTTCTCCCTGATGAACAGCTTTGTTTGCAACCATGAAAATTCTTAACATCAAAATTTTTAAGTAGAGAAGCATGGAAGGCAGAGCAGACAGTAACGGGGTCCTCAAAGAGGTAGGGACACAATGCCAGGCACAGAGATAGAAAGTGACGGCCTGCAGCAGAGTGCAGCGGGATCATCGGTAGCTCCCTGTGGTGGCGGCGGCGGTGGTGATGATGGTGGTAGAAGTGGCATTCATGATCGGCCCTGAAGGAAGGGGAACATTTTGAAAAAGTGGAGGTGGCAGGAAAGAGGTTAGCTTAGGGTGCCTAAAACTGGAGATAGCTCTGTGGAGTGAGGAGATAATGAAAAAATCTGCCTATTAATTTTTCATGTCTTTTAATATATGCCTTGATTCTGTTACATGAAGGCAGACCAGAGAGTCTAAGAGGCAAATACCCTATTTGTCAACAAAAGTATTTCTAGGCATTTGTCAGGAGAGCTTCCAGCACCCAAGTGCTTGCAGTTCTTTTGTCTGTACCTTCAGATACTAGACCTGCCCTTCTCAGCAGGGAAGCCACCACCACATGTGGCTTGAGCCCTGGAAATGTGGTGGTCCTGATATGTGCTGACAATGTGAGACACACATTAGATTTTGAGAATGTAGTAAGGAAGTTCAGTTCAGTTCAGTCACTCAATCATGTCCAACTCTTTGTGACCTCATGAACTGCAGCACACCAGGCCTCCCTGTCCATCACCAACTCCCAGAGCTTGCTCAAACTCATGTCCATTGAGTCAGTGATGCCATCCAACCATCTCATCTTCTGTCGTCCCCTTCTCCTCCCACCTTCAATTTTTCCCAGCATCAGGGTCTTTTCTAGTGAGTCAGTTCTTTGCATCAGGTGGCCAAAGTATTGGAGTTTCAGCTTCAACATCAGTCCTTCCAATGAATATTCAAAGGACTGATTTCCTTTTGGATGGACTGGTTGGATCTCCTTGCAGTCCAAGGGACTCTGTCTTCTCCAACACTGCAGTTCAAAAGCATCATTTCTTTGGCACTCAGCTTTCTTTATAGTCCAACCCTCACATCCATACATGACTACTGGAAAAACCATAGCCTTGACTAGATGGACCTTTGTTGGCAAAGTAATGTCTTTGCTTTTTAATATGTTGTCTAGGTTCTCTCTCTGGCTAGGTTGCATGGTTCTCTGAGTTTCAGATTTTTCATCTGCATAGGGAGGATGTTGGATCAGATGTTTTCCATTTAAAAATTCTATAATTCTAATTTGGAATCAACTGTTGTTAACAACTTTTTTTCTGGGTTCTCTTGAAAGGTCTCTATTGTCCCTTTACCAATGCAGAAAATATTAGGATTATTTCCTTTTATTGCTGGTCCTTTAGTAATTCTTGGAGTGGAAAAACTTCCGAGTTCTGATAGATTAAGGAGACCTTACTCTCTCTCTCTTTTCTTGGTCTGCTGGCCTATCTAGGCTTGTTTGAATGTTCTCCTGAGCTGGGTGACTGAGGTAATTGGTACAGGTATCAGAGAGCTAGAACGAAGAGCTGTGTTTCTTTGGTTCATGATTGTTAAGACCACTTTCAAATAAACCATGCATTGTGATCCCACACTCTGTATTTAGACACTAGGTCCATAAAAACAGAATCTGCTCTGCCTTTTCCCTTTTGGCTCTACTAATAATATTAGCACAAATCAGTCGTGTCTTTGTCCATATCTTTCTCCAGTAGTTTATCCTCCTATACATTGTCCATCCAGCTCCTAAAATATCTGAAATATCAGGCTAGCTAGTTTCCAGAACACACAAGTGTAAGACTTGGTTTTTATCCCTGAGGAACTCCCGATAAAGACCAATAAGGTGAAGACACAGTACTTGGGGTCTTGAGAGGGACTTTCAGTTTGGAGTGGGTACAGATGAGGAAAGAAGGTCGCTGCGTGAGCACACTCAGGTGATGAAACATTGAGTTTCTGAGAGTCTTTGATATTTCAAAGTGAAACAAGGTCTTAGGTAACTAAAGAAAGTGAAAGTGAAGTCGCTCAGTCGTATCTGACTCTTTGCGACCCCATGAACTGTAGCCTACCACGCTCCTCTGTCCATGGGATTTTCCAGGCAAGACTACTGGAGTGGGGTGCCATTTCCTTTTCCAAAGGATCTTCCCGACCCAGGGATTGAACCCTGGTCTCCTGCATTGTAGGCAGACACTTTATCGTCTGAGCCACCAGGAAAGTCTTAGTTAACCTAGCAACATCTCAAATAAAATCTTCCCTGTAAATATATAAAGTCCATTTAATGGAATATCAATGCCTGGAGGCAAGTGTATTACTATACTGAAATCCTCTCTCATGATGCCAGTTATAATGTATTTTTTGCCATTGAGTTTATTTTTCTGTAGTAATGAACCTTTATAACATGTTACAATTTGAAAAAATAACAATATGGAAAGGAGGTTATATAAAA
Source organism: Ovis aries (assembly GCF_016772045.2). Taxonomy (NCBI): domain Eukaryota; kingdom Metazoa; phylum Chordata; class Mammalia; order Artiodactyla; family Bovidae; genus Ovis; species Ovis aries. The sequence continues at coordinate 87,553,799 of NC_056055.1, read as the reverse complement.
GCAAAGTTTTACTGGTTTAAAAAGCAAGCGCACTAGAGAGGGAAAATTCTTTTAAGTCTGGAGTTAACTTAGATTCAGGCACTTGCAATAAAGTAACCCTTAATAAAATCTTGATTTTTCTCTCCGAAGTGTGGGTGAATAAAATATATCTGCAGAGATATTTTTGGGTAGCCAACACATCTTGGCTTTTGATTTGAGGTTTGTAGGCATCCCAAAATGATAGGGTACTAATTGGCTTAAGCTGAAATTTCAGATAATTGGACTGATTTTGAGCCTAGTAATGCTAACAATATCTAACATATACTGTGGGAAATGTATTTCATAGTAAACAAAACAAAATAGAGCACTCATTTCTGTGCCTATACTTAAGAGATACTTGCAGATTGTTTACTATCTGAGCTACCAGGGAAGCCCTATTAAATATATATAAAATATAAATATGCATCTTCATACGTTAAATACCAGTAATGTACATTTTTTTTTAATGAACATTTTTAAAAGAGTAAACTTTTGGGACTTCCCAGGTGGTGCAGTGGGTAAGAATCTGTCTGCTAATGCAGTAGACACAAGTCTGAACCCTGATTTTGGGAGGATTCCACATGCTGCAGAGCAGCTAAGCCCATGTACCACAACTACTGAGTCTGTGAGTTGCAGCTACTGATGCCTGCATGCCTAAAGCTTGTGCTCCACAAGAAGAGTAGCCACAGCAATGAGAAGCCCTCAAACTACAGTGAAGAATAACCCTGCTCTCTGCAGCTAGAAAAAGCCAATACAAAGCAACAAGGACCCAGTGCAGCCAAATAATTAATTAAAAAAGAGAAACTTTTGAATGTATTTAACACTGAAATTCAGATATTCATACTATCAGTTCAGTTCAGTCACTCAGTTGTGTCTGACTCTTTGTGACCCCATGGACTGGAGCGCGCCAGGCTTTCCTGTCCATCACCAGCTCCCAGAGTTTACTCAGACTCCTGTCTGTTGAGTTGGTGATGCCATCCACCAAACCATCTCATACTCTGTCATCCCCTCCTCCTGCCTTCAATCTTTGCCAGCATCACGGTCTCTTCCAATGAGTCAGTTCTTCACATCAGGTGGCCAAAGTATTGGAGTTTCAGCTTCAGCATCAGTCCTTCCAATGAATATTCAGGACTAATTTTCTTTAGGATGGACTGGTTTGATTTCCTTGCAGTTCAAGGGACTCTCAAGAGTCTCCTCTAACACCGCAGTTGAAAAGCATAAATTCTTCAACACTCAGCTTTCTTTATAGTCCAACTCTCACATCCATACACGACTGCTGGAAAAGTCATAGCTTTGACTATACAGACTTTTGTCAGCAAAGTAATGTTTCTGCTTTTTAATATGCTGTCTAGGTTGGTCATAGTTTTTCTTCCAGGAACTAGCATCTTTTAGAACCAATGGTACTCTTACAACAGAAGTGAAAAAGTAAATATGGTAAGTTTGTACCCTCTTAAGTTACCCTTAGTAATGTATTGATTTTTTCCCCTCAGAGTGTGGGTAAATAAAATATATCTGCAGAAATATTTTTGAGTAACCAGCACATCTTGGCTTTTGATTTGAGGTTTGAGGGAATCCTAATCTGATAGACAAATCTACATGTGAAATGAAAATAGGGCTATTACTAGGGATACTTGTCCATGTGCAGTTCTAGCCATATAAACAATACAGGTGTTGATCATTTTCCCTGGGGGTTGGAGGTTGAAGAGAGGCACACAGTAGCTATAGTGATGGCAGCAATGTTTATGTAGAGGGTTGCACTTATTAACAACAGGAGCAGCACGCTAACTGTTGCCTGGAAACCAGCTTTTGGCTGAAGCAGTAATGAGTTCTCTGTTTGTCTGTTTCTTTTTTCTCTGATGTGATGCCCCAGAGTACTATGTATTTTAGTTTCTGTAATTAGAATTCAGTTCAGTTCAGTCGTTCAGTTGTGTCTGACTCTTTGCCACCCCATGGACTGCAGCATGCCAGGCTTCCCTGTCCATCACCAGTTCCTGGAGTTTACTCAAGTCACGTCCATTGAGTTGGTGATGCCATCCAACCATCTCGTCCTCTGTCGTCTCCTTCTCCTCCTACCCTCAGTCTTTCCCAGCATCAGGGTCTTTTCCAATGAGTCAGCTCTTCGCATGAGGTGGCCAAAGTACTGGAGTTTCAGCTTCATCATCAGTCCTTCCAATGAACACCCAGGACTGATCTCCTTTAGGATGGATTGGTTGGATCTCCTTGCAGTCCACGGGACTCTCAAGAGTCTTCTCCAACACCGCAGTTCAAAAGCATCAATTCTTCAGCACTCAGCTTTCTTTATAGTCCAGCTCTCACATGCATACATGACTACGGGAAGAACTAGAGCTTTGACTAGACAGACCTTTGTTGGCAAAGTAATGTCTCTACTTTTTAATATGCTATCTAGGTTGGCCATAACTTTTCTTCCAAGAAGTAAGCGTTTTTTAATTTCATGGCTGCAGGCACCATCTGCAGTGATTTTGGAGCCCCCAAAATAGTCTGTCACTGTTTGCACTGTTTCCCCACCTTTTTGCCATGAAGTGATAGGACCAGATGCCATGATCTTAGAATTGGTTTAGTATAAAAAAGTTATTAAAAAAATTTGATGTCATTTCTGGATATACATTCTGGATGTCATTTCTGATCTCTAAGTTTTGAGATCACTAATATGGAGCTTTGTTGATGTATTGGTGTCTGATGATAGAGATACCCAGCTGGTTTGTAAGGATTGTGTGTGGGTGTACAAATAATTGATATACTACTTAGCTTTGACAGCTCAAATAGCTGCCCTTTATTCACCTGTAAGTAGAATAATATGATTGTTTCTTAAGGTGCTTATGGTAATAGAATAACTCACTATAAACTGTAAATGGAAATAATAATAAATGGAAAAACTCACTATACACTATAAATTCAAGTTATTATCTATTAGTCATCAACCTGGATAATGAGGGATAACGTTTATTTAATAATTCATTCATATGTCCAATATTTGTGTTTAAAATTTGTTGTTTTTGGCTGTGCTGGGTCTTTTTGCTGTGTGGGCTTTTCTCTGGTTGGGGAGAGTGAGGCCTACTCTCTAGTTGCGGCACGTGGGCTGCTCCTGGGCTCCAGAGCATAGGCCCGGTTGTTGTGGCGCATGGCCTTAGTTGCTCCACAGCATGTGGGATCTTCCCGGACCAGGGATCGAACCTATGTCTCCTGCATTGGCAGGTGATTCTTTACCACTGAGCCACCAGGGAAGCCCCAGTATTTGCTTAATAAATGTTATTTTGAGTGCCTGCTATATGGCAGGCAGGATATGAGGGGTGCTAGAGATGTAGCAGTGAACAAGACAGAACATGGTGCTGAGCTTGATAGATAATAAATTCATCAACAGAAGTGCAAGTTACAGATAGTAGTAAGTGATGGGAAAGTCATACACGTGATGAGAGAAACTCTGTGAGTGATGGGAGGGGCAGATGGGGTGTCTTTTAGGTTAAGATGATCAGCGAAGTCTAAGGAGGCAACAACCAAAATTAGACCTGAAAGAAGAAAGGAACCAGACTTTCAGTGCAAAAATGTTTTCACGTAGTCGGTGGTATATGCTCAGAACTGAGGTGGTTCTGCTCTGTGTGATGCCACTTGTGTATGAGGGTGATATTCTCAATTGACCCAGGAACCAATGAGGAAAGATAGTAAACCTGGCCCTTGAGCATAGCCTTGGAGCCCCCTGTTAGGTCAGATGTTAAGCCTTTAATTGCTGGGTGGCTGGGAGGTGAAGTGGGGTCTTCGGAGGGACTGGGTTGGCATTCAGATGCCTCGGGGGCCACAACCATTTCCCTATAGTATGTGAGTGTTTCAGTATTTAAATGAGAGGCATGATGCATGTGAGGGCTGGTCATCAGCTATGCTTTGTAACTTTATGATCGAAGGAATTTTGACAATTAACCAATTGCAGTTACAGATCATTTAAAAAATTCTGGCCACTTCATATAGTTGAGTAGAGAAAAAGAAGGGTTAAACTCCTGCTTTCAATGTTGGCCGTCATGATTCTATACTCTGGGTCACATTTTGAGTAGGTAGCAGCCTGAATGTATTCTTCGCAAGAAGGTAACCAGCCTCACGTTCCATTTTTCTTTTTTAACTAGGCGGCATCATTGTCCACACCTCCCTACCAAGATTTATGACAAAACAGAGAAACCATGTCTTCTCTCCGAATATACCGAGAACTACCCTGTCTATCACTCTTACCTGCCCAGAGAGTCCTTCAAGCCCAAGATGGATTACCAGAGAGCGTGCACGCCGATGGAAGGCCTGACCACATCGAGGTGAGGGCATGGTGTGAATGTATGAGTGCAGAGCACTGATGGAGTAACGTACATTAACCTAATGTTCAATATTACATTAATGTGCACTGCCAATACGTGCTATTAACGCCTTAATGTTAATTTACTCAGAATCTCTGAAAGAGAATCCTGCATTTATTAGCCAGTTTAGTTTTCCCCATCACTCTTTTAGTGAGCAAGGATTCTTGCTTGGGGCTGGGGCAGGGGTGGGGCCATGGGGCAGGAATTGCAAATTGACCTACATGGAAAGGCTTAAAGTATTAAAGGGAAGTAATAACTTGAAAGGCGGTGAGGGCTGCTGCAGAAAAAGGAGTTTTGGGCTTTTGCACATAAGCTCTAGTTCAGCTTGGGTGGTGGTAGTGATGTTGGTGGTGGTGAAAGAGAACTTGAGCGTTTTTGAAGTTATGCTATAGATTTTGAATTGAGGTCCCCTTGACCATACATCAAGAATATAAACAAAGAATATTTCCTTTTTAATTACTCTTGACTTAGAAACTCTGATTCTTGAGGTCCAGCTCTGTACAGAGACTGAGCCCCGTGGCTCAACGTATCAGGGCCGCAGGGTTATCTGTATTGAGGGGGTGGGGACACGTGGTCAATCTCAGGATTGTTCTACACATTGCGTTGCAAGGCTCTCACAGAATCAGGCTGTTGACAACTCATTGAGTGACATCTGACCTGTGACTGATGACCCAGAGGAGTACCAACACCTTGGAGTTACTTGGGCAGTGTTTCAGGTTATATAGCTTAGTCCCCAGCTAAGACCTGAGAGCTGGATGCCTTCTCTGCCTCTGATGATCCTCATCCCTGAGGGGCAGCATTGCTGTGCAGTGGAGATGAACTAGTCCTAGTATGATGCCCACATATTACAGGTTTTCAAGATCTGGTAAATGTTCTTCCTATTGCATGCTGCCCCCACTTTTGCCTTGCAATTTTGTGCTTTTTTGATAAAGGTCCCAGATGGCCCAGACTAAGCAGAACACCATTCCTTCTGCCTCCAGGTTTCCTCCAGGATAGGCCTGGAAACATCCTCTGTTGAGAACGTGGGTTGGAGGCATGTACTATATGCTGCTTATCTTGTATATCCAAAGAAGTCCATGTCTGGGTGATGGGGTAGAAAAGACCCACCAGGCAAGGTCAAAGCCAAGTGATCCCTGGACTTAGTGGGAACTGGTGGACAGAGGCAGTTTGAGAATGGGAGGGAGTCAAGGGTCTGATTCTTGAATCAGGCCACCTTTATGCTGAGTAGTTGTATTAACTGATTTGATTTAAGCACAGGGTTTCTGGGTCCTGATTCATGAAAAAAAAATGTAATCTATGCCACCTGCTTACTAAACAACATAAACCTTAGGGTTTGGGCTTCATTTTGCCAATAAAATAACATCCTTTGTTTCTAAGAATCTAAAGACCTCAACAAGAGAGAGAAGTGGAACATTCTCAAATGTTGCTTTTCATTTTGAAAAACCTACGGTTGATACTCATGAAAAGAACTAGGCTTGTGTATAAAAGACATGTAGTTGGTAGGAAAAGATAAGAGCAGTATGGAGAAATGGCTTGTGAATATCACATTTGGTTTTAAGATGCTAGTCTTCACTTCTCTTTATACCCAAGTATAAAGAGTGCCTCATGGAATGTAGAGTGCAGAGTGGCTTCAGATATTGTCCTGGAAATATTTGAATCCTTGGAGGGCTGGATGTTGAAGGATGCTTTCTGTTTGTTACCCACAAGCTCAGGAGAATGAGGACAAACCTTTTCTCTGGAGCAGTAGTCCTGCCCCATGCCTGAGCTGTGAGCCCCCAGTGGAACCCTACATTCCCTCTCTCCTCCCCATCATGCCCCCCTCCCCCATATGCTCTCCTTCTTTGCAAAACAAAAACTGGCCCTTTGACCTGTTCTAAATTATCCTTGCCTGTGTCACTTACAACAATAAACATATCACCCAGAAATCCTCTCTGTCCCTGCCAAGGCCAGAATAATAAAATCATTCATGTGAAGATGTGGCCAAAGCGGAGGAATGCAGGTAGTAAAAGAATTTCCAAAACAACTTATTAATGATCATAAAGACCTTAAAAACAAGAAGTGGCAGGATCATGGTTAACCATGGGAAGGAAAAAGGACGGAAATACCTCTCTCCTCTCCTTTATTTTCTTCCCCAGAAAGAGGACTAAGGTGGAGATGAGCAGAAGGCATCTCTTCTCTCTCTTGTCCCTCAGTTTCATCATTTCTCAGTCCCATGCCTGCCCTGATGGGCACATTTTTATAGAATGAAAAACACAAACAAAACAACCATGCCACTATCAGGATGCCTTTTTTTTTTTTTTTTAGCTTTGGTGGGATTTTACTGACATAAATCAACAAAAATCAAGATTTTACTAACCATCTTTTCTGAACCTTGTAAACTCAGCAGAGACTCTGGTCCATATCTCTGAATACATAACACTATTCCCTGCAGGGAAATGTGGAGATGTTGTCACCTAGGTGCTCCACTGGAGGTTGGCGAGGAAGGGGTAGGTCGGCCTTGTGTCTGCACACCTCTGCGTCTGTGAAGGTTGCCATCCTTCTGCTCTTGGACTCTGGTGGTCAGAATGTCCGGCCCACTTTGCTATGTAAAGGCAGACCTGGCTTAGTTTCTGAAGTTGGACCTGGGACTGCTTGACATGCCACCTGCTACATGACAAAGTCATATGGCCCGAGGCTTGGCTGGGTCTGGTGATGAAGCCCAGACACAAAAAACACCTGGTTTCTAGAACAGTTATCATCCCAGCATGAGGCATGATTGCAGCTGCACACCACTCTTACTGACTGTAAATCTTGGGGATTTACAGCAGGTGCCATGAGGCGAATATTTGTTTTTGCTTTTCAGCCCTTCTTGATATTGAGTAGTTTCTTGCAGCCCTTTGGTAATTCTCTCACAGAGGATCTGCCTTTAGTCTGGATAGACCTGAGATCAATTTATGAACAAAGGTTTGTACTTCAAGCGTTGTTTCCTCTCAAGCATGTCACCACGTTAGACACTTGGGCCGCACTTTTGGACATTGTTTTGTTAGCTAAGGGAGATCCCTGGAGACGAGCAAAGTGAATAGCCTCAGAAGAAAGAGGTGGGTCTTCAAGGTGGTATTAGACCTTTATTCTAAACGGAGTGGGGTTGTGGGTAGGGGGAGATAGAGGTGCAAGGGGGTGGGTGAAATTGGGTTCACATGATGAATTTGGCTGCAGGGAAAAGGGTAGGAAGTGGTACGGATTCCTTTGTTTACTGACAAGACTCCTTAGCAAGTGGAAGAGTAAAGAGAAAGAGCTAAAAGGGAAAGATCTTATGTTTACTTATTTTTGATAGCACTGGGTCTTTGTTGCTGTGTGCAGGCTTTCTCTAGTTGCAGAGACCGGGGGCTACTCTCTAGCTGTGGTGCATGGGTTCTCATTGTGGTGGCTTCTCTTGCTGTGGACACAGGCTCTAGGCCCATAGGCTCAGTGGTTGTGGCACCTGGGCCTAGTTGTTCCACAGCATGTGGAATCTTCCTGGACCAGGGATCTAACCCATGTCCCCTGCACTAGCAGGTAGATTCTTATCCATTGTGCCATCAGGGAAGTCCGGGGCAGGGCTTTTGGAATCTGTTCCAAAAAGCCAGGAGAGAAGCAGTAAAGTTGGTAGTAGGCTTGTGCCTTTTCCTACCTATTGAATATTACACACTTCCTGTTCAAATATGTATTTCTTTACTCAGAGTTATCCCAATGGGGATACACTTTCTCATCTCTATAGACAAAAGATATACCCATTTGAATGCAAAGTTCCAAAGAATAGAAAGGAGAGATGAGAAAGCCTTCCTCAGTGAACAGGGCAAAGAAATAGAAGAAAACAATAGAATGGGAAAGACTAGACATCTCTTCAAGAAAATTAGAGATACCAAGGGAACATTTCATGAAAGATGGGCACAAAAAAGGACAGAAATGGTATGGACCTAACAGAAGCAGAAGATATTAAGAAAAAGTGGCAAGAATACACAGAAGAGCTATGCAAAAAAATCTTTATGACCCAGATAACCACCATAGTGTGATCACTCACCTAGAGCCAGACATCTGGAATGTGAAGTCAAATGGGCCTTAGGAAGCATCACTATACACAAAGCTAGTGGGAGGTGATGGAATTCCAGTTGCACTATTTCAAATTCTGAAAGATGATGCTGTGAAAGTGCTGTACTCAGTATGCCAGCAAATTTGGAAAACTCAGCAGTGGCCACAGGACTGGAAAAGGTCAGTTTTCATTCCAATCCCAAAGAAAAGCAATGCCAAAGAATGCTCAAACTACCGCACAATTGCACTCATCTCACATGCTAGTAAAGTAATACTAAAAATTCTCCCAGCCAGGCTTCAGCAATATGTGAACTGTGAATATCCAGATGTTCAAGCTGGTTTTAGAAAAGGCAGAGGAACCAGAGATCAAATTGCCAGCATCCGCTGGATCATGGAAAAAGCAAGAGAGTTCCAGAAAACATCTATTTCTGCTTTCTTGACTATGCCAAAGCCTTTGACTGTGTGAATCACAATAAACTGTGGAAAATTCTGAAAGAGATGGGAATACCAGACCACCTGACCTGTCTCTTGAGAAATCCGTATGCAGGTCAGGAAGCAACAGTTAGAACTGGACATGGAACAACAGACTGGTTCCAAATAGGAAAAGGAGTACGTCAAGGCTGTATATTATCACCCTGCTTATTTAACTTATATATACAGAGTACATCATGAGAAGTGCTGGACTGGAAGAAGCACAAGCTGGAATCAAGATTGCCAGGAGAAATATCAATAACCTCAGATATGCAGATGACACCACCCTTATGGCAGAAAGGGAAGAAGAACTAAAGAGCCTCTTGATGAAAGTGAAAGCGGAGAGTGAAAAAGCTGGCTTAAAGCTCAACAATCAGCAAACTAAGATCATGGTATCCAGTCCCATCACTTCATGGCAAATAGATGGGGAAACAGTGGAAACAGTGTCAGACTATTTTTCAGGGCTCCAAAATCACTGCAGATGGTGATTGCAGCCATGAAATTAAAAGATGTTTACTTCTTAGAAGGAAAGTTATGACCAACCTAGACAGCGTATTAAAAAGCAGAGACATTACTTTGCCAACAAAGGTCCATCTAGTCAAGGCTATGGTTTTTCCAGTGGTCATGTATGGATGTGAGAGTTGGACTGTGAAGAAAGCTGAGCATCGAAGAATTGATGCTTTTGAACTGTGGTGTTGGAGAAGACTCTTGAGAGTCCCTTGGAATGCAAGGAGATCCAACCAGTCTATCCTAAAGGAGATCAGTCCTGGGTGTTCATTAGAAGGACTGATGTTGAAGCTGAAACTCCAATACTTTGGCCACCTGATGTGAAGAACTGACTCATTTGAAAAGACCCTGGTGCTGGCAAAGATTGAGGGTAGGAGGAGAAGGGGATGACAGAGGATGAGATGGCTGGATGGCATCACTGACTGAATGGACATGGGTTTGGGTGGACTCCGGGAGTTGGTGATGGACAGGGAGGCCTGGTATGCTGTGGTTCATGGGGTCACAAAGAGTCGGACATGACTGAGCGACTGAACTGAATTGTCAGCAAATCGGGATGACCCAGGAGTGGCCACAGGACTGGAAAAGGTCAGTCCTCATTATACTTCCCAAGAAGGGTAGTACCAAAGAATGTGCTAACCACTGGACAGTTGTACTCATTTCCTAGGCTAGTACTACTCCTACCAAGTCGCTTCAGTCGTGTCTGACTCTGTGCGACCCCATAGACGGCAGCCCGCAAGGCTCCCCCGTCCCTGGGATTCTCCAGGCTAGGATAGTAAGGTCATGCTTAAAATCTTGCATGCTAGACTTCAGCATAATGTGAACCAAGAGCTTCTAGATGTCCAAGATGGGTTTAGAAAAGGAAGAGGAACTGGAGATCAAATTGCCAGCATTTGCTGGATTATAGAAAAAGCAAAGAAATTTCAGAAAAACATCTATCTCTTTCATCGACTACACTAAAGCCTTTGACTGTGTGGATCGTGGCAAACTGTGGAAAGCTCTTAAAGAGATGGGAATTCTAGACCATCCTATCTGTCTCCTGAGAAACCTGTATATGGGTCAAGAAGCAACAGTTAGAGCTTGATATGGAACAATTGATTGGTTCATGATCAAGAAAGGAGTATGAAAGGGCTGTTTGCTGTTACCCTGTTTGTTTAACCTATATGCTGAGCACATTATGAGAAATGCTGGGCAGGATGAGTTACAAGCTGGAATCAAGATAGGCAGGAGAAACATGAACAACCTCCGGTATGTGGATGATACCACTCGAATGGCAGAAAGCAAAGAGGAGCTAAAAAGCCTCTGGATGAGGGTGAAGGAGGAGAGTGAAAGAGCCAACTTAAGACTAAGAATTAAAAAAACTAAGATCATGGCATCCGACTCCACTACTGGATGGCAAATTGAAGGGGAAAATGTAGAAGTAGTGACCGATTTCCTATTCTTGGGCTCCAAAATCCCTGCAGATGGTGTCTGTAGCCATGCCATCAGAAGACGATTGCTTCTTGGCAGCAAAGTTATGACAAACCTAGACAGTGTGTTGAAAAGCAGAGACATTACGCTGCTGACAAAGATCGTATAGTCAAGGCTGTGGTCTTCCCAGTAGTCACACACGGGACATGTGAGAGCTGAACGGTAAAGAAGGCAGAACACCAAAGAATTGATGCTTTTGAACTGTGGTGCTCGAGAAGACTCTTGAAAGTCCCTTAGACAGCTAGGAGATCAAACCAGTCAGTCTTAAGGGAGATCAGCCCTGAATACTCATGGAAGGACTGATGCAGAAACTAGTAGTTTGGTTACCTGATGCGAACAGACGACTCATTAGAAAAGTCCCTGATGCTGGGAAAGATCGAGAGCAGAAGGAGAAGAGGTCATCAGAGGATGAGATGACTGGATGACATCACTGATGCAATGAACATGAACTTGGGCAAACTCCAGGAGACGGTGAGGGACAGGGAGGCCTGGCTGCCCCCCTGGGGTTGCAAAGAGTTGGACACGACTGGGCAACGGAACAACAACATTTCTCTAGAGGGGTCTTCCCTGGTGACTCAGCAGTAAAGAATCTGCCTGCTAATGCAGGAGACATGGATTCGATCCCTGATTGGAGAAAACCTCACATGCCTCTGAACATAACCTGCAGTTATGCTGTGGTTAGTGATAGGTTTCAGTAAATGTTCTGAACATAAAAACATAATGAGGAAACATAGAATTTTAATTCAATTCACTCTAAAGCCACAGTAAATATTTTTGGGTAGAGGATAAATGACTTAAACTTTAAGCTTCTTTCCTCTCTTTGGAGGTAGATCACTGCCCCCCTCCCCAAGATCATTTGTCTTGGTTATAACTAATCAGTAAATTCAATCCATAGATATTCTTTCACAAACTAACTTGAATTTTGCGTTGGGGTTGCTAAAGATTGGACAGGATTTAGCAACTAACCAACAATGATAACTGTCTAGAGGAGAGACGCAGAGTGGACTGCAATGAGGGTTGTTTATTGTGTTTCTTTGAAAATGGGGAAGACTGAAGAATGTTTAAATACTGACAGAAAGCAGCCAGTAAGAGGAAAAGGTGAAACCACTGATCCTTGAGAAATAGGGAGGAGATTTAGGGTGGGATGAAAGGATTGCCTTTGGGCCAAGAGGAGGAGCTTTGTTTTTTTCCCTGAATTGAAGTGTAGTTGATGTATACTATTATATAGGTTATAAGTGTACAATGTAGTGATTCACAACTTTTTAAAAAGAATTCTCTGTTTGTCTGGCTGCACTCTGTCTTCCTTGCTGAGCATGGGCTTTTCTCTAGCTGTGGTGAGCGGGGTCTGCTCTCTCTCTGGCTGTGGTGAGCGGGGTCTGCTCTCTCTCTGGCTGTGGTGAGCGGGGTCTGCTCTCTCTCTGGCTGTGGTGAGCGGGGTCTGCTCTGTGGCTGTGGTGAGCGGGATCTGCTCTCTGGCTGTGGTGAGCGGGGTCTGCTCTCTCTCTGGCTGTGGTGAGCGGGGTCTGCTCTCTGGCTGTGGTGAGCGGGGTCTGCTCTCTCTCTGGCTGTGGTGAGCGGGATCTGCTCTCTGGCTGTGGTGAGCGGGATCTGCTCTCTGGCTGTGGTGAGCAGGGTCTGCTCTCTGGCTGTGGTGAGCGGGATCTGCTCTCTGGCTGTGGTGAGCGGGATCTGCTCTCTGGCTGTGGTGAGCGGGATCTGCTCTCTGGCTGTGGTGAGCGGGGTCTGCTCTCTGGCTGTGGTGAGTGGGGTCTGCTCTCTGGCTGTGGTGAGCAGCCTTCTCGTTGCAGTGGCTTCTCTTGCTGCAGAGCGCAGGCTCTAGAGTGCGGGCCCAGCAGTTGTGGCACACGGGCTTAGTTGCTCCGAGGCATGTGAGATCGTCCAGGACCAGGGACAGAAGCTGTGTCCCCTGCATCGCAAGGCAGATTCTTAACCACTGGACCACCAGGGAAGCATGAGTCACAACTTTTAAAGGTTATACTTCATAATAGCTATTGTAAAATATTAGCTTTACTGTATTGTATACCCTTGTAGATTTCTATGCATAATAGTTTATGCCTATTAATCCCCTACTTTTTATTTATAATGTAATCCTCTACTTTTTATTTATATTGCCCCTCCCTCTTTCTCGCCACTGGTAACCACTGGTTTGAGTCTGCTTCTTTTTTGTTATGTTCACTAGTTTGTTGTATTTTTTAGATTCTACATGTAAGTGATATCACACAGTATTTCTCTCTTTTGGTTTTGTTTCTCTTAGAATAATAGCCTCCAAGTCTGTCCATGTTATTGCAAATGGCAAAACTTCATTCTTTTTTATGTCTGAGTAGTAGTCCATTGTGTGTGTGTATCAGAAGAGGTGTGGTATACCCCCACCACACAATTTCTGCTCATTAGTTAATGAACACTTCAGTTGCTTCCACATCTTGCCAGTTGTTTAAGTAGTGCCGCAATGAACCTAGAAGTGCATGTATCATTTTGAATTAGGGTTTTTGTTTCTTTCAGATCTATACCCAGGAGTGGAATTGCTGGGCCATATGGTAGTTCTGTTTTTAGCTTTCTGAGAAGCCTTCATACCGTTTTCCACAGTGGCTGCACCAATTTACATTCCTACCAACAGTGTACAAGAGCTCGCTTTATTCTACTTCCCCTCCAACATTTGTTATTTGTATTCTTTTTGATAATAGTCATTCTGACAGGTCTGATGTGATATCTCATTGTGGTTTTTATTTGTGTTTTCCTGATCATTAGCAATGTTGAGCATATTTCTCTGTGCCTGTTGGCCATCTGCCTGTCTTCTTTGGAAAAATTTTGACTGTTCAGCTCTTCTGTTTTATAATAAATTTTTTTTTCTGTTGTATGAGCTGTTTATATATGTTGGATATTAACCCCTTACTGCTCATATCATTTGCAAATATTTTCTCCCTTATTGTAGGTTGTCTTTTCATTTCATTGAACTGTATAAAAGCTTTCAACTTTAGTTAGGTCCCATTTGTTTATTTCTGTTTTTATTTCCTTTGCTTTAGGAGAGATTGAAAACAGGTTGAAAAAAACTATTGGTATGATTTATGTCAGAGTATTGTTTTCTTCTAGGATGTTACAGTTTCTGGTCTTACATTTAGGTCTTTAATCCATTTTGAGTTTATTTTTGTATGTATTGTTAGAGAATGTTCTAACTTCATTCTTTTGCATGTGTGTGTCCAGTTTTCCCAGTACCACTTACTGAAGAGACTGTCTTTTCTTCATTGTATATATCCTGGGTTCCTTTGTTGTAGATTAATTGATCATAAGTGCATGGGTTAATTTCTGGGCAGGAGCTCTTAGAATTATTTCTGCTTATTAATATCAACTGTTTGGGCATATTAACAAATTCTGAAGTTTGCACAGCTAAACATTAAAAATAGGGACTTCCTGGCGGTCCAGGGGTTAAGACTCTACTTTTCCAGTGCAGGGGCTACAGGTTTGATCCCTGGTTGGGATCCCACATGCAAATTGGGATGGCCAGATTAAAAAAAAAATTCTCTAGCATGCCAAGTTTATACAAATGTTAAGCATTTTTAAAAAATTAAAAATAGATTGAACGAAGTATTGTGTAGCTCTTTTATCATAATGAAAATATCCTTTTCCCTCTTCCAGGCTCATGACCCTGGTTAGCTGTTATGCTATAGTTTCTTCCTTTTGCCAGACTCTTGTCAAATGCCTTCCTTTAACTCTGCCTAATGATGGGAAGTCAAATTGTTTTGGCTTCCCAGCAGGTTCTCTTTAACCTTTACTTAACTCAGAGTTTAACTCAGGGCTTTCCGTAGTAGATAACTTTTATGACTATGCACCTAAAAGAAACTTAACATCTTTGACCATTTTTTTTCTTGGTTCAGAGTAAAAATGGGCACAGGAGCTAGGAAATGTACCCCAGGAAGAGAGGGAGTATTATTAAAAAAAAAACCAACCAACTAAATTTGAGCAATTTCTGGGAAGGATAAAATATTTTTCTTTTACGTGAACTTAAAGGCTGTAAGATTATGAGAGGTTGGGGACCTGCAGTTATGTTGCGGTTAACGATAGATTTCAGTAAATGTTCTGAACATAAAAACATAATGAGGAAACATATAAATTCTGATTCAATTCATTCTTAAGCCATGATAAATAATTTTGGGTTGAGGATAAATGAGTTAAAGTTTAAGCTACTTTCCTCTCTTCAGGGGTAGATCATTGCCCCCCTCCCCAAGATTGTTTGTCTTGGTTATAACTGATCAGTAAATTCAATCCATTGATGTTGTTTCATAAACTGTCTTGAATTTTGTGTTGGAGAGGAAGATTCAGTTAACAATTTCGTTCCTCAAGCATGGTAAATGAGGATTTTGCTGCATCACCTTTTGCTATTGAGAAACCAGCTTCAGGAAAAGTCCATGAATTGGTGAAGTTAGTTGTAGGCAGTCATCTGTGCTTTGCTGCTTAAAAATTTATTTTTGGCTGTGTTGGGTCTTCACTGCCATGCACAGGCTTTCTCTTGTTGCAGAGCACGGGCTCTAGAAAGCAAGGGCTTCAGTTAGGCATGGTGCATGGGGCTTAGCTGCTGAGGCATGTAGAATCTTCCTGGACCAGGGATTGAACCTGTACTCTCTGTGTTGTCAGGTGGATTCTTATCCACTGCGCTACCAGGGAAGTCCTGTTTTTTGTTTTTCCTCTTGTAGCAGCAGGAAATGGGGGCATTAAGTACATTTTAGTTATCATAGAGCCTGGCAGCCCTTGCAGGAAGGTTTTCACAGCACCTCTGAGGGGAAGTTGGTTCCCTCAGTAGAAGTATCAGCAGAAGAGAATGTCTCGTGTTCCATGTGCAGGTTCCAGGGTGCAATGGGCCCATGGCAGGAGGGCACCCCTGGCTGCTCTGGGCTGGGGAGGGCTCTGCAGGGCAGCGTGGGCATTCAGCTTTGCTCCTCATCACCTGCCGCCTGGTATCTTCTGATGCACGTTCTTGGAGTGAACAGGGCTGAACTCTTGGGTAGCCACCAGTGAACACAGGTTTGTGTGGAGGCTGCCTCCAACCCCACTCCAGTCCTCTGGGGAGTAAGGAGACCACCTCCCCTTGGGAGCCCTCCTCGAGAACACAAGAAAGCCACTTTGCAGTTAGCTGGTTATCAGCCAGTGTTTTCTGGGCCTTCCCATTTCTCTTGGCAGCCTGGGGGCCTGACTGTCCTAGTTCCCTGCTGCAGCTGGTTTAGGTTTGAACAGATATCAGTGTGAGGTACTTGCACACTTAGAAGAGTAGGAGTGGGGAGCTGATCCCTGGGTTCTTATTCAGCCCATTCCCTCCATAAACCCTGACTTAACTGTCAGCTTTCAGCTGCCTCAGGTCTTTGGCTTCCTCTTGCTATTTGCCAACATGGGGTCCCTGGGGACAGAGCCCCGGCTGCAGGCCTGGTAACTGCTGCTGAGATGTATTTTTAAACCTACCCAGAGGGTGTTACAGGGAATTCAACTGAAGCATCTCCTGTTTCCCCTTTGGAGCCCTAGGGAAACTAATTCTCCGGCTTCCTAACTCTTTCCTCCCCTCCCACCAAGCACTTTCAGTCCCTGGTTTGGGTTTATTGACAACCATACGTATAATTCATGCAAGACAGGTTACAGTGGAGCGTGTTGCCTCTGCTAGTCAAGCGTGGCTCACTAACACTGCTCCAGATTTCGGCGGGGAAGTAGGTTTTTACTGGTGTTTGGGCCCAACGTCTTCCTGTCCGGAAGCCTTCCCCTTCCTTTGGTGAGGTCGTTTTGGAAGTGCCATTAGGGAAAAGCCACCTTCCTCCTGTCCAGTTGGATAAATGAGTTTCAGGCAAGAACAGCCTGTTGTGTGAAGCAGAAGTTCTTGGAGGAAGGGGGGAATGTATGCTGGAGAGAGTTTGCCCCGGGCAGCTGGTGGGCAGTGGGCGCCCAGGCTGAGCCAGGGTACTTCGTGCTACAGTGTCTTGGTCTTTGTAGAACTGTGGGGTGCTTTGGGAAGGGAGTGTATAGTAAAGAGTGTCATGCTTTTTAAGTTGGGAGTATAAATTGCTTTACGATGTTGTATTTAGTTTCTACTGTACAACAAAGTGAATCAACTATACGTATACATTCATCGCCTCCTTCTCGAGCTTCTGTTCCCACCCCTCTACATCATCACAGAGCTGAGCTCATTGTGGTTACACACCCAGCGTCTCACTAGCCATCTATTTTACACGTGGGCTCCCCTGGTGGCTCAGAAGATAAAGAATCTGCCTGCAGTGTAGGAGACCCAGGTTCAATCCCTGGGTTGGGAAGATCCCTTGGAGAAGGGAATGGCACCCACTTCAGTATTCTTGCCTCTGCAGTTCACGGGATTGCAAAGAGTCGAACATGACTGAGAGACGCATGCACACACACACACACAGTATATGTAGGTCAGTGCCACTCTCCCAGTTCGTGCCCCCCTCCCCTTCCCTCTCTGCCGTGTGTCTACATGTCTGTTTTCTAAGTTGGTGACTTTATTCCTGCCTGTGAACAGGTTCATCTGTACCATTTTTCTTGATTCCATATATATGCATTTGTATATGATACTTGTTTTTCATAGAATGTCTTGACTTTTCTATTCCATTGTTTCCATATTCCCTGAAATAATGGGAGTGCTGATGCCAGAGAGCTGAGAAGTGAAAGGTTCATTGTCTGCATTTTTTGGCCTTCTGGGTTTTCTATGAGGTTAAGTAGAGGAAGAAGATAACTATTAGCATGAGCTATTGGGAGCATAGAGAAGGAGGTGGTGGGACCTGAAAAATAGAAGTCAGCTCCACAGTGAACAGGTTGGGTGGGAAGGTGGAGGTAGCAGGCACAGGAGAGACCTCAGTGGTCCTGGGTGGCTGCAGTGGGATGGTGGTGAGATGAGGGGGAAGAGGAGGGGATGATGTGGCCAGGGAGGAAGGCTGAGGTGGGTCCAGGAAGGTTTACATCCCGTGCTAGAACGTTGGGCTTTATCTGGAAGATTTTTAAGCCAGGGAATAAAAGGGTAAGATTTGGGGTTCAGACAAGTTGATTTTGGCTCTCTAGGACAGAAGAGTGGCAGGTGGTGGGGGTAATTCAGGAAGCCCAGGTTATAGGTTATAACATGACCCACATGAGAAATGGTCAGGGTCTGAACTGAGGAGGAAAGAGGAACCGATGAGCTGCAGGGTGGAGGTAGGGAGCACGCACCTGGTGAGTGGCTGGCCCTTGACGGTGTATAACTTGAGTGAGAAGCGGATGGCAATGTCTTTGTCAAAAGTGGGAAACAGGAGGCAGAGCAGTGAAAGCAGAGAGGAGAGGATGGCTTCTCAGCAAGCGCCTATAGAATTGGGTTGAATGGAAACCATGAGCCTTATTCTGAGGCAAGGGCTCCCAAGGCATGTGCTTATTTTCCTACAGGAGAGACTTTGGGCCTCACAAAGTGTTACCAGTGAAGATCCACCAGCCCAACCCGTTCGTCCCAAGTGAAGAGAACATGGATCTGCAGACCACGTATAAACAAGATTACAACCCTTACCCCCTCTGTCGAGTGGATCCCATCAAACCTCGGGACAGTAAATACCCTTGTGGGGACAAGATGGAGAGTCTGCCTACTTACAAAGGTGGGAGAGGGCTGGAGGGGCAGGGTTGGGGGAGGATGGGCTGAGCCTAGGTGCTGACTGGGAAATGGGTTTTATGCACACACGCCCTCAGTGCACAGGCTGGGCAGTCTTTCCTGTGGCCAAATCTGGCCTTCAGCCTGTTTATGGGCAGCTGGAGAGGTAAGGATGGTTTTTAAATTTTTGAATGATTAAAAAAAATGAGAAAGACTATTACTTTAGGGCATGTGAATATTAAGTGAAATTCAGAGTTCAGCATCATAAGTATGTTTTGTTGGAACACGGCCACTCCCATTGGGTTTCTATATTATCTATGGCTAAGTTTGTGCTTCGGCAGCAAAGTTGAATAGCTGTGGTAGAAATCATATGGCATGCAAGGCCTAAGACATTTAATATCTGGCCTCCGACAGAAAATATTTGCCAGTGCCTGCCTCAGCTTGCCATTCCCATCCTGTATTGGGCAAGCAGTTCAAGTTTAAGCCAAGTTGGGTTTCACCACTGATTGATTCATTCATTTGTTAAAAAATTATGGAAATGTAACATACAGAAAAATGTGCAAATATATAATGATAGAGACTAGTGAATTTTTAAAATTGTTTTCTTTTTTAATGGGCTGAGTACCTCCCCCTGAATAACTATTTTGTATATACATCAATCCTTTTAACCTTTAAAAAAATTTTAATTTTATATTGGAGTGCAGTTGATTGACAATGTTGTGTTAGTTTCAGGTATACAGAAAAGTGATTCAGTTATATGTATACTTCGGTCAGTTCAGTCACTCAGTCGTGTCTGACTCTTTGCGTCCCCATGAATTGAAGCACGCCAGGACTCCCTGTCCATCACCATCTCCCGGAGTTCACTCAAACTCACGTCCATTGAGTCAGTGACGCCATCCAGCCATCTCATCCTCTGTCGTCCCCTTCTCCTCCTGCCCGCAATCCCTCCCAGCATCAGAGTCTTTTCCAGTGAGTCAACTCTTCGCACGAGGTGGCCAAAGTACTGGAGTTTCAGCTTTATCATCATTCCTTCCAAAGAACACCCAGGGTGTTCTTTAGAACACCTTTAGGATGGACTGATTGGATCTCCTTGCAGTCCAAGGGACTCTCAAGAGTCTTCTCCAACACCACAGTTCAAAAGCATCAATTCTTTGGTGCTCAGCTTTCTTCACAGTCCAACTCTCACATCCATACGTGACTACTGGAAAAACCATAGCCTTGACTAGATGGACGTTTGTTGGCAAAATAATGTCTCTGCTTTTCAATATGCTATCTAGGTTGGTCATAACTTTTCTTCCAAGGAGTAAGCGTCTTTTAATTTCATGGTTGCAATCACCATCTGCAGTGATTTTGGAGCCCCCCCAAAATAAAGTCTGACACTGTTTCCACTGTTTCCCCATCTATTTGCCATGAAGTGATGGGACCAGATGCCATGATCTTCGTTTTCTGAGTGTTGAGCTTTAAGCCAACTTTTTCACTCTCCTCTTTCACTTTCATCAAGAGGCTTTTTAGCTCCTCTTCACTTTCTGCCATAAGGGTGGTGTCATTTGCATATCTGAGGTTATTGATATTTCTCCTGGCAATCTTGATTCCAGCTTGTGCTTCTTCTATCTATTCTTTTTCAATTTTGTTCCCATTTAGGTATTATAAAATATTGAGTAGATTTCCTTGTGCTGTATTTGCTATAGGTAATTCCTATTGGACTGCAAAAGTTTTAGGAAAGTCCTAGAGGAAAGTGAGAATCCCTTGGTGAGTTGCCAGATAGCTGACAGTACAAAGGCAAATTAGACCAATGAATTTTGAGTGAATACGTATGGAAACAGGATGCAGATTGAAATGTATAGCATCGATACTCCCGTCTAGTTACCGTCCCCACCCAGAAGAGAACCACTGTGCTGACTCTGAACTTCGTAAATTAGTTTTGCTAGTTTTGAACTTCATTTTAACGGATGGGTTCCTCCTTTATTGGGCGTTTTCTGCATTCCAGGCATGGTATTAGGACCCATGAGGGAAGCATAATGACCTGTCCTTGACTTTGTAGTCTGGTAGGAGAGACAGGATATCGGGTGGTGTGTGTAGCTGGTGGCAGTCACTGACTCTATGGAGCACGAGCCACAGGACTGACGCCATGGGGATGGAGGCCAGGTTTGTGATCAGTAACTGTGCTGCTTATGATGTACACGGTTGCCCTAAGAATATGCGCAAAACTGTCCCTGTCACATGTCTGTGATGCCTGCATGCCTGTGGTGATAGTGGCTTTTTAAAATTATTATTTAAAAAATCTGGCTGCATCATGCAGCACATGGGATCTTAGTTCCCCGTGAAAGTGAAAGTCGCTCAGTCGTGTCTGACTCTGCAACCCCACGGACTATACAGTCCATGGAATTCTCCAGGCCAGAATACTGGAGTTGGGTGGCCTTTCCCTTCTCCAGGGGATCTTCCCTGGAGATCGAACCCTGGTCTCCCACATTGCAGGCAGATTATCTACCAGCTGATCTACAAGGCAAGCCTAAGAATACTGGAGTGGGTAGCCTATCCCTTCTCCAGTGAATCTTCCCAACCCAGGAATCAAACTGGGGTCTTCTGCAATGCAGGTGGATTCTTTACCAACTGAGCTATCAGGGAAGCCCCTTAGTTCCCTAACCAGTGATCTAACCCGCAGCGCTGCATTGGAAGCATGGAGTCTTAACCATTGGACCACCAGGGAAGTCCCCAGTAGTGGCTTATTTGGTCAAGCTTAACACTTGGCCATGGGGAGGTGGAGAGGCTGGAGGGGATGTAGGAATTGTCCTGAAGCCCTTCCAGGAGCTGTTAATCTATCATTCTGGAAGATTCTAAATGTGGCTGAGTATCTCTGCTTTTTCTTTTCTTTTGTCCTTTTACTTTCTTTAGTGTCACCTATTACCTTTTACTCTTCCATAGCCACCTTCTGCCAAGCCACATTCTGGACGTTGTCAAGTCCCCAGACAGCTCCACCTTCATGCCCTCCACCATCCGGTCCTTTTGGCTCTGGTATTTACTCCCACTGTGACAGTCCTTGGCCTCACTGGGACCTCCCGCCCACTGATGCCTCAACCCTCCTTCTCATCATCATCAGCCCCTCCTGTGTCTGTTCCCATGCAGCTTATTCCACATTGTATCACTACAGCCCCTCTCTTAACCCCCTCTTTCTTCTGTCCTTCTGTTGCCTCCTCCTGGTGACAACCAAACCCTGCCTTCTCCATGTCTACCACTGGACGCCTAGCAGCGCATCTCTCCAACCTTATCAGCTCATCTCTGTTGGCCACAGAAAGCAAGCAGAGAGATCTTTTGAAAATAGAAGTCTCAGCTGACCTCTTCTATACCTAAAACTCATCAAATAATCACTCCAGTTCTTAGGAGAAACTCCCACACCTTTGCCCTCTCCTCTGCTGCCTTGAAGATTTGCTCCTCCTCCCTGAGCCCCTCTGCTCTGGCCACGGGAGGTGCTTTCAGTTGCTTTGCTCCGCTTCTTTTCTGTGTCAGGGCATGTTGCACTGCCTTTCCCTCTTTAGAGAGCCACTCTCCCGTCCCCTCTCCAGTGCTCATCCTTCTGCAAGGGGCTGAAGCATCGCACCTTCTGAAGGTGTGATGCCAGACCAGACACATTCTGTAAGGTGCTTGAAGGCTGACCTTGTTTATAATTCATTTTGTAATTTAGTTTAACATTTGTCTCTTTGGCTAGACTGCAGGCTCTAAGAGAGCAGGGGTCTGCCTTTTTCTTTGTCTGTTACCCTTAACAAGGTAGGCACCATAGCAGATGTTGTATTAAGGAGTCAGCCCAATGAGGCACGTTGTAGGGTGGCACTTTGGCCTCTGCAAGGCTCCTCTGTTTCCCTTTTCATCCCAGTGTTTGTAGGAGGGCAAAAGATGGACACTGAGCAGGCAGGAAAAAAACAGAGCCCAACTGAGCACTTCCCTTTGATGGGTGAGGAGGCAGGGCTTCTGGTAGGGCTCATCTGACTGCATCCTCTCCTCTCTACATCCTCCCTGTGGGCTCCTGGATTTACAAGTCTTGACAGAGTTAGAGGCTCCTCAGAACAGCTGTCTGCTCAGCTCAACTTCCCCTCTCCACCTTGCCCTGGGTGCAAGGAGAGAAATACTGGGAAATACTCCCTGCTTTCCTTAATGGTTGACAAGGATGGAGTATCCCAGTGATATTATTTAAAAGGACATCTCCCTCCACTTCTCCCACAAAATAATCCCCACTCAAAATCAACACACAGAAAAAAATATCTAATCTGCCATATTCTTCCCCTTCTCTAAACATTTACATCTCAAATTACCCTCTGCAAACCAGAGAATAGTATTCTACTGCTAAAACTGAGTCATGGCTGACTTTGCCTTACTGAGAAAGTTAGTGTTGAGAAAACCCTATTTTCTTTTTTATAAAGCAGTTATAATAGGTACCAGAAATTTGTCTGCTGACACAGACTTAACTTTTTTTTTAAATTGAAGTACGGTTGATTTACACTATTGTATTAGTTTCTGCTGTATAGCAAAGTGAATCAGCTATATATCGACTCCACTCTTTTTTAGATTCTTTTCCCATATAAGCCATTACAGAGTATTGAGTAGAGTTCCCTGTGCTATAAAGTAGGTCCTTCTTTGTTATCTGTTTTATATATAATAGTATGTATATGTCAATCCCAATACTCCAGTTTATTCCTTCCCTCTGCCCCCCGGTAACAAGTTTTTCTATATTTGTAATTCTATTTCTATTTTATAGATGAGTTTATTTGTACACTTTCTTTAGATTCCACATATAAGTGATATCATATGGTATTTGTCTGACTTTCTTCACTTAGTGTGATAATCTCTGGGTCCATCCGTGTTGCTGCAATTGGCATGCTTTTGTTCCTTTTCATGGCTGAGTAATACTCCACTGTATACATGTACCATGTCATCTTTATCCGCTCCTCTGTTGATGGACATTTAGGTTGTTTCCATGACCTGGTTATTGTAAACAGTGTTGCAGTGAACATTGAGGGTGCATGTATCTTTTCAAATTGTTTCCCCCCGCCCCCGAGGATATGCCCAGTAGTGAGATTGCTGGATCAAATGGTAGCTCTGTTTTTCTTTTTTTTTTTTCCCAAAAGATTTGTTCTCGTTCTTTTTTTAAAAAATGATTTAATTTATTTATGTATGACTGTTCTGGGTCTTCAGTGCTGTGCAGGCTTTTCTCCAGCTCCAGCAGGCAGGGGCTGCTCTCCAGTTGAGTGTGTGAGCTTCTAATTGCAGCGGCTTCTCTTGTTGTGGAACACGGGCTCTAGGCCCTTGGGCTTCAGGAGCTGTGGCTGTCAGGCTCCAGAGCACAGGCTCAGTGATGTTGGCACACGGTCTTGGTTGCTCAGAGGCATGTGGGATCTTCCCAGATCAGGGATCGCACCCATGTCTCTTGCATTGGCCGGTGGATTCTTTACCACTGAGCCACCAGGGAAGCCCTGTTTTTAGTTTTTTAAAGGAACCTCCATACTGTTCTTCATAGTGGCTGCACCAATTTACATTCCTACCAAACGTGTACTTACCCAGGCTTAATGAAGTAGCAGTAGGACTGTTCTGAACCAGGCATCTTAGACCTTTTGGGTTTATTCTGGCTCCATCTGTACCTGAGGGTAGGTTTCATAGTTCTCCTCTGAAATTCAGGTTTAAAATCAATTCAGTTTGTAGTCAAAGAAAACATCTGTCGTTCGGTGTCAGTTGTAACCTATGTGTAACGTAGTTTTTTGAATAATACTTACCATATCATATAATCTCTGGTTAATTTTTTCCATTACTCCTCTAGGATATAGTGGCTTCCAAAACTTGGCCTTAAATGCCAAACATTTATTTTCTGCTTTTAGCACAGGGGATGCTGCGGTGAAGATGTGGTTAGTGAGGTGATAAGTGAACGAATAGTTCTAGATCTCTGCTTACAAGGGCTCCTGGTGACATGGTTTGGCATTACAGTCGCACATATTCCCACCAGGTCTGTTTCTTGGTGGGTGCCAGCCAAGGGCAGGAGTGAAGCCTGGGGAAGACCTGGGACATTTGCTCTTTGCCTCCTGCACAGCCTCATGCATATTTGAGGGGCCACATCCTTGCCTTATCTGTTGGCTGATCGCTCATGTGATGACTTGTTTCTCTTATGGAAATAGTATTGCCTTAATAAGTCTTCTGCAGCAGTGTTTATGGTTTTATGTCTATACATTGATTCTCCTTCCAAAAGGAAGGTGGGGTAGAAACCAAAGATCAAGGCCATTAAATAGATGTATTTCAATGGGTGCATCTCTATTCTGTCTATATGCTCTGCTTGCTATTGTTGCATAGGAAAAATATGCAGACTTTTCTCTTACTACTCTATGGCCAGTGCCTTTACTGGCCTCCAGAAAACCACTAGTAAAATTTGCTCCAGCAGCATTTGGTTGTAATTTTAACATTTTCAAAACACTGTGCAATTGGAAAGATTGAGAGTGTAATTACTTGATGCTCAGCTTTAGGTTTAGCTTTTCTTTTCTTTTCTTTCTTTCTTTTTTTTTTTTTTAGACACATTATTGAATGGAATCCCTTTTAAAGAGGTTCTTGCCAATTATGCACATGACACCCTGGCCCTGAAGGGCTTTTATTGATGGCTTTTCAGGCATGTGAATAGTTTGTCATGTGGAATTCTGAGGTTTTTTTGTAATATACGCTGGGTGGAGGAAGTTAGGAGGTTGGATAATAATGTGGTTTCCACTGTATTGTTGGGTATCAGAAATCATATGAGGCAACTCTCAGTTTAGGAACCTGTTTTCTTAACACTTCATCCATCACAGGAGAGGCCCAGAAAACCCTGTCCTACCCACTCCCATGTACCTTGAGGCAGTGTATAGGCATCTACAGGTAGATACCCTCATTTCAGTGAGGCTTGAAGTCTGAGGGGGAAACATGTGGTTTATATTCAGCAAGATGGTTCCCTCTAAGGCCCCCTAATGCTTTCAAGATGCTGATAGAGCCATTAATAGCTCTTGGAGAAAGATTAGATTTTCAATTAAAATGAAGCCAATTTAAAATAAATAGTTGGTAGTATTATTAGCCTGAAATAAGCTTAAGAGTGTGCCTGGGGGTGGGGATGTCAGGACTTACAGCGTGGCAGAATGACGAACTTGACAAATTCTCTCCCCAAAAAAGCAACAATAAAACTGGACAAAACAGTAAAAACCAACCATTTTAGGGTTCTGGAACTCAACCCAAGGGGTACAACAAATTGAGAACCATTTATTCAAGACAAACTACTAAACCATGTTATGAACAGTGGGAGTGTGTGGTGTTTTATCCTAGGGCTGCTTCCATCACCCCTCCCTCAAGTTCCATCTGTGTGGTAGTTCTGCTTTGGGCAGGCTAGGCTGCGAAAACCAGCAACTTTACTGCCAGTGGGGGCTGATTGGAGAAAAGTGCGTACTCAGGCAATTCAGTAAAAACAATAGTGACATTAATGGCAAAAAAATTAGAGAAGACAGCTTCTGCGGTTAGTTTGAGGTTGCAGTACTACTTGAAACAAGCAACAGACCAGTAGATCAGTCAGAAATTTACCAAAGAGACTCAGAGAATGAGACAGACTCAGAGGTGGGCCTTGATAAGCTCATACATATTCCTGATGGTCTGGAAGACTGTGCATATGGGCAAGGCAGTGTGCAGGCTCAAGAGATCAGAGAAAGGGTCTAGGTATTCACTCATCTTTCTTGGCTGAACATGATGCCTGGTGCATATGCAGAGGAGATATGAGATAGCCTGGCAGAAAATAAAAGCTGGGAAAAAGTTGCAAACTGTACAGTCTTTGACTATATTCTCCAACTCACACACAGATTCATTAGCAAATGGTGAAAACCTTAGTGGCTTAAGGTGCCTAAGTATGTGTGCTTAGTCACTCTTTCGTGTCCAAGTCTGTGATCTCATGGACTGTAGCCCACTAGGATCCTCTGTCCATGGGAATTCTCTAGGCAAGAATACCAGAGTGGGTTGCCATGCCCTCCTCCAGGGGATTTTTCCCACCCAGGGACTGAACTCAGGTCTCCCACATTGCAGGTGGACTCTTTATTGTCTGAGCCACTAGGAGGAGGGTGCTTACATATAACTTCTGGTTAATCAGAGGCAGATTACTAAACTATCCTGTGATAGAGGGTAGCTCAGGAATTTAGGCCTAAAAGTAAGATCAATTAAAAAGAAAAAACTGCCAGTACCATACTATAGTGATTACTATAGCTTTGTAGTATAGTCTGAAGGCTTCCTAGGTGGCTCTATTGGTAAAGAACCCTCCTGCCAATGCAGGAGACATAAGAGACATGGGTTTGATCCCTGGGTTGGGAAGATCCCCTGGAGGAGGGCATGGCAACCAACTCCAGTATTCTTGCCTGGAAAATCCTATGGACAGAAAAGCCTGCAATCCGTGGCATCACAAAGATTTGGATATGACTTAGAAACTAAGCAATAACCACAGTCTGAAGTCTGGGAGCCTGATTCTTCCAGCTCCATTTTTCTTTCTCATGATTGTTTTGGCTGTTTGCGGTCTTCCGTGTTTCTGTACAAATTATAAATTTTTTTGTCCCAGCTCTGTGAAAAATACCACTGGTAATTTTGATAGGGATTGCACTGAATCCGTAAATTGCTGTGGGTATTATAGTCATTTTCACAGTATTGATTTTTCCAGTCTAAGAACATGGTGTCTCTCTCCACTGTTTTTGTCATCTTTGATTTCTCTCATCAGTGTCTATAGTTTTCTGTAAATAGCTCTTTTGTCTTAGGTAGGTTTATTCCTAGGTATTTTACTCTTTTTGTTGCAGTGATAAATGGGATTGTTTCCTTAACTTCTCTTTCTGATTTTGTTGTTGTTAGTGTATAAGTATGCAAGAGATTTCTGTGTATTTATTTTGTGTTTTGTGACTTTACTAAATTTTTTATTGAAATAGATCTAGTAGTTTTCTGGTGGCATCTTTAGGATTTTCTATGTGTAGTATCATGGCATCTGCAAACAGTGAGCGTTTTACCTCTTCTTTTCCAGTTTGGATTCCCTTTGTTTCTTTTTCTTTGGTTGCTGTGGATAGAATTTCCAAAACTATGTTGAATAATAGTGGTGAGAGTGGGCACCCTCATCTTGTTCCTGATGTTAAAGAAATGCTTTCAGTTTTTCAAAAATTGAGAATAATGTTTGCTGTGGGTTTGTTGTATCTGGCCTTTATTATATTGAGAATAGGTTCCCCCATGCCTACTTTCTGGAAAGTTTTTCTTTTTTTTAATCATAAATTGGTTTAATTTTGTTGAAATTTTTTTCTACATCCATTGAGATTATCATATGGTTTTTATCCTTTAGTTTGTTAATGTGGTATATCACATTGATTGGTTTTCATATACTGAAGTATCAGTATATGCATTGCATCCCTGGGATAAACCTCACTTGATCATGGTATATGATCCTTTTAATGTGTTGTTGGATTCTGTTTGCTAGTATTTTGTTGAGGATTTTAGCATCTATGTTTATCAGTGATATTGGTATCACTGTAATTTTCTTTTTGGCAAATGGCAATCCACTCCAGTACTATTGCTTGGAAAATCCCATGGACAGAGGAGCCTGGTAGGCTACAGTGCATGGGGTCGCAGAGTCAGACATGACTGAGTGACTTTACTTTCACTTTCGCTTTCACTTTGTCTGGTTTGGTTATCTGGTTATCAGGGTAATGGTAGCCTTGTAGAATGAGAAATAGTATCAAAATACGTAGTGAGAATCCATGTTTGTAGACTGAAGATTCAATGCAGTTTAAGGTGCAGTTCCACCCAAATTTATTTATAGATTCAGTGCTATTCCTATTAAAATTTCAGGAGGTTTTTTGTTGTTGCAGAAATTGGCATGGTATGATTCTAAGTTTTATTTATGAAAATCAAACCAAAGTAGCTGAAAATTTGTCTTTTTCACAAATGGTGCTGAGATAATTTGATATCCACTTGCAGAAACATGAACTTAGACCTTACTTCACACCATACTAAAAATTTAACTCAAAAAGGATCAGAGATCTAAATGTAAGAGCTAAAAATTTTAATCTTTTAAACTAAGACATAGGGAAAAAAAGTAAATTTTATAAAAATTCAAAATCTCCGTGTGTTTTAAAAGATACCAGCGAGAAAACGAAAAGGTAAGTGACAGACTGGGAAAAAATATTTACAAATCGCATATCTGGCATTGGATTTGTAGTCTAGAATACAAAAATAACTCTTAACTCAAAAATAAGACAAACAACTGTATTAAAAAATGGACAAAAGATTTGGGTAGATATTTTACCAAAAAGACAAATGAATGGCTAACAAGCACAAACAGTTCAGTTCAGTTCAGTCACTCAGTCGTGTCCGACTCTTTGTGACCCCATGAATCGCAGCATGCCAGGCCTGCCTGTCCATCACCAGCTCCCGGAGTTCACTCAGATTTGCGTCCATCGAGTCAGTGATGCCATCCAGCCATCTCAAACTCTGTCGTCCCCTTCTTCCCCTGCCCCCAATCCCTCCCAGCATCAGAGTCTTTTCCAGTGAGTCAGCTCTTCACATGAGGTGGCCAAAGTACTGGAGTTTCAGCTTTAGCATCATTTCTTCCAAAGAAATCCCAGGGCTGATCTCGTTCAGAATGGACTGGTTGGATCTCCTTGCAAGCCAAGGGACTTAAAAGAGTCTTCTCCAACACCACAGTTCAAAAGCATCAATTCTTCGGGGCTCAGCCTTCTTCACAGTTCAACTCTCACATCCATGCGTGACCACAGGAAAAACCATAGCCTTGACTAGACGGACCTTAGTCGGCAAAGTAATGTCTCTGCTTTTCAATATGCTATCCAGGTTGGTCTTAACTTTTCTTCCAAGGAGTTAAGCGTCTTTTAATTTCATGGCTGTAGTCACCATCTGCAGTGATTTTGGAGCCCCCCCAAATAAAGTCTGACACTGTTTCCACTGTTTCCCCGTCTATTTCCCATGGAGTGATGGGACCGGATGCCATGATCTTCATTTTCTGAATGTTGAGCTTTAAGCCAACTTTTTCACTCTCCTTTTTTACTTTCATCAAGAGGCTTTTAGTTCCTCTTCACTTTCTGCCATAAGGGTAGTGTCATCTGCATATCTGAGGTTATTGATATTTCTCCCGGCAATCTTGATTCCAGCTTGTGCTTCATCCAGCCCAGCGTTTCTCATGATGTACTCTGCATATAAGTTAAATAAGCAGGGTGACAATATACAGCCTTGACGTACTCCTTTTCCTATTTGGAACCAGTCTGTTGTTCCATGTCCAGTTCTAACTGTTGCTTCCTGACCTGCATACATATTTCTCAAGAGGCAGGTCAGGTGGTCTGTATTCCCATCTCTTTCAGAATTTTCCACAGTTTATTGTGATCCACACAGTCAAAGGCTTTGGCATAGTCAATAAAGCAGAAATAGATGTTTTTCTGGAACTCTCTTGCTTTTTCCATGATCCAGTGGATGATGGCAATTTGATTTCTGGTTCCTCTGCCTTTTCTAAAATAAGCTTGAACATCTGGAAGTTCACGGTTCACATATTGCTAAAGCTTGGCTGGGAGAATTTTTAGTATTACTTTACTAGCGTGTGAGATGAGTGAAATTGTGTGGTAGTTTGAGCATTCTTTGGCATTGCCTTTCTTTGGGATTAGAATGAAAACTGACCTTTTCCAGTCTTGTGGCCACTGCTGAGTTTTCCAAATTTGCTGGCATATTGAGTGCAGCACTTTCACAGCATCATCATCTTTCAGGATTTGAAATAGCTCAACTGGAATTCCATCACCTCCACTAGCTTTGTTTGTAGTGATGCTTTCTAAGGCCCACTTGACTTCACATTCCAGGATGTCTGGCTCTAGATGAGTGATCACACCATTGTGATTATCCGGGTCGTGAAGCTCTTTTTTGTACAGTTCTTCTGTGTATTCTTGCCGTCTCTTCTTAATATCTTCTGCTTCTGTTAGGTCCATACCATTTCTGTCCTTTATCGAGCCCATCTTTGCATGAAATGTTCCCTTAGTATCTCTAATTTTCCTGAAGAGATCTCTAGTCTTTCCCATTCTGTTGTTTTCCTCTATTTCTTTGCATTGATCACTGAAGAAGGCTTTCTTATCTGTTCTTGCTATTCTTTGGAACTCTGCATTCAGATGCTTATATCTTTCCTTTCCTCCTTTGCTTTTCGCCTCTCTTCTTTTCACAGCTATTTGTAAGGCTTCCCCAGACAGCCATTTTGCCTTTTTGCATTTCTTTTCCATGGGGATGGTCTTGATCCCTGTCTCCTGTACAATGTTACGAACCTCATTCCATAGTTCATCAGGCACTCTATCTATCAGATCTAGGCCCTTAAATCTATTTCTCACTTCCACTGTATAATCATAAAGGATTTGATTTAGGTCATACATAAATGGTCTAGCGGTTTTCCCTGCT
This sequence comes from Ovis aries, assembly GCF_016772045.2. Classification (NCBI taxonomy): domain Eukaryota; kingdom Metazoa; phylum Chordata; class Mammalia; order Artiodactyla; family Bovidae; genus Ovis; species Ovis aries. Next base: position 87,522,887 of record NC_056055.1, on the reverse strand, counting down.
TTCTTCAATTTCAGTCTGAATTTGGTAATGAGGAGTTCATGATCTGAGCCACAGTCAGCTCCTGGTCTTGTTTTTGTTGACTGTATAGAGCTTTTCCATCTTTTGCTGCAGAGAATATAATCAATCTGATTTCGGTGTTGACCATCTGGTGATGTCCCATGCTGTAAAGAGCAATACTGCATAGGAACCTGGCACGTCAGGTTCATGAATCAAGGCAAACTGGAAGTGGTCAAACAGGAGATGGCAAGAGTGAATGTTGACATTCTAGGAATCAGCGAACTAAAACCGACTGGAATGCTTGAATTTAACTCAGATGACCATTATATCTACTACTGTGGGCAGGAATCCCTCAGAAGAAATGGAGTAGCCATCATGGTCAACAGACGAGTCTGAAATGTGGTACTTGGATGCAATCTCAAAAACGACAGAATGATCTCTGTTCATTTCCAAGGCAAACCATTCAGTATCACAGTAATCCAAGTCTATGCCCCAACCAGTAATGCTGAAGAATCTGAAGTTGAATGGTTCTATGAAGACCTACAAGACCTTTTAGAACACCCAAAAAAGATGTCCTTTTCATTATAGGGGACTGGAAAGCAAAAGTAGGGAGTCGAGAAACACCTGGAGTAACAGGCAAATTTGGCCTTGAAATGTGGAATGAAGCAGGGCAAAGACTAATAGAGTTTTGCCAAGAAAATGCACTGGTCATAGCAAACACCCTCTTCCAACAACACAAGAGAAGACTCTACACATGGACATCACCAGGTGGTCAACACCAAAATCAGATTGGTTATATTCTCTGCAGGAAAAGATGGAGAAGCTCTATACAGTCAAAAACAAGCACATACACAGATACTCAAAAATTTTAATCATTAGGGCAATGTAAATTAAAATACAATGAGATGCCACTACACACCCACTATAGAATGCCTATAATTAAAAAACAAATCATGATAACAAGTGTTGATGTGCAGAAATGAGAACTTTCATACATTGCTTGGTGGGAATGTGAAGTGGCACGCACCACTTTGGAAAAGTTTGCGGTATGTGGAAAAGTTACACATAAATTAAACATATAGCTTAGCAATTTTGCTTCTTGGTATCTACCTAAGGAAAATGAAAAGATGTAGCCTCACACACACTTGTCTATAAATGTTCCTAGCAGAAATTTTCATAATAACGAAATGATGACAACAATCCAAATGCCCATCAAATGAAGAATGGATAAACAAAATTTACTCTAATACTAGTCAACAATAAAAGGGAGTCAACTGGTGCATGCTACGACAGGGATGGACTTCCTTTACGTTATGCTTAGTGGAGGAAGCCAATACAAAACACTATATATTGTGCAATTCCATTCATAGAAAATGTCCAGAAAAGCCACATTTAGAGTGACCAAGAAATGATTAATTATTGCCCAGGGATGAGAATGAAGATAGCAAATTGGCTTGATTAGATTTTTAGGGTGGTGATGGAAATGTTCTATAACTAGATTAAAAAAAATTCTTTTTATTAAAGTATAGTTGATTTACGATGTTTTGTTAATTTATGTGGTACAGCAAGGGATTCAGCGTAACTAGATTTTGATTATAAATTGTTGCACAACTCAGTAGAAATTATTATGTGCGTAAGATGGTGCATTTTATATTTCTATAAATATAAATGGCACATTTACATTTATACGAATTATACCTCAAGAAAGCTGTTTAAAAAAAGTGTGCCTGTGGACTCCACTGGTATTGGCTATATACCTCAAAGACTACTTTTGTTCTCTTTGTAAAGTTGTAGGCAAGAGAATTCCCTGTGGATTCAGAATTGGTTAGCCAGCGCAGTGCCCCTTATTCCCCTGGAGTGCCATATTTGATGTATGTGGAGTGTATGTGTGATGATAGCAACATGATGGCAATCGCCCCATGGATGACCAGGAGGCCTAGCAAGTCTGGCTGGTGGCTCAGTCACTCTTTGCTGATTCACAAGGGCACCTTCCCTTAGAGGAATGGAACTGTTCTTGGATAAGGGAAAACCAGCAGTTGGACTTCTCTGTTGGAGTCCATTCCATGGGTCCACTCATGGCCCTGGACCCTCTACAGTCCCCACATGCAGCACTGTGGGTGTGATGAGACTCCTATAAATTAGTCTCTTCTGCATGTGTGTGCGTGCTAAGTCACTTCAGTCGTGTCTGACTCTTTGTGATCCCATGGACTGTAGCCCACCAGGCTCCTCTGTCCATGGGGATTCTCCAGGCAAGAATAGTGGAGTGGGCTGCCATGCCCTCCTCCAGGAGACCTTCCTGACCCAGGGAGCGAAACTGCATCTCTTACATCTTTTGCATTGGCAGGCGGGTTCTTTACCACTAGCACCACTTGGGAAGCCTTCTGCTGCACAATAATCTGCAAATACCACAAAGCTGAAACATTAAACCCTTGGTTGAGGTGGTGGCAGGGATCTAGTCTGGTTTTCCTCTGTCTCCTGAAACATCTCCCTGAAGACTGGCTTGTGGCTTCTGGGAATACATGCAGGTTGAGTGATGGGATTTATGAATAATCACCGCCTCTGCTTTATTTTCAGCTGACTATTTACCCTGGAACCAACCAAGACGAGAGCTGCTTCGTCCACCTCACCACTACCGGCCAGCATCAACCAAGTTTGATAGTCGCACCACACAGCAGGACGACTACTCCATGAAGGGCCTGGTGAACACCAGGAGCTGTAAGCCTCCAGCTGTGCCCAAGCTCTGTAACATCCCCCTGGAGGATCTGACAAACTACAAGATGAGCTACGTGCCCCACCCCTTGGAGAAGCGCTTTGTGCATGAGCCAGAGAAGTTCAGACCCTGTGAAATCCCCTTTGAAAGCCTCACCACCCACAAAGAGTCATACCGGGGTCTGATGGGGGAGCCAGCCAAGAGCTTGAAACCTGCCAGGCCTTGTGGGCTCGACACGCCATTTTCTAACACCACTGAGTTTAGAGATAAGTACCAAGCCTGGCCAACGCCCCAGGTGTTCTCCAAACCTCCTGCCATGTATGTCCCTCCTGAAGAGAAGATGGACCTTTTGACAACTGTGCAAGCCCACTACACGTACCCTAAGGGTGCCCCAGCTGAGTCCTGCCGACCTGTGCTCTCGGTCAAGAAGGGTGGCCGCTTTGAAGGCTCCACCACGACCAAAGAGGACTACAAGCAGTGGGCCAGCACGCGGACAGAGCCAATCAAGCCCATCCCCCAGCTGAACCTTCCCACTGAGCCCTTGGACTGCCTGACCACCACACGAACCCACTATGTGCCCCACCTGCCCATGATGACCAAAAGCTGCAAGCCCGTCTGGTCTGGGCCCCGAGGAAATATCCCTGTGGAGGGCCAGACCACATACACCATCAGCTTTACTCCTAAGGAAATGAGTAGGTGCCTGGCTTCATACCCTGAGCCTCCTGGCTACATCTTTGAGGAAATAGATGCTTTGGGGCACAGAATATACCGGCCCGTTTCTCAGACAGGCTCTCGGCGGAGCAGCCGTTTTTCTGTAGGTGATTCAGAAAATCCCAACCAGCAGGAGTTGACAGTGTCAGCCTGATTTTTAAAGGCTGTAATTTAGGAATTGCACAATACTTATAAAATCATATGGTTGAGCTATTCATTGGACCAAAAGAGAAAAAAAAAAAAGAATTCCCCAAAACTGAAAAAAAAATTTCATCGTTGTTTCCTGGACACTTGAATAAAACAAGAATCACTTGACTCAAGAAAAATGACATTTAATCACTGGCTAATCAGTCCCCTAACCCTCCCTCTGCTGTCTCCCCATCTTGGCCCCTTTACCCTGTGCTCATGGAATCAAAGCTGGTCTCTGAGGTTTCCTTCCCATCCAGATGTATTTTACTAGTTTAATCATTGTATACATTGACATTATGATCATCCCTTGCCAAGTATGAAGTGCCAAAGAATAAACTTCATTTTGGGGGGTTTGAATCTGCAGGTCTGTGTGTTCACGCCATGTGCTGTCTACGCAGAGAGCAGGCCGTGTTTCTTGCGACCTCTGGGGATATTTGAGCCTAAGTCTCTTGTTGCCTCCTCATCCTGGTAGGGGTGCCTCAGGCCTGATCTGGAGTCTTGTTTTGGGGCCTCTCTGCCCAGGGCTGCTTCACAGGGCATCTTTCTACCTCTTTACATCATGACATACCAGTAACAGCAGTGTTGTCTGATGGGGTATGAGTCTTGTCGTGAGTCTTGCCCATGAACCGGGCACTCAACTGAAGTTTCCTCTCCGCTGCACGCTGTTCCCCAGTTCTCTGCTACCATGGAGTATATTTTAGGGTTCTACAGACTCAAAAGAGAGACAGATGGCGGGAAAGGACAAGGTTCTATGGCAGAGCCTGGAAAGCGTGGACTGCCAGACCTCTCTCATTCCCAAACCAGTGCAGGCTCTGAGTCCGGGAAGCGGGGGTGGCGGCCGGGAGAAAGGGAGCCCTTGGCAACCAGGCAGTTGGCAGCTGGCCCTTAAGCTATGAGCTCTTCTAAATGCTCAGAACCTGGAAAAAATGGCCGCACATTGGGCTGATTCCTGGGAAGCCTGGACCCGCTTGTCCTAAAATGACAGCTATGACCAGGCCTCTCACAAAGTGTGACATAGTGATAATGGAGAAAGGGTTGGAGGTTCCTTTTTGGGGCCTAAGGTTTGATCCTAGAGTTAAGTAATTTGGAGAAATTTTTTTTTTAAATTAGGAAGAATCAAGGAGGGACTTTGTTCAAGATGGCCCAGGCAAGGATCAGATGGGTTCAAGGTCTGTGTGAGCCTCACCCAGGGGGATGCAGATTGACGCTTGGGTTATCTGCCTCTCTTTTGAGTCTGTAGAATCCTAAAATATACTCCATGGTATCAGAGAACTGGGGAACAGCATGGAGGGGAGAGGAAATTTCAGTTCACTGCCTGGTTCATGGTCAAGAAGCCTGCATCTCTTATTCAAGTCTGTCTTTCCATGGCTGTCGCCTCCCTGGCCCAGATTTTCAGGTCCCCACTCACTGTCTTCTTACCGTGAGGTTAGTTTGCGTCACTGGATTGGGATTTATGGCATTTAATCCTCTTGGCTGTATCAGGTGTGGATGACTGCCCTTATGGGATAAAGAAGCTCGGAGAAACGATGCACCTTGCCTAAGGCCACAGAGCTTGGAGCACCAAGGCCAAGACTGGAACCCAGGTCTTCTGTTTCAAGATCCAGGGCTCTTGACTCAACACCAGGCACCTCCCATCTGCAGTGACTCAGATCTCATGGCTCCACCAACCACATCAAATTGTACTGTCTCTGTCTGAACTCCTTTCTGGAGGCCATTAAGCTAAAGGAGGCCACTTAGGAGGGTAGGTTTTATTATTTTTGTTTCATCATTTTTCACAGATCAAAGGAATATTGGCACTTGATTTGAAAAACTAAATGGTATTAAAATGCTTATAAAACGGCAGCACTCTAAAGCAGCCACCCCTTAGTCTCTATTATAACTTCCCCAGGGAACAACTGTAAATAATTGGATCTGTTTCTGCTAATATTTTGCCTCAAATTCCTTAATAATGTTGTTTTAGTTGCTAAGTTGTGTCCAACTCTCTTGTGACCCCATGGGCTGTAACCCGCCAGGCTCTTATGTCTGTGGGATTTCCCAGACAAAAATACTGGAGTGAATTTCCATTTCATCCTCTAGAGGATCTTCCCAACCTAGGAACTGAACTTACATCTCCTTCTTGGCAGACATATTCTTTACCATTGAGCCACCAGGGAAGTCCATAGTATATATACTAATATATTAGTATGAAAGTGAAAATTGCTCAGTCGTGTCTCTTTGAGACCCCGTGGACTGTAGCCTGCCAGACTCCTCTGTCCATGGAATTCTCCAGGAAAGAATACTGGAGAGGGTAGCCATTCCCTTTTCCAGGGGATCTTCCCAACCCAGGGATCAAACCTGAGTCTTCTGCATTGCAGGTGGATTCTTCACCTTCTGAGCCGCCAGGGAAGCCCCTGTATGAGAGATAGAGATAGAGAGAGAGAGATAGAGAGAGTGAGTGAGAGAGAATGAGAGAGAGAGAGTGAGAGTGAGTGTGTGTGTTATACTGGTGTCCGTTGACTCATTGATTTTAGACCTAGTCTGTTTTGGTAGATTGGGTATTTTAATTCTTTTACACCCCTTCCTTCTCTCCCCCTTCTTAATATAGTTATATGAGAGTGGATGGTGATGTCAAAACTAATAAGCTTTTCTGATGAGTAGGAAGGGAAGAAACTGAAGAAAGATTGATAGATCTGACTCTTTTAGGAGCGCTGAGTCCCCTTGGGGTGAGAAACTTCCTCTAAGCCCTTTCTCTGAGACATTTGGGATCATCTCCATGGCGACTCCAGGCTAGATGACCCACCCAGGGCAGCTCTGCCTTATCTGTCTCTCTAGGACTTGAGGAATTGGCTCTCCCTACTCTCAGTCCTTCTTATGACAGTAGTTAATACAAATAAATTCATAAAATACATAAAGAAGGACACAAGTGGCTTTCATGGGTGCTCGTGGAACGCAATGGCCAAGAGCATATGCGGAGAGTCCAGCAGACCTCGGTTTGCATCTTGGTCCTTGTCACCCACTAGCTATGGGGCCTTGGTCAAATTCTTTACTATGTGGATAATACTGGTCTCATGGTTTTGTGGTTTGGATCGAATGATTGAGTATATATCAATCACTTAGGCATGGCTTATCTTTCACTTATTAAATGTAGATGAGGCTGACAACAATGGTGGTGATGATGAAGATGATGATGGCTGAATTCTGCCTGCTGACACTACCTGTGATTTTATTGGTCAGTGTTTACAAGTGTGCAGGTAAGGACAACTGCTCATGTTTTATTTACTTATTTTTAAAATAGTTGTTCATTTGTGGCTGCATTGGCGCTTCACTGCTGCACGCAGGCTTTCTCTAGCTGCAGCGAGCAGGCTCTGTCCTCTGGGTCTGGGGCTCAGGCTTCTCATTGCCGCAGTTTCTCTTGTTGTGGAGCATGGGCTCAGAGTGCAGACTCAGTAGTTGTGGCTCATGGGCTCAGCGGCTCTGCAGCATGTGGGATCTTCCCAGATCAGGGGTAGAACCTGTGTCCCCTGCACTGGCAGGTGGATTCTTAACTATTGGACCACCAGGAAAGTCCCACGGCTCATATTTTAAATTTTGTATATTTTATATAGTTTTAAATACCTCCTTTTTTTCTTATAGTTCATTTAGTTGTTCTGAGTTGAGGTTGATAACTGTGCTGCCTGGAAATGTCATTTAAGAACATTGCTTGGGCCACAAGAAAGGAAAAGACAGTGATCTGAGCTGATGGGGCCTTGATTCTCCCGCCAGGCTCTCCCGTGGCAGCTTCTTGTAATCAGTTCTATGTATTGGGCTCCCATATAAGAGACTGTTGGAAAAAGATTCTTTTACAGTTATGGAAACCCACGCATATGTGTGCGCACACTGCTCTAAGACCCCATAGCATCCTATTCAACACACTCTGATGATGGAAGACTTCAGACACATTGTCTTCTCTTGAAATACACACACATAATTTATTTCATGCCTTTCTCACTTGTGGGAATGAAGTGGGAGCTTAATCACCTACCACATTCCAGGGTTTCCAAGGCTTTCAGCATGTTATAAAAGAAAAATTATTAGAGACCAGGAATCAAATGCAAACAGAAAAGTATGGCCGAGCAGGGAGCCTGCTCCAGTGCACAATCCAGTATGCTCTGGGCTGAGACTCTGGAGAAGCAAACAGGCGGGGCTTTTAAAGTTCAAAGATGGGAAAGCTCTATTCTGTTCGAAGAAAGTGGGATCGCAAGGTGAGGCTGATGGGCTGGAGGTGGTGGGGTTAGTTGGTGTGGAGACTCTGGTGGAGTGAGTGTGGCCTGCTGGTCTGTGATATGGTGACCGGGGGCATCTACTGGGATGTGCCACTCCCAGTGATGGTGTCTTCCTGTCTGTGCTTTGCACAGGGCAGCCTTGTGTCAGCAGCCTAGGTGGCCAGGGCACCTCTCATTCCCTGGTTCACCTTACAATGAGCACTGCCTGTGTGGTTAAAAACTCTGGCACATCCCTTGTATTTTTTGAAGATCAGGATCCCCCCCTTTCCAGTTGGCCTCCCAATTATGATAGAAACACAGCACCAAGGATAGCTTGAAGAATCTCCAATCTACTGCTTATTGCATTCCCACAGGAGTCAATGTCTTTGAAGATGGGTCCCCCTTTTTTTCTCCTTGGCCCCAAGATCTTAGGCCAGACAGTGACTAGAGGCTGGGGAAGGCAGGGCCCATTGCCAGCGATTCTTTCAGCAGTCCCCACTTTTACACCATTTGCCCCTCTGCTCTCTATGGCTCCTGCAATTTCAGGTCCTGAGCTCCTGCCAGACTGCCTGTCAGGCCCACTCCTCATCAGCCCCGACATTCCTGAGGTGTTTTTACTCTGGGCTTGTCCTCTCTGCGCTTGTCAGTCATTGTTCTACTGTCTCTCTCCTGTCTTCTTCCATTTCCTTGAAAACCCTTGTTCTCTGATGGCCCTCCTCCCATCTTCTTCACTATGGTATTTTATAATTTCATTATTGCTTGAAGGAGTTGAACGGTGTATGTGAGAGGCATGCTGGAGATGAGCTCGAGTTGGCAGCCCCCACTTGCCTGGGCAGAGAGCCCACTGAAGGTGGGGCAAGACTAATGGCCTTTCTTGGGGTCCTCTCCACTGGAAAGCGCACCTGGAGGGTGACTTTTTCCGCTGAAGGGACTGAAAGGTAAGGGTGGGCAGTCAGCATCGAGTAAGTACCAGGTCAACTAGTTTGCAGCGAAGAGCGTCCTGGATCTTGGGCCGCTACCTTCTAAACCCCAGGCTGTTCCCCAAGGCTGTGCATATGGCTTTGGACAGCGTTCTCCCACTCCATCCTCGGCCCCAGCTGCTGTCCTTCTTCCCCCTTTCAGACATCGCCAGCGGTTTCATGGAGGAGGGTCTGGGGGCCCAGAGAGAGCCCTCTACTGAAGCAGAAACCACAGCCCAGTTCTGACACCAGGAGCATCAGTCCTGGCCAGGGCCTTGCTTGAGGGTGGCGAGGGAGCCAGTACTCCCTGCTCTGTCTCCAAACACCTTTTCATTTGTAGTCACACTGCCCTAAAAGTATTTGCAGTAATGTACACAGAGCAGCTGTCCTCCCCACCCTGTTCCACACTTCTACCTGTAACGCAGGAGGGGAGCAGATTGCTCAAAGGCAATAGGATCAGCACAACAGACCCTTCCCAGAGGGGTGTTCTCTTTTGGCGATCTGGTCATTTAGGGCTTGAAGATGCACCGAGAGATCCATATTCTCCAAAAGGGCTTTTTAGCGGTGCAGCTGTCGTGAGGAAGTAGCTGGGCTGGTGGGGTGTATAGGTCCTAATTGAGGATTAAATGGCCCCCTGGCTCCTCAGACCTGCCAGGCCATCACCCAGGCGCACATCTGGTCCTCAGACCTTGAAGCGGAGGACAGAGGCCCTTCTGAGCATACGTGCTGGGGGTGGGGGCCAGCAGAGGCGTTTCCTTTGGCCAGACAAGCTCAGAGTTTCCACGTGGCTGGCTGAGCAGGTGTTTGTCCGCTCCCCACTTTGAGGGTGCCCTGGGGGAGCCTAGGAGACTGTGAACCTTTCAGAACATGTGCTCTGGATTCTGGAAAAGGCATCAGGGTAGCACTAAGCTGGGCTCCTCTTTGAGTCGTACTTCTGGGCCACAGGTGCCTGGGTCCCTGCCTCTGGGCCCTGCTGCTGCTAAGTCACTTCAGTCGTGTCCAACTCTGTGCGACCCCATAGACGGCAGCCCACCAGGCTCCCCCGTCCCTGGGATTCTCCAGGCAAGAACACTGGAGTGGGTTGCCATTTCCTTTTCCAATGCATGAAAGTGAAAAGTGAAAGGGAACTCGCTCAGTCGTGTCCGACTCTTTGCGACCCCGTGGACCGCAGCCCACCAGGCTCCTCCATCCATGGGATTTTCCAGGCAAGAGTACTAGAGTGGGGTGCCACTGCCTTCTCCCCTCTGGGCCCTAGGATGCTGATATGAGACGTACTGATGGTTTTTCCTTGTCAGGTCTCGAGGCGTGGCAGCAAACACAGCTTGATGCTAACTGAAAGGATTCAGGAACTTTCCACTCCTGTGGCTGAATCTCAAACACTAATTTTCTTGGGCTTTTGCTGCCCAAACCAAACAGCCTGTTTGTATACCTGTGACCTGCCTACCTCATCAGGACCAAGGTTGTTCTTTCAATGATGTGGTATGACCCCAAAGCAGACATGTTACGTCACTTCAGTCATGTCCAACTCTCTGTGACCCCATGGACTGTACTACCCATCAGGCTCCTCTGTTCATGGGATTCTCCAGGCAAGAATATGGGAGTGGGTTGCCATGCACTCCTCCAGGGATCTTCCCGACTTGGGGATTGAACTGGCATCTCTTGCGTCTCCCACATTAGCAGGCAGGTTCTTTACCACTAGTGCCATCTGGGAAGGTCATTTCATGTTACGGGAGCAGAAAATGGAGGGGCCTACAACCACCCTTTAAACAGGCAAGCAGCTACTTAAGGCAGACAAAATGCCTGTAAAATGACTGCAGTTTGACATATCTATGCCAGTGAATGACTTCTAAACTAAGAAATGGAATTTTTTGGACAAGAGGCTCTCTTGGGCTTAAAAAAACAACAAAACTTTTCACTTGAAAGTTTCTAAGCAGGGCACAGTGCTTACTGTTGACTTGGAGGGACTCTCTTCTTGGCTAAGCATTGTAACACCTCTTAACATTCAGAGGTCAGTTATTTGGAAACTTCAGCTGTCCAAAACTGAGGCAAGACCTGGAAATAAGCGTCTTGTAAGCTGCCAAAGTCATTGACATGCATTTCATGTGTGGAAACTCAGGTACTTCACACAACGCTCACTCAGCATATTGGCCCCTCTCCTCCACTTTTTTTTTTTTAAACAGACAGACTTCCAATGAGTTTTTTTCCCTGTTTACTAGCCCACAGAAGAGTATGAAAGACTGCTGCTGGTACGACACATTTAGAACAGAAAGCTCTGACAACTAATAGCTTGGCACTGGGACTAGCGGCCAAAAAAAAAAAAAAAAAGACTATTGAAAAATGCAGTATTCAAAAGCATGGCAGCTCATGAATCATCCCAGTATAATACACACACACATATGTGCATACATATGTTATTGAGTCTGGAAAATATACCACAGTTTGTGCATATGACCCCAATTTAGTAAAAAGAAAAAATCATACACATTTTTAAAGTCTGGGTAAATGCATCAACAATGTTGGAAAAATAAATTCCCATTTGTCTCAGAATAATAAGGGAATGGAGATTTGGAGTATTTTAATATAAGGTTAACTTACAGGTAATGTGTATCAGCCCAATGTCTTTTCTGTGGAATACCAGCCCTGGGATATGGTCTTCAAATATGTTCATTGGACATGTAGATCAGGGAGAGGCTGCCTATTATGTCCTCCTGTTGGAGATGCATGATGCATTTTGATCCTTTGAAGTCTTTGTGAAGCCCTATAAATGGCACCCTGCTCCAGTACTCTTGCCTGGAAAATCCCATGGACGGAGAAGTCTGCAGGCTACAGTCCACGGGATCGCAAAGAGTCGGACTTGACTGAGTGACTTCACTTTCACTTTCTATAGTAAAGGCACCTTGTTTAACTTTGTATATTCCAGGCTGTGAATTAGCATTCTTGTAATTACAAGTATGCAAACTAAAAAAGAGTATTTGTTGAGCCGTCTAGAGCTTTGTCTGTGGCCTTCAGGCATAGCTGGATCCAGGGGCTTGAATGCTGTGATAGGAGCGTTCTTTTCCTCTGCATTGCCTTCTCAGGCAGAGGCCCTTTCTACATGGCAGTTTCCAGCAATTGTGAGTTTACAGCATCATTTTAGCTAAAGTGCTTCTCCTTTCCAGTGGTTCTAGTAAACTTCCTTGAATTGAGTCTCTCTTGCTTGGCTAAGTCTCATGCTGATCCCTGAACTGATGGCCCTGGCCAGGGAGATGGAAAATACTCATTCTCTGGGCCAGGATCACCCTGGCACCCCTGGTCTGAGCAGTGTATACACGTGTGGGGTCAATCCCATGCAAACTACATGAACTGTAGGAGGGCTGGGATGAGGGGGCTGCCCCAAAGAAAACTGGGATGTGGTTTCCAGGGAGCAAGGGATGGATGCTGAGCCGGAAACAATAGTTTCCAACTCTGACAACAGAGTCCTTTTGTTGCCCAAGACCCATTCGAGCATCCATGGAGAAACACTGCCAAGAGATCATTGTACATTGTTTTTCAAAGAAGTTTAGCATGTAGTAAAACACATGCTTGCAAACATGTGGTTGGACCTTTTTTTGATGATGCAGAAAGCCAGTGGATTCTGCTGGGCCTCGGGGTCAGCTCTGAGTGCTGAAACATCCTGCTTACCATCCACTGAGGCTGTTTGGCTTCTTGATGAATAGAAGGTTATGGCATAGCCAAGTGCAAGGGCCAAGGAACCTGGGAAAGTTCACGCATGGGACAGTGGACGTAAGTGTGTGTCTCCTGTGTCAATTTCCCATGGCACCAGCACACACCACCTCATTTTATCCACACACAACCCTTCTGTGTTTGTTATTCTCCTGTCCAGGGAGTTGAGGCTCAGATAGGTTAAGCAATTTGGCAAATTACTCACAGCCTTGCTCAGGACATTGGAGAAAATGACATTTGTGGAAAAAAAAAAAAACAACCTTGTGAACAGCAAAGATGTTTTTGAATGATGCCTTGGATTTGGAGGAAAGAGGATGCTAGCTAGATAGAGGCAAGAGACTCTGGAGGGTGAGAGAAAAGAACACAATTTGGGATGCTTTATGTAAAAAACGTTTTTATTTGCCCACACTGTGTAGCATGTGGGACCTTAGTTCCCTCACCAGGGATCGAATTCATGCTCTCCTGCGTTGGAAGTGAGGAAACAGCCACTGGACTGCCAGGGAGGCCCCTGGAATGTTTTTAAGGGGCAATTCAGTTTGCAGGTGTGGCTTCTGAAAGAATAAGGTTGAAAGAACCATGTCTGTATGAGTGATTCTTCACTGCACCTAGTACTGAGTTAGCATTCAGACTTACGAATTATTTCTGGACACACACCACACACACACACAGATATAAAAATATGGATTAAGTTGCAATAGGACTTCTTTCCATGATGCTCGCTTGCTTTACAAGTCAAATATATAAAAAGGAATGATTACATCCAGAGATAAAGGTTATTTGCAGAGATTTTTTACATTTTAAACTTTCGGTCTAAAATAATCACTTTAGACTCTAGAAAAAGATCCCTTGGGATTTTCCAAGGAAAAAGATATTTTCGTCTTGTGATCTGCTAACATACAGTCCATCTACTGTGTTGGTTTTGTTATAAGCTCTCAAAGGGAGGCAGTGTCCTGGCCTCTGGTGATGGCTGTATGTCCTGCCTCTGCTTGCCTGGCTGCCCCAGGGGTCCATCTGACTTGAGGTTATGACAGTGTTTGTGCAGCCCTTTCCCCAGACTCCTGGGTCAGCTGCAGTTCTCACCACCTTCCTGCCCTGGGGGCACCTCCGAGGGACCCAACCAGGTAGCCTGTAGGCGTTCTCCAGTTTCTCAACGAGCTGGCATCCAGTGAGTCCCTTGTCTGGTGGGTGGTTGCTCAGGAACCTTGCCTTCTCCCTCCACACGTCGCATCATATGCGCCTCCTCTCCCTACATATGCCTCCCTCTCCCCTCTGCCCCACAACCGCTGTCTTAGCTCCAGCACCAGGAGGGACAGAATGCCCCATCTGTCATAGCATTGGCCACACTTCTCCTCCTTTTCCTGCCCTCTGTTCATACGTGCATACGTAGATTTATTCATTCCTTCAGAAAATGTTTATTAGATGCTTTGGGCTGGTTAGTAAACAGAGAAGATGCAGATCCTACCCTTCGGGGGCTTATTGTCTAGTCGGGGAGACACAAACACCCAGGAATAAATATACTGTATGACTAACGTGGGCTTCCGTGGCGGCTCACTGGTAAAGAGTCTGCCAGCCAATGGAGGGGATGTGGGTTTGACCTCTGGGTTGGATGGATTCCCTGGGGAAGAAAATGGTGACCCACTCCAGAATTCTTGCCTGGGAAATCCCGTGGACAGAGGAGCCTGGCAGCCTATAGTCCACGGGGGTTGCGAACGAGTTGGACATGACTTAGTGACTAAACAACAACAAATATCTAAGTGTATCTAATAATGTATAATATGTAATGCAATAATAAACACATGATAAAAATATCATATGTATGGTAACTTAGAAGGTTGATCAGAGACATGGTGAAAGGAAAAGGTCATCAGGATTCAGAGGACCTGGGAGTTCTGGGAGGCCCAGGGTGTCTTGAATGGAGTAGTTGGGGTGGGTCTCACTGAGAAGGGAGACTTGAGAGCCTCAAAGGAAGAGAGGAGGGTGTTTAGGAAGAGCTGGAGCGCAGGCCCCTGACATGAGCATCTCTCGGTCCAGGTGTGTCCAGGGAGTGGTCCTGAGGCCGGCGCCAGGCCAGTGCAGAGACCGCTGCTGGGAATCGGGCTTTTATGCCAAGGCGAGCCAGTGTTGAACCCGCAACGGGGAGGTGCCTGCATCAGGTTCCTATTACAGTTGTCACTGTGGTCACCCTGTCGCGGGCTTTGAGGGGGCAGCAGTGGGCCAGGCTAACAGCAGGCTTGGTATGGGGCTTCTTACCTAGAGAAAGATGGCTGGCTGGTGGAGCTGGGGGCAGTGAGAAAAGTGGCCCATCCTGGCACGTTCCGAAGGTAGACCACGTGGAGTGGCTGACCGAATGTAGAGTGAGATGAAGAGGGAATCAAGCATGACTCCAAACCTGCGATCTGAGTGACTGGAAGGATGGAGCTGCCATCCACTGAGGTCGAGGAGGCTGGGCTGGGACGTCTGAGTGTGGGACCATCATTCACATGGGCAGTGAGGTGTAGTGGGGCCCTTGCAGCCAGGCGGGCCTGGCACTTCCACTCACCACTGTGGACCCAGTGTGGCCCAGGGGTGACTGGGGCATCCTAGGGTTTTCTAGAAATGTGTCCTCTGTCCTCCTTTCTCCCCTACAACTTTTAGGGAGATTGGGTTCTTTCCTGAAGTACAGAAAGAAAGGTCTTCTGAGTTCCCAGGCACCGGGATTGGACAGGTAATTATAATTGTGTTAGGTGCTGTGAGGGAGGAGGAGGATGGGAGTCCGCTTGGAAGATGGTGATGGCTCCCTGGAGCTTGTGACTATCTTGATGATGTGGGACTCCCTCACCTCCCACTTTGCTCCACTGTCTCCTCTTCCCCAGCCTCTCCAGCCACAGTCCCCCAGATCTTGTCTTTCAGGATTTCTTCATCCTTTTATAGGGCTACACAGTGTCATCTTCTCTTGGTTGTGGTCTTTATTTTCGCCCATCATCATCTTTTCAGTGCAAGAAGCATTTGTGGGCAGCCAATCTATTTAGAAGAAGGGGGTATGGTAAATAATCGTCATTTTATTTTTTTCAGCCACAAGTCCAAACTTGGCCCTGAAATAAGTGGATGTGTGTGATGAAGGAAGAGAAGAGGGGCAGAGTGGGGAGAGATGCTTTGTGAACACAGCGTTCCTACCTTTGGCCCTGACTTTGTATCTCTGTGGGCTGACAAAGGACTGAGAGCCTCAGCTTTCTACCTTGGCTGCAAGGCAGTGGGGGAAAGTACCGTAAAATTAGGAAATCTTTAAGAAGCAAACATCTTAAAGCCTCCGTATTTTCCCTGCCCTGGGTGCCAAGACAACTCACAAGTGAGGAGTAAGTGGTGGTGGCTGTGGTGGTTGGCATTCCGTGGCTCATGGAAGGTGAGAAGGGGAAGGAAGATGGAACATGGAGTCTCCTGGGAGCTGAGGTCAGTCACCTGGAGATGAGGCGGGGCTGCTGCAGGGCGCCTCGGGCATTTCACCGAGTCTCTTCCTTATCCTGACGACCGTAGGAAGGTGTAGAAGGCTTTAGAACAGAGGACTGGTGTAACCCAAATCGTCTTTTGAGATTTCTTGGTCAGTGAATTTAAGCCATTTGGCTGACCAATAATTTCTAAGTTATCTTGGGAAAATAGGAGCTCCACCAGGAGAGGCTGGAGGGCTTCCCTAGTGGCTCAGTGGTGAAGAGTCACCTGCCGGTGCAGGAGACACGGGTTCGATCCCTGACCTGGGAAGATCCCACGTGCCGCCGAGCAGCTAAGCCCATGCACCACAACTGTTGAGCCTGCGCTCCAGAGCCTGGGAGCTGCGGCGACTGAGCGCACACGCCCTAGAGCCAGTTCTCCGCAACAAGAGAAGCCACTGCAACAACAGGCTCGAGCACCGCAACTAGAGAGAAGCCCGTGAAGTAACCAAGACCCAGCACCGCTAAAAATAAAATTATTAAAAAAAAAAAAAGGCTGGAGCTCTGAGTTTCCACCTACACCACCTCATTTCTTAAGGTGGTGTGTTTCAGTGGAAACAACCTCACACCAAATTCTGATACTAGGCTTGTGTGTTAGTCTCTCAGTTGTGTCTGACTCTGTGACCCCATGGACTGGAGCCCGCCAGGCTCTTCTGTCCATGGGATTTCCCAGGCAAGAATACTGCAGTGGGTAGCCACTCCCTTTTCCCGGGATCTTCTTGACCCAGGGGTTGAACCCAGGTCTCCTGGATTGCAGGCGGATTCTTTACCATCTGAGCCACCAGGGAGGCAGATCAGGTATGAGCATAAATGCCCACAAACTGGCCCAGTGCTCTGTGAACTTGAGTAAGTCCTGTTGTTCCAGCCCTAGGCACTCTGACGGTTATTCCAAGGTGGATGTCCTTACGGTTCAGTTCAGTCGCTCAGTCGTGTCCGATTCTTTGCGACCCCATGAATCGCAGCACGCCAGGCCTCCCTATCCATCACCAATTCCCAGAGTTCACTCAAACTCACGTCCATCAAGTTGGTGATGTTCTTATGGTAAGATCAGCCAAAACCTTCTCTGGTTAGATCAAGCAAGACTTGGGTGGGAGTTGAGGGGTAGACTTGGAGCTCCAGGCTGTTGGGTTTGCTGGATACTTAGACTATTTATATAAGGGCTGTGGTGCTTGTGTGCCCTTTCCAATCTGCCAATACAACTAATTTCACTGATGTGTAATTAATGAACTTTGTGTAATTAACATACCCTCTGGTGCAGATTAAGGTAACAATATTTGAAATGCTTGCAGTGCTCACTTTTGGAGAATAGATTTATGATTAGCTAGCTGGCCTTAGGGTATGATTTAAGCCTATTTCGCACACAGCCATCAGTTTATGTTGATGTAGGCAATATTACATTAGTTCTGGCTGCTATATGGGTAGTGAACTGGAGGAGACAGAACAGATTCAAGGATGCCTTTGCAAAAGCCCCAGTGGGAGAGTCAGGAATAAAAGAAGCAGCCCCTGCCTGCTGACTGTGGAAAGAACCAAATGAGGAAGAAAACCAGCTGGAGAGTTCCCCAAACGTGGAGGAGCAGGATGCACTGGCATCTGTGGTGGGATGTATGTGCTTTCCTGGTTGGACTCTGAGCTCCTTCGGGCTCAAGACAGGGAGGAGGCTTTCACCCCTGTGTTTTCAGGGTTTGGCCTGGGCCTGGCACAGAGCTGGTGTGTAGCCAGAGTTGGTCAGACTCTGAGGGAATGGAAAGGTATGTAATGCGAAAAGAGATGAGGGAGAAGGAGATGAGATGAGACGAGACAGGACTGCCTGGTGGGGGCTAGCAGAGTGAGGCCTGCTAGGCCTGGATGGACAGGTCGATGGTTTTCCATCCCAGCTGGGCCCAGGAACTTCACAGTGCAGAAGGGTCCAGGTCGAGGGGGTGTGCTCTCAGCTGGTGACCTTGCCTGTTTTCGCGCCGGTGGGGAGGGCCAGTGCAGGTGAAGAAAGGCGGCTCAGGAGTGACTGGCCCACGAGCCTGGCGCCTGCTTTGTGTCTGGCACTGTGATGTGCTGAGCTCTGGCTGCGGGGCCGGGCCACCTGGATGACCGACGACCGACTTCACCATCCTTCAGCTGACCTCAGCCAAGTCATTTCCTGGCCCTTTCATTGTTATTTAAAAAATGGTGGTGGGAATTGAGGGAAGAAACCAAGCTCGTGACTCTCTTGCCTCCCTGCCTTGACCATTCAAGCTTTCCTAGAGTTGCTCACCTGGCAACTAGGTTGTTCACAGCTTGTCTACTCTCTTTTGTGGGATTTGGAACGAGGTCACCCCTGGCCATCACAGAGGCCTGGAGGAGGGATGTTTATGTCATCTCGGAGAGGCAGGCAGGTTTCCCAGGCATGCTTTCTGGTCTGGACGCTGACCGTGCTATCTCTCAGGCCCTCCTCAACATTCTGCTTAAGCAAACATTATTTATGTTCGGCAGGAGAACCATTCCCCACTGTCTGCTTTCTCTTCACTCACATAAAAACTACACATTTAATTTCTGTTTATACATATATAAACCACATCTGTAGGAGCAGCCTGGGAAATGGTCGGTTGAAGATGGATTTTGCCTTTGGAAAATGCAGAGGTGAGTGACATCTGTATATTGTGTTATCAGAAGCGTGACACACGTGGTTGATGGGGACCAGGTGCTTCACAGAATCCATCTGATTGAAGATGTAAACTTCTTGCCGATGGAGGAGGTGGTGGCTCAGTTCTTCTTAGCAGAGGCTTGGTTGCAAATACCTGCCTTCCAGTTTTGGGGGTGGCAACAAACAGTTGAAAACCTTGGGGTGCTATGAGGAGGAAGCTAAGGTTTGGCTCATCAGCTCACACAAATGTGACCTGTGAAAGCATCTTCAGGTGGACAGGAGGGCTATGTGAGGGGCAGACAGTAATTTTAGATTAACCTTAGAGGGTTGGTAGAACTCCTTGGGTATTCAACTGTTCATTATTTACTTCAAGGCTTGCATCAACACCGATGTTTTCCTAATTGGCAGTATAGGACATACGTAACCTTCCCTGCTTTCACTCACATTTAACGCATTCTGACTCTGAATCTTGAAGCCCTTAAATCACAGCTCATTCATTGAACAAAATGAGGGACACAGACTGAAAACACCAACGGGGTGCCACCTTGCTTTGTTTCCTCATTTATTCTTCTGTGGGTTATTTTGCCAAACAGATCAAGCTTTTCATTGGGTTATTTCTCCACAGCTTCATCCTTCTCTCTACCTCAGTCTTCCCTTGCTCTTTGTAGATGAATTTGCCGATTTGGGGGAGTCTCACAGATAGGTTATTGAGGTCTGTTTTGTCTCATTTTAGCTGAGAAGCATTAATAAAATTGGATTATTTCCTTTGATCTTATTTGCAGGATGAAGTGAGAGAATACCACACTGTCTATGGCCCTCAGCTTGGTAAGTAAGATATCCTTAATTTTAGCTTTTACAACTTGTATATTTTCTTATGAATGACTATCTCTCCATTTTTTTAAACTGAAGGAAATGGCAATTATGTGCACATTTGAGTATTTTGAATTGAGACTAGGTGTTGTCCATTGGGATTATAAAGTCATATCTGTCTTGGGAAGTTTTTCTGGAAGTTTGTCAGTATTTTGGTGAATCACTGAGTTTGCTATATGGAGGGATCGGTTTTCTTCCATGATACAGAGCTTGATTCCCTAATACCTCTCTTGTTTACACTATTGTCTGGTATTGAACTTTGAAGGAATGGCTGATATCTTTCTCAGTTGAAAATGAAAACATAGGCGAGAGTCTTTGAAAGCTGACAATGGGAAGTAATGTGAAATAAACCTTCTGCCAGCCCTGCCCTTCATCTCCGCATCTCTCTAAGGTAGCTTGGATGATGATGATAGCAGTTAACATTTGATGAATGTGTCAGTGATAGGCCAGGCACCCTTCTGTTTCCTCAACAGGAATTAACCAGTTCCTTACAACAACCTGTCACGTGAGGTATCTTCTCTTTAAAGGTGAGGAAGCTGGGATGCAAGAGAGTTCTGATGATTGTTGATCATTCTGGTCTTGATGGGTACCCAGGTTTTCTGAGCTCATCCTGTGAAAGATGGAAACTTCTGAGGCCAAGCAGGGGACCCTTGCATGAGGAGTTACAATCCCAGGACTGGGTCGTGAAGATTCTAAACTTTTACACTGCGGTTGGTGGCATCTTGGTCAGGATCTCTTTTTTCCCCCTGCTGAGCTGTATGATTTTGGCAGGAAAGTTTTCCATGCATTCTGTCTGAGCCCTCCCCACTCTTTGAGCCGTCCTAGGTTTTCTCTCTGGCAACTCTCCGTCCCCCTGCCCTCCATGGGGGTCTCTGGGGGACATTGTTTGGTTGCTGGTATGTGAGTATTTATTGTGCTAGCATTGGTCTTCTCTTTAAAGCAAAACCCACAACTCCTTAGAAAATAACTGGAATTTCAGAAAGAGCTTGCTGGCATACTTTTATGCTGCAGAACAGATTGTCACATGCTGGGTTGAGTGGCTGAAACAGGCTGGAGCTGGGTTTTCAGGCTGGGGTCCCCTGGAGTGTCTCTCACAAAGGTCCCTGTGTGGGCGTCATCTGGGCCTGGGGACACGCTGCCCTTTCACCAGAGCCTGTTTATAAAGAACTCTACAAGCAGGCTTTTGTTTTCTTTTGCACTTTCTCTAGTAGCTTTATTAAAATGCTTTAAAAAGAGGGGGAGCTAGGAGCCCTTGAATGCCAGGAGCATTGGTTTTAGAGGGTGCAAAAGCAATGTCTCTATTAAAAGTTGCACCATTGGCTTCTGCCAACCTCCAAGCAGCAGGAGAGAATGATGCCTGCGCCAGGGTGGCCGCACATGTTGGCTCTCGCACAGAGGAGCTGGGGCCGGCCTCATGGGGAAGGGCAGGGCTCTGGCTAAAAGGCTAACTGCTCAGGTTTGACTCCTGGGTGACCTTGGGCTTCTCTGGGCCTCTGTCTGCCCATAAGTCAGTGGAGATAATCATAGGGTTCATGTGAGGATTGAAATGTGGTAATGATCTTTAGATGGGAGCCCTGATGAGGGTGTACACCCAGGAGTTCAGCATGTAGTCACTACACACTGTGCACGCCCCTGGGGGCAGGAAGCCTGACCAGGAGTGAGGCTCCTCCTGCACCCGAGTCTGCATACACCCTAGGGACGCCTGTGCTTGCTCTTCTTCAGGAAGGCGCTGTGGCTCCCATCGTCCCTCTGCAGACATACCATGCTTTATTGTGCTTTGCTCTGTGGTGGTTTGCAGATACCCTGTTTTACGAGCTGGAGGTCTGTGGCAACCCCACCCTGAGCAGGCCTGTTGGCACCAGTTTTCAAACATTTGCTCACTTTGTGTCTTTTGAGTTACCTTTTGGTAGTTCTCACAATGTTTCAGGATTTTCATCATTACTTGTTAGGGTGCTCTGGGATCCGTGATCTTTGTTGCTACAATGACTTGCTGAAGGCTCACCTGATCTTTAGCATTTTCTAGCAAAAGGGGATTTATCATTAAGGTGTGTACATTGTTTTTAAAGATATAATGCTATTATACACTTCATAGACTACAGGATAGCATAAATATAACTTTTATATGCACTGGGAAACCAAAAAATTCATGTGAACTCCTTTTTTTGTGTGTGATATTTGCTTTATTGCAGTGGTCTGGAACAAAATCCTAAATCTCTCTGAGGGTATACCTATCCACAGGGCTGTAAATGAGCTGATTGTGAAAGGCAGCATTCGTCTCAATTTGTGGATATTTAGCTCCTTTGGGTTCACTTACAGGACTGACTCTTCAGGCATGGGCCCCCAAGCTTTCTAGGCAAAGCTGAGAACTGCAATTCTTCCATTTTGGCCAAACTCACATTAGTGGCTGGGAACCAGCCTCACCCCCCTCCCCTCCTGCCCAAAACAAGATAGGAAGGCTGAGCTTAATAGAGACTCGGACGACAAGATTTAAATAAATAAGCTGTATTATCTGTACACACAAAAAATATAAATACAGTTTTGTGTTTTAGAGGAGGCGGTGCCTCCTCCCACATTCTTCAGCAGCCCTAATAATCTTGTGGTGCTGCCGAGTCACGATTCACAGGACAAACAGTAAATGTACATTCATCTCATGCAAGGAGCACGCTGCTTCCCACCCCAAACCTCGGTCCTCTGGGCTCGCTCTGAAAGCCGTCTTCACCCGCTACAGCCTGACACGTGCACAAGCTAGAGGACCTCCGCTGTTCAGGAACTGTAAATATTGGCCACTGGCTTTCCAGAGCGATTGAACTAGAAAGAACCAACCGCATTAGTACCAGCATGGAACCTGTCTTCCGCATTCCGTGCATGACTGTTGTGTCACAAACGAGTCCCCTCTTATTGCCCCATCATCCCGTGCCACTACTACAATGTATTCTGTACACAGTGGGTGGATCCAGAGTTAAACATCAGCTGCTTCTAAAAATAGGAACAATACAACAATCGCTGCTGAGTTTACAGGAACACAGCTGCAGGAAGTTAATAAAAAGTCCCCCAAATACTTTATTTTTTTTTTCTGGAAGACAATGTACAATTATTCATATTGCACTTTTTTTATACAAGAAATCCTAATAAATATTCACAAAAGATATACAGACATAGAAAACATTCTCTTTTATTTTAAATAAAAATTACACTGATTTTTTAGTAACATGATTTCTCAGAGCCCATTACTATTGTGAGGAAATCACCTTAACTGCCCACAGCTCACCTGGGCAGGACACAAAGCACATTGCCTTCCCCCTACCCCAACTTTTGTTTCCTGGCTGGCTGGAAAACGCAGCCCTGATGTCAGTGGTGGCCTCTGAGGTGAGTGACATTTTGCGAGTCTGAATATGTGGCGCGGGGCAGTCTGTGTGGGGGGTGAGTGACTCTGACCACCCTGCTCTGCTCTAGCTGCTGCTAAATGGTGGCCATTGTGGTGGGGGGCAGCCCAAAATCACTCGCCCACAACCACTCTGCTGAACGAGCAATTTGCCAAAATGTCCCAGATTTTCAGTTTTGCCACTTGACTTGCTACAGCCTCTCTACCATAGCTGATGGCGTGACTAGGCTGCTTTGCCCACACTGAATTAGCAAAGCCGAGGTATATTAATTCTGCTAGAGTGTATCATATTTCCCTGTATGGAGGGTATTCGGCTTTGCTGCTGTGCCCCTTGGCCCTACCCACACCTCTTGTCTGAATACAGGGGCAGCTGTCACGGGGCTGCGGTCCCACCCATTACCTGGTCAGCTCTGGAAGGAAGTGGCTGCTCTGATCTAATGGATGCTCTGACAGGGTGATTAATGGCTTGGTTTTTGACAAGTTGACCCTAGTCCCTGGCCCTTCAGTGAAGCATTAAAAACCTTACAGGTAGGAAACCCAGTCTATTCATGATCAAAACACCTTGGCCTGTGTCAGCAGTTGGTTCTGGGCTGGGGGACTCTTGATTTAGAGACGCCAGGGGTGGCATGACTGCACAGCTAGACCCTGCTGTCTCACCAGCTTTGCCCTGGGGGTGTGGGTAGAAAGTTCACTGAGCCGCCTCAGGGGCTCCTCTCCACCCTGGGGAGGGCATGGCCCCTGCATGCGGCCTGGGCCCGAGGGCAGAGAGCTCTGGGCCTCATAGCCTCCCCTGACCCCACAGAGGTCCACCAGGCATGTGCGCTTGGGGTTCAGACCCTCACCAGCTGCCTGCTTATTCCCTGCTGTCCCCTTCTCTCAGGAACACACACCGCTTTCTTTGTGCTTCTGTCCCTGCCCTCCCTACTGCATTTTCTGCATCACCGTGCACTTCAGCTACTTGGATTGGTTTCCCTTTACCCTACAGTGTTTTGAGTTCTTGTTGCTCTGACCCTCACCACCACCCCGAAGAGCTGAGTTCTGGGCTGGGTCTTTAGCATGGCTGGTGTTTCCCCTTCCCGGTCTTGACCATCCCTGGCCAGGAGAGACGCCTTGGTTGTCCAGAGTCAATACTAATGCTTTACAAACTCTCAGGCGCCTGCCCTTCTGCCCCTCTCTCTCATCTGCTGTTGGCTCTGGCTCCCTGCCCTCCCAAGGGCTACGTGGGCCTCTTCCTGGGTCTCTCTGGGACCAAAGTTGGGAGGGAGCTGGCTGGCCAGGGGGCTCTGCTGTCTGGCCCGTTCTGCTCTGCAGCCTCCTCAGACCTCCATCCTTGTCCTGTCCCCTCATTCTGTCCTCCAGCCAACTGAGAGCAGACATGCTGGGGGCCTCACATCTGGGGAGGGGGCAAGGAAGGAGGTCGAAGAGGGTGTGTGTGTGTAGGGGTGGGGAGGGGCAAATAAATAAATAAAACGAAGAAAGCTTAAGTTCTGTCCAAGCTGGTTGCATGAGTCCTCTGTGCGGCCAGGGTAGTGTTCTCGCCTCACCCTGTCTTCATGCTTTGGCACAGGTTCCACAGCAGCGAGATTTGAACTGGTTGAGTTGGCAGAGTTTCAGCTGTTTCACCTTCTCGCAGTACCTGGTGGTATCTCTGCATTCCGCTGGGAAAGGGGACAGAAAGGAGATGTGAAACAGACTCAGTCGTGGCCGTGGCCACCAGGTGCCTTCTGGGGTCAGACCCTTGTGCTGGAAGGGCCACCACTGTCCGGCACCTCTGAACTAGCCTTGCTCTGGTGGAGCTTGGCCACCTGCTCCCCAGGCTGCAGCTGGGCGCTGAATGCTGGGGCTCTGGGCCTTTCTGATGGCCCCCTTCCTTCCTGAGGGTGGTCGGGACTGCCTCACCTCCTAGGCAAGGTGCCCTTTCCCCATGGCATTTGAGTATCTGAAGCTCTTCCTCCTTGAGATGGTTCCCAGAAGGACTAAGTCCTGCTCCACTTCGGGGTGGGCGGGGCATGCAAGTGAGGCCTGCGTGTGGTGGCAGGCCTGAAGTGTGACTCTTCCCTTGCCTGTGAAGCTTTGGTTGCTGTAATGCCCCGCCAGCCTCTCTACTCTTTCCCTACACTGTGGCGTCCTAGTTCAGTACCAGCACAGGCTACATGGTTCTTCACTACTGATGTGGATTGGGGCTGCGCACATCAGCAGTTAACACAGTAAGTCTGAACTATTTTCATGGAAAACAGTGGTCCTGAGTGTGGGAGCTGGCAAAGATGGGTCAGGCAATAACCTGCTGTGTAGAAGAAGCAATGGGACTGTCTGTCTAGAGATCTCCCTTCAGCATGGGGAATCTGAGACTCAGTGAGGCCCTGACTAAGGAGAAACTGCACAGCAAGCCTTAAAATTTTCCTATTCTTTGCCTCATGCTTTGTCTCTGTCCCTGGGAGGAAGCATCTCTGATGTATTTTGGGTCCAAAGGAAGAAAAAAATAGGTCCCCACCCAACTGGGATACAAATGTGGTGCTGGGCTGAGGAGGAGGCTCTAGACTTGAGGGAGGGAATGAGTATCAGACTCATGAGTATCAGGAGGGAGGGCGTAGTCGGCAGGTCCTCGTTCTGTGGGCAGCAGACCGCGAGGGCTGCAGTATTGGCTGAGCGGGAGCAGCTGTTTGCTGCTCAGGTATAAACAGTGCTTTCTCCCCAAGAGCCACTGTTTAGCTGTCCTCTCTGAGTGTCTGTGTTAGTCACTCAGTCGTGTCCAACTCTTTGTGACCCCATGGACTGTAGCCTACCAGGCCCCAGGCTCCTCTTTCCATGGAACTTTCCAGGCAACAAGACTGGAGTGGGTTGCCATTCCCTTCTTCAGGGGATCTTTCTGACCCAGGGATGGAACCAGGTCTCCAGCATTGCAGGCAGACTCTTTACTATCTAAGCCACCAGGGGAGTACCGCAGCCAAACTACTGTAGGTGAGCCGGAGGATGATTTCATCCAGCACTTAGCCAAATGCACCTGGCTCTCTCAGGGGCCAGGATGGAGCCCTTGGGCCACATCCAGCCATCCTCTGTGGCCTAGACACATGTATACACCTCCTCGCACACACCTTTGTTTGCCTGCATGCACCCTTCTGAAAACACCTGACTCCGGCCCTGGCTTAGGATCCCTGGGAAGGTGGGACTACGACCCTGTGTTCAGGCTCGGTCCCTGGGACTGCCCGCTGCACCCGAGGCCTGGTGGGGAGATTGCAGGTGGCTCTGTGGGGTTGGAACATACTGTTTTCGCAGGGGGTGATGTTGCAGCGCTGCCAGTTGGCTGGCCGAGGTCCCCAGGAGCACAGGTGGTCGGGCACTGCCTTGTTGGTGCGGGCGTGCACGCACTCCACGCGCCGGGACTGGAAACCGTAGTTGCCGCAGGTCGCCGTGCAGAGAGTCCACAGGCTGACCCTCCAGTACACGTTGCAGGCTTCTGACCAGCAGTTCTGGGTGCTCACAGGCCTGTGCCAGGGGAGTGGGAGTGGCAGGGTTAGGGTCTGCGCCTCTGGGGGCCGGATCAGGGGAGGCAGATGTGAACACACTGCTGTAAACCTAAGACTGTCAGGCGTCCATCAAGAACTCCCAGTGCTGCCAGCCCTGGGTTCTGATCTCTTTTTCTGAATGGCTGCAGGGTCTCAGAAGACCCCTTCCTCTAACTGGGCTGCTGTCTGCTCATCTCTACAGCGTCTCTGTCCCTGCATGATCTGAGAATGGGCTTCACCAGGCTGGCGGCTGGCAGAGCTGTACTCAGGGCCTGGGACCTTAGGGGCGGGGGTGATGAGCCCTCACCCCCAGGGAAGGGAGGAGAGGGGCTGGGGGCTGGGTAGGAATGGTAGGCGGAGACCCGGAGACAAGGGGCTCAGTGTAACTTCTAAAGGGAAGTGGGCAAGAGGGAGAGGCTGGTGGAGCCTTGGGCTCTGGTGCCCCCTTTGTGGACCTGACCTCCTGTCCACCCTGGGGCCAGAGCCAGTCTCTTGTGCCAGCTATTCTCCTCAGAAGAACAGCATCCTCTGTGCTCCCATCTCTGAGCAAGGAAAGCCGAGCCTGATCCATTCAGTAAGCGTGAGGCCACCCCGAGCTGTCTGCCTTTAGGAGTCCAGTGGTCTGGAGAGGGTGGAGGTGAAAGGGAGGAGCGTCTGACCGCTCTGGGAGGTTGGAGGAGACAGGTTCACTCACCGTCCTCTTTCCACGCTGTTGACACAGGGCTGGGGAAGGGGTGGTCTGTGGCTTTCTCTTACCTCGGAAGGGCGCTGCACTGCTCTGATGGTAAGGTGATGCCATCCAGCGTCTGGCAGAAGACTTGTCTGTGCTGCACAGAAAGGCGAGGCCCGATGCAAGGCCCATTGCACTGGGAAGCAGAAAAAGGTGACATACATGTTAGCCAGCCATGGGACAGGCCGCCATGCCCAGGCTGCGTGGGGCAAAAGATCCCTGTGCAGGGGCTTGTTCGAGGTGGTCAGATCACTGATTTTGCCTCTCTCTAGGCCAATTTAAAGGTTATCCATCACGTTTCCTTTTCCTAGTGCCACAATGGGATGGTTAGCTCTGCTGAATCCTGTGAGCATTCTCACATTGTTGTTGCTGTTTAGTTGCTAAGTCATGTCTGCCTCTTTTGTGACCCCATGGACTGTAGCCCACCAAGATCCTCGGTCCATTGGATTTCCCAAGCCAGAATTCTGGAGTGAGTTGCCATTTCCTCCTCCAGGAAATCTTCCCAACCTAGGGATTGAACCTTTGTCTCTTGCATTGGCAGATGGATTCTTTACCACTGAGCAAATGGCTAATGGTAGTGTGGAGGTGGTCAGAGATGTCAGCTGCCTCCCAGATGAACCATATGCCAGCTGACTTGGCACAATGTACTAGGGATGTGGTGGTAAACTTGAGAGCTGAAGACCTCTAAACAAGACCCCCTTCCCTCCTTCAGTCCAGAGGGTAATCTGGTTTATTCTTGCTGAATTCATTAAAGTAATGATCATTTCTTTCCTTTCTCTGGTTTCATTTCCTCCAGGATAAACCAAAGGTGGCTGAACAAAAGTAGACTTAAGTGTGTATAGTTAGTCCACACTCATGGAGATGGTTAAGCTTTTCCCAGGGTTGGCAGAGCCAGCCTATCATGGTAAATATTCCCACCAACAGTGATGTCTGTACAATGAGAAAGCAGCAGGCAGGCCCTTAGCCAACATCTGCTATTTGAGTAGGGTAAGGGGACAGATACGCCTTGGAGGTCATTTTAGAACGAAGGCTCTTATCTTGAAAGTATCTGGACTCCTAGGGATTCACAGGGGAGCTGTTAACCCTTAAAATTACAAGCGGAAACCCTGTTTTATTTTAAATTTTATTTTTTCTTTTTAGTCTTTGACCTCCTCACCTATTATTTCCACACTCCACCCCCTGCCTCTGGCAACCACCAATCTGTTCTCTGTATCTGTGAGCTTGCTTTAAAAAAAAACAAACCTATATTCCACATATAAGAGAGATTATATGGTATTTATCTTTCTGTGTGTGTGTGCGTGCGCCATCATGTAATTTTTGTGACTCCATGGACTGTAGCCCACCAGGCTCCTCTGTCCATGGGATCTTCCAGGCAAGAATACTGGAGTGGGTTGCCATTTCCTACTCCAATCTTTCTCTGTATGACTTATTTAGCTTAGCATGCCCTGAGGTCCATCCATATTGTTGCAAATGGCAAGATTTTAGTCTTTTTTATAGCTGAATAAAATTCCATTGTGTGTGTGTGTAAAGAAGATGTGTGTGTGTACACACATACACACACATATATATACACACTACGTTGTCTTTATCCATTCAGCCAACAATGGATGCGTGGAGGTTGTTTCTATATATTGGCTGTTGTAAATTATGCTGCAGTAAAACATAAGGTGGAGATACATTTTCAACTTAGCATTTTCATTTTCTTTATGTAAATACCCAGGAGTGGAATTGCTGAATCCCATGGTAGTTTTAACTTTGTGAGGAATCTTCATATTGTTTTTCATAGTGGCTGCCCCAATTTACATTCTCACCAACAGTGTAGGAGGCCTCCCTTTTTTCCACATCCTCACCAACACTTGTTACTTCTTGGCTTTTTAATAATAACCATTTTGACAGGTATGCAGCTGTATCTCAATGTGTTTCTGATTAGTATTTCTCTGACAACTGATGTTGAGCACCTTTTAATGTACCTTTTGGCCATGTATATGTCTTTGAAAAAATGTACATTCAAATCTTCTGCTTATTTAAAACTGAAAAAAATTTTTTTGCTATTGAATTATATCAGTTCTTTATATATTTTGGATATTAAACCCTATTGGATATATGATGTGCAACTATTTTCTCCCTTAGTAGGTTATCTTCTCATTTCATTGATTTTCCTTTCCTGTGCAGAAACTTTAAGTATGACGTAATTTCACTTTCACTTTTGTTACTTTTGATTTTGGTGTCAGATTTTAAAAAAATCAATACCAACACTGATGTCAAGAAGAGTACCACCTACGTTTTCTTCTAGGAACTTTACGGTTTCAGGCCTTACATTCAAGTCTTTGCTCCATTTTTAGTTAATTTTTGTGTATGGTATAAGGTAGTGGTCCAATTTGCCAAACTACATTTATTGAGGAGGTTTTCCTTTCCCCATTGTATGTTCTTGGCTCCACTGTTGTAAATTAATTGACCATATATTTGTGGAACTATTTCTGATTGCTTTGCCTTCATTTTACTTAGAACTCCGTGGGTTTCCTGAGCCTGGATGTTTGTTTCTCTCCCCAGGTTTAGAAAATTTTCAGTATTATATCTTAAAACAGGATTTCTGCTCCTTTTTTTCTGGGACCTATATAATGCAAGCCCTTTAATCTAGCTTAACTTTCTTTCCGGCTCTGATTGGATGAGCTCTACTGCCCTGACTTCACATTTACTGACCCTTTCTTTGCTTGATCTAGTCTGTTGCTGAACAGCTCTAATATAATTTTCAGTTAATGTGTTCTTCAGCTCTGTGACGTCTATTTGGTACCTTCTTGTATTTTCTATCATTTTGTTGAATTTCTCATTCGGTTCACACATCTTTTTATTCACCCATGCTGAACTTCTAAAAGCTCTCAGGTGATGCCGATATTATTGGTCCATGAACCTCATGTTAAACAGTAACGAGGCTTAGGGCATTACAAAGAATAGGGACCTGCTTGATCTGAAAATCTTTTTAGTAATTTTGCGTTGGTGATATTGTTTGGATTGGCGTCAAACCATAGATTCCCACCAAACCTCCACATTTCTCTCCTGTAAGAATGAAAATGGTAAGTTTCTGACAAGAAAATTCTTTTGAAATGGTGTCACGCAAAGATCTATTCCTTCATTTTCCTATCTCTTTGAAGTCTGTGAAAACCATGCTGGTTTTAGTCGAAGTAGAACTAAGACCACCTTCTCAGTTCTAACAACCTGGCTTCATGTATAATTCAACTTTACTCTTTTTATCCAACACATTTATGAGGCACCTGTCGTGGGTAGGGAATGTGTTCCATAAAAGCATGTGTGAAGGAATGATGGCAAAAACAGCCCTGGAATGTTTACAGGAGAATTATATGAGAGGTGGAATTATAAACGTGGCTGTAAAACACGTGCCACACCGTGAGAAATACTGTCTGCTGTCTGAGGAGTTTGGAGCTTCTTATGAATGCTGCTTTGTTGGGGTGGGGGAAGGGAGGCACCTAAAATGGTTTTTAAGTGGGAGTGTCATGATCAGAGTTACTCTTTAAAAAGATTATTCTGTCAGCAGTATAGTAATTGAGTTGGAAAGTCTGGAGAAAGAAATCTAGGTAACAAATTGTGCTGAGCAAAATGAAGGCAATGGAAATGGAGGTGATTCTATGGAAGTATGAGTCACATGGCTTCAGGAGTAGCACTCCTTGACTCTCAGGAGTAACAGGGAGCCAGCTGAGTCTCAGGTTTAAGGACTGAAAAACTAGGTAAGAGTTTGTTTTGAAGATGTTTTGTATGAGATGTTTGTGATGTATGCAAATATGTATGTTCATTAAGCAGGTGGGTATATAGATCTGTGACTTAAAACTTGAGCTGTACTGAACGCTATCCATTTGAAAGTCATCAGTACACAGGTGGTGCCTAGGAGTCACAAGTAGTATAACCTAAGGGGAGAGAAAGCATGAGATGGAGAAAAGGCTTAGGGCAGAACCTCAAGGGACACTAATTAAACTGCGGGAAGAGGAGAAAAACAGAACATAGAAAATGTATTCACAGAGACCAATATGGAGAAGGCAATGGCACCCCACTCCAATGTTCTTGCCTGGAGAATCCCAGGGACAAGGGAGCCTGGTGGGCTGCCGTCTATGGGGTCACACAGAGTTGGACACGACTGAAGTGATTTAGCAGAGACCAATAAAGGAGTTTCCAGAAAGGAAAGGGGGTCAGTGGTATCAAAATCAAAATGCATCAAAAAGAACAAAGAAGTGGCCAGGACCCAGTGGAACTTATAGGCTGCACTGGTGATCCTGGAAAGGGCTCTTTGAATGTGGCAGTTGGCACTGAAGTCAAACCAGCAATGAACTGAGATACAAACAAGAGAGGAGGAAATAGGGCTCTTAGACAGACACACTCCTTCAAGAATTCCTGATTGTGAGGATGTCAGCAAAATGGCAGGGTGGGTAGCTCTAAGTCCTCATTTGTACACAAACATCAAAAAGCTGCCAGAAACTGGCTAAACTAATCTTACAGGAATTCTACAAAAGTTAAAGGCCTATAGCAACTTAGAAATACCCAATAAAGAAAAATCCATCTTCAAAACACTAGGAAAAATTGTGGAGTTTTGAGAGAACACCCAGTGAAATCAGTGAAGGTGTGCATAGACAGGCACAGAGAAAGTGGATTCAAAGACTGGGAGGGATGTCTATTTTTTCCAGTGCCCAAACCCCAGCAAGGCAGTTTTGGTCTAGACATAGTGGCAGCAGCCCATTTTTCTTCCACCATCTCTAGGGAGCAGAGAAGATCCTAGTTGCAGTGTGCAATGTTCTAACCTATCAGAGCTACCTGAAGGACTGGTCTGTCTCTTCTAATTCAGGTGTCAAGTGCCATCCTCTACATGTGAAAGCTGCAAGGGGACTGTGGACTCCTGGGGCAAGAGATCACAGATGGAGACATGCAATAGGCTACCTAAGACCCTGAGGACAACCTGAGGTGAGACTATCTTGGAAATTAAGACGTTCAAGAGCAGCTGTATATAAAGAGGAATTCTGAAAGTCAGAAGCAGGCCCAGGTAAGACATAAGCTCAGAAAAGACCTCAGAAGACCTTACATTTTCATCTCAGGCTGATCCCTAGGTTCAGAGAACACCCAGCTAATCAGTGAAGGTATGCACAGGCACAGAGAAAGTGTATTCAAAGACTGGGAGGGATGTCTGTTTTTCTCAATGCCCAGTTTCCCGTAATAAGTCATAAGCACATCAAAGAAATAGGAAATCATGGCCCATTCAAGGAAGAAAGTAAAGTGGCAGAGCCAGCCCTAAAGAAACACAGCATCACATGTATTAAAGACTTTCACACAACTGTCATAAACATGTTCAGAGATCTAAAGCAAAAAATGAATAAAGAAAGGAAATCAGAAAAATGTTATGTGAACAAAATGAGGATATTGACAAAGTCAGAAATTATAAAAATAGATTTGGAGCTAAAAAATACTTATCTGAATTGAAAATTTCATGAGAAGAGTTCTACAGCAGGTTTGAAGAGACTGAAAAAACAATTAGCAAGCCTGAAAACAGTTCAATTGATGTTACTGAGTCTTAGGAGCTCAAAGAAAGAAAGTGAAGAAAATGGGACCAATGTATACAGATTTTACCTATCTAACTCTATGAGTCCTAGAAGGAGGAGAGAGAGAAAGAGGCAGAGAAGTCATTTGAAGAAATAATTGCTGAAAAATCCCCAAATTTGATGAAAACTACAAACCTGAGACATTATAATCAAATTGTCTTACAAAGAATTTTGAAATCGACAAGATAGACTCATCAGGTATAAGAGATCCTCTCAACAAGCTTAGCAGATGATTTCTCAGCAGAAGCCCTGCAGGCTGAAGGTAATAGAGTTATATCTTTAAAGTGCTGAAAGAAAAAAAAAATGTACTTAGAATTCTATATCCAGTGCAACTGTCATTTAAAAATGAGGATAAACGTAAGATTTTCCCAAATAAGATCAGAGGAAGTTCATTAACCACTATACTTGACAGTAAGATACATGAGAGACCCTTAGGTTAAAATGAAAAGATGTGAGATAATAGCTCTAAACCATATGACATGGCCAGCAAATATAAATACATGCTGAAATATAAAAATTGGTATTATACTTTTGTTATGTAACTACACTTTTTATTTTCTATAGGATTTAAATGACAAAATGCATTAAAATGATTATAACTCTGTTAGTTGATGTACAGTGTATAAAGATGTAACTTTTATATTATTAACATAAAGGGGAAAGGTTCTATAGGAATAGTTTGTGTGTGCTTGATGTTGCTATAAATAAAAACTAGATTGTTATAACTTTAGAATGTTATATGTAAGTCCAAGAGCAACCACAAATTAAATATTTGTAGACTGTATTCCAACAACAAAAAAAGGAGTAAAAAACATCACCTAAACACAAAGGCAGTAATGAAAGTAATGAGCAGGAGAAGCTATAAGACACCTAAACCAAATAACAGTGGCAAAAGTGAGTCCGTCCTTATCAATAATTATTTTAAATGGAGGAAAAAAAGTCTCCAATCAAAAGGCACAGATTGGCAATCTATCTACAAGTGACTCACTTTTTAATATAATTTAAAAATTACAGTGTTGTGCTTCTGGTATATAGCAAAATGATTCATATATGTGTTGTATATATATCTTTCGTATTTTCATCATAGGTTGTTACAAGATATTGAATATAGCTCCTGCTATAGGTCCTTCTTGTTTATCTATTTTAAAAATTAATTAAAATTTTTATTTATATTGGATATGGGCTTTCCTGGTGGCTCAGATGGTAAAGAATCTGCCTGCAATGTAGGAGACCCAGGTTCAATCCCTGCAGAAGGGAATGACTACCCACTCTAGTATTCTTGCCTGGAGAATTCCATGGACAGAGAAACCCGGTGGGCTACAGTCCATGATTGCAAAGAGTCAGACACGACTGAGTGACTAACACTTTCATTTTCATTCGTTTTCAGAAGGAGAAGAGAGAGGAAAGGGTTACAAATATATTTGGTGAAATTATGGCTGAAAAATTCCTGAAATTGAAGAAATTCCCACACAAATGAACCCAAAGAGATCCACATCAAGACACATCATCTGAAGCAATAAAACAACAGAGATGGACTTGGAGGGTATTATGCTAAGTGAAATAAGTCAGAGAGAGATGAATACTGTATGATATCACTCATATGTGGAATCTGAAAAATATAAGAAAATAGTGAATATAACAAAAAAGAAACAGACTCACAGATTTACAGAGCAAACTACTGATTACTAGTCAGATGAGTGAAGGGGAAGGGACAAAATGGTAGGGAATTTAGAGATAGTAACTATTATGCAAAATAAGCTATGAGACTAGATTGTATAATGCAGAGAATATAGCCAGTGTTTTGTGATAAATATCAATGGAGTATAGCCTTTGGAAGTTGTGAATCACTATTATACATCTGTAACTTTATATAATATTGTGCAGCAACTATATATTTCACATTCATATGACTGATTAACAATGTTGTGTTTCAGGTGTACAGCAAAGTGATTCAGCAATGCATATACATTTATCTATCCTTTTTCAAATTCTTTTCCCGTTTAGGTTATTACAGAGCACTGAACAGAGTTCCCTGTGCTATACAGTGGGTCCTGTTGGTTATCTATTTATTACTTTTTACAACTGGAGTATAATTGGCTTCACTAGTGGCTCAGACGGTAAAGCGTCTGTCTGCAGTGCAGGAGACCTGGTTCGATCCCTGGGTTGGGAAGATCCCCTGGAGAAGGAAATGGCAGCCCACTCCAGTATTCTTGCCTGGAAAATCCCATAGACCGTGGAGCCTGGTAGGTTACCGTCCATGGGGTCGCAAAGAGTCGGACACGACTGAGCGACTTCACTTTCACCTTCTTTCATAATTGCTTTACAATGTCATGTTAGTTTCTGCTATATAACAGTGTGAATCATATATATATATATATATATACACATACATCCCCTCCCTCCCACCCACCCTTCTAGGTCATCAGAGCCCTGAGCTGAGCTCCATGGTGATACAGTAGCTTCTCACTAGCTATCTGTTTTACACATGGTAGTGTTTATATGTCAATCCTACTGTCCCAGTTCATCTTACCATTGCTTTCCCTCTCTGTGTCCACAATGTCCGTTTCTCTATTCCTGCCCTGCAAATAGGTTCATCAGTACCATGTGTCTAGATTCCATATATGCGTTAATATATGATATTTGTTTTTCTCTTTCTGACTTACTCTAGGTCCATCCACATCACTACGAATGACCCAGTTTTGTTCTAGAGTAACGTTCTGGACTCCGAATATTGACGGCTGAGCAACGGCCCATTGTGCATGTGTACCACATCTTCTCTGTCCTCTGTAGACGGCCATCTGGGTTGCTTCCCTGCCCTGGCTATTTGAACAGTGCTGCAGTGAACACTGGGGTGCATGCATCTTCAAACTATGGTTTTCTCGGAGTGTATGCCCCGGAGTGTGATTGCTGGGCTGTATGGTTTTATTTTTAGTTTTGCAAGGAACCTTCATGCTGTTCTCCATAGAGGTTGTATCGATTTACATTCCCACCAAGAGGCTCCCTTTTTGTCACAGCTTCTCCAGCACTTACTGTTCATACTTTCTGATGATGGCCATTCTGCCCGGTGTGAGGTGAGGTCTCGTTGTTTAGATTCGCATTTCTCTATCAGCCAGCGATGCTGGCCATCTTTCCTTGCGTTTGTTGGCCATCTGGATGTCTTCTTTGGAGAAATGTCTATTCAGGTCTTCTGTCCATTTTTTGATCGGGTTGTTTGTTTTTGTGATTCTGAGCTGCATGAGCTGTTTGTATATTTTGGACATTAATCCTTTATCAATTGCTTCATTTGCAAATATTTTCTCCCATTCTGAGGGTTATTTTTGTCTTGTTTAATTAGGTCTCATTTGTTTGTTTTTATTTTCATTACTCTAGAAGGTGGTCAAAAAGAATCTTGCTATTATTTATGTCAGAAAGTATTCTAGCTATGTTTTCCTCTAAGAGTTTTATAGTTTCTGGCCTACATTTAGGTCTTTAGGCCATTTTGAGTTACTTTTGTATGGTGTTAGGAAGTGTTCTAATTTTATTTTTTCACATGTAGCTGTCTGGTTTTCCCAGCACCACTTATTGAAGAAGCTGTCTTGTCTCCATTGTATATTCTTGCCTCCTTTGTCAAAGGTAAGGTGCCCTTGGGTGCTTGGGTTTATCTTTGGGCTTTCTATCGTGTTCCACTGATCTACATTTCTGTTTTTGTGCCAGTACCATACTATCTTAATTACCGTAGCTTTGTAGTATAGTGTGAAGTCAGGGAGCTTGATTCCTCCAGCTCTGTTTTTCAAGACTGCTTTGACTATTTGAGGTCTTTTCTGTTTCCATATAAACTGTAAAAAATTTTTTGTTCTAGTTCTGTGAAAAGTGCCATTGGTAATTTGATAGGGGTTACATTGAATCTGTAGATTGCTTCGGGTAGTACAGTCATTTTCATAATATTGATTTTTCCATCTAAGAACATGCTATATCTCTGTGTCATTTTTCTTACAGTTTTCATCTTTTTTATAGTTTCCTGCATACAAGTCTTTTGTCTCTTTAGGTAGGTTTATTCCTAAGTATTTTATTCTTTGAGTTGCAACGGTGAATAGGATTGTTTCCCTAATTTCTCTGATTTTTTTTGTTGTTAGTGTATAGGAACTTTGTATTCTGCAGCTTTACTAAATTCATTAATTAGCTCTAGTACTTTTCTGGTGACATCTTTAGGATTTTCTATGTATAGTATGTTACCTGCAAACAAACAGTGACAGTTTCAAAAAACTGAAAACATTTCCCTTAAGATCACAAAGAAGGCAAGGATGTCTTCTCTTGCCACTTCTATTCAACATGGTTTTTGAAGTCTAGCCATGGCACTCAGAGAAGAAAAAGAAATGAATTCAAATAGGAAAAGAAGTAAGATTGTCACTGTTTGCAGATCTACAAGGCAAGCTGCTAAGATTCAATGCAGTCCCTATCAAATTACATTGCAATGGCCTTTTTCACAAAACTAGAACAAAAAAATCTTAAAATTTGCATAAAGACACAAAAGACCCTGAATAGCTGAAGTAGTCTTTAGAAAGAAAAAAAGAGTTGGAGGAATCAGGCTTCCTGTTTTCAGATTATACTATTAATACAAAGGTACACAGTACAAAAGAATACGGTACTGGTACAAAAACAAATATAGATCAATGGAATATAAAGCCCAGAAATAAACCCATGCACCTATGGTTGATTAATCAATGACAAAGGAGGCAAGATTATACAATGGAGAAGTGACAGCCTCTTCTATAAATGGTACTGGACAGTTACATGTGAAAAAAAAGCTTGGATACTATAAAACTCTTAGGCAGAATCATCTATGTTTTCCTCTAACATAAACTGCAGCAATATCTTTTTGGATCTACCTTCAGTGAAAATAAAAATGTGCTCTGCTGTGCTTAGTCATGTCCGACTTCTTTGCGACCCCATGGACTGTAGCCCACTCTGTCCATTGGGATTCTCCAGGCAAGAATACTGGAGTGAGTAGCCATTCTCTTCTTCAGGGGATCTTCCCAACCCAGGGATCAAACCCAGGTCTCCCACATTGTAGCAATTCTTTACCATCAAAGCCACCAGGGAAGCCCAATAAATGGGAACTAATTAATGCTTTTGTGCAGCAAAGAAAACCATAGCCAAAATGAAAACACAACCCATAGAATGAGAGGAAATATTTGTAAACAATGCATCCAGCAAGGGATTCATCTCCAAAACACACAAAAATAAACAACTCAATCAAAAAACTGACAGCTCTAATTAGACATTGCTCCACAGAAGAAATACAGCTGGCCAAAAAGCACATGAAAAGATGCTCAACACTACTAATTATTACAGAAGTGCAAATCTACAATGAGCTGTCACTTTAGCAGAATGATTATCATCATAAAATCTACAGAAAATAAATGCTGGAGAGGGTGTGGAAGAAAGAAAGCTTCCTATACTGTTGGTGGGAATGTAAACTAGTACAAGCACTATAGTATGGGGATTTCTTAAAAAACTAGAAGTAGAACCACCATATTACACTGTAACCCCATACCTGGCCATATATTTGTAGAAAACCATAGCTCAAAAAATACATATATCCCATTGTTCACTGCAGCAGTACTTACAGTCGCCAAGACATAGAAGCATGATGAATGTCCACTGACAAAGGAATGGATTAAAAAGAAGGAAATAATATCATCTGTGGCAACATGAATGGACCTAGAGATGATCATACTAAATGAAGTAAGTCAGAGACAGAAATACAAATATTATGATATTGCTTGCTGTGGAATCTAAAAAAGATACAAAATGAACTTATTTTCAAAACAGCCTCATAGACTTCACAGGCAAACTTATGTGTATCAAAGGGGAAAGGTGGGGGAGATAAATTAGGAGACTGGGATTAACATATACAGACCATATATAAAATAGATAAGCAACAAGGACCTATTGTATAGCGCAGGGAGCTCTACTCGATATTCTGCAATAACCTATATGGGAAAAGAACTTGAAAAAGAGTGGATGTGTGTGTGTTTGTAAATATATATAACTGAATCACTTTCTGTACACCTGAACTAACATAACATTGTAAATCAACTATTCTGCAATATAAAATAAAAAGGAAGATTTCAAAGAACCTAACCTTAGGCCTTAAGGAACTAAAATAAGAAGGGCAAACTAAATCCAAAGCTAGCAGAAGGAGGGAAATGATAAAGACTAGTATGGAGATAAGGAATAGAGAAAATCAGTGAAGTCAAATGTTTGCTCTCTCTAAAGATCTACAAAATAGACAACTTTTAGCTACACTGACTACAAAAAAGAGGACTCAGTATTAAAATCTGAAATGGAAGTGGTAACAACATTACTACTGATTTTATAGAAATAAAGATTAAAAGAGTACTATGAACTGTACACCAACAAATTGGATAACCTAGGTGTAGTGGAGAATTTTCTAGAAACATATAACCCACCAAGAGTGAATCATGAAGTAAAAGTATGACTAGTAAAGAGATTGAATCAGTAATTAAAGACCTCCCAACAAAGAGAAGCCCTGTACCAGAAAGCTTCACTGGTAATTCTACCCGGTATTAAAATAATTCATACCAATTCTTGTCAGACTCTTCAAGAAAACTGAAGGGCAAGGAACACTAACACTGCCTAATTCATTCTATGAGGCCAGTATACCAAAAGACTACAATAAAACTAAAGAACAATATCCCTTCTGACTATTGATGATGAAATCCTGAGCAAAATACTAGCTAACCAAATTTAGCATAATAAAAGGATTATATGCCACAAAGTCATAGGATTTATTTTTGGAATGAAAGGATGATTCAACATATGAAAATCAGTCACTGTTCTATAATACCGCATTAGCATAATGAAGAGAAAAAGCACATGACAAAATCCAACAGCTTTTCATAATAAAACAAAAAAAACTAGGAGTAGAAAGAAACTACCTTAAGATAATAAAGACCTAACAACTAACATCATCCTCAATACTAAAGACTAAAAACTCTTCCCCTAAGATGAACAAGAATGCAATATTTAGCATTCTTGTACATATTATTGGAAGTTCAGAGCAATTAGGCAAGAAAAAAGAAAACCATGCAAGTTGGAAAGGTGAAGCAAAATGACCTCTGTTCAGTTTACAAAGATACATAAAAACTCTTAAAATCCCAATAAATGAATTCAAAGTTGAAATACAAAAATCAACATTTAAAAACCAGGTGCATTTCTATACATGATTGATGAACAATCTCAAAAGGACATTAAGAGAACAATCCCATTTATAATAGCACTAAGAAGAATAAAATACCTAAGAATAAATCAAGAAGTGAAAGACTTATACATGGAAAACTAGAAAAAGAAATTAGTCACATAGCTGGAACAATCTGCAAAAAAAAACAACAAAGCTGGAGGTTTTATACTTCATAATTTCAAAACTTACTATAAATTTGGAGTAGTCAACACAGTGTAGTTCTAGCTTGCAGAAAGATATATAGACCAATGGAATGGAATAGAGAGCCTAGAAACAAATTCTTGCATATATGGTCAGATGAAGTATGCCAAGAGCTTTCAATGGGGAAAGGACAGTCTTTTTGACAAATGGTTCTGACAAAACTGAATATCCACATAAAAAAGAATGAAGTTGGAGCCTTACTTTACACTATATAAAAATGAACTCAAAATGAATCACAGACTTTAAATGTAAGAGTTAAGTGTAAAACTGAAGAAAACAGAGGAGGAAGAGCTTCATGTTACTGGATTTGGCAATCATTTCTTGAATATGACACTGAAAGCATAGGAGACAACAAAAATTAGATAAACTGGATATCATCAAAACTTAAAGCTCTTCTTTATTAAAGGACACTATCAGCAGAGTAAAAAGGCAACCTACAGAGTAGGAGAAAAATCTGATAAAGGATTAATATTCAGAAAACATCAAGAAGTACAATTCAACAAAACACAAAGCCTTAAACAGACATTTCTCTAAAGAAGATCTATAAATGGCCAACATACACATGAAACTATATTCAACATCCCTAGAAATTAGGGAAATGCAAAGCAAAACCACAATGAGATACTAATTCACATCCACTAGGATGTCTATTATTAAAAACCCAGAAAATAACAATCATTGAAAATGTGGAAAAACTGAAACTTTTGTGCACTGTTGGTGAGAATGTAAAATGATATAGCTGCTATAGAATACAGTATGGCAGTTCCTCAAAACTTAAACACAGAAGTACCATATGATTTAACAATTCCACTTCTGGGTATATACTCAAGAGAATGAAAGAAGACACTTGAATACATATTTATACATGCATATTCAAACTAGTGTTATTCATAATAGCCAAAAGATGGAACCAAATCCATTCATTCAATGACATGTATGCATAAACAAGATGTGCTGTATACTTAACACTGAACTATTATTCAGCCTTAAAAAGGAATGGAATTCTGATACATGCTGCAACATAGAGGAATCTTGAAAAGGTGAATAAAAATGACACAAGGCAGACACAAAGGGACAGATACTATATGATTTGACAAGTATAGTCAAATTCATAGAAATAGAGGAGAACAGTGGCAACCAGGGACTGGGAGGAAGGGAAAATGGGGAATTATTGTTTAATGGGTACAGAGTTTAGCTTGGGATGATGAAACGGTTTTGAGGATGCACAGTGGTGATAGTTGAACAACCACACAAATGTACTTAATGCCACTGAATTGAAAATACTGTTATGTATATTTTATCACAATAACTAAAAAAAGGATTTTCAGTTGTCAGTGTCAAGGGGATATTTTTATATTTTCCCTACCCTGTGTGTTTGTGAATAGTAGTGTTGCACTGGATCCTCAAAGCCTTACTCTTTATCTTCTGAGTTCACACTTTTTAGCATCACCTGCTCAAAAAGATGTGGTTGGCGAGACTTCGGTATTTTTGGCCATAGCAGGAGCAACAGTAACTGCCTGTAGACATAGTTACCTGACCTAAGAGGAGTGCTCTTACCTAATATCCTTTTCCTTCACTGGTTCATATCCTTCAAAGCTCCCTAAACATCTGATGAAACCTGGAGCCTCTTGATAAGAAATGTCAATAACCACAAAATTTAGGGTTCCAGTTAAAAATGGTGATATAGGAAAATCCTGAACTCACCTCCTCCCACAGATGTATTCAGTCTACAGCTACATATGGAAAAATTACTTCTAAAAAAATCCTAAAGGCCGCCTGAGTGACAACCACATATCACGCAAATGAGAAAACTACATCAAAGCAGGTAGGAAGAACTGAGACATAACCTTGCCATCAGTTCAGTTCAGTCGCTCAGTTGTGTCTGACTCTTTGCGACCCCATGAATCGCAGCACGCCAGGCTTCCCTGTCCATCACCAACTCCCGGAGTTCACTCAGACTCACGTCCATTGAGTCAGTGATGCCATCCAGCCATCTCATCCTCTGTCGTCCCCTTCTCCTCCTGCCCCCAATCCCTCCCAGCATCAGAGTCTTTTCCAATGAGTCAACTCTTTGCATGAGGTGGCCAAAGTACTGGACTTAATACTTAGAGCCTCTCCCTAAGGAGCGAAGAGTTCAGACTCCACACTGGACACCTTAACTTTTGGAACCTGTATCTGAGAGATGAGCCCCCCAAACATCTAACTTGAAACACTAACGGGGCTCACGGCTTACATCCCAGAACTCTGAGATAGCTGGTCATACTCAAAGAGAAGGAAACTCACCTGCTTATATTAAAGCATTGGCCTGAAAGCAGACATCTCACTTAAAACACAAATCTAGAAACCTGCTGGAGCATTCTCCAGGTCTGAGACTCACGGGTACCATTGTCACACAGTCCTTTTGCCATCCTCCAGAGTACCAGTGTCTCCTAGAAGGGAGTTTTCACATGCATTTGG
Source organism: Ovis aries (assembly GCF_016772045.2). Classification (NCBI taxonomy): domain Eukaryota; kingdom Metazoa; phylum Chordata; class Mammalia; order Artiodactyla; family Bovidae; genus Ovis; species Ovis aries. The sequence goes on along the minus strand of NC_056055.1, from coordinate 87,480,341 downwards.
TGCCTTAGTCTTTGTGGCTGCTGCCCAGAGGAGGCCTTTTGACTGCTTGGTCTGGAGGCTAGGGGAGTTTGAATTCTTGGTCTCAAGGGGGTGTAATAATCAGCAAGGAGTCCACAGCCCTCTCTGTGGTCCTGATTTTTTTCAGTTGCTACTAGGAGACATCACTACATAGCCAACTCTGGAAGCCAGTGACAGTGAGGCCTTATGCTTCAGATTTTTAAACAGCTATCACCTCCTCCTAGGGCTCAGGAGGAGGTAAAAAACACAGAAGCTTGGTATTTCTGTGAAGGTGGCCTTTTAGCTAATCATCATGACTATAGCCTGACTGGTAGACTTCTAATTAAATTTGCATCTAAAGACTGACTGTTAATGTATGGCAGAACCAATACAATATTGTAAAGTAATTAGCCTCCAATTAAATAAATTTATGTTAAAAAAAAATAAAGACTGACTGTAATATTCTAGAGACTTTACAGAGACTTCAGAGGGTAGGCACTAAACTTGCACCCTCCCTCTGCTGTGCTCCAGAGCACATGTTTTCTGGATTAGAACTTTACATGCAGCTGGCTCCCTGATTTTTATGTCTAGTGTCCTAGTTTTTGCAGTGGCCATGCCAGGGATGCCCCTTGATTGCCTGACTTGGGTGGTTAGGGAGCTTGCATTCCTGTGTACCATGGGACTGTGGCAATCAGATACCTAGTTCTTGGCAGGCTACCACCCCTAGGGCACTGTGCAGACAGCAAGCTGTGGCACATCCCTTTGGTTTTCTGTTTGTACTGGAACTCTGGCTTGAGGGGCAGGCTCCAGGTTTGGCACATATCTAGTGGACTACAAGACTTTTCTCAAGGAACGTAGGGTGTGGATGCTGTCTTTGGACAGTCCCTCTGCATTGCTCCAGTATCTCCCAGGAAAGAGCTTATACTCTCATCTAGAGCTTCAATAGGACCTCCCTGCTGGCTCAGACAGTACAGCGTCTGCCTACAATGAGGGAGACCCAGGTTCGATCCCTGGGGCAACTGCTGTTCAATGAATACTACCCCATCACCTGGCCAGTGGAGCTTACACTTTCAGTCCCATAAGACTATATATATCTGTGTATGCTGGAAGTCAAGTTCTCTTGCAGCAGCTTTTAACACATGTATACCCATGGCTGATTCATGTCAATGTATGGCAAAAGCCACTACAATATTGTAATTAGCCTCCAATTAAAATAAATAAATTAATTTAAAAAAGATAACAATATGAACCTAGATGCTGAGAAATCTCCTTAGGGACACTGACAGGTCTTGGCATATCCTCAACCACTGGGAGCTTTTAAAAATATAATAGGCTGCTTGGACAAGCACAAAGGTTTGGGTGATAACAGAACTGAGACAGGGTTGAAATACAAGGTTCACTTCTACATGAGCCACTCTTTCAAGACTGGGGGAGATGGCTGTTTCATCTAAAGCATGGAAACCAACAGAGAGTTATGCAAAATGAAGAAATGTGTTCCAGATTAAAGACAAACTCTTCAGGGTACAGTGGGGTGGGAGGAAAACCTCAGTGAAATAGTGCTGTTATTTACCTGAAAAAGAGTTCACCCTAACCACAAAACTAGGGTGAAAAATGGGTAAATACAGTGAGAACTTCAACAAAGAGTTTGAAAATATAAAAAAAAGTACCATAAAAGTCACAGAGCTGAAGAAAACAATTGTTGAACTGAAAAATACACTAGTGGGTTTCAAGAGCAGACTAGATGGAGCAGAAGAAAGTGTCAGTCAACTCAAAGACAAGGAACTCACCCAACTTGTCCAACTAGAGCAGCCCTGCTCCCATCCCCGTCCCCCCCCCCCCCCCCCAGGAAGAAAAACAAGTGAAGACGGCCTAAGGGGCTTGTGGGAAAACATCAAACACACTAACATTCAGATCACAGGGACCACAGGAAAGGAGATAGAAGCAGAAAACCTATTTGAAGAAACAATGGCTAAAAGCTTCCTAACCTGTGAGAGGAAATGGAAATCTAATTCCAGAAAGCCCAGAGTGTAAAAATAAGCCCTAAGGAGACATTAGAGTTAAACACATAATTAAAATGTCAAAAGTTGAAGACAAGGAGAGAATTTCAAAAGCAACACGAGAAAAACAACTTGTTAGGTACAGGGAACCCCCATTAGACTATAAGCAAATTTTTTTCAGCAGAATGGGTAGGCTAGAAGAGAGAAGCACAGTATATTTGAAATGCTGAAAGAAAAAAAAAAAAAAAAACTTTCCACCAGAAGCTATTCTACCCAGAAAAGTTATCATTCAGAATTGAAGGAGAGAGAAGTTTTTCAGATAAGCAAACGTCAAAGGAGTTCATCACTACTAAACTGGCCTTACAAGAAATGTTAAAGGGACTTTTTTTAAGCTGAAGAGAAAGGGCACTAATAAGTAACAAGAAAACATCAGCCTCAATGGAAAGGGAAACATATAGCATATGTAGTGGGTTAGTCACTTATAACGCTAGTATGAAGGTAAGGATACAAATGTGGCAAAGTTAACTGTGATTACAGGAATTAAGGATACACAAGATAGAAAGACACAAAATGTGACATTAAAATCATAAAACATGGCGAAAGGGGTAAGACTAAAAATTTTGAGCTTTAGAATAGCTCAAATTTCGAACAAACAAGTTTTTTATCGATCTAAAATAGACTGTTAGGGATATACTCTATAATATGTTAGCTTCATAGTAACCAGAAAGGAAAAATATAGTCACAAAAAATAAAAGAATATATCATTTAAGAAAGCCATCAAATCACAAAGGAAGAGAGCAGGAGCAGAAAAAGGAACAGAGGAACTACAAAAGTCAGAAAACATTAGCAAATGGCAATAGGTACATACCTACCAATGTATCTTTAAATGTAAATAGACTAAATTTGCAATTCAAAAGACAAAATAGTTGAATGGAATAGTTGAATAATGAATTTAAAAAAAAAAACATGTATACACTGCCTACAAGAGACTCCCTTCTAGATGGAAGAATACACAAACTGAAAACAAAAAGATGGAAAAAGATGTTTCATGCACGTGGATCCCAAAAGAAACTGGAGGTAGCTATACTTATATGACAGTCTTTGTTAAAAAGGTGTAAATTATCTGGTATAAGAGACTAAGACGTAATGATAAATGGTTCAGTCCACAAGAGGGTATAACGTTTATAAATATTTATGCTCCCCTATGCTGCTGCTAAGTCGCCTCAGTCATGTCCGACTCTGTGCGACCCCAGAGACAGCAGCCCACCAGGCTCCCCTGTCCCTGGGATTCTCCAGGCAAGAACACTGGAGTGGGTTGCCATTTCCTTCTCCAATGCATGAAAGTGAAAAGTAAAAGTGAAGTCGCTCAGTCGTGTCAGACTCCTAGCGACCCCATGGACTGCAGCCTTCCAGGCTCCTCCGTCCATGGGATTTTCCAGGCAAGAGTACTGGATTGGGGTGCCACTGCTTTCTCCTATAGGAGCACTTAAATATATAAAGTCAACTATTAACACACCTAACAGGAGAAACAGCAATACAAAAATAGTAGGGGGCTTTAACTTCCTACTTATATCAATGGATAGCTCATCCACACAGAGAATCAATAAAGAAACATCAGGCTTAAACAGTATTTAAGACCTGATGAATTTGACATTACATCCAATAGCAATGGAACACACATTCTTCTTAGGTGAACATGGAACCTCCTAGGACAGATCACGTGATATGCCACAAAACAAATCTTAAGATTTAGGGACATTGACAGGTCTTGGACATTGACATCCTTATAGACTGAAATCATATCAAGCATAATCTCTGACCAAAAGAGCATCAAGTTAGAAATCAAATTCAAGAAGAAAACTGGAGAATTTGCAAACAGGTATAGATTATACATTATACCAAACAATCAATGGGTCAAAGGAGAAATATCTTGAGACAAATGAAAATGGGAATATTACATACCAAAACTTTTAGGGTACAGCAAAAACACTTCTAAGAGGGAAGCTCATAGTGATAAAAGACTACCTCAAGAAATAAGAAAAGTCTCAAATAACCTAACTTTATATTTCTTTCAAGAAGTATAAAAAGAAGGATAAATGAAGGTCAAAATTAGTAGGAGGGAGAAAAATTACAAAAATTAGGGCAGAAATAGAGATTAAAAATACATAGAAAAGACAGTCTTCAGAATGGGAGAAAATAATAGCAAATGAAGCAACTGACAAAGCATTAATCTCAAAAATATACAAATAGCTCATGCAGCTCAATTCCAGAAAAATAAATGACCCAATCAAAAAATGGGCCAAAGAACTAAACAGACATTTCTCCAAAGAAGACATACAAATGGCAAACAAACACAGGAAAAGATGCTCAACATCACTCATTATCAGAAAAATGCAAATCAAAACTGCAATGAGGTACCATCTCACACTGGTCAGAATGGCTACTATCAAAAAGTCTACAAACAATAAATGCTAGAGAGGGTATGGAGAAAAGGGAACCCTCTTACACTGTTGGTGGGAATGCAAACTAGTACAGCCACTATGGAGAACAGTGTGGAGATTCCTTAAAAAACTGGAAATAGAACTGCCTTATGACCCAGCAATCACTGCTGGGCATACACACTGAGGAAACCAGAATTGAAAGAGACACGTGTACCCCAATGTTCATTGCAGCACTGTTTATGATAGCCAGGACATGGAAGCAACCTAGATGTCCATCAGCAGACGAATGGATAAGAAAGCTGTGGTACATATACACAATAGAGTATTACTCAGCTATTAAAAAGCATGCATTTGAACCAGTTCTACTGAGGTGGATGAAACTGGAGCCTATTATACTGAGTGAAGTAAGTCAGAAAGAAAAACACCAATACAGCATATTAACGCATATATATGGAATTTAGAAAGATGGTAATGATGACCCTATATGTAAGACAGCAAAAGAGACACAGACGTAAAGAACAGACTTTTGGACTCTGTGGGAGAAGTGGGATGATTTGAGAGAAGAGCATTGAAACATGTATATTACCATATGTGAAGCAGATCGTCAGTCCAGGTTCTATGCATGAGACAGGGTGCTCAGGGCTGGTGCACTGGGATGACCCTGAGGGATGGGATGGGGAGGGAGGTGAGAGGAGGGTTCAGGATAGGGAACACATGTATACCCATGGCTGATTGATGTCAATGTATGGCAAAAACCACTACAATATTGTAAAATAATTAGCCTCCAATTAAAACAAATAAATTAATTTTTTTAAAAAGCCATAGAAAAGATCAATGAAACCAACAGTTGCTTCTTTGAAATTATGAACAAAATTGACAAGCCTTTGCCAGACAAAGGATCATAGAGACTACTCTGAACAATTATACACCAATAAATTAGACAACCTAGAAGAAATGGATAAATTCCTAGAAATATACAACCTATCCAAACTGAATCATGATGAAATAGAAAATCTGAACAGACCAATAAAAGTTAGAAGATTGAGTCAGTAATCAAAAATCACCCTACAAGCAAATATCCAGGACCAGACAGCTTCACTTATGAATTCTTCGAAGCATTCAAAGAAGAATTAACATCAATCCGTCTCAAATTTCTCCAAAAAATACAAGAGGAGGGAACTTCTCTAAACTCATTTAATGAGGCCAGCATTGCCCTGAAACTAAAAACCAGACCCTCCTCAGCACTCCACGAACAGTATGAAGAGGTAAAGAGATATGACACTGAAAGATGAACTCCCCAGGTCGGTAGGTCTCCAGTACGCTACTGGAGAAGAGTGGAGAAATAGCTCCAGAAGGAACAAAGAGACTGAGCCGGAGTGGAAACAACGTACAGTTGTGGATGTATCTGGTGGTGAAAGTAAAGCCTGATGCAGTAAAGAACAATATGGCATAGGAACCTGGAATGTTAGGTCCATGAATCAAGGTAAATTGGAAGCGGTCAAACATGAGATGGCAAGAGTGAACATCAGCATTTTAGTAATCAGTGAACTAAAAATGGATGGGAATGGGTGAATTTAATTCAGATGACCACTATATCACTACGGTGGGCAAGAATCCCTTCGAAGAAAAGGAGTAGCCCTCATAGTCAACAGAAGAGTCTGAAATGCAGTACTTGCATACAATCTCTAAAACAACAGAATGATCTCGGTTTGTTTCCAAGGCAAACCAACATCACAGTAATCCAAGTCTATGTTCCAACCACTAATGACAAAGAAGCTGAATGGTTTTATGACGACCTACAAGATCTTCTAGAACTAACACCAAAAAAAAAAAAAAAAAAAAAGTTCTTTTCATCATAGGGGACTGGAATCCAAAAGTAGGAAGTCAAGAGATCCAGGAGTAACAGGCAGATTGGGCCTTGGTGTACAAAATGAAGCAAGGCAAAGACTAGTAGGTTTTGCCAAGAGAACGCACTGGTCATAGCAAACACCCTCTTTCCAGCAACACAAGAGATGACTCTACACATGGACATCACCAGATGGTCAATACCCAATCAGATTAATTATATTCTTTGCAGCTAAAAATGGAGAAGCTCTATACAGTGAGCAAATACAAGGCCAGGAGCTGACTGTGGCTCACATCATGACTCCTTATTGCCAAATTCAGACTTAATTGAATAAAGCAGGAAAAACCACTAGGCCGTCCAGGTATGACCTAAATCAAATCACTTACAATTATAAGGGGGTGACAAATAGATTCAAGGGATCAGATCTGATAGAGTGCCTGAAGAACTAAGGACAGAAGTTTGTAACGTTATACAGGAGGTGGTGGTCAAAACCATCCCCAAGAAAAAGAATTGCAAAAAGGCAAAATGGGTTGTCTGAGGAGGCCTTACAAATAGCTCAGAAAAGAAGAGAAGCAAAAGGCAAAGGAGAAAAGGAAATATATATCCATCTGAATGCAGAGTTCGAAGAATGGCAATGAGAGATAAGAAAGCCTTCCTCAGTGATCAATGCAAAGAAATAGAGGAAACAATAGAATGGGAAAGACTAGAGATCTCTTCAAGAAAATTAGAGATACCAAGGGAACATTTCATGCAAAGATGGGCACAATAAAGGACAGAAACGGTATGGACCTAACAGAATCAGATGATACTAAGAAGAGGTGGTAAGAATACAGAGAACAACTATCAAAAAAGATCTTAATGATCTGAATAACCTTGATGGTGTGATCACTCACCTAGAGCCAGACATCCTGGAGTGTGAAGTCAAGTTGGCCTTAGGAAGCATCACTGAACAAAGCTAGTGGAGGTGATGGAATTCCAGTTGAGCTATTTCAAATCCTAAAATATGATGGTGTGAAAGTGCTACACTCAATATGCCAGCACATTTAGAAAACTCAGTAGTGGCCACAGGACTGGAAAAGGCCAGTTTTCATTCCAATCCCAAAGAAGGGCAATGCCAAAGAATGTTCAAAGTACCCCACAATTGCTCTCATTTCACATGCTAGCCAGATTATGCTCAAAATTCTTCAAGCTAGGCTTCAACATGAACTGGAAACTTCCAGATGTTCAAGCTGGATTTAGAAAAGGTAGAGGAACCAGAGATCAAATTGTCAACATCCTTTGGATCATAGAAAATCATGAGAATTCCAGAAATTCCAGAAAAGTTCTGCTTCATTGACTACACTAAAGCCTTTGTGTGGATCACAACAAATTGTAGAAAATTCTTAAAGAGATGGACTACCTCTTAAAGAGATGGTCTGGAATGCCAGACCACCTGACCTGCCTCCTGTGAAACCTGTATGCAGGTCAAGAAGCAACAGTTAGAATCAGACATGGAACAATGGACTAGTTCAAAATTGGGAAAGGAGTATGTAAAGGCTGTATGTTGTCACCCTGCTTATTTAACTTATGTGCTGAGTATATTATGTGAAATGCCAGGCTGGATGAAGCACAAGCTGGAATCAAGATTGCCAGGAGAAATATCAATAACCTCAGATATGCAGATGACACCACTTATGGCAGAAAGTAAAGAGGAACTAAAGAGTTTCTTGATGAAAGTGAAAGAGGAGAGTGAAAAAGCTGACTTAAAACTTAACACTCAAAAAACAAAGATCATGGCATCCGGCTCCATCACTTTGTGGCAAACAGATGGGAAACAATGATATTCTTTATTTTCTTGGGCTCTAAAATCAATGTGGATGGTGACTGAAGACACAAAATTAAGATGCTTGCTCCTTGGAAGAAAAGCTGACAAACCTAGACAGCCTGTTAAATAGCAGAGACATTACTTTGCTGACAAAGGTCTGTCTACTCAAAACTATGGTTTTTCCATTAGTCATGTACAGATCTGAGAACTGGACCATAAGGAAGAGTGAGCACTGAAGAATTGATGTTTTTGAGCAGTGGTGTTGGAAAAGATTGCTGAGAGTCCCTTGGACTGTAAAGAGATCAAACCAGTCAATCCTAAAGAGAATCAACCCTCAATATTCATTGGAAGGACTGATGCTAAAGCTGAAACTCCAATACTTTGGCCACATGATGCAAAGAAGCAACTCATTGGAAAAGACCTTGGTGCTGGGAAAGATTGAAGGCAAGAGGAGAAGGGGATGACAGAGGACCAGATGGTTGGCTGGTATCACTGACTCAATGGACATGAATTTGAACAAACTCTGGGAGATAGTGAAGGACAGGGAAACATGGCGTGTTGCAGTTCATGGCGTTGCAAAGACTCAGACACAACTGAGTGACTGATCAATAGCAACAAAAAAACAGACAAGGATGACACAAAAAAGAAAATTATAGACCCATATTCTTGATGAACATGGAAGCAAAAATCCTCAAAAAACTATTAGCAAACCAAGTTCAACAGTATTACAGTAAAAGGATCAAGTGAGATTTAGTACAGAGATGCAATGATGGTTCAATATCCACAAAGCAATCAATGTAATACATTAAAAAGAAGGATACGTACCATGATCATCTTAATAGAAAAAGCATTTGGCAAAATTCAATATCTGTTTGTGATAAAAATTCTCAACAAAGTGTACGTAGATGGAAACTACCTTAACATAATAAAGGTCACAGATGACAACTAACATTATACTCTGAAAAAAGCCGAAAGCTTTTCCCCTAACATCAAGATCAAGACAAGGATGCTCACTCTTGCCATTCCTATTCAACCATTATATCAACCATTCCTATTTGCCATCATATTATAAGCCTTTGCAGGAATAATTAGGCAAGAAGAAAAAGGCATCCAGATTGCAAGGAAAGAAGTAAAACCGTCAGTTTTTGCAGATGACATACTATTTATAGAAAATCCTAAAGACTCCACCAAAAAAATTCATTAGAACTAATAAATTCATCAAATTTGCAGAATACAAAATCAACATACTTTGTATTTCTATAGATTAATAACAAACTATCAGAAAGGGAAATTAAGAAAACAGTTGCACCAAAAAGAATAAAATACCCCAAAATAAATTTAATGAAAGAGATGAAAGACCTATACACTGAAAATTGTAAGACATTGATGAAAGAATTGAAGATGACAAAAGTAAATTGAAAGAATCAATATTGTTAAAATGTCCACATTATTTAAAGAAATCTACAGATTCACTACCAACTCTATCAGAATTCCAATGGGACTTTTAACAGAAACAATAAATAATTCTAAAATGTGTATGAAATCACAAAAGACTCCAAATAGCCAAGGCACTCTTTAGAACTAAAAATCTGGAGGCATCACTGATTTTAAATTATATTACAAAATTACAGCAATCAACACAGAATAGTTTTCCATAAAAACAGATACACAGATCAGTAGAAAAGAATAGCCCAGAAGTAAACCCATGCATATATGGTCAATTAATTTACAACAAAGGAGCCAGGAATATACAGTGAGGAAAAGATAGTCTCTTCAATTAATGCTGGAAAAATGTGACAGTCACATGCAAAAGAATGAAACTGGACCACTACTTTATTCCATCCACAAAAATTAACTCAAAATGGATAAAAGACTTGACAGAAGGCCTGAAACCAGAAAACTCCTAGAAGAAAACATAGGTGGTAAGTTCCTTGTCATTGACTTTGGGATGATTATTTTTAAAACAAAGAAGTGGGACTACATTAAATCCAGACACTTCTGCACAGCAAAGAAGTCCTTCAATTAAATGAGAAGGCAACTTGCTGAATGGGAGAAAATATCTGCAAATTATATTTCTGATAAAGGTTTAATATCCAAAACATATAAGGAACTCATATAACTCAATAGAAAAAAAAGCAATTTAAAAAAGGGCAGAGGATCTTGATAGATGGTTCTTTTGAAGAAGACATACAAATGGCAAACAGGTACATGATAAAAAGAAAGATACTCAACATCACTAATCATCAGAGAAATGCATATCAAAGCCACAGTGAACTGTCACTTCATGGCTGTTAGGATGGCTATTATCAGAAGGACAAGAAGCAAGTGTTGGTGAGGATGTGGAGAAAAGGAAACCTTTGTGAACTGCTGGTGGCAGTGTAAATTGGTGCAGCCACTTTAAAAAACAGTATGGAGGGGTCTGAAAACATTAAAAATAGAATCAGCAATTCCACTTCTAGGTATTTATCTAAAGAAAATGAAAACACTAATTGGAAATGATATATGCACCTCCATGTTCATTACAGCATTATTTATAACAGCCAAGATATGGAGACACCCTAAGTGTCCATCAGAGGCTAAAGTGATAAAGAAGATGTGGTATGTATGCTGTGTGTGTATATATGCACATAAGTGGCAGATGTGCATATATACACATGCACACACATATATACACATACATAGAAGAATATTAATCAATAAAAAAGGATAAAGTGTTGCCATTTGTGGCAACACTTATGGACCTTAAGACATCATGCTAGGTAAGTAAAATATGTCAGACAGATAAAGACAAATACCATACAGTCTCACTTACATGTGGAATTGAAACAAAACCAAAGAGCAAAATAGATACAGAGAACAGATTGGTGGTTGCCATAGTTAAGGGGTGGGTGAAATAGTGAAGGGAATCAAAAGGTACAAGCTTCAAGTTATAAAACTAGTAAGTCATGGAGATTTTAATATACAGCATAATGACTATAGTTAATACGGTACTGCATATTCAAAAGTTGAATAGATCTTAAAAGTTTTCATCAGAAAAAAATGTTTTTGGTAACTGTATAGTGAAGGATATTAATTAGGCTTATTGTGGTGATCATTTTGAAATGTATACAAATATCAAATTATGTTGTATTCCTGAAACTGATATTTTATGAATTATACTTCCATTAAAAATTCAGCATTCAATGGAAGAATTAAGCTCCCTGACTTCAGACTATACTGCAAAGCTACAGCAATCAAAATAGAATGGTGCTGCATTAAAACAAAAATACAGATCAATGGAACAGGATAGAAAGCCTCCAAATAAATCCACACACCTACGGTCAACTAATCTATGACAAAGGATGCAAACTATATAATGGAGAAAAGACAGTCTCCTCAGTGAGTGGTGCTAGGAAAACTGGACAGCTACAAGAAAATTACTAGAGGAAAACATAGGCAGAACACTCTGACATAAATTGCAGCAATATCTTTTTGGATACACCTTTGAGAGTAATGGGGTTCCCTGGTGGCTCAGCTGGTAAAGAATTTGCTTACAATGTGAGAGACCTGGGTTCAATCCCTGGGTTATGAAGATCCCCTGGAGAAGGGAACAGATACCCACTCCAGTATTCTGGCCTGGAGAATTTCATGGACTGTACAGTCCATGGGGTTGCAAAGTCTGGCACGACTGAGCAACTTTCACTGTCTGTCACTGTCTAGAGTAATGGAAATAAAAATAAATGGGACCTAATTAAACTTAAAATCTTTTTGACAGCAAAGGAAACCATAAACAAAATAAAATAACAACCTACAGAATGGGGGAAAACATCTGCAAATGATGCAATTGACAGGGGGTTAATCTCCAAAATATACAAACAGCTCATACAGCTCAATATCAAAAAAACAAACCACCGAGTCGAAACACTGGACAGGAGATCTAAATAGATATTTCTCCAGTGAAGACATATAGAATGGCTAAAAGCACATGAAAGGATGAGCAACATCACTAATTATTAGAGAAATGGAAATCAAAACTACAATGAGGGGGCTTCCCTGGTGGCACAGTGGATAAGAATCTGCCTGCCAATGCAGGAGACACAAATTCAATCCCTGATCCAAGAAGCTCCCACATGCCACAGAGCAACAAGCCCGTGCACCACAACTGTTGAGCCTGTGCCCTACAGCCCGCAAGCCACAACTGCAGAGGCTTTGTGCCACAACTGCTGAAGCCTGCAACCCCTAGAGCCTGTGCTCCACAACAAGAGAAGCCACTGCAATGAGAAGCCTGTACACCACAACCAGAGAGTAGCCCCTGCTTGCTGCAACTAGAGAAAAGCCCACTCAGCAACGAAGACCCAGCACAGCCAAAAAATAACTACAATGAGGTGTCACATCACAGTGGTCAGCATGCTGCTAAGTCACTTCAGTCGTGTCCGACTCTGTGTGACCCCATAGACGGTAGCCCACCAGGCTCCCCCGTCCCTGGGATTCTCCAGGCAAGAACACTGGAGTGGGTTGCCATTTCCTTCTCCAATGCATGAAAGTGAAAAGTGAAAATGAAGTCACTTAGTCGTGTCTGACTCTTCGCAACCCCATGGACTGCAGCCCACCAGGCTCCTCCGTCCATGGGATTTCCCAGGCAGGAGTACTGGAGTGGGGTGCCATCACATCACAGTGGTCAGGATGGCCATCATCAAAAAGTCTACAAATAATAAATGCTGGAGAAGGAGAAAAATGACACCTCCTACCCTGTTGGTGGGAATGTGAATTGATGCAGCCACTATGGAGAACAGTATGGAGGTTCCTTGAAAAATTAAAAACAGAGCTTCCATATGATCCTGCAATCCCACTCTTGGGCATATATCTGCAGAAAACCATAGGTGGAAAAGACATGCATCTCAGTGTCCACTGAAGCACTATTTACAACAGCCAAGATCTGGAAGCCTAAATGTCTAAACCTAAATGTCTATTGACAGAGGAATGGAAAAGAAGATGTGGTGTATTTATATAGTAAATACTACTCAGCCCTAAGAAGAATGAAATAATGCCATTTGTAGCAATGTAGATGGACCTAAAGTGTATCATACTAAATGAAGTATGCCAGACAGAGAGTGTCACATATATGATATTGCTTATATGTGAAATAGAAAAAAAATGGTACAGGGGAACTTATATGCAAAATAGAAATAGATCCACAGACATAGAAAACAAACTTATGGTTACCAAAGGGGAAAGGAGTGAGAGGGAAGGATACATTAGATATTTGATATCAACATAAACTATATATAAAATAGATAACCAACAACCTACTGTGTAGCACAGGGAGCTATATTCAATATTTTGTAATAACCTATAAAGGAAAATAATCTGAAAAAATGTATACCTAAATCACTTTGCCGTACATCTGAAACTAACACAACATTGTAAATCAACTCTACATGCATTAAAAAAAATTCAGCATCCAAAACTCTACTCCGGACATGCTAGATGAGTATTTGCATTTTTTTCTTTTTTTTAAATTAATTTATGTTTTATTGAATAATAATTGCTTTATAGAATTTTGTTGTTTTCAGTCAAACCTCAATGAGCATTTGCATTTTTAATAAGACTCACAAGTGATTCACATTAAAGCTAGAGACATTTTGCCTAGAGGGGTTTAGAAGAAAGAAGCGGGTGAGAGTATCTGAGAGGAAGGAATGGGGCAAAGACCTATTTTTCTGTCTTTTAGGAAAAATAATCAGTGAGCATGATCAATGTGCACGTATATGCCCCTGAGTGACCTCTGTGATGCAGTGCAGAAACATCTCCCATGTGTAGCCAGATCTGTTCCCAATTGTAGTTTCACAAACTGCGAATAAGCCTTGTGGGCCTACAAGCAGAGCTGCCTTGGGTGCAATGAGAGCTATCAGAAGGGGCTTTTCCAGGTAAGAGAAAGATGATATCCCCCAGCTGTGGGAGCAAGCGGGAGCTCATGCCTCTTTGATTACGAACTACATGTATTAGGTCACTGAAAATAAGGGGGGGTTGGTAGAGGCTCCAGAAAGGAGCCTCTGGCTGAGTGTGTTGATTTGCTAGCATGGAGCATTATCCCTGAGCGCACCTGGGACACAAATAGCTTTTCAGTTGCAAAGAAATTCTGTGGCCACATTTCCTCCAAATAACATTTCATCTTCATTATACTTGGCCACAGTGTATTAATTTAATAGGAAGTTCCAAGTGACTGTTTTCCAAAGAACACACCTAAGGGTGGGGATGAAGGAAAACAAATGCACTGACGTGTAGATACCAGTTCCAATGAGTTCAAGTTGTTAACTGCCCCCAAACATTTGATCATGCTTGTTCATACAGTTACACAAAGAATTAAGAGCCATGTGGTTGCTCTGGGATGTCTTGCAGGCCAAGCGTAATGGTATGTTTCAGATACTGACCATTCAGAAACTATACCTGACCAATCAGAATGGTCATCCTACCAGTTAGCACTGGCCTTTGACAAACCACAACAGTTGTTCCTGCATAGCTGGTAGGTACCAGCTGATTATCTGTCTTTGCAGGCAGCTCTTAGAGGTCTCCAGTGCTTCCCTGGTGGCTCAGAGGTAAGGAATCCACCTGCCAATGCAGGAGACATGGGTTGAATCCCTAGGTTGGGAAGTCCTCCTGGTGAGTGAAATGGCAGTCCACTCCAGAATTCTTGCCTGGGAAATCCCATGAACAGAGGAGCCTGGCGGGCTACAATCCATGAGGTCACAAAAGAATCAGACATGACTGAGTGACCAAACAACAAGAGCAGTGTCTGCAGTAGGAGACATTCTGAACACAGACCTGATGAGAAACAGAGTGTATACAATTGTGTCATTTCCTTCAAGTGGCACACCAGACTTTTGCTGGAGGGGGTGGGGAGGCGGGGCTGCTAACAACATTCTAAAACATAGAAGGGGTCAGATGAGTAGGACAACTACACTTTGTCTAAACAGAGGCCCTATCTACCTGCACTGGGGAAAACCTAGGCTCTAATTACAAACGGGAGTTCCTGACTTGTCCTCAGTCTCACCTGGCCCAGAAATGATGACAGCGGTGAAGTCACTGTCAGCACCCCACCGCCCTGGGCTGCATCTCTCATGGCCTGGTGCGTGTCACTATTTGTGTTGGTCTTTCTTTTTAAGTTATAATTAAACATAAAATTTCCTCTCCAATGGAGAGTCAATGTGATTTCTCCCTCTATCCAGCTGAGCCCCCATTTCTGCTCTGCTGAGCTAACCTGGGACTTTTTTTGGTTAACCTCCAGCAAAGAATTAAGAAAGGAGTTGCTGGTACCAATGAGACTTCAACTCTTCCTGATTTGGAACAATGGACTGCACAGCAGAATCACTTCAGTGGCTTCTAAAATATGTCCATGCTTAAATCCCACTCCTGAACAACTGACTTAGAATTACTGGAGAAATTTCTTTAAGACCAATGTCCAGCAAAGACACCACCAAAAAAGAAAATTACAGGCCAATATCTGATGAATATAGATGCAAAAATTCTCAACAAAATATTAGCAAACCGAATCCAACAACACATAAAAAATATCATGCACCGTGACCAAGTGGGATTCATCCCAAGTTCACAAGGATAGTTTAGCGTACACAAACCAATCAATGTGATACACAACATAAGCGAAAGACAAAAGACATGTGGATCGTCTCAATAGGTGCAGAAAAGGCATCTGGCAAAATTCAACATCCATTCATGATAAATCTCACCAAAGGGAGTACAGAGGGAACATACCTCAAGAGAATACAAGCTATTTGTGACAAATCTACAGCCAATATAACAGTGGTAAAAAGTCGAAAGACTTCCCACTAAAATCTGGGACAAGGATGCCCACTCTCACCTCTTCTATTCAACATAGTACTGGAAGTCCTAACCACAGCTGTCAGACAAGAAAGAGAAATAAAAAGTATCCAGATTAGAAGAGAAGAAGTAAAATTGTCTTTATATGCACATGATATGATACTGTATACAGAAAAGTATCTATACAAATTATCTACAAAAGACTCTACACAAAAGCTATTAGAACTGATAAATTCAGCAAGGTAGCAGGATACAAGATTAACATACAGAAAATGTTGCATTTCTTTATACCAACAACAAAATATCAGAAAGGGAATGTAAAACAGTACCTTTTAAAATCACAACCTCCAAATAAAGTATTTAGGAATAAACTTTACCAAGGATGTGAAAGACTTATACTCTGAGACCTATAAAACATTAATAAAGTAAACTGAAGATGATTCAAAGAAATGGAAAGATAACCCATGCTCTTGGATTGGAAGAATTAATATTGTTAAAATGGTATATTACCCAAAGCAATCTACAGATTTAGTGAGATCTGTAACAAATAACTCATAGTATTTTTCACAGAACTAGGACAGATAATCCTAAAATTTATATGGGACTGTCAGAATCGCCAAAGCAATCCTGAAGAAAAAGTACAAAGCAGGAGGCATAACCCTTCCAGACTTCAGACAATACTACAAAGCTACAGTAATCAAAACAGCATGGTATTGGAATAAAAGTAGATATATAGATCAATGGAATAGATTACAGAGCCCAGAAATAAACCCACACACCTATGGGCAATTAATCTTCAACAAAGAATCCAAGAATATATAATGAGAAAAAGATAGTCTCTTCAGCAAGTGGTATGGGGAAAGTTGGACAGCTACATGTAAATCAGTGAAGTTAGAACACACCCCCCTCATCATACAAAAAATAAATTCAAAATGGCTTGTGAAGTCACTCAGTTGTGTCTGACTCTGTGACCCCCATGGACTGTAGCCTACCAGGCTCCTCTGTCCATGGGATTTTTCCAGGCAAGAGTACTGGAGTTGGGTGCCATTTCCTTCTCCAGGGATCTTCCTGACCCAGGGGTCGAGCCCAGGTCTCCTGCATTGCATGCAGATGCTTTACTGTCTGAGCTACCAGTTCAGTTCAGTGGCTCAGTCATGTCCAACTCTTTGCAACCCCAGAGACTACAGCACGCCAGGCTTCCCTGTCCATCACCAACTCCCAGAGCTTACTCAAACTCATGTCCATCACATCAGTGATACCATCCAACTATCTCATCCTCTGTTGTCCCCTTCTCCCCCTGCCTTCAATCTTTCCCAGCATCAGGGTCTTTTCCAATGAGTCAGTTCTTCACATCAGGTGGCCAAAGTATTGGAGTTTCTGCTTTAGCATCAGTCCTTCCAATGAATATTCAGGACTGAATTCCTTTAGGATTGACTGGTTGGATCTCCTTGCAGTTCAAGTGACTCTCCACCAAGAGTCTTCTCCAACACCACAGTTCAAAAGCATCAATTCTCTGGCACTCAGCTTTCTTTATAGTCCAACTCTCACATCCATACATGACTACTGGAAAAACCATAGCTTTGACTAGATGGACCTTTGTTGGCAAAGTATTGTCTCTGCTTTTACACTGTCTAGGTTGGTCATAGCTTTTCTTCCAAGGAGCAAGCATGGCTGAGCCACCAGGGAAGCCCTGAAGACTTATAAGACATGAAACCATAAAACTCCTAGAAGAGAATGCAGGCAAAACATTCTCTGATATAAATTGTACAAATGTTTTCTTACTCTCAAGGCATTAGAAATAGAAACAAAAATAAACAAATGGGACCTAATCAAACTTACAAGCTTTTACACAGCAAAAGAAATGATAAACAAAATGAAAAGATACCTACAGAATGGGAGAAAATATTTGCAAATAATACAACTGATAGGGATTAATCTCCAAAATATACAAACAGCTCATACAACAACAAAAAACAAATAACCAATCCAAAGATTGGCAGAAGACCTAAATAGACATTTCTCTAAAGAAATACAGATTGCCAATGAAAATACATGAAAAGATGCTCAATATCACTAAATATAAGAGAAATGCAAATCAAAACTACAATGAGGTACCACCTCACACTAGTCAGAATGGTCACCATGAAAAAGTCTATAAGTAAGAAATGCTGGAGAGGGTGTGGAGAAAGGGGAACCGTCCTTGCAGTCACTATGGAAGGCAGTATAGAGGTTCTTCAGAAAACTAAAAATAGGATTACTATATGATCTAGAAATCCCATTCCTAGGTACATATCTGGAGAAAACCATAATTCAGAAAGATACAGTCACCCCAATGTTCAGTGCAACACTGTTTACAATAACCAGGACATGGAAGCAACCTAAGTGTCCATCAGCAGATGAATGGATAAAGAAGATGTCGCACATACATACAATGGAATAGTACTCAGCTATAAAAAAGAATGAAATAATGCCATTTGCAGTGACACGGATGGATCTAGAGATTTTCATACTGAGTGAAGTCAGTCAGACAGAAAAAGACATATTATATTGCTTATTTGTGGAATTTTAAAGAATGGTACAGATAAACTTGTCTGTAGACCAGAAATGGAGTCACAGATGTGGAGAACAAACTTGTGGTAACCAAGGGGAAAAGGGGGAGAAGGAGAGATTGCGAGATTGGGATTGACGTATACACACTACTATATATAAAACATCGATAGATAACTAATAAGAACGCACTGCATAGCAGAGGGAGCTCCACGCAAAATCATGTAATGACCTCTCAGGGAAAAGACTAAGAAAGAAAGGATGTATGTATATGTGCAGCTGATTCGCTTTCCTGTATAGCAGACAGTGGCACAACACTGTAAATCTAATATACTCCAGTAAAAGGTAGTTAAAAAGACCCGCAAAGTACATGCACCCCTATGTTTACAGCAGCACTCTTCAGAATAGCCACACATGGAGATAACCTAAATACCCACTATAGATGAACGGGCAGAGAAGGTGTGGTATGTAGATGCAATAGAATACTACTCAGCCACAAAAAGAACAAAATAATGCCATTTGCAGCAATATGAATGCAGCTAGAGGTTATCATACCAAGTGAAGTAAGTCAAGAAGAGAAAGACAAATATCATATGATATCACTTATATGTGGAATCTAAAAAATGATACAAGTGAACTTAGTTACAAAACAGAGACTCATAAGACCTGAAAAATAAACTTATGGTTACCAAAGGGGAATTTTTGAGCATTACTTTACTAGTGTGCAAGGAGATCCAGCCAGTCCATTCTAAAGGAGATCAGTCCTGGGTGTTCTTTAGAAGGAATGATGCTAACAAGCTGAAACTCCAGTACTTTGGCCACCTCATGCGAAGAGCTGACTCATTGGAAAAGACTCTGATGCTGGGAGGGATTGGGGGCAGGAGGAGAAGGGGACGACAGAGGATGAGATGGCTGGATGGCATCACCGACTCGATGGACGTGAGTTTGAGTGAACTCCGGGAGTTGGTGATGGACAGGGAGGCCTGGCGTGCTTCAATTCATGGGGTCGCAAAGAGTCGGACACGACTGAGTGACTGAACTGAACCAAAGGGGAAAGAGGGGATTGGGATATAGTTGGAATTAAAAGATACAGAGGATGGTGGAGGCTGATGGGCTGCCGTCTATGGGGTCGCACAGAGTCAGACACGACTGAAGCGACTTAGCAGCAGCAGTAGCAGCAGCAGTGTATATATAGTAGATAAGCAAGGACCTACTGTATAGCACAGGGTAATCTACTCAATATTTTGCAATAACTCATAATAGAAAAGAGTCTGAAAAAGAATATATAGGCACAACTGAATCACTTTGCTACACACTAGAAACTCCGCAAATCAACTAAAAACAAAGCTGTCTTACCTGGCTCCAGCTGGAGAAGGCCCACTCCACACACAACTGCTGGTTACAGGCCTGGGTGTCGACTGGCCGCTTGGCAAGCTGCGTGCACACATCACTGGGCACAGGAGTGGAGATCCCTGAGGCTTTCAGCTTCTGGCAGGTCACCCGGCGGGTCTGGACGCCTCCCCCACAGCTCCGGGTACAGGCAGACCAGGAGGTCACCATCCACCTGGGAAGAGGAAGAAGGATTAGTGCAAAGGGTCAAGCCTTGAGCAGAGGAACAATGCCAAATACTCTCAGGAAAGGAGCCCCACAGCATCCTCCTGTTCTTACCACACAGCAGCTAATTGCGGGGCCGTGTCTCTTTTCACAGAATATACCTGGGGCGGTAGGCTAAAAATGCCACCCCCACCCCTCCCAGATATCTACATGAAATCATCCCTGGAACCTGTGAATGTTACCTTATTTGGACAAAGAGTGTTTCCAGATATAGTTAAAGATCTTGAGATGAGCTTGTCCTGCATTATCTGGTTAGGCATTACATACCATCACGTGTTCTTGTAAGAGGAAGGCAGAGGGAGATCTGACATGGCAGAGGAGGGGACAGTGTGACCACAAAGGCAGAGGTTGGAGTGCTGTGGCCACAAGCCAAGGGATGCCTGGAGCCACCAGAAGCTACAAGGACTCAGGAACTGATTCTCTCCTGGAGTCTTTGGAGGGAGCGTGCAGCCCTGTCGACATCTTGATTTTGGACCTCTGGCCTCCATAATTAGAAGAGAATAAAAATCTATCATTTTAAGCAACCGTGTTTGTGGTAATTTGCTATGGCAGCTACAGGAAATAAATACCCTTTGGAAACTGATTAAAAAGGCACACTGTGAAAGATCAGTTGCTTTATCTTAATATTGGCCCCCAAAGCTGTGAGCTTGCAGATAAAACCCTCAGCAGAGGCAGTCCTTTAACCGGTTATACCAGTTCTGATTCTTCCTAAAGTCATTCAAGTGTGGGGCAGAGAAGGGCCTGTTTCCCAGGGAAGATCAGATCCAAACCTGGGTCGCCTCCTGACCCCAGAGGCAGTCTGGGTCTCAGTTGAGCCAAGTTTTGTCTGCTAGTATTCACTGTTTTTCCTACCTCGCCTTAACCCACGTCTCATTTGATTTGTTTAATCCCCCAGGAGCCTACGAAGTTCCTTCCAGCCTTCTGGAGCAATTTCCCACCTCCATGAGTCACAGTCCATAGGTCTTATACCTCTCAGAGGGTGGTTTATGTGGTGACAGTAGTTGTTCTCAGGATGTTAGGTTCCAGCTGCAATTTGGATCCTCAGAAGTGAGACTGACCAGGACTGTGACAAATAGCTTTCCTCATAAAGCCAAGCTATAAGTTGGGAAACACTCTGAAGTCCTTGGACTGTATACAGATATGGAGGGGTTCTTTTTGGATATTACCCTGTGCTAATTCTCAAAGAGGAGGGGGAAGGAGGTGTAGTTTGTGGAAAAGATTTGGTTCTTTCCAGCCATTTCATTCAACCTAGAAAAAACATTTTTTGACTTTGTTGCTTTGTGGAAGGGGGTGGGGGAATGATCTAAATGAAGTGGCTGACACAGCTACCTGGGTCAAAGTGTGACTTCACAGTGCGATTCAAAAAGACAACTGGGGCCACACCTGTTTGTGTGCAGAGGAGGGGGCTGACATGCCCAGGAAGCTTGGTGGGAAAACCAGTCAAAGATGAGCCTGTGGCCACTTTCTAGTTCAATGGTGCCACATTTGGCTTTCAGGAGAGGTAAGTAGTTGGAACAGGGAGCAAATTTCTCCTGAACCTGGATCTGTGACTTATTTAGTTTGGTGGAACTTCCCTGCTCTGTTCGCCTCGGAGAGAGATGACTGCGAGCAGATTTCTAACCCACAGGAGCAGAGCCACTTAGGAAGCAGGCAGAAGGTGTTTTAAAGCCCCTGAGGGTGCTGAAACCCAAGCAGACCCGACCATTATTTCATCTGCAGAAGTAAATGAGGCTGATTGACTCTATCACCACAGCAAATCAAAATGTCCCTGGCATGTCCATGACCTCTTCTTCATTTCACACAGCTTGGCAAAGGCAGTCTTCCAGCCTCTCGTATCCCTGGTGAATGTCAGGCCTGCCTTTCAATCAACTTTTATTTCCAAATATACATTTCAGCAATTTTTCAGGAGCTGGGGTGGGGGCTTTAAGAAAGGAGAGGTACGGGCTATGTTACAGTTCAGGAAGGGTATAAAAGGACATTAATCATTCCCGTGGAAACCTTCCCGTCAGCAAGTCAAACTGCTGATATTAATGAGTGTGTTTCATATTTCATTGAGGCTCTCCTGGTTTCAGCTGCTCCTTATGATTCAGCTGGCAAAACACAAAGTGGTTGCCTAAGGAGTGGGTGAACGTCCCACAGATAGGCAGTAAAGGGGTGTTTCAGGGCTCTGCCAAGTCTCCCCAGGCTCAGGGCGCCATGTAGGTGCCAACTCCAAGCCCATCCATTATTCCTTCAGCTGCTGCCTGACATGGTGAGGGGGAAGGGCACTGCTCAGTGGGACTCATGGCTGCTCAAAGCTCAAGGAAGATGGAAGAGACAGAGACTGTGGGTATTGTTCTGGGTTATATAAGGAACCCAAGTGCAGAAAATGTACAGTTGGCCCCTGAACAACACAGGTATGAACCACACGGGTCCACTTGTACTCAGATTTCTTTCACTAAATGCCTATTAGAGTACTACACCATCTATAGTTGGAGCAGCAACTATACAGTTATGGATGGATTTTTGACTGCTCAAGGTCACCGTCCCTAACCTCTGTGTAGCTCAAGGGTTAACTGTAAACCCAAAGTTGAAGCAACTATGGGAAATGAAAATTTATTTCAACTTTAACAAGAGGCAAGCCTTTGTAGAAGAGAGGATAAGATTTCCTCAGCTAAAATGGAGTACTGATGAGCAAAGGTATATAGTTAGAATAAAGGGGAGGGGTTGGGGTATAGACTGGTGATCAGTATTCCCTAAGTACTTCAACCACAACATGTTTTTTTTCCCTCTTAAAACCAGCCTTCTTGCTGCAGGATGAGAACTCTCCCTTGTCAGGGCCTGGGATATTCCCAGCCCCTAAACTGACCTTTTCAGGCCCTTGGGAAGCCCAGGCAGCTTTAGGTGACTGAGTAGTGAGAGGACAAACAACTGAGAAAGGAGGCTTGTCCTGGGGGATGTTTTCTGTACAGTGGGGAGTCTGGTGGGCCAGGGCCAACAGAACGTGTGGCTCCTCGGCCATCAGGCTCCCTCACTGGCACTCAGTGTCTTTCGCTCTCACAGTACTTAACAAGGGCTGGCCATGAGCCTGGCTGCAAGTCCAGGCCCATCCTGGGGAGGGGCTGGTGCACTCACCGGGAAGGGCAGTCTCTCCGGTTGCAGGGGATAGGCTGCACAGCAGGGCGCACCTTCCCCGCGCAGTGAGCAGGGTCCACCTCCGTGTTGTTCAGGAGACACCGCAGGCGGGGCTGCTGAACCCCCCTGTTGCCACAGGAGGCTGAGCAGGTCACCGGTCTGTCCACAGACCACCAGTAATCTGTCACAGGAGGAGAATCAGAGGTGACAAGAAGGTAGCATCAATGCTCATGCTGTTCCTTCTGAGCAGGGTGGGGTGGGGCAGGGAGGGGATGAGGTGCTGTTATGAATGAGGCTGTGCCCCGTGATGCTTCCTGTGGTGCAGTGGTAAAGAACCCACCTGCCAATGAAGGAGATGCAGGTTTGATCCCTGGGTCAGGAAGATCTCCTGAAGAAGGAAATGGCAACCCACTCTAATATTCTTGCCTGGGAAATCCCATGGAGAGAGGAGCCTGATGGGCTACATCCATTGGGTTGCAAAGAGTTGGACACATGACTTAGTGACTGAAATAAAGTGCCCCTCAGTGGGCTCCAGGTCTAGGCAAGTCACATGGTCTCCAAGGGCCTGAGCTGGCTCATCCAATAAAGTGAGTACAGTTCCTTTATCTCATCACACTACTGGAGAACAGGATATAAAGAAAGTACAGGGCCTAGCCCTGGGCTTCCCAGGTGGTGCCAATGGTAAAGAACCCACCTGCCAATGCAGGAGACATAAGGGATGTGAGTTCGATCCCTTGGTCAGGAAGATCCTCTGAAGAAGGGCATGGCAACCCACTCCATTCTTGCTTGGAGAATCCCATGGACAGAGGAATCTGGTGGGCTACAGTCCATGGGGTCGCAAAGTGTTGGACATGACTGAAGCAACTGAGCATGTGTGGAGCACTGGGTCTAGCCCAGGACCTGGCACCTAGAACTTCATCAGCGGCTGTAGCTCTCATATTTTAAAACCTACTTCCTAAAGTACTTTTATTCCCCCTGTTGGCTTACCAGAAGGTGACTTTATTTTTCAACAAAGAGATATACAAGAGGTACTCAACAATAATATTTAAAAGTCCATATTGGAGCTGGACTTTGTATATGTTACAGAAAAATAGCCTATTAAAAGAACATTCATTTATGGAGGCTATGACATCAGTCAGAAAGGCCATTTCTTTGGACTTTCTATTGGGGGGTCTGGGACTCACTGGTAGGAGAACTGTTAAAAATAACTGTGGGCTGGTAAATTTTGAGTGCTTATTTGTCAATTGTGTTTTACAAAACTTGCAGGTGGACACTGCCTTCTGGTTTTCAGCAGAGACTGGCTGGCTGACAAGAAAATGCAACACTGACTTCCCTATCTGGAAGGCCAAATGGTGGTGGAGGGTGTTTCAGCAGAAAACCTACGGACTCAGAAAAATATCCACCCTTATGTGCTATTCTGGAACGAACTCTGTCGCTTCCCACGGAAGCCTCCATTTTAGGATATGTGCAGTAGAATTTTGCTTTCCTTGTAAGTGTTACATACAGGCCACAGGTAGAACCAGCCTATGGAAAACTCAAAGGCCTCGCGTAGTTTCTATAATAAGGCCAGTTTGGGCTCCTTTCCCACTCTGCTGGGCTCTTTCGCTACCCTTTCTTGGGGCAGCGAATGCAGGCCCCATCCAAAGGCTCTTGGACCCGCACGTGTACCTGGCAGGTGAATGTGTGAGCCACACAGACTCCTCAGTCTGCTCATGGACAGACCACAGGGCAGGGGCCAGGCAAGCACGCAACATGTGACTGTAGCTAAAGGCTTCTGGATGACCCACTGGTCCTGGTGCCAGCCCCAGTCTCCAAGGCAGGGGACAGAAACCACATGGTTCACCTCAAGAGGAAATTTTAAACCAATCCAACAGAGAAAACTTGTATTTCCCTAACAGGCGAGTGTGTGTGTTCTTTAGTGGTTAGGCCAGCATAAAGGAAACATCTGCTCTCCTGTGTGGATCTCCTTGGTCCTGAGCAGCAGTAACATGGTGAGCAGAAGGGCACACCTATGAAAGCAGCACTGACTTTTCCAGGTTCTGCTGAGATGCAGATAAGTGGCTTTTCGGAAGAGAGCCTCATGGTAATGGCAACATGGTTGGGTTTCCATTTTCACACTCTTAAGGACCACCAGGGATCAGAAATCACTTTGCTCTGTTAGAGAATTAGATTCCCAAGTAGACTCTCTTTTTCAAGAAGCAAGCCTGGCACCCAGGTCCTGAAGGGTTTCTTACCTTGGATCACTAAAAAGGCCTTCTGCACGAGCATTCCTGCCTCATTCTGAGCAAGGCAGCTGAAGTCCCCGTGAGATCCACCACTAAGATCTGCAACCTGGAGGATCTGTCCAGCTGCCAAGATATGATACATCAGTCCTGTGACATTGGCCACTGGCTGGTCACCGTGGAACCAGGTAATATTGGGAGTAGGGTCACCTTTGACAGGGCAGCCTGGAAGGAGAGGAGAGGAGGGGTAAGCCATGGATACAGCCAAAAAGGACACATTCCTGATGAGCTGCTTGACGATGTCCATGGATTTTGAGGCCATACATTCAGTGTTGCTTCCCTATGACATTCCCAAGCAAATAGGAGATATTTCTGTTCTCTGGGATACTGGGAAAGTGACTATTATTCATTCAACTCAAGGAAAAAATCCTGGGGAACATGAAGTACCTATTTTAACCTATGCCCCTGTACTAATTAAAAAAAATGAAGCAATTAAGATTTACTCATTGAATGTGATTTCACAAATTAGTTCCTATGCCATTTTTTAAAATTGTAGGATAACTGCTTTACAATATTGTGTTGGCCTCTGACAGAAATCAACATGAATTAGCCACAGGTTTACATATGTCCCCTCCCTCCTGAGCCCGCCTCCCATCTCCCACCCCTCTAGGTTGTCACAGAGCACTGGGTTGAGCTCCCTGTGTCACAAAACAAATCCCCACTGGCTATCTGTTTTACATATGGTAACATATGTTCAATGCTCCTCTCTCCATTCATCCCACCCTCTTCTTTCCCTACTGTGTCCACAAGTCTGTTTGCTATGTCTGCATCTCCATTGCTGCCCTGCAAAAAGGTTCATCCTATCTTTCTAGATTCTGTACACCTGTTAATATACAATATTTGTCCTTCTCTTTTTGACTTACTTCACTTTGTATAATAGGCTGTTATACTGAAAGAAGTCACTTCTTCAAATGCAGTGTTTTGGGGAAAAAAACCCATGTACTGATGTATGTAGTGATAATTAAGAATCAAACTTTAATTGGTAAATATCTAATGTCTGCCTCCATTTTACTCTTTATGTGATTTTCAAGCCCCAAATTTTCAACAAAGACTAGAAAAACAATTTTAAACACTGATCTCATTTCTCTGTAAGTCAAGAACTTTGGTCTTTCGACAGCTCTTCTGACAACTAAGCCTGCACTGGACATGTAAAATGTCATACTTATTACAAAGTCATTTAACTTACTGTGTTACATTAAAATTCTGAAATAAAACTGAGATATGATGTCTATTTAGCAGCATAAAATTAGTGAAATAAACTGCAACTCTGAGAGAAAACTCATTACCTCTAAATTTGTACTTGCTGAATTTGCTGTTGTGACTCCAGAAATTTAGCTTCCAGAGAAAAATTATTTGAAAATCTCAAAATGCAAGATAAATCATTCAAAATAAAGATAGTAGAGGTTTTTTACTCAGTTCAGTTGCTCAGTCGTGTCTGGCTCTTTGCGACCCTATGGACTGCACAGTTCACTTAAAAAATATGTATTTGGTGCATAGTGTTCTGGGGACAGTTAAGTAAGTAATGACTATCTTCTTTTGTTCAAGGAGATCTCAACTGGTATGGGATGCAAAAAAGCACACCAATAAAGCTGAGATGTAGGCAGAAGATGGGATCAGTGAGACACACAGATGGTCACCCGCATGGATGTGTGTGCTTGCGGATCTGTATGGAGAACAGATCTCCTAACGCTGACTTGTGCTGTGTTCTGGGGGCGGCACTGTTAGGATTTTTATAAGATGGCAGCGTTAACACAGGAAAGGTCTTTAAAGAGATAGATCTAGCTTACTGCCAGAGGCCCAGAGATATTAAGAAATGTTAACAGACCGTTCCAAGATCAAAGCCAGACCTTCTATCTGACTCACTGCCTTCTATTCTTTCCTCTATACCTACTACTTGTCTGGCGGGGCACCAACAATTTATTAGGTTGGCCAAGTTTGTCTGAGTGTTTGGCCAACTCAGTACTTAGGCACTTTGATACCTCCTTTCGTTGTCTGCTTACTCCCTTTATTCCCTTGCCTTTTTACATTTTCACTGTGGTTGTGTAGGTTGAAGTAGTAGCAACAGACTGCTTCTGCAGAAGGCCCCTGGAAAAACAACGCTAAAATTGACCCTCAGAAGTTCAGTCTGGAATATCATTACAGGACCCAATTTTTCAGTCCTCCCTATGTGGACTCACTCTGCAGTGTAATTTTGCAGGGTGGACTATACTTCCCCTCCTCCTGACTTTAGTTTTGGCCATGTGACTACTCTGGCTGATAAAATGGCTACTAACAACCAGTCCATTCTGAAGGAGATCAGCCCTGGGATTTCTTTGGAAGGAATGATGCTAAAGCTGAAACTCCAGTACTTTGGCCACCTCATGCGAAGAGTTGACTCATTGGAAAAGACTCTGATGCTGGGAGGGATTGGGGGCAGGAGGAGAAGGGGACGACAGAGGATGAGATGGCTGGATGGCATCATTGACTCGATGGCCGTGAGTTTGAGTGAACTCCGGGAGTTGGTGATGGACAGGGAGGCTTGGCGTGCTGCAATTGATGGGGTCACAAATAGTCAGACATGACTGAGCGACTGAACTAAAACTAAAAACTAAAACAAACACTAGAAATGAAAAACCTGAAAAGGAAATTAAGACAATTCCAGGATTTCCCTGGTGGTCCAGTAGTTAAGAATATGCCTGCCAATGCAGGGGACACAGGTTCAATCCGTGGTCTGAGAGGATTCCACATGCTGCAGGGAAGCTAATACCCTGCACCACAACTAAACTGAGCCCATGCTCCTAGAAGACATGCTCTGCAACAAGGGAAACCACAGTGAGGAGCCTGCACACTGCAGCTAGAGAGTAGAGAGTAGCTAGAGAGTACTCGAGTACTCTCTAGAAGCTACTAGAGAGTTCCTTCTGCTTGCCATAACCTAAAGAAAGTCCATGTGCAGCTACAAAGATGCAGAGCAGCCAAAATAAAAAATAGCATTTTAAACAGAAAACAATTCCATTTATACAACTATCAAAAACAATAAAATATTTAAGAATAAACTAAACCAAGTAGGCAAAAGACGTGTACACTGAAAATTACAAAACATTGCTAAAATAAAGAAAAACATAAATGAATGAAGGGATACAAGAGAGTGAAAACGTGACTCACACAAATGAAAATATTTACAAATCAGATCTGATAAGAGATTAATATATAAAGATACAGAAAGAATTCCTACAACTCAACAAAAAACACTAACCAAATTTAAAAATGAGCAAAACACTTGAATAGATATTTTTCAAAGATAGGCAAATGTTAATCAGTATGTGAAAAGATGCTCAACATCACTAATTGCTACAGAAACACAAATCAAAACCACAATGATATACCACTTTATGACCATTAGGATGGCTATTATTTAAATATGAGAAAAAAATTAACTAGAGTTGATGAAGATGTGGGAAAATTATAATGCTTGTGTTTTGCTGGTAGAAATGTAAAATGGTGCAGCCACTGTGGAAAACAATATCAAAATTCCTAAAAAAATTTTGAATTACTCAGCAGTTATTCTACTTCTCTACTCGTCTCACATGCTAGTAAAGTAATGCTCAAAATTCTTCAAGCCAGGCTTCAGCAATACGTGAACCGTCAACTTCCAGATGTTCAAGCTGGTTTTAGAAAAGGCAGAGGAACCAGAGATCAAATTGCCAACATCTGCTGGATCATTGAAAAAGCAAGAGAGTTCCAGAAAAACATCTATTTCTGCTTTGCTGACTATGCCAAAGCCTTTGACTGTGTGGATCACAATAAATTGTGGAAAATTCTGAAAGAGATGGGAATACCAGACCACCTGACCTGCCTCTTGGGAAACCTGTATGCAGGTCAGGAAGCAACAGTTAGAACTGGATATGGAACAACAGAGTGGCTCCAAATAGGAAAAGGAGTACTTCAAGGCTGTATATTGTCACCCTGCTTATTTAACTTATATGCAGAGTACATCATGAGCAATGCTGGGCTGGAAGAAGCACAGGCTGGAATCAAGATTGCTGGGAGAAATATTAATAACCTGAGATATGGAGATGACATCACCCTTATGGCAGAAAGTGAAGAAGAACTAAAGAGCCTCTTGATGAAAGTGAAAGAGGAGAACGAAAAAGTTGGCTTAAAGCTCAACATGCCCTGGGATGACCCAGAGGGATGGTATGAGGAAGGAGGTGGGAGGGGGGTTCAGGATGGGGAACACATGTACACTCATGGCACATTCATGTTGATGTATGGCAAAACCAATACAATATTGTAAACTAATTAGCCTCCAATTAAAATAAATAAATTTATATATATACAAAAAAGCTCAACATTCAGAAAATGAAGATCATGGCATCTGGTCCCATCACTTCATGGCAAATAGATGGGGAAACAGTGGAAACAGTGTCAGACTTTATTTTGGGGGGCTCCAAAATCACTGCAGATGGTGACTGCAGCCATGAAATTAAAAGACATTTACTCCTTGGAAGGAAAGTTATGACCAACCTAGATAGCATATTGAAAAGCAGAGACGTTACTTTGCCAACAAAGGTCCGTCTAGTCAAGGCTATGGTTTTCCAGTAGTCATGTATGGATTTGAGAGTTGGACTATAAAGAAAGCTGAGCGCCGAAAAATTGATGCTTTTGAACTGTGGTGTTGGAGAAGACTCTTGAGAGTCCCTTGGACTGCAAGGAGATCCAACCAGTCCATCCTAAAGGAGATCAGCCCTGGGTGTTCACTGGAAGGACTGATGCTGAAGCTGAAACTCCAATACTTTGGCCTCCTGATGCGGAGAGCTGACTCATTTGAAAAGACTCTGATGCCGGGAAAGATTGAGGGCAAGAGGAGAAGGGGATGACAGAGGATGAGATGGCTGGATGGCATCACCAACTCAATGGACATGGGTTTGGGCAGACTCTGGCAGTTGGTGATGGTCAGGGAGGCCTGGCGTGCTGCGGTTCATGGGGTCGCAAAGAGTCAGACATGACTGAGTGGCTGAACTGAACTGAACTATTCTACTTCTGGCTATATATCCAAAAGATTTGAAAGCAGTACTTGAATAGATATTTGTACACCAATGTCCACTGCAGCATTATTCATGATAGCCAAATGGTGAAAACAACTCAGAGGGCCATCAACAGATGGATAGATAAGCAAATGTGATAAATATATATGATGAATATTATTCAGACTTAAAAGGGAATAAAATTCTGATACATGTGACAACATGCATTAAACCTGAAAACATTAAGTACAGGAAGTCAGACAGCATAGGACAAATATTGTATGACTCCTCTTATATGAGATACCTAGAGCAGCCAAATTTGTAGAAACAGAAAGTGAATAGTAATTAGCAGGGGCTGGAGGAAGGAGGCAATGGAGTATTATTATTTAATGGTCTGGGTTTCTGTTTAAGATGATGAAGAAGTTCTAGAGATGGATAGTGTGAGGTTGTGCAACAGTAGGAATGTAATTAATGCCACTGAATTGTACACTTAAAAATGGTTAAAATTGTAAATTGTACATTACATGTATTTTTCCATAATAAAATAACTGAGGCGGCAGATGTGCTGGGTGCCAGTTTTGATCCTAGACCTCGAGAGACCTAGTGAGTTTTTGCTTGTGTTCTTGTGCCCTTGCCATCACTGTAGAACATGCCTGGACTAGCCTGATGGTCCCAAGGGGACGATGAGAAAAACGTGGAGAAGAGCCAAGTCAGTCCAGCCAAACCCAGTTTAGATCAGCTGAACTAAGGAAGATCAGTAAGAATAAATGATTGTTATTTTAAGCCACTGTATCTTGGGTTTTTTTTTTTTAATGCATCTTCAGGGGTAGCGTGAGGTAACTAATTGATACATTTAGGGAATAGGGGCTTCCAGATCACCTGTGGATCCAAGGCATCCAGTAGGATGGAGTTTCTACCCGTGTGCTGACCCAGCTCTCACCTGACCTGGTTCACCATCTCAGAGGAGCAGGCTCCCCACATGCTTCTGGTGGCATCTAGGCATCTATATGCCATGAGGCTCATGGTGGTGTCACTGTACTCCTGTTATGGAATGAGGGTGCGAATGGCCTTGGGGAGAGGTGCATAGAGATCATGCCATTGGGGACCTCTAAGGACTCAGCAGCACCCACTCCCTCCAGTCCCAAATGTCATCTGGAGTCAGACGTTGGTTTAATTTTCTAATAAAAGTCATGGAAGCTGTATGTTTGTTTAGGCATACAGCATGATTTCAAAACAAGTTTGAAACAAGTACAGCATCTTTGACTTACTGAAACAGACAGATCTACAGATCTATGTCTTCCTATCCCATTTGCTTTAAAGAAGAAAAGATGCCATATGCTGCTGAGATGCTGGCTGCAATAATTGTTTTGATTGTTGTGGACAGAGTACGGTGAGACTGACTAGATTCCAAATTGAAAAATAAGAACCTTGCTCTTCCCAAGGAAACAGGAGATTTTGGCCAGGCAATCTCTCAATTTAGCTTTAATCTTCATTTTTCCAACTCCATTAGGATTAGTTTTCTGAGAGACCATTTAGGCAGGGAAAGGAGTGGTAGCAGCCACAGGCTGTTCTCTATGGCTGATAAAGTTACTTATCCAGGAGCCAGAAATCTTAGTCAGCTAAGTGGTACATTTCATACTGTTCATACTGTTTATGGGGTTCTCAAGGCAAGAATACTGAAGTGGTTTGCCATTCCCTTCTCCAGTGGACCACATTCTGTCATTTCACATTCTGAACAGTATGAAAAGGCAAAATGATAGGATACCGAAAGGGGAACTCCCCAGGTCGGTAGGTGCCCAATATGCTACTGGAGATCAGTGGAGAAATAACTCCAGAAAGAATGAAGGGATGGAGCCAAAGCAAAAACAATACCCAGTTGTGGATGTGACTGGTGATAGAAGCAAGATCCGATGCTGTAAGGAGCAATATTGCATAGGAACCTGGAATGTCAGGTCCATGAATCAAGGCAAATTGGAAGTAGTCAAACAGGAGATGGCAAGAGTGAACATCAACATTCTAGGAATCAGCGAACTAAAATGGACTGGAATGGGTGAATTTAACTCAGATGAGCATTATATCTACTACTGTGGGCAGGAATCCCTTAGGAGAAATGGAGTAGCCATTCTAGTCAACAAAAGAGTCCGAAATGCAGTACTTGGATGCAATCTCAAAAACGACAGAAAGATCTCTGTTTCCAAGGCAAACCATTCAATATCACTGTAATCCAAGCCCCAACCTGTAATGCTGAAGAAGCTGAAGTTGAATGGTTCTATGAAGACCTACAGGACCTTTTAGAACTAACACCCAAAAAAGATGTCCTTCTCATTATAGGGGACTGGAATGCAAAAGTAGGAAGTCAAGAAACACCTGGAGTAACAGACAAATTTGGTCTTGGAGTATGGGATGAAGCAGGGCAAAGGCTAATAGAGTTTTGCCAAGAGAATGCACTGGTCATAGCAAAAACTCTCTTCCAACAACACAAGAGAAGACTCTACACATGGACATCACCAGATGGTCAACACTGAAATCAGACTGATAATATTCTTTGCAGCCAAAGATGGAGAAGCTCTATACAGTCAGCAAAAACGAGACCAGGAGGTGACTGTGGCTCAGATCATGAACTCCTTATTGCCAAATTCAGACTTAAATTGAAGCAAGTGGGGAAAACCACTAGACCATTCAGGTATGACCTAAATAAAATCCCTTATGATTATACAGTAGAAGTGAGAAATAGATTTAAGGGACTAGATCTGATAGACAGAGTGCCTGATGAACTATGGACAGAGGTTTGTGACACTGTACAGGAGACAGGGATCAAGACCATCCCCATGGAAAAGAAATGCAAAAAAGCAAAATGGCTGTCTGAGGAGGCCTTATAAATAGCTGTGAAAAGGGGAGAAGTAAAAAGCAAAGGAGAAAAAGAAAGATAAAAGCATCTGAATGCAGAGTTCCAAAGAATAGCAAGGAGAGATAAGAAAGCCTTCCTCAGTGATCAATGCAAAGAAATAGAGGAAAAGAACAGAATGGGAAAGACTAGAGATCTCTTCAAGAAAATTAGAGATACCAAGGGAACATTTCATGCAAAGATGGGCTCGATAAAGGACAGACATGTTAAGGACCTAACAGAAGCAGAAGGTATTAAGAAGAGGTGGCAAGAATACACAGAAGAACTGTACAAAAAAGAGCTTCACGACCCAGATAATCATGATGGTGTAATCACTCACCTAGACCCAGACATCCTGGACTGTGAAGTGGGCCTTAGAAAGCATCACTACGAACAAAGCTAGTGGACGTGATGGAATTTCAGTTGAGCTATTTCAAATCCTGAAAGATGATGCTGTGAAAGTGCTGCACTCAATATGCCAGCAAATTGGGAAAACTCAGCAGTGGCCACAGGACTGGAAAAGGTCAGTTTTCATTTCAATCCCAAAGAAAGGCAATGCCAAAGAATGCTCAAACTACCACACAATTGTACTCATCACACACGCTAGTAAAATAATGCTCAAAATTCTCCAAGCCAGGCTTCAGCAGTATGTGAACTGTGAACTTCCAAATGTTCAAGCTGGTTTTAGAAAAGGCAGAGGAACCAGGGATCAAATTGCCAACATCTGCTGGATCATGGAAAAAGCAAGAGAGTTCCAGAAAAACATCTATTTCTGCTTTGTTGACTATGCCAAAGCCTTTGACTGTGTGGATCACAATAAATTGTGGAAAATTCTGAAAGAGATGGGAATACCAGACCACCTGACTTGCCTCTTGAGAAACCTGTATGCAGGTCAGGAAGCTACAGTTAGAACTGGACATGGAATAACAGACTGGTTCCAAATAGGAAGAGGAGTACGTCAAGGCTGTGTATTCTCACCCTGCTTATTTAACTTCTATGCAGAGTATACCATAAGAAACACTGGGCTGAAAGAAGCACAAGCTGGAATCAAGATTGCTGGGAGAAATATCAATAACCTCAGATATGCAGATGACACCACCCTTAAGGCAGAAAGCCAAGAGGAACTAAAAAGCCTCTTGATGTAAGTGAAAGAGGAGGATGAAAAAGTTGGCTTAAAGCTCAACATTCAGAAAACGAAGATCATGGCATCTGATCCCATCACTTCATGGGAAATAGATGGGAAACAGTGGAAACAGTGTCAGACTTTATTTTTGTGGGCTCCAAAATCACTGCAGATGGTGACTGCAGCCATGAAATTAAAAGACAGTTACTCCTTGGAAGCAAAGTTATGACCAACCTAGATAACATATTCAAAAGCAGGGATATTACTTTGCCAACAAACGTCCGTCTAGTCAAGGCTATGGTTTTTCCAGTAGTCATGTATGGATGTGAGAGTTGGACTGTGAAGAAAGCTGAGCACTGAAGCATTGATGCTTTTGAACTGTGGTGTTGGAGAAGACTCTGAGAGTCCCTTGGACTGCAAGAAGATCCAACCAGTCCATCCTACAGGAGATCAGTTCTGGGTGTTCACTGGAAGGACTGATGCTGAAGCTGAAACTCCGTACTTTGGCCACCTCATGTGAAGAGTTGACTCTTTGGAAAAGACCCTGATGTTGGGAGGGATTGGGGGCAGGAGGAGAAGGGGACGACAGAGGATGAGATGGCTGGATGGCATCACTGACTCGATGGAAGTGAGTTTGAGTGAACTCCATGAGTTAGTGATTGACAGGGAGGCCTGGCGTGGTGTGGTCCATGGGGTCGCAAAGAGTGTGTCACAACTGAGTGACTGAACTGAAGTGGTACATTTGCATAACAATTACATTTAAAATCATTTTTGTTTTCTGTAATCAGAGGTTAGATTGTTCAGCCAGGCTCTCTCTCTTAGCCCATCAGGGTCCTGCATGTTGGACCCATATCTGGGGCTTAGCAGCTTGGTGCTCCTAGTGAGCGTGAAGGCTGCAATGGATGTGGAGATTTTGAAACTGAACGTGAGAAAGACTCTTGAGGAGCAGAAACTGAGACTTTGAGTATTTGAGAAGCTACATTCACAGTAATGCCTCTCACTCTGAAATCTATCAGGGTAAAGATCTGTTCTGTAGGAAGTTTCGAAAGGAAAAGCAGTTTTGTTACTTTCACATTTAGTCACATAGATACATGACTCTCAGAAGAGAACTCTAGATTTTGGTAAGGTTCTCTGGTTTCTGTTTTCCAATCTATAAATGAGAGCTTTTGATTTAATCAATACTTTTCAAATTGATGTTCCTTGGGGCCCTAAGGTTTTGCAGAGGTATTGGGGAGGGGGAGAGGGTTGGGGAAATTTGATAGGGAATCTGGGTTCTCTATATGGGGTTTTGGGGCCTTTATCCTCATTTCAATTACAGCAGAATTAATATATTGGACTTCTGCATAAGATTCTTTTATTGGTAACCAGTGAGTTAGAGGATTTTTAAGGTGCTTTTAGGTTCTCAACATCATCTCAAACTCATTGTTCTCACTCCTCTTCTCAGATATACCAGTGTAAAGGGCAAAGAAGAATTAGTCAGTCTGTATTGTTTAGATCAATATGTAGTAAAATTGAACTGCGCTGATGAAAGGCTCCTGAAGGGAAGTTATACATGGAGATTATTGAGGATTAAGAAGAATGGAGATCATGGAAAGTAGAGGAGGAGTGCAGTCTAGAAGATACAGTATGAGCAAAGTACAAAGATGAAAAAACTGGTGATGTGTCTTAGAGGAAAAACTAAGCTGACTTGATTGGAACATGGGGAGCAAAGATGATGCTGGCACGGTGGTAAGAGCTGCAATAGAGAGGATCTTAAAGGACAACATA
The DNA here is from genome assembly GCF_016772045.2 of Ovis aries. Lineage (NCBI taxonomy): Eukaryota > Metazoa > Chordata > Mammalia > Artiodactyla > Bovidae > Ovis > Ovis aries. The sequence continues at coordinate 87,444,110 of NC_056055.1, read as the reverse complement.
TGGTCTTTTGGGAACCCCTGCAGGTTTCTGAAGAGAGGAGTGATCTAGGCTGGCTTTAGAAGAATCACTAAGGTGGTTCTTTCTAAGAAGTACTGGCTTGAGAGAAAGAATACAGGATATGAGACATACAAGAAATGAGACATATTTGCAAAGGTAGCTCTGACAGGATGTGGGTAGAAGTGGGTGGAGACAAAGAAGAGAAGCTGAAGAGACTGGAACACTAGTGGAATTGTTAACAGAAGCAAGTAAATCAGGAAAAGAAGCTATTCCTTATTTCTACCCCAGTGATGGATACATTCAGTTTTAAGCATATTGACTTTAAAGGTTGTGACAGAATCAAAGGATGGAAAAATCCATTGATATGATTAAAATTGAAGTTAGCAGTAAAAACTGAGGATATATTTTGGGAACCAGTCTCATAGGTGTGTGGAAGAAGTCTTCAGTGAAAAGAGGCCAGGTCTCAGGAGAAGACAGTGGAAGAACTCTAATGTTCACTGACTGAAGAAGGGAGAGGAGGCATTAAAGCGGTCTGTGAGATAGGAGAAAAATTGAGCCCATGTGATGTCATGGGAATCCAGAAAGGAAAGGGATTAAAGAAACAAATTACTAGCATATAACTGAGTTATAGAAGAGATTGTGGAATGAATGAGTGATTTCATTTTTTTTTAATGAAAATAACAAACAAAACATATTCTTTCCACAACCACTCTCCACTCTCTGAGCCCAGGTAACTAAAAGATAAACTTCATTCCAACTCATGTTTTAATAATGATCTGGAATTCCAAGTTAGTGCAATTGGAAATAAAAGTGCTCTGCAAAGTCAAAACATCCCATTCAGTGTTATGTATACATATTTTTTAAAGATAGAATTTACCTCTGGGCCTTGAATCTTTAGAAGTATACCAACAGCTGTGTTATTAAGAAGATAAAGGATTAAAGAAGAGGGTGAATGAGAATGCTTAAAATGTTGCAAAACAGGAATGGGATAGATCTTGGCCAGAAAACTCTCAAAACAAGGGATTGACTAGGGATTGTAGCATCCAAAAAATGGTGAATAACATGGTTAGACTACCTTAAAACTTAAACAACAACAAAATACACAAAAAAACAACTTTTGTAAAGCACTGAAGAGCAATCAAAAGCAGTGGCAGAAACAGAAGAGCAGTCTGTCCTAGAAACCCAGGAACTGCAACAGGAGTGATTTGCTATCTAATGGCTTTTTGCTGAGGAAATTCCTCAATCCCCATATGACCGAGGTTGCTGGAAAATGTATAGCTTTATTGTCTTGAGATGTCAGAGGATAGTGTCTGGGGGCTGTTAGAATAGCTGGAAAGTTAAGCAGTAAAATCCCTTAAGATAAACCTTTACAAAATTTGCATAAATCCTGTCCAAATTCTTTTTAGCAGACCCCAGAGGATCCCAGCAAAAGGGCAGCAGCTAGAAGCTGACATCAGAGTGGAGAATCCAGTTCCCACTGCAGGGAAGACAGAGGTTGAGTCCAGCCAATTTAACTGCCTTTTAGAATAAAACCAAACACTCTTCAGAGGAATATAACAGAATCCAAAGTCTTTCTAGTATATCATCTATAATTTTCATTTTACAATTAAAGAACACTAGGTAAGATAAAAATGTAACCCATACTCAAGAAAAATAGCAGTCAAGAGAAACCAATCCTGAGATGATGCAAGCGTTGAAACGAGTGGACAGTGACTTTAAAGCAGTGATTATAAATACGCTTAAGGACTTAGAGGAAAGTCTGCTCATAATAATGAAAAGATGGGGTATCTCAGTAAAGAAGTAGACACTATGAAAACTAATTCTAGAGCTGAAACAACAAAAAAATGAAGTGATATTTCATCTGATGGGCCTAACAGAAAATTGGAGATGGCAGGAGAAAGTGTCAATGAACATGAAGACAGCTCAGCTGAAATTATCCAACATGAAGAACAGAGGGAAAAAAGATAGAAGGAAAAAAAAACCCAGAGCTCCACTGACCTGTGGGAAAGAAGTCTAGTCTATGTGTAACTGAAGCCCAATAAAGAAAGAAAAAAAACGAAACAAACATATTAGACGAAAGAAAAATGACAAACCTCCCAAACTTAGAGAACCATAAAGTTTCAATCAGGTTAAAAACCACCTAGAAACATCAGACTCAAAGTGATGAAATTAGTATATTAAAAAAAATCTTGAAAGCATGCTGGAGTAATAAGGACTGGGTTTATTCTCTTGCCATAAACACCTAGAAATCTGACAAAAATGTATGAAACTACTGTTTGGACATTAGATAACAGATAGTAGTTGGCTGTGATTCCTGAAAGAAAAGAAATAGATTAGTGAACCCAATGAATTCCCTGCCTTCCTGCTTGGAGGGACATTCTGAGCTGCAGGGTAGGGAGGATGTAATCATTTCCTAGGGTTGCCAGAACAAAGTATCGCAGACTAGTAGACTTAAATGACACAGTTTTATTGTCTCACAGTTCTGGAGTCTAGAAGTCTGATATCAGAATGTCAGCAGTTCTGGTGGTTTCCTGGCCATCTTTGGCGTCCCTTGGCTTGCAGACACGTCACTCCAATCTCTTCATGTTTGCATGGATTTCTCCCTTGAGTGCATGCCTGTCTCTGTGTACAATTTTTCTCCTCTTTATGATGACACCAGTCAAATTAGATTAGGGCCTATCCTAATGACACCATTTTAACTTGATCATCTGCCCAGACGCTATTTCCAAATAAGGTCACATTCACAGGTACTGAGGATAAGAGATTTCAGCAACTTTTGAGGGGCTACAATTCAACCCTTATCAAAGGACTATCCCAGGCAGAGCATGACAATCTGGACTAAGGAATGAGACAAAAAACAGAGTTCAGTGAGGTTGAGGCATCTGGAAGTTGAGCAGAATTCTGGAAATGAGAGTGTTATGTAGAAAAAGAGCTCCAGAAATATGCGTAAATTCCTTTTGAGCCCAAATAAAGATGTATGCACCTACAGAGTGCAACTCTGCACTGACCAAAGATCAACCAGGGAGCTGTGAATTTACCATTTCCCAAAGCTCCAGAAGGGCTCGAAGGGCTGTAAGTCTTGACCAGCCAGAGTGCAGCATCCTTTTCCACCATGAGAGGAACTCAATAGAGACCCTAGAAGAGCCCCAGGTTAAAGCCTACTATAGACTAGCTCTTAATTAAACTTCAGAACAAACTTCAAAAAGATCAGATTAAACTTTGAATAACTTAACTGCTTAAGAGAAGAAAATCCAACAATTGCTAGAATACAACAAAATCTAAACACTTGGTATAAAATTTACATTGGGAAGCTTTCAATCAAATATTACTTGATAAGTCAAGAAGCAGGAAAATGTGACCCATAATCAAGATAAAAATCATTCAGTGGGAACAGATCTAGAAACAACAGGGATGATGAAATTAGTAGACAAAGATATTAAAGCAGGGTATTAAAAATAAATATTTAAAGGAAAATATATACATAGTAAGAAAATGGAAGTTTTAAAAAGAATCAAATGTACTTCTAGAAATGAATCATATTTTATAAAATGAAATTCACTAGTCAGGATTAGAAGATTAAATATTATGGAAAAAAGATTTGTGATAATTGAAGATGTAGTACGAGAAATTAGCCAGAATGAAGCAAAGAGAGAAAAAAGACTGAAAAGAAAAAAATCAAGTGGTCAAACATATATTAGTCAAGGATGCGGTTATACAGGTATATCTGCCAAAATTGTATGGTGAAATTTGTGCATTTTAATAAATGTAAATTTTACCTAAAAGAAAATAAGTAGGTACAGGGGTGGTAGGAAGTTCATGGAAGTAAAAACAAAACCAGGATGGCAGGATATAGTTTGTTGAAGCTGGGTGAAAAGTGTATGGGGTTCATTATGCTGCTCTGTTTACTTTGTATATATATGAAATTACCCATAAAAAAGAGAAAAAAACATGAAATTATTGATCCTCAGAAATGGCTCAGTGTTCAAAAATGTTGCTTTTCATATATTCACACCTACAGTCAATTAATCTTCAACAAGGGAGGCAAGACTATATAATGGAGAAAAGATAGTATCTTCATTAAGTGGTGTTGGGAAAGCAGGACAGCCACATGTAAATCAGTGACGTCAGAACACATCCTCACACCCTACACAAAAATAAACTCAAAATGGCTTAAAGACTTAAACATTAGATGTGATCGCATAAAACTCCTAGAAGAGAACATAGGCAAAACATTCTGACATGAATCATACAAATGTTTTCTTACATCACTCTCCCAAGGCAAAAGAAATAAAAACAAAAATAAACAAACGTACAAGCTCTTGCACAGCAAAGGAAATGATAAAAGAAAATGAAAAGACAACCTACAGGAGAAAATATTTGCAAATGATGTAACTGACATAGGTTTAATTTCTAAAATACATAAATAGCTCATACAACTCAACAACAAAAAACAAAAACCTAATCCAAAAATGGGCAGAAGCCCTAAATAGACATTTCTCCAAAGAAGACATATAGATGGCCAATAGGCACTTGAAAAGATGCTCAACATCGCTAAATATTAAAGAAATACAAATCAAAACTACAATGAGGTTTCACACTAGTCAGAATGACCGCCACTAAAAAGTCTACAGAAAGTTACAAATGCTGGAGAGAGTGTGGAGAAAAGGGAACCCTCCTATTCTGTTGGTGTGCAGCCACTGTGGAAGAGTATGGAGGTTCCTCAGAAAACTAAAAATAGAATTACCATATGATCTAGCAATCCCACTCCTGGACCTATATCTGGACAAAACTATAATTCAAATAGATACATGCACCCCAATGTTCATAGCAGCACTATTCATGATGATAGCTAAGACATGGGAAAAACCTAAATGTCCATTGACAGATGAATGGATAAAGAATATATGGTACATATATACAATGGACTACTGCTCAGCCATAAAAATGAATGAAATGATGCCATTTGAAACAACATGGATGGACCTAGAGATTATCATACCAAGTGAAGTAAGTCAGAAAGAGAAAGAATTTCTATAGGATATCACTTATATGTGGAATCTAAAATCAATATAAATGAACCTATGAAACAGAAACGTGGACAGAGAACAGACTGGTGGCTGCTATGAGGAACAGATGGAGTGGGAGGTTGGGGTTAGCTGACATCAGCTTATAGGGTGGATAAATAACAAGATCCTACTGGACAGGACAAGACTAAATTCAATATCCTATGATAAACCATAGTGAAAAAGAATGTGTGTGTGTGTGTGTGTGTGCATAATTGAATCACTTTGCTGTACAGCATTAACACAACACTATACAGTGCAGGTGGTGATTGCAGCCGTGAAATTAAAAGACGCTTACTCTTTGGAAGAAAAGTTATGACCAACCTAGATAGTATATTCAAAAGCAGACACATTACTTTGCTGACTAAGGACCGTCTAGTCAAGGCTATGGTTTTTCCTGTGGTCATGTATGGATGTGAGAGTTGGACTGTGAAGAAGGCTGAGCACCGAAGAATTGATGCGTTTGAACCGTGGTGTTGGAGAAGACTCTTGAGAGCCCCTTGGACTGTAAGGAGATCCAACCAGTGCATTCTGAAGGAGATCAGCCCTGGGATTTCATTGGAAGGAATGATGCTAAAGCTGAAACTCCAGTACTTTGGCCACCTCATGCGAAGAGTTGACTCACTGGAAAAGACTCTGCTGCTGGGAGGGATTGGGGGCAGGAGGAGAAGGGGACGACAGAGGATGAGATGGCTGGATGGCATTACCGACTCGATGGACGTGAGTCTGAGTGAACTCCGGGAGTGGGTGATGGACAGGGAGGCCTGGCGTGCTGCGATTCATGGGGTCGCAAAGAGTCAGACACGACTGAGCGACTGAACTGAACTGATAAGTCAACTATACTTAAGTACAAAAGAAAACCTTCCTGCTAGTAGTTTCATTCCTTCCTTCATTCATTTACCTCCCTTGAAGTCAGAGATCACTTCCCCTGTGATCGTGTCACGCTTGACTGCAACAACTTCAGTGTGGTTGCTTTCTAAGGCAGAAATGGCTAGTTATCCCCTCATATCTGCCCTTTCCTTCTTAGTGTAAATGAACCCCTGGTTTCTAGGTAGGACCATAGCTGCATGGAAGAGAGACATTTCCCATCACCCCTTGAAATAAAATGTGGGCCATGTGATTCCATTCAGTGACATGAGAAGGAAAGTGATATATACACCTTCTGGGACATGGCTTTCAAAGACAAGACCTGCCTTTTTTACCCCTTCCTCCATCCTGCTATTGACAGCATGTATGTGGAGTGAACTGGCTGGCTTAGGTCAATGAAGGCAACATTCTAGGATGGTAGAACAACAGGATTTAAAGTGATATTTTTTTTTGGCCTGGGTCACTAGGTAACATGGTAAATTGCCACACAATGCCTGGGAACTTCTATGTGAGATAGGAATATATTCCTTTCTTGTTCTCTTTGTATTGTATCAGCTGGATCTTTGCTGTAGGCTGCTAAATGTATATCCTAATTACAACAGTCCTAAATATTCTTTCCTTGCTGGGGCAGTCTCCATCTGCTAGACAGGGTGTTCTATTTCCCTTCACATCTGGACACTGACCACAGAGAATGTGTGTAACTACTCCTCTTGGATTGAAAATGCTCTTAGGAAAGTCTACTTTCATTAGGAAAGGGAAAGTGAAGACCAAAATAAACTAATTATAACTAAAGTGAATGACTTATATTGCAGGTCACCTGTCTTTTCCATCACATATCTGTCTTTCAATGCTTTTAACCAAACACATAACTCCTTAAAAACTTCCTTTGTACTCAGGATCGGTATCCTCTCAGCACACATGGAGTGCAGGCCCCTGTGCTTTTATGTACGCATTTATGTGTTTGTCTCTGTGTGTACACAGTGGGCTCTGAGGTTTGCCAGCAGCAAGAGTCAAAGGAAGGAATCTCACATGAATTCCCACTGTGTATGTTCCCAGTGAATAATTATCCATGTTTCACTGCTAATGAGAAAACCTGGCTTGTCACAGGGGTTCCTTTCTGTCACGGACATTTCTCATTTGTTAAAGTAAGAGGAGTATCAATCATTCTTTGAAAGTGAGCAATCTCTCTGGGTGACATCTACAAGGACACCGAAGACGGTGTGCAACTGCACTCCCCACCTCTAGAGAGGCTCGATTAGGAGCCATGCCTCCTCCCCTTTGGCTTTCATGGGCACATTAACAGCATCTTCCACACGGGCTGGCATCTCTTCTTCTGTTTCCCTCCCAGCTACATGAACACTGACCACTTCCATCCTCCCAACCTCAATGTCCAGCCCAGGAAATGGTCCATCACTAGGGAAGGACAGTGCTCTCTCTCTGCAGACCTCAGTTCGTACAGGTCTTGGGTTGGGTAGGTGGCTGACGAGGAAGCAGTGCTTGGGAAAGCTGCCTGGATCCTGAGAGTTCTGGCAACAGGAAGCTCCTGTCAACCCTTCTTAACCAGTGAAAGAGAATACCGTGTTCAGGCCTCCATTCCTGAGCCTGCTGTGGGTCCACGCTGAGCCAGAGCCCAGTGGGATTCACATATGTGTGAGGGTTTTCCTCCTAGCTTCACCTATTTTTCTTTTTTTTTTCCCCAACCACATTAATAGGAGAGGCATAAAAGTTTAGAATGGGGGAGATGTGTGCAATAAGAAATCAAATTATATATGAAATTGTATCAGCTGGGAATCAGTGTAGCTGTCAGCTGCCATGCATTGACATCCCCGATTAAGTCAAATTGACCTCACTGACTTTCCTCACCATTGTCTCCTATTTCACATGAGTTTCTGGAACTAAAATAGCCTCACTCAGGAAAATAGCTCGAGTTCAACAGGTGAGGGAAACAGGGGGGATGGAAAACCAGGAGGCCTAGTGGCCCCTGACCTCAGCCTCCTTGCACCCTCCGTGAAAGAGCCTGGCTCACCTTACAGGAGGTGGGACAGGGCTGCCTTTGAGTCTCCTGTCTAGAAAGAAGCTCTGAACTCATGATGGTCATAACTCACTGGACCTTTCTGTGGAAGGGCTGAAAATCAACAGGATTTCTGGTCTGCAAGCAGCTTGATTTGTGGACCTCCTTGTAGGATAGCTCAAGCCGACCCAGGCCTTCATTAGCTGCCTGTCACTTATGTGAGTTTCACATCCGGAGTTTATTTTCATGAGTTCTTAGCCCTAATGAGCAGAAGGCAAAAGTTCAGACTTGCATATTCTCCCTCCTCTTCTCCCGCACAGCCGAACAGCTCAGAAAAAGGCAGCTGAGCTTGATGCACTGATTATACAGAAGATGTAAATGGACTGAAAGAGGTTCCCAAGGAAGGATGGCTGGAAAATGGGGCTACACCACCTAAAGGAGGAGGAAAGGGAAGCAGTGCTCTAGGAATTTTCATTTACTGGATTGCCATCTAAAGGAGAAGAAAGCTGTGGCAGATTAGGACATGCTGTGTAAAAATATTAGAGACGTGGCATTATGACTTCACAGGCTGGCTCCACGCCTGTCAGCCTTTCTGTAATAATCCTCCAGTTTTTCGCCGAGTTAAAACTTTAACTATAGAAATGATGTGTGCTGGGATGAAACTTGGCACGTGGTGGAGCCAGTCTGGGAGTCCTTTCCTTAATTTAATTTTGCACCACTGGAAAACGCTCACTCAGCCATTTACCACTGATGGCGGATCTCCATTCTGTGCGTGGTATAGGGTGGGGGTGGGCCTCACTGCATTTCCTGGCTCCCTTTCCTTTCAGGTGTGGTATCCCTACTGAGTGACAGAGCTGGTCTGTGAAGCAGCTCCCACTGAATGAATAGGAGTGGGCAGCAGGCTGAGACATAATTAATTCACGTTGCAAAAAAGCTCCCTTCCTTACTCCCTATTTGTCAGTTGGACCCCAGAAGGCTGTGGGAGAAGACAAGCAACTTCAATTTTCATTCTGATTTCTACGACCTCCCAATAAGCTGGTCAAGTAACCAGGCCAAGACTATTCCCATGTACATTTTCCCAAAGAAAACGAACATTAAAACATTCCTGGAAAAAAGGAAAAATACAAGCCCATTTTCCATTACCCAATTGTCTTTTTTACTCTTAGGGCAAGCTTTGGGTTTCCGTTGGCAGGGGGCTTGCTAATGTCTCCATGGTTCCTGGGCATCTGGTAGAAGAACCTATTATATGTCTCAGCATGAAAAGTAGCACCATCCAAATTAATGATTTGAGGAAGGCCCTGCCTTCTCCAAAATGATTTGCTTATTGCTTGGTCACTGCCCTCATCCATACCTTAGGACCTGGTTATTCTCTTAGAGGTACGGAAGCCAAGGTGCCACTTAGGATGTGCATGTACGTACAGTCTTGGCTGAGAAAGCATGATTGCGTGGTCTGAGTCTGGCAGTGCTGAGCTACATGCTTCTCCAGGGCTGCCTGGGCCACCGTGGGGGCAGGGGGCTCTGGGAAACCGGCCCAGTTTCTTTTAAATTTTCAGTAGTGTTCACTGGGATTGAGGCTATCTCAAGTGCATAATACACAGAGCTCCCAGGTGTCCTCTGCCAGCAGGCTCTTGGCATAAAAAACACCTTTAAAAATACAGCAGCATTTTTTTTTTTAAAGTTTCAGATTTCTGGGTTTATAAGTCCCTGGTTGTATCTACCCTCAGGCTGCTGGCAGGTGCTACCTGGCCTGCAGGAAGGAAGACTCGGATGACCCCAGAGGAGGCCTGACTGCAGGCTGCCTAGGGTTGAGGAAGGAGTTTCAATCTACTGATATGATGACCGTTGAATGAACCTCAGAACGTGGATCATACTTGGGTTATACCATACTTCCAAGGACTAAGACAGAATTCCCCTCTCTGTGTATGTTTATTGATGACACCCACTGAGTTTAGATTCTGTAAATAAAGAGACTGATGGTTCACATTTGGTCCAAAACGGGACAATATTTCAGGACTTTGAAGAACTGCTCTGTGTTATCAAGGCGCTACTGTTGTGAGAAGGACAGTTTCAGAGTAAAAGTTGTAGACTCTATGAATATTTATTCTCTTCCCTGAAGTAATATAACCGACTCACCCCTCACTCCAGCCAATGGCAGGCAAGTTAGAAAATATCCAGATTAGGTTGGGGGAAAAAAAAACAAAAGCCAGCAGCAACTCAGAGCCAACATGCCTTCATGAACTCAGCCTAGGTTTGGCTCTGTTTATGGGCCAGAGCCTTTGTAAAAGAAATAAAACCCCACACACTCCAAAAAAAAAAAAAAAAAAAAAAAAAAGAGCCTTCGCTCATGGCCTTGTACACATCCCATTTCAGCTCTTTTCTGTTGAAACAAAGCCACAGAACAGCAGTAGAGATGAAGAATGGCTAATATTCATAGCAGGTATCCTGAGAAGCCTCACTGGGGCACGCCGCAGAGTTCAGCGGCAAGTCACAGGAAGGAGCAACTGCTGACGAGGAATTCCAGGGCCAGTGGCAGGGGTGGGGCGGCTGGGCGAGCACAGAGACCTCTCCTGAATTTATTATCCCCATATACGTCTCCTGGGTGTCAAGGCTCCAGAAACTTCTCAGCTTAGCAAAGAACATAATAAACAGTGTGAGTGAAGTGAATAAGGTGGGGGTGAAGCAGGCAAGCTGAAGTAGGGACTTGAGCCATGGAGAGGAAGAGTGAGGCGAGTATCGGTGAGGATGCTGCTGGCTGACTCCGCTGGGGGTAATCGTAGGTTCTAGCGGGTGATGTCTGGTCTTCCGCAGGCAAGCCTGAAGAGTGTGTGGTTTGTCAAGGGCCTGTAAACAGAGGTGTCCTCTGAAGGAGAGTCAGAAACCTACTATCCTAACAGGAAAAGCCATGACAGCAAAGTCACTTGCATCTAAAAAGGAGAGAGTACCTCACTGTGGTCTTGATTTGCATTTCTCTAGTAATGAGTGATGTTGAGCATCTTTTCATGTGTTTGTTAGCTATCCGTATGTCTTCTTTGGAGAAATGTCTATTTAGTTCTTTGGCCCATTTTTTGATTGGGTCGTTTATTTTCTGGAATTGAGCTGCATAAGTTGCTTGTATATTTTTGAGATTAGTTGTTTGTCAGTTGCTTCATTTGCTATTATTTTCCCCCATTCAGAAGGCTGTCTTTTCACCTTGCTTATATTTTCCTTTGTTGTGCAGAAGCTTTTAATTTTAATTAGATCCCATTTATGGGGAGGGAGGTGGGAGGGGGTTCATGTTTGGGAACGCATGTACACCCGTGGTGGATTCATGTCAATGTATGGCAAAACCAATACAGTATTGTAAAGTAAAATAAAGTAAAAATAAAAATTAAAAAAAAAAAAAAAAGGAGAGAGTAGCCATCCGAGTGCTTCCTCTTTGCTTTGAAACATTCCCATATTGACTTGCTTTGGATCCTAATCCTCTCTGCATTTGGTTCCCAGTGCTTCGGTTCTATGTATATCTGGAGACTCCCCTTGGAGCATTTAGTGGGCTCCATAAAGGCGTAAGGGAGAAGGAGTATGGTTCAGACCTCTGGGGCCAATTTGGATCTTTGGAAGGATCATCTGGTTTTTGAAACCCGCCCCCCGCCCCCCCAAACCAATGCAGTTTCCTTAGGAAACCCAGGATTCAGGGCCATCTAGGCCTGAATGGGTGAGGCAGAACACATGGTGTTTTGTTGGGAACAGATCACTTCTTGCTCAAATTTATTCTTTTGGGGGGGCTTCCCCATTCTCCAGAACACTCACACTGGGGGAAGGTAGAGGATCTAGCAAGGAAAATACATTTTGAAACAGGGTCATTTACCTAACCTCTTGAGAACTGATGGAAGGGAGAACTGATGTTCCCACTAAACTTCTCCAAGGCATCCCAGGGTCATCAGAGATGAAGGCCTTGCTGTCCAGGCTTGGGCAGAGCAAGGGTGCTCAGCAGTGGAGTGGGGTTATGCGCCACATGCAGTAGCCTGTACTCTGTTTTACAACGTGCAATTAGCATTCCACAAGAGGCTTGCCCCTAGAGCTTTCTGAAAGACTGAAACTGGGACATTCCAGAAAATAGAGAAGGAAAGACAACTTTTTCCTAAAGTAAGGAGTTTTTTCCCCCCTAAAATGCATTTCTGACTTTGGAGGGGTAGCAGGAAATAAGAGTGCTTACAGTAAGGCGCTCACATACCGCTGTCTAACTCCTTGACAAAAAATTTCTTAAAAATGAGGCCGTAGAGGGGCTTCCCTGGTGGTTCAGTGGTAAAGAATCAGCCCGCCGATGCAGGAGACATGGGTTTGACTTCTGGTCCGGAAAGATCCCACATGCCATGGGGCAACTAAGCCCATGCCCCACAACCCCTGAGGCCAGGTGCTGTGACTACTGAGGTCCGAACGCTCTGTGCTCCACAACAAGAGAAGCCGCTGTAATGAGAAGCCGGTGCAACACAACCAGAGGAGCCCCTGCCTGCCACAACCACAGAAAAGCCTGTGCAGCAACAAAGACCCAGCACAGCCAAATAAATAGATAGACAAACACTAATTTGTCTAAAAATGAAGCAGTAGAAAGACTTCTGCCATTGCTATCAGTAAGGATGTCTAGAGCAGGAGTTGGCAAACATTTTTAGTGAAAGATCACGTAGTAAATATGTTAGACATTGTGGGCCATATGGTCTCTGTCACAACTACTCAGCTCTGCCATTGCAACTTGAAAGCAGTCATAGACAATATACCCATGAAACGGGTATGGCTGTGCACAGATGAAGCTTTATAGACAAGTGGTAACTAGACTAGGCCCAAGGGCCAACCTCGGGTCTCGGGTAAGAGATAGTTACAGTTTCTGTACACTGAGAGCACAAAGTGTAATAAAATCACTAAATGCCTGTGCAAGATGTGTTTCTACCTCCAAAGACAAATGCCATCTTCATAAGAGAAGAGAGATAAATCCAGTACCTTTTGCCTTTTAATAGGCTCAACTTGTCTTAAAAGAAATACCAGTGCATGTTCATTATAGATTAAAAGCTCAGAAAAGTATAAATATTAAAAAATCTTAACCATTATGAATGTTGCTTCCGAATATACATGCACATATCACTGGACAGACTGATAAATTTTGGCTAGTCTCATTAATGCATGGAAATATATTATCATCCTTTTAAATCTCTGCTTAAGATTCTACACATGAATGTATCAGAACTTTTATTTGTTTAATTCTCTATTTATAAATGATTGCATTGTTTCAGTTTTTTAACATTATAAACTATGGTATGGTGATATTTTTTAGTATATACATCTCTGTATCCAAAAATCTCCTTAGGTTACACTACTGAAGTGGTATCACTGGGCTAATGAGTATCATTTAAAAATATTGGTACAAATAGCCAAGACATGGAAACAACCTAAATATCCATCAAGAGAGGAATGGGTAAAGCAGATGTGGTACCGTACAGACAATGGAATATTACTCAGCCCCAAGAAAAAATGAAACAATGTCCCTGGCAGCAACATGGATAGACCTAGAAACTGTCATACTAAATGAAGGAAGTCAGACAGAGAAAGACAAATATCATACGACAGCACTTATATGTGGAATCTAAAAGGACAGGGAATTTAGCTGTCAAGACCTTTTTTTAAAAAAAACCTGATAAAATGAATTTATTTACAAAACAGAAACAGACTGACAGAAAACAATGGTTACCAAAGGGGAAATGCGAGGGGGAGGGATAAATCAGGAGCTTGAGGTGAGCATACATGCACACTACATATAAGCTAGATAACCAACAAGGATATACTATATAGCACAAGGAACTCTACTCAGTATTCTGTGATAATCTATATACAGAGAGATAGATATGCTATCACTGAGACCCTTTTCTCTCCTGTTCTGAATCACTTTTCTGTATATCTGAAACTGACACAGCATTGCAAATCAACTATACTTCAATAAAATTAAAAAAAACCCTAATATATATTGCTAAGTTGCCCTCCAGAAATGTTATACTAATTCATGTTTTAGGTGAAAATGCATGATAGTACATGTCAACCAATTCTTGGCTATTGTGGTTGGTAGGAAGAATAATGAATAGCCTCTTAAAGAAGTCCAAATTGTAATCTCTGGAACCTATGAATCTGTTACCTTACATGGCAAAAGAGACTTTGCAGATGTGATAAGAAACGATGGTGCAATGGGAGACTGTCCTTGATTGTCCAATCAAGGCAGGCCCAATGTAACCACAAGGGTCCTAACAATTGGGAGAATAGAGGATCAGAATTAGAGAGAGATGTGAAGATAGCAGTTGTTGGTCTTGAAGACAGAAGAAGGGGCAAAGGATGCTGGTGGCTCTGGAAGCTGGAAAAGGCAAGAAAATGGCTTTCCCCCTAGAGTCTCCAGAAGAAACTCACTTGACTGACCTTGACTCCTTTAGACTTCTGACTTCCTTGACTGTAAGAATAAATTTGTGGTGTTTCAAGCCACTCAATTTGTGGTACTTTGTTATTGCAGCGATAACAAACTAATACAGATTTCATAAATATTTTTCATCTTTACCAATTTCCTATCAACAAATCTTTTTAATTTGCTTTGATTATTAGTAAGATGGAATCTGTTTTGAAACTTCGGATGTACAGCAAATAGTTAATGTTCCTGGGTCATAGATCCCTCTAAGAATCTCAAGAAAGCTGTGATCTGTCACCAGGGAGAAGCACATTTTGCACATATGCTGGGGGCTTATAGAGTCCCCAGAGTACATGGACCCCACGTTTTGAACTCCTGAGTTAGAGAACAGGTGGGAGAAGGGTCTCAGTGATAGCATTCTCTCATTCAAAGTCAGAAACATGAAACATAATAGCATTCTCTGGGCAAATGAGATTTGATGCCTGGCTTAGAGGGTAGACCCATGAGTGGTAATCAGATTGATTATATTCTTTGCAGCCAAAGATGGAGAAACTGTATACAGTCAGCAAAAACAAGACCAGGAGCTGACTGTGGCTCAGATCATGAACTCCTTATTGCCAAATTCAGACTGAAATTGAAGAAAATAGGGAGAATCACTAGACCATTCAGGTATGACCTAAATCAAATCCCTTATGATTATACAGTAGAAGTGACAAATAGATTTATGGGACAAGATCTGATAGAGTGCCTGATGAACTATGGATGGAGGTTTGTGACACTGTATAGGAGACAGGGAGCAAGACCATTCCCAAGAAAAAGAAATGCAAAAAAGCAAAATGGCTGTCTGAAGAGGCCTTAAAAATAGCCGTGAAAAAAAGCGAAGAACAAAGGAGAAAAGGAAAGATATACCTATTTGAATTCAGACTTCCAAAGTATAGCAAGGAGAGATAAGAAAACCTTCCTCAGTGATCAGTGCAAAGAAATAGAGGAAAATAACAGAATGGGACAGATAGATCTCTTCAAGAAAATTAGAGATACCAAGGGAACATTTCATGCAAAGATGGGCTCAATAAAGGACAGAAATGGTATGGAAGAAATGGTATGCTTCTAACAGAAGAAGAAGATATTAAGAAGAGGTGGCAAGAATATACAGAAGAACTGTACAAAAAAGATCTTCACGACCCAGATAGTCACGATCGTGTGATCACTCACCTAGAGCCAGACATCCTGGAGTGTGAAGTCAAGTGGGCCTTAGAAAGCATCACTACAAACAAAGCTAGTGGAGGTGATGGAATTCCAGTTGAGCTATTTCAAATCCTAAAAGATGATGCTGTGAAAGTGCTGCACTCAGTATGCCAGCAAATTTGGAAAACTCAGCAGTGGCCACAGGACTGGAAAAGGTCAGTTTTCATTCCAGTCCCAAAGAAAGGCAATGCCAAAGAATGCTCAAACTACCACACAATTGCACTCATCTCACATGCTAGTAAAGTAATGTTCAAAATTCTCCAAATCAGGCTTCAGCAATAAGCAAACTGTGAAATTCCAGATGTTCAAGCTGGATTTAGAAAAGGCAGAGGAACCAGAGATCAAATGCCAACATCTGCTGGATAGTCAAAAAACCAAGGGAGTTCCAGAAAAACATCTGCTTTATTGACTACACCAAAGCCTTTGACTGTGTGGATCACAACAAACTGTGGAAAATTCTGCAAGAGATGGCAGTACCAGACCACCTGACCTGCCTCTTGAGAAATCTGTACACAGGTCAGGAAGCAACAGTTAGAACGGGACATGGAACAATAGACTGGTTCCAAATAGGAAAAGGAGTACATCAAGGCTGTATCAGAGAAGGCAATGGCACCCCACTCCAGTACTCTTGCCTGGAAAATCCCATGGATGGAGGAGCCTGGTAGGCTGTAGTCCATGGGGTCACTAGGAGTCAGACACGACTAAGTGACTTCACTTTCACTTTTTCACTTTCATGCATTGGAGAAGGAAATGGCAACCCACTCCAGTGTTCTTGCCTGGAGAATCCCAGGGACGAGGAAGCCTGGTGGGCTGCCATCTATGGGGTCGCACAGAGTCGGACACGACTGAAGTGAATTAGCAGCAGCAGCAGCAAGGCTGTATATTGTCATCCTGCTTATTTAACTTATATAGAGAGTATATCATGAGAAATCCTGGGCTGGAGGAAGCACAAGCTAGAATCAAGATTGCTGGGAGAAATATCAATAACCTGAGATATGCAGATGACACCACCCTCATGGCAGAAAGTGAGAAGAACTAAACACCCTCTTGATACAAGTGAAAGAAGAGAGTGAAAAAGTTGGCTTAAAGCTCAACATTCAGAAAACTAAGATCATGGCATCTGGTCCCATCACTTCATGGCAAATAGATGGGGAAACAGTGGAAACAGTGGCTGACTTTATTTTTTTAGGCTCCAAAATCACTACAGATGGTGACTGCAGCTATGAAATTAAAAGACACTTACTTCTTGCAAGGAAAGTTATGACCAACCTAGACAGCATATTAAAAAGCAGTGACATTACTTTGCCAACAAAGGTCCATCTAGTCAAAGCTATGGTTTTTCCAGTGGTCATGTATGGATGTGAGGGTTGGACTGTAAAGAAAGCTGAACGCTGAAGAATTGATGCTTTTGAACTGTGGTGTTGGAAAAGACTCTTGAGAGTCCCTTGGACTACAAGGAGATCGAACCAGTCCATCCTAAAGGAGATCAGTCCTGGGTGTTCATTGGGAGGACTGATGTTGAGGCTGAAACTTCAACACTTTGGCCACCTGATGCAAAGAGCTGACTCATTTGAAAAGACCCTGATGCTGGGAAAGATTGAGGGCAGGAGGTGAAGGGGACGACAGAGGGTGAGATGGTTGGATGGCATCACCGACTCAATGGACATGAGTTTGGGTGAACTCCAGGAGTTGGTGATGGACAGGGAGGCCTGGCGTGCTGCAGTCCATGGGGTCACAAAGAGTTGGACATGACCAGCGACTAAACTGAACTTAGAGGGTAGACGGGCTTCCCTGGAGGCACAGTGTTAAAGAATCTGCCTACCAATGCAGGAGGCGTGGGTTTGATCCCTGGGGTGGGAAGATCCCCTGGAGGAGGAAATGGCAACCCACTCCAGTATTCTTGCCTGGAAAATTCCATGGACAGAGGAGCCTGTCAGGCTACAGTCCATGTGGCTGCAAAGAGTCAGACTGGACTGAGCACAAGTGGCCTTTTAGAGGGTCGCCCAGGAACCAGGTCAAGCTGAGCCTTCATGTAGCTCCAGGTATAAAGGCTGGGCACTCCTTTTGCTTTCCACCTGTTTCATTCTTTAGCTTCCAAGTCTGAAAGCATTTGGTTGCTCTTTAGAAATTCTCACAACAGCACTGTGTGGAGTTCAAGTCAGTGTTGATAGGAGACTGGTTATATAGAAAGGGCTTGATTAAATAAGTAAACACATTAAGGAAAATGGGAGCCAGAGATTTACAAATATGTAAAGGGTAAAAGACAGAATAAACCCTGTGGTGTCAGATAAGAATTGGCAATACAAGAAAGGACTCATGGCTCCAATGTATAGATAAATACAGAAATATAGGGTGAGCATGTGTGTATGCAAATCCATACTTAAGTATTCTTTACTTCTGTGTGCTTAGAGGGCTTGAGTGTAGTGATGTTCCAATAACAATGAACAGATCTGACCTTGAAATCTTGGTTCCTAAATACTATTCTCTCAGACTGGGGCAGGGAAAGTTCAAGATGAGTCTGGAATATCTTATTAGGCCAGAAAGCAATGAAGTTCTCAAAAGAATGATATGGACATGCCAAAGGACATAGGAGTCATCTTAAAGGACCGAATCTGGAAAAAAAAACTTTTTTACATCAAAATAGTAAAAGGATATCCATAGATTACAGCCCACTGGATATGACAGCAATCCATGAGTGCATGCAGATAAACAAATAAGTGAATACACTGTAAGTTCAGTGAGAAATAGTCACCATAGTCTCCAAGCACCTTTTCACAAAATACTCATTACAAGGGAAAAGAGTAACTTTATGATGGAAAAGCTTGGCAGATACCACCTTAATCAAGCAACTGGAACTAATATCAGCTGTAATGGCACAGCAGCAATCACGATCATGTGACTGGGGCAACAAGAAATCAGCATCACTGCTATGCTGCTCCTGCCAAAGACGCCCAACTTGAATACAGTCGTTAAGGAAACATGAGACAAATGCCAACTGAGGATCATATTTTAAAACAGCAGGTCCATAATCTTCAGAATGGTTAAAGCTGTGAAAGTCAAGGGTAGCTTGAGGAACTTCTTCAGACTGAAAAAGACTTAAGAGACATGACAACTAAAGGCAGTGTGTAATTACGGACTGGATGCTTTCACTATTAGAGACATTATCGGGACAACTGGCAAAACTTGAAGGAAATCTACACTGGTGATGGGGTATCATGTCATCAGCTCACTCCTAGATGGATCAGGTAGAAAGAGTTCTTTGTGTTGCGCTTCCAACTCTTTTCATAGAGTTGAGATTATTTCAAAATAAAAGTATGGTAATGGAAAAAGATGGAGAAGGAAATGGCAACCCACTCCAGTATTCTTGCCTGGGAAATCCCATGGACAGAAAAGCCTGGTGGGCTACAGTCTATGGGGCTGCAGAAAAGTTGGACATGATTTAGGGACTAAACAACAATGACAAAAGAAATTGTTATACCAAATCAAGAAATAAAACACCATGGAAGAAGAGAGAGAAAAAACCTGTTTTATCCACCAAGATCTTAGGATTTAGAGCACTGGGAATTGATAAATGTGAGCATTCAAAGCAGCAAAATTATTGGTAACTCAGAAAATGAGCTTGTTAGAGTTTCATTTTATACATGTTTAATCAGATTTAATTTTTTTAAGACTTGAGAAGAAATCATCAGCATTTGAATAAATCAAAGATACTATGTTGCAGACTTTGAGTTGTCTGTGGTATTTAATGGTGAAAAAGGACCCATTTTCAGAAGAGAAATTAGGTGGAGAAAGGAGGGAAAATCTTTCAAAAGTCACGGAAGGGGGGCTGGGGGTGGGAGGAACTGGAAGATCGGGATCGACACGTATACACTATTGATACTATATATGAAATAAGTAACTACTGAGAACCTGCTGTAGAGCACAGGGAACTCGACTCGAGCTCTGTGGTGACCTGAATGGGGAGGAAGCCCAGAAGGCAGAGGACATACGAAAAGGTATATGTATGGCCGGTTCATTGAGCTGTACAGCGGAAACTAACACAACATTGTAAGACAACTATACTCCAAGAAAAATTAATTAAAAAAAAACCCCTCACACAGGAAAAAAAAGTCATGGAATAGGATGTATTTGTTGGTATTTTTAAGATATAAAAAGTTCATATTTAAAGCTCTGTAAAGCTTTTTTACTTTGAAAGAGAAGTGAAAGTGTTAGTCACTCAGTCATGTCTGCCTCTTTGTGAACCCATGTGACCACCAGGCTTCTCTGTCCATGGCATTCTCCAGGCAAGAATATTGGGGTGAGTTGCCATCCCATCTCCAGGGGTTTTTCACTACCCAGGGATGAAACCCGGGTCTCCTGCATTGCAGGCAGATTCTTTAGCCTCTGAGCGACCAGAAAAACCCTTCGTTTTACTTTATTTTACCTCTAATTTAACTTTGTATAATATTTTTTCTTACTGCAATCACAGCATTTTAGGAATGTTTTTAGTGTGCTTAACAGATAAATATTCAACCTGTAAATATAATACTTTTATAATTAAAAAAAATAAAAAAGAAAGATAAATATTCAGCAAAGTCTCCAGGCAGTCTGTATCTCCCTGTTAGGCACTTCCAAACTCCTAATGATGAGTCAATCTGAACTGTGGCTTTCAGCAAGGATCTGAGATGCTGCAAAAGTTCATTAAAGTCGAAAACAGCAGGATTATAAGGAGAAGCATTGAGAGGAGGTGCAGTGTTTATTGTGCATATAGGAACACTGTAGTCATTTTCTTCTGTGCCTAATTCTTTTTCTGGGCCCAGGAAGCTGGCAGGACAACAAACACAGTTTTGTGCTGGCTTATCGCTCTTGATACCATTTCAAAGCATCACACATTAGATATACGAGTCCTTGCCATGCTCCAGAAGGGGCCTTGAATGAATTCTTGGTCTTATCTCCTTGGCAACAAAAGTTATAGGGAGCTCATTATTTCTGAGCAGATACTGCCACCAGAGAAATGGAGAATTCCATAATCACAGTGGATTTTCACATAAAAAGATGCTTGACAGAATGATGGTTTTGGAATGAAACTTGTCTTTACCTCTCAGAGATAAAGTATTAGAGGTGAAGGATAAAAGAGAGTTTGAACTTTCAAACAGATACAGACATATGACTAGGTTATGTTTCTAGAATAAGAGTACGATTATTGTTATCATCATTTCTTCCTTTGGCCTAACCTAGCTCCGGCCTGATCCACCTTCTAAAATGTGCTTTCATGGGCTCAGGTGGGTAGGAAACAGCAGATGGTAGACAAAATCCTTTTTAAGCTGTATATGTTTTCAAAGACAGTGCAGATTCTTCTCTGTTTTCAGGAATGTTACCTGTATTCCTAGCATGGGGGGTGTCCTGGCAAAGTCTGTCTCAGGATGCTCATGAAAACACTGAAAGGAAAATAAAACTTAGCTCTACCAATGTGATCCTTATTATTGGGATTTTAAGGGTGCTGAAATGCAATTCTAGCTCCCTCCCCTGCTCGCCTTTCTGCCAGCAAAGGGAGGAAGGTTTCCCAAGTGGTTAGCCCTATATTTGCCTCAGATGGGAGGCCCCGACCATAAGCTCTGTGATGGTTAAAAAATCATGAAATTCTTAGCACATAGTGGAATTAAGCCAGTCTCCAATCCTGATTTTATTCATTTGTTCTTGAACAGTTAATACATGATTCAAAATTTAAAAGTAACAAAAGGGACACCTGCCCCTTTTTTGTCTCTTTCGGAGTAGGTGTCTGGAAAAGGTCAGTTTTCATTCCAATCCCAAAGGAAGGCAATGATAAAGAATGTTCAAACCACCGTACAATTGCACTCATTTCACATGCTAGTAATATTATGTTCAAAATCCTTCAAGCTAGGCTTCAACAATACATGAACTGAGAACTTCCAGATGTACAAGCTGGATTTAGAAAAGGCAGAGGAACCAGAGATCAAATTACCAATGTATGCTGGATCATAGAAAAAGCAAGGGAATTCCAAAAAAATCTACTTTTGCTTCACTGACTATGCTAAAGCATTTGACTGTGTGGAGCACAGCAACTGTGAAAAATTCTTAACGAAATAAGAATACCAGATCACATTGCCTGCTTCCTGAGAAACCTGTATGCAGGACAAGAAGCAACAGTTAGAACTGGACATGGAACAATGGACTGGTTCAAAATTGGGAAAGGAGTATGTCAAGGATGTTCTTTCAGAGCTGTTCTTTCTCTTCATCTACTTCATACTGCTATTTCACCATTCTTTCTATGTCATTTTTTTTTAAACTAGGTAAGAAGTTCCTTGACGTCAGGGGTCACCCCTCTATGCTTCTTTGCTCCTACCTAGAACCTGGTACAGGCTGAACCCTTCAACAGGGCACCTGTCTCCTGCATGATTCTCACCAGTAATTTACACTTGCAATAGCAAAAAGTTCTGATCCTATAAGGAAGAACTTGTAGCAGATCATAGTGAAAAAGAGAATGGACTTCCTGGTTCACAGATTTAACAGGGATGTAAGGGACAGAGGCAAGGAGTGAATAAATATTAGGATCCACTTTAGACCAAGCACTAAACTGGAAAGGTTGTATATGGGATCTCATTAATTAATTTGGTGACATGGGCATTATTGCTATGATCTGGATTTAGAAAAGGCAGAGGAACCAGAGATCAAATTGCCATCAAACTGCTGGATCATCAAAAAAGCAAGAGTTCCAGAAAAACATCTACTTTTGCTTTACTGACTACACCGAAGCCTTTGACTGTGTGGATCACAACAAACTGTGGAAAATTCTTCAAGAGGTGGGAATACCAGACCACCTGACCTGCCTCTGGAGAAATCTGTATGCAGGTCAGGAAGCAACAGTTAGAACTGGACATGGAACAACAGACTGGTTCCAAATCAGGAAAGGAGTATGTCAAGGCTGTATATTGTCACCCTGCTTATTTAACTTATATGCAGAGTACATCATGCAAAATGCTGGGCTGGATGAAGCACAAGCTGGAATCAAGATTGCCAGGAGAAATATCAATAACCTCAGATATGCAGATGACACCACCCTTATGGCAGAAAGCGAAGAAGAACTAAAGAGCCTCTTGATGAAAGTGAAAGAGGAGAGTGAAAAAGTTGGCTTAAATTCAACATTCAGAAAACAAAGATCATGGCATCTGGTCCCATCACTTCACAGCAAATAGATGGGGAAACAATGGAAACAGTGACAGACTATTTTTGGGGGCTCCAAAATCACTGCAGATGGTGACTTGCTCCTTGGAAGAAAAGCTATCACCAACCTAGACAGCGTATTAAAAAACAGAGACATTACTTTGCTAACAAAGGTCTGTCTAGTCAAAGCTATGGTTTTTCCAGTAGTCATGTATGGATGTGATAGTTGGACTATAAAGAAAGCTGAGCGCCGAAGAATTTGCTGCTTTTGAACTGTGGGGGGTTGGAGATAAGTCCCTTGGACTGCAAGGAGATTCAACCAGTCCATCCTAAAGGAAATCAGTCTTGAATATTCATTGGAAGCACTGATGCTGAGGCTGAAACTCCAATTCTTGGCTACTTAATGTGAAGAACCGACTCATTGGAAAAGACCCTGATGCTGGGAAAGATTGAAGGTGGGAGGAGAAGGGGACGACAGAGGATGAGATGGTTGGATGGTATCATTGATGTAATGGACATGAGTTTGAGTAGGCTCTGGGAGTTGGTGATGGGCAGGGAAGCCTGGCATGCTGCAGTCCATGAGGTTGCAGAGAGTTAACACAACTGAGCAACTGAACTGAACTGACCGTTAGGGTCTCCCCAAATTCATGTGTTGAAATCTTAATGCCCAGTGTGATGGTATTAGGAGGTGGGACCTTTGCTTAGGGTCATATGGGTGATGCCCTCATGAACAGGCTAGAGTTTTTATGAGAGACTCCATAGAGATGTGGAGTCTGTGAGGATACAACCAGAAGGTGTGGGCTATGAACCAGAGAGGGGATCTTCACCCAAACTCGACCATGCAGGCACCACCATCTGAACTTTCAGACTCCAGAAATGTGAGAAATAAATTTCTGCTGTTTATAAGCTACCCCTCTGTGGCATTTGTTACAGCAGCCCAAACAGACTGAGACAGTTATTTATAAAGGAGGAAGCAGATGCTAAGGATTTGAAAATGGGTGTTTTGGTTGAGGCACTGTCTCCTTTGCTCTACAAAGTGTCCTGGGAACCAGGGTAGGAGGTCTTGGGTCCTGGGACTGCCTTCCTTTCTGCCATGTTCCCCTGGGTCCTGAGACTGCTGTAAAACTGCCTCCAGACACAAGGTGGCACAGAACCAGCATGGATATTTTCAAGAGCCGGTTCAGGGTTGAGGAAGGATTTATTAGGGAAAGTGTAGAGTTCATCATTTTCCCACTGATGGAATTTCAATACCTGTCTATTTCAGGGGCATCCAACTTATTCAAGTGATTCTTGTTAAACATGGTGAGGAGGGCAGATGGGCCTGGGAATGGTGTCCTGGTGCCAGGAAAGGGCAGGGGCGAGGGTGAGGGAGTGTTTCAAGGTCCCCATTTCCTGACTATTTGGAGTCTTAAACTAAGACCATGCCTGAATGCTTGCTGTGGCTTGGAACAGTGGCTAGGCAGGGGGATTTACTGCCTTGCTTCTTGTGTCCAACTATTTTAAGGGTCACTTATGCTCTGGTGTCTTTTTAAATTTATGGATGTTCACTCCAGTCCAAAGAACTGTTCTACTCCTTCCTGCGGCTTCCTCATAAATGCCCTCTGAAATACTGATTTAGTTTTACGCTATATGTGCTATAGCATTTCTGTACTTCCTGTGGGGCTCTGTTTCCTACTTTGGGTTTTATTAAAAAGAAAAAACACAAGAGTACATAAACATGTGCCATAAACAACCACAAAATGCTGACCCTTTTTCTTAATAGCAAAACATATTCTCTTTGTGGGCAGAGCTATAGGAATTCAAAAGTGTTTTCTATGTGACATAAAACCTCAGGCTTCCAGTATAAATGAGGAAACAGATGCCAACTTATGCCTCTTTGAAAAAGGTCAGGATAAGTTCTTTTTTCCCTTTCCTCATCAAGTATGCTAGCCTTCTCCTCCATGTTTTTCTTTTTTCCTGGTCTTTCCTCTACATCACTTTCCTTGCCACACCTGCAATTTCTGCTGGGGTGTGGCCCCCCACTGTGGATTAATTTTTACCTAACCTTTGACCATCAGAATTCGCTGTTCTCACAACTGTCTACAGAGAGGAAGTAGTGACGATCTTAGTCTTCCGAACTATCACATGGAAAGTGCTTTCCCAACAGATGTGGTCTAGGGTACTTGCTGACTCTTGCCATGTGAATTTCCTCATAACTGGGTTCAGGAAGTGCCCGATCCAGTCTCTACCAGAAGAATCAGGAAGTGCACAGGGTGGGGTGAGGGTGGAAGTATGTGGAACAGATAATAAAGCTATGGTTATAATAGACATGAGAGATGGAAATGACTCAAGAGGACATCAAGCCAAGGCTCTGCTACCTTAGCCCTGTTTCAAATCGCCTGAGAATATCTATGCAGCTCTTTCTTCTCCCCAAGACCTAGAATCTAACTGGTCGACATGACACGGGTGAGAAATACCTTTAATAATTCAAGGTATGGGACTTCCCTGGTGGTCCAGTGGTTGAGAATCTGCCTGCCAATGCAGGGGACTTGGGTTTGGTCCCTGGTCTGGGAAGATTCCACATGCCTTGGAACAACTAAGCCTGTGAGCCGCAACTGCTGAGTCTGCATGGCCTAGAACCTGCGCTCTGCAACGAGAAGCCACCACAATGTGAAGCCCATGCACCACAGCTAGAGGGGAACCCCTGCTTGCAGCAACTAGAGAAAAGTCCATGCAGAGTAGCAAAGAGCCAGCACAGCCATAGCAAATAAATCAGTAATTCTTAAAAACAAAATCCAGGGTATAGTAGGTTCAGATTCTCATCAGTGATCTACAGCAGGGGTCAACAAACCCTAGGCTGAATGCCAAGTCCAGCCCGGTTTCTGAAAATAAAGTTTTACTAGTCCATGGGCACATCTATTTATTTACTTACTGTCTATGGTGCTGTACTCTACAAGGGCAGACTTCAGTTCTCTGCAACACATACGGCCCTCAACACATAAAGAGTTTCTTATCTGGCCCTTTACCAGAAGAATCTGCCCAACCTTGCTCTAGAGCAAGTGCCTCAGGAGATAGCCAAGGAGAGGTCACGCAGGCTGGTTTGCTACAGAGAGGCTGCACAGAAGGGCTTGACTGTGCCTTGAAGACTTCTAGGATTTAGCTAGAGAGGAAGGGGCACAGGAGATAGTATTCCAGGCCAGGAAGGCTTAAGACCACAGCAATTAGTAGGGAAAAGTCTGCCTGGAATAGAGGGACTCTCGTCAGCTCTCTCTATCCACAGTGGAATGGTTGCAGGATCCCCCTAAACCACCGTCCACAAGGCTCTAGTTCCTTAGATAAAATGGAATAGCACAGTCAGCCATCCATGTCTTGGACTCCCCATCTAGGGAGTCAACCAACTGCAGATGGAAATTTTGATCTGTGGTTGGTTGAATCTGTGGGTGTGAAACCAGCGAATAGGACCAATGATATATTTTTCAAAAGGGAAAGTGGATCCAGTGAAGTTCAAACCTGTGTTGTTCAAAAGTCAACTATATCTGAGATAGGAGTAAGATGGAAGGATGGATATAGAGGCTAAGTCTGAACAGCACAATGCCTAAAATATTCTAATTGATGAAACATATCATTTCCCCATACCAGCCTCTTCCATGGGTGAAAGAGGGTCAAGAAGTAACTTTTAAATTCCATTCACGCTCTGAGAATCCATTTTTAAAAGTACTGATGCCTAACTCCACCCCTCAGAGATTTTGTCAAAATTGGTCTCAGGTGGAACTTTACTTTTATACTTCCCAGGTGCCTCTATTGTATAGTTGGGAACCCCTCCCTCAATGGAGGAAATGGCCAGGCACGTGCCTGCAGAAGCCCAGCTCAGGGCCGGGTAGATGGAGCAGGTGGACGACACATGTACGTCAAATGAAGCCAGTAATAATGGCTTGTAGCAGGGCCAGCCTGATAAGCCCAGGCTTTACTAGAGTCAGTGCTATACCATTCAGTTGGCCACATGGGTGCCAATAAAAGAAAACACTTCTGCCCGCCCTTGCCTAATCCTGGAAAAGCCTATGGTGCTTGATGCAATATTGAGCCTGTTTATAAATTTGGGCCTTTATAGATTTCTCTCTCTCTGTTACTTTAAAGTGAATATTTACAAGGCCTTACACAATTTTCCCTCAACCTTGTTGCCTCTGATCTCTCTCTACCCACAACCCTGATGACTGTGCTCCTGCCACCTCTCGCCAGCCTCCTTGTTGCTCTGGAGCACATGTGCCTGTCTCAAGGACCCCAAGCTCGCTCTTTCCCTGTGTGGTACACCCTTGTCTTCTTTTCCTCCAGACATACACAAGGCTCATAGTTCATATTCAAGTCTCTGCTCAAGGATAATTGTCTCAGTGAGTCCTCTCTCAACCACCTATTTTGATACTGTATCCTCTTCCCCATACAGGCACTATCCATCCTTCCTCCCCTGCTTTTGTTTTTTCCTTATGGCACTTACCACCTTCTAACATACTATGCCATTCACTTCATTCTGTTTATTTTCTATTTCCCCTACTGTAATGTAAGAAGTATGAGAGAAGGATTTGTATCAGTTTTGTTCTCTGCTGCATCCCCAGAGTGTCTTCAACGGTGCCCGGAACATAGAAGGAACTCAGTAAGTGCATGTTCATTACCGCAGTGCTTGGAACGCTCATCCTTCAGGGCTGAGTTTATAAAGTTCTCCGTTAAGCCTTTTCAATTTCCCCTTTCCCAAAGAAGGAGACCTCCCTCCTCTCTTCCCTTGGATTTCTTCTGCAACTCTTTAGTTTTTTTAATCTCTCCTCCTACCTCTGAGCTCCTCCAAGGCTGAGAGGAGGCAGAGGATCTAGGATCAATGGAGGCTGGACTGATAACTGTTAAGGAAATGAATCAGGATTGAGCAACAGAAGCTTTGGACCATCCACTTTCTCCAGCTCTACGCCTATGTAGTTCGCCATTTCATTCGAACATTTTGACTTGAATGGTCTGAAAGGAGTCCTCACCACATAGGAGTTACATGAGTTGCAGTGAGAAAAGCCTAAAGAATCAGATGCTTGAGAATCTATTGGTTGTATGGATTATCTTTCCTTTCCCACGATAATCTGACCAAGTCCTGTCCACGTTATTTCCTACATATCCTTGAGTTCATTCACTCTGTTCTCTCCAGCTCTCTAGTCTAAGTCATGGCAATCTCTTACTTACAAAACTGTAACCACTTATTAAGTGGTATGATGTACTCTGTCTAGTGTTTTCTCCCAGAATCCACCCTCCACACAGAGGCCAGAACAAGCTTTCAGAAACATAAATCAGAGGATGTCTCTCTCCAGCTTTTAAACCATTCAGAGACTTCCCATCACATTTGGAGCAAAGTGTGAAAGTTTTACTGAGACAGGCGGGGATCTGGGAGTCTTCGCTGCAGTGCTGTAATGCTTGCACCTGGACAAACCTCTCCTGCAGCAGCAAAATATAGAGAGACTGCATGGGACTGAAAATAACTACATACATGCAGCAGTTAGAGCAAATTCTCAACAAAAGATACAAAGATACCACAAAACCCATATCTGCCACTTCTAAAGAGCCTGGAGCAAAAACAGGGTGTTGGGAGCAAAAGCAGGGTACTGAGTATGCCCTCTGCACTCACCACCACCAGAGGGAATGGGCGAAACACGTAAGCCACCTCTCCAGCCCAACACCTGGACATACTCCTACCCTCCCCCCATGTAAGGAACCAGCTTACTCCCCCTCAGCAAGTGAGCAAACAAGGGAACCTGTTCTTCTTCCCTCCTGTGGCAGCAGGGGTCCCAATAAAGCCCTGTCCGAATTTCTTCTCTGGCCTCTAGTCAGTTTCTATTGATTGGGGAAGGCCAAGAACCCTGGTTGGTATCATTACCATGGCTTAGAGCATCCTCTTCAGACTCATCTCAGGCCACTCTCTGCTTAGTTATTCCTGTGCATGCCAAGTCACTCTAGTCATGTCAGACTGTTTTTTTTTTTTTTTTCAATGTCAGACTCTTTGTGACCCCCATGGACTATAGCCCACCAGACTCCTCTGTCCATGGGATTCTCCAGGCAAGAATACTGGAGTGGGTTATCATGCCCTCCTCCAGGGGATCGTCCCAACCCAGGGACCAAACCCGTGTCTCTTACATCTCCTGCATTGGCAGGTGAGTTCTTTACCACTAGTGCCACCTAGGAGAGTGAAAGTGAAAGTCGCTCAGTCGTGTCCGACTCTTTGCGACCCCATGGACTACACAGTCCGTGGAATTCTCCAGGCCAGAATATTGGAGTGGGTAGCCTTTCCCTTCTCCAGGGGATCTTCCCAGCCCAGGGATCAAACTCAGGTCTCCCGCATTGCAGGCAGATTCTTTACCAGCTGAGCCACAAGGGAAGCCCAAGAATACTGGAGTGGGTAGGCTATCCCTTCTCTGGCAGATCTTCCTGACCCAGGAATTGAATGGGGGTCTCCTGCATTGCAGGCAGATTCTTTTCCAACTGAGCTATTAGGGAAGCCGCTAGTTATTCCTGTAACAGTTCCTCAAATGCTTTTGGTTTTATTGCTTCAAAAACCATTGCTGGTTTCTCCGCCTGGAATTCCTTTGTTTGAAATGGCCTTTCTTCACCTGGACAACTTCCACCGCCTCTCCCAAACTCAGCCCAAATATCCCCTCCTCAGAGAAACCTTGTCTACAGCTCAGACCAGGGGTGCTATCCTGTCACAGGCCCCACAGAGCACCCAGTTCTTTCCCCTTTTATCATAGTCTTAACTTGAATTACTTTCTTCACCACTAGAATTCAAACTAACACATAACAGGCTCTCAACAAATACTGAATGAATGAGTTAAGTACATCAATCTGTGAGATACTGTCTTCTTTAGGCCCTGAATTACTTTCTTCTTGGTAAGTCACAAGACATGAGAAAAGGCTTGTGTAGAGTGGCTCTCTGAGGGGCTGGCATGACATGACTTCCAGCGGAGATGCATAGGAGTCTCTCTGACTGGCGTTGGAGCTTACTCGTTCACAAAGGACCAAACCTTACGCATACCCCATGAGAAATTCCAACAGGTTCCTAGGACCTAAAGAGGGTACGAGCAAAGGTATGAACTGCTGTTCTTAAGCCACATATAACTATGTGTTGTTATTTTGTCACTGGATGCATCTAAGGTCATCTAATCCAGACAAAAATCCAGGGACTTTACAATAAAATTCTCTCTCTTTTCTGGCCCCCCTGAAGAAGTCTACTCCTGTACGTTATGTTTCTATTCTGTAAAACTGTAAAATAAAACTTTTAGAAGAAAATACTTTGAGACCTTGGCTGCTGCTGCTGCTAAGTCGCTTCAGTCGTGTCCGACTCTGTGCGACCCCATAGACGGCAGCCCGCCAGGCTCCCCAGTCCCTGGGATTCTCCAGGCAAGAACACTGGAGTGAGTTGCCATTTCCTTCTCCAATGCATGAAAGGGAAAAGTGAAAGTGAAGTCGCTCAGTCATGTCTTGACTCTTAGCGACCCCGAGGACTGCAGCCCACCAGGCTCCTCCATCCATGGGATTTTCCAGGCAAGAGTAGTGGAGTGGGGTGCCACTGCCTTCTCCGTGAGACCTTGGAGTACATAAATATTTTTAAATATAACACCAAAAGAACCATCTATAAAAGAAAAATATTAAGCTGAACTTCATCAAAATTAAAATCTTCTTCCCTTTGAAAGACACTAAAAGACTGAAAAGACAGCCATTGACAGAAATCATATTTCTGATAAAAGACACATATCCAATATATAAAAAGAGCTCTCAACACTCAATAATAGTTAAATTAAAATAAAAAATTCAACTTAAAAAAAAAAAAACCCAGGGCAAAATTAAAGAGACCTTTTACCAAAGAAGAAATCAGGATGGCAAATATGCACATAAAAAGCTCAATACTATCAGTCATTAGGAAAAGACAAATTAAAACTACAAGAAGAAACTACTATACACTTAGTAGAATGTCTAACATTAAAATGGCCAACTATACTGCCTGCCTGCAATGTGGGAGACCTGGGTTTGATCCCTGGGTCGGGAAGATCCCCTGGAGAAGGGAATGGCTACCCACTCCAGTATTCTTGCTTGGAGAAGTCCATGGGCAGAGGAGTCTGGCAGGCTATATAGTCCATGGGGTTGTGAAGAGTCAGGCAGAACTGAGCGACCCTCACATACTGTGTGTAGGTGAGGATGTGGAGAACTGGAACCTTCATACACCTCTGATAGGAATGTAAAGTAGTCAACCACTCTGGAAAACAGTGTGGCTATTTCTTAAAATGTTAAACGTACACTGACCATATAATGCAGCCATTTTACTCTCAAGTATTTAATCAAGAGAAATGAAAGCATGTGTCCATACAAAGACTAGCCCTTTAATATACTCAGCAGCTTCATTTGTAATACCCAGAAATGGGAAATTACCATTCTCGTCCCACAGGTGAGTGGCTGAGCAGGCTGCAGTGCATCTGTACAATGGTCGCTAATCAACAAGAGAAGGAAATGTGCTATTGATGTAAGTTACAGTGCGGGTGAATGTCCAGATAACTGTCCTGAGCGAAAGCAGCCAAGCTCCCCACAGTATGATTCCTCTTTTTTTTTTTTTTTAAATAACAATCTAATCTATACTGACAGCAGATGAGTAGTTACTTGGGGCCGGGTAGGGGTGTGAAGGAACAGTTACAAAGGGGCACAAGGTAACTTTAGAGAATGATGAATATGATCATTATGTTGCTTTTGGTGATGGCTTCATAGGTGCATCCATATATCAAAACATCAAATTTTAGACTTTATATATGTATTACTTATTATATGTCAATTATCTCTCAAAAAGGCTATTAAAAAACTTACATGTCACACCCCAATATTCACAGCATTATTATTTACAATTGACAAGACACGGAAGCAACCTAAGTGTCCCTCAACAGATAAGAATGGATAAAGAAAATGTTGTATGTCTATACAATGGAATATTAGCCAGCCACAAAGAAGAATGAATTTTTTGCCATTTGCAACAACATGTATGGACCTGGAAGACACTATACTTAGTGAAATGGGTCAAAGACAAATACTGTATGTTATCTCTTACAAAAATGAATATAACAAAACAGAAGCAGACTCCCAGATATAAAGAACAAACTAGTGGTTACCAATGGGGAGAGAGTAGAGGTGAGGGACAAGAAAGGAGTAGGGGTTTATAGGTGGCACTAGTGGTAAAGAACCTGCCTTCCAGTGCAGGGGACAAAAGAGACCTGGGTTCATCCCTGGGTTGGGAAGATCCCCTGGAAAAGGAAATGGCAACCCACTCCAGTACTCTTGCCTGGAAAATTCCATGGACTGAGGGGCCTGGTGGGCTACAATCCATGGGGTTGCACAGAGTCAGACACAACTGAGCAACTTCAAGTACACACGTATCCCTTGGAGAAGGAAATATCAACCCACTCCAGTATTCTTGCATGGAGAATCCCATGGATAGAAGAGTCTGCCAGGCTACAATTCATGGGGTCTCAAGAGTCAGATACGACTTAGCGACTAAACCACCACTAGGGGATTAAGAGGTACAAATTACTATGTATAAACACCATTAAGTGAAATATGTTACAAGTAGTACTTAGAGTACAGTTTCATTTTAGATAAAACTATATAATGTATATATTAATGACTAGGAAAAAGATACTTGTGCTGGTTACTTCTGGGCTAGGTAATTATAGATGATGCTCATTTTCTTCTTTTTTCTTCTATTTTTTAATTGCTCTACAATGAAGATGTATCACAGTTATAATAAAAACCCCAACAAAAGTTAGTTTTTAAAAAATATCAATGGTAATACCCTATAAATGGTACTGTGAGGAATATTAGTCTTGGGCCTTAGTGGCCAAAATAAATATTTAACAGAAGGCTGCAAAAGGGTTTAGGTGCTGTGGGGAGGCTTGAGACACTGCTGCTCTGAAAATGGAACCCTGTAGGCTACTGCTTGGGTCTGGACCACCACAGGTGCTGCGTTGCCAGGCTGTGGTGCTGGCCTTGCCTCCCAGAGCAGTTGGCACTTCAGGCCTCCCTGCACAAAGAACAGCTGGAAAAAAAGGACAAAAAAATTAGCATCTGCCTTGCCTGGGACAAGGGATTCAGTTAGACTGGGTCAACTCTGCTCAGCCGAGCCTCCACTGGACATTTCCCACGTCTGGGTCAGACACCAAAGAATATGAGGGTGGCAAGGACCCACTCATCTGAAGACTTCATTTACAGTTACAGAAAGTGAGACTCAAATGAGCCCACGGCCGTGTCACTCAATCAACATTCCTTCTTGAAAGCTGTAACAGTGGCTAGAAGTGAAATCAATGCTGTACTATCTGAAAACCAAAACAGCCATTTCTGGAGTGGACTCACCCTCTGGGAATCTTAACACTCAAACCGTTATGGAGAAGAGTTGATGCTGACATATGGCTTTAAAACCCTCAAATCTCCCTTCTCCCCTTCTCTCATGAAAACACAAGAATCTAGCCCATGAGTTACTGTCCCTGAGTCACAGAACCATGGAGTTCTTTGAATCTGTTGTAGCAGACTGTAGTTGGGAGAAATACACACACATGAATCTCCACATTCACTGGCTACGATGGGGTTAGCAAACGCTTTTATCCTATATATCAATTGCCACATGCTTGGTTGGAACGTTAAAACGAATTCCAAGGCAGAGCCTGAACTGAGTGAGTGTCATGATTGATTAGGGGTTGTCTTGGCTGTGGAAGGGGTGATTAACAAATATGTTTCCCACTTATTTCCATCCTGGTCTAGAAAATCTGTTACCCTCAACCTAGTGTTTCTTCATTAAATCTCTCCTACTATTGATTACCTACTCTTACGGAATGTCAGGTTAATTATTTCAAATATTACTTTAACTACATCATTTTACTTAAAAAAACTCTAAAGATCTCTCCTCATTTCTCACATAGAAAATTTACCCCCTATATCTAATAATTAAACTGTTGTGTCTGAATCTTTGTGACCCATGGACTGTGGTCCACCAGGCTCCTCTGCCCATGGAATTCTCCAGCAAGAATCCTGGAGTGAGTTACCATTCCCTTCTCCAGGGGATCTTCCCGACTCAGGATCAGACCTGGGTATCCTGCATCACAGGCAGATTCTTTACCATCTGAGCCATCAGGGAAGCCTCTGATAATTAAGGTCCTCCATAATTTGATGCTATGTATCACTCTGAGCAGTCCTTCACAGAATACCCTCTCTGGCCTCTGGCTTATTTCCTATATCCAGAATACACACTGGTCAGAAAGAGCCACCAACAGGAGCTAGGGATTGGAGCTAGATCAAAGGGGAACATGTGGGCAAACAGATCATGCTGAGTCACTAGCCAGGGAGGCCTGTGACGGGCAGGAGGCTGTTAGAATGCTTGTGGTAAGGGTTGGAGTCACACCTGTGTGGACAAGCTCTGGCTGAGGCTTGCTCCCTGTGAAGGCCTAGTTTCTATCCCCGCTGAGCTTTCTTAAAGCAGTGGGGTCTTACAGCTGTTCTTGAACAGACACCTGATGCACATCCCACACGTTTTAATCTCTGGGTTCATGGCTTGTTTTCTTCCCTTTGTGTCTATTTGAATCCCCACCCCCACCCTTCAGTGCTCAGCATCAAAACAGAACAATGAGGCTCTGGCCTGTCTCCAGCGACTGGTTTCTCAGGGTCCTGATACCTGACACCATTCCCTAACTCATCTCCACAATTCCACGTGGCTCTCTCTTAGTTCTGCGGTGTTCCCAAGTCCATATTGCTTATATGGACTTTATTGCATTCAGGGACTTTATGGATACTGCCTCTGATACTCAGGTGGAGTGGTCTGAATGTGAACGAGGACGTTAAGGTGTCTCTTAACCATTAGATTTAAATACCAGTCTAAGGTAACAAAGCACCATAAACTAGGAATGGAATTCAGCAGCTTAAAGCACAATAAATTCTTATTGCCCATGGCTAAAATGACACAAAATATTATTCCAGAATAAGGGAGAAAGAAAGTAAAGCTATCATGGAAAAATATGAGCAGGTTAACTTTTCTGGCATGCTTAATGGCACCTGAGCAATCCAAGAGTTATTGAACTTGAAAATAAGCAATTGCTGCACACCCTGCTAATGACTGGGCAATGATAGTAAGTTATGACACTCTCTCATGGTGATGAACCTAAAATAAAAGTTTACAATGCACACATTTAATCTGGAATAAATTTACCATTCATAATGCCAAAATAAAAAAAAGAAGCAGGTTTAAATGCCTATGAATTCTGATCAACGTGATGTGGAAAAAACTCAATACCAAGTTTGTTATGAGAAACAGAATAGGGCTACTCATTACTATATCTATGTTTTAGTTTTATCCAGATCAGAAACAGAAAAACCAGAAGCTTTTGCCATAT
The DNA here is from genome assembly GCF_016772045.2 of Ovis aries. Taxonomy (NCBI): domain Eukaryota; kingdom Metazoa; phylum Chordata; class Mammalia; order Artiodactyla; family Bovidae; genus Ovis; species Ovis aries. Next base: position 87,408,944 of record NC_056055.1, on the reverse strand, counting down.
GCCTGTATGCATTCTTTGCTAATTTTAGATGTTATCAAAAACTGAAGGTAATCTTTCTGTGCTATAACCCTAAAGATACCAAGCCTTGTGGCCATGCTGATAAGTTAAGATCAATATTACTGAGAAACCACTGGCTTCCTGTCCCCTGTTAGCTGGCACAGAGAAGAGTAGAGGAAATTTCAACATTGAGTCAAGGGAAGAATTCTAGCTGCCATGACCAACATCTGGGGCCACATACAGTTAGCATGAAGACTTTTTCCATTTTGTAGGCCTGTTTTTCCCAGGCCTTTGAAGGCAGAAGAATTCTTTTCCATCTAGACCATATCTAGGGGTCATGCTGAGGGTGGAGGTTGCTCTGGCATCCCCACAGCTCTGGAGTGAGGGGCCCAGAACATGGATGCCCTAGAGCGAGTTTCTACTACAAGAAGGTGTCAGCCTCATGGGCAATAACTGGGTATAGGCTCCCAGTGACAGATGACAGGGAAGGTGCCCCTGGCGGAGTTACTGAAACACTTGCCTTGAGGAGTCTGGGTTGTTTTTAGGCCCTACCTACAGAAGGAGGTTTACATAGACTGCCGGGATTAAGGGAGGTACTAATACCGCAGTTTTCTTGTTGAAAGCTGGTTATAGCTCTATTGAGGTAAGAAGAGGTCATGGAGGAGTACTGGGATACAGCTGGTGATGGGGAGAAGAGATGCAGGAGCTGTTTTTCACTGCTGTATCTGTTCTCTAAGTCCAGCACCATCAGTCTGATTGAGAGGATCTGGACTGTGGCACCAACCCAAGAGGATTCAGAGAGGAGCCCTTTCGGACTCTGGCCAGGCTCAGGTCCAAACTAAGAACTGAATTCACCTCATATGGAAAGTCAGCCAAGTTTCCACTGGTAAATCTGGATTCTGTACACAATTTAGTGATTTCCTGTTGGCCACCCCCCACTTCTGCCTCCCTCCCACCTGCAAGCAGTCACCCATCCATAAATCCTGTCCAGCCCTGGATTTCTGCCCAGTGTTCCAGAGGGTTGGACTCACCAAGGAGAGCGGAATTCCCAGGATCCAGGACCAGCTGTGTTCCCAGTGGGGATGTCAGCACCGAAGGAAGGTTCAGTCCAGTGGCTGAGAGCAGGGCCCAGATGTCGTCCAACTGTGTGGGGACGTGGGGGGGCTCTGTGAGAAGGAGGATGGGGCATCAGGCAGGTTAAAGCATAAAGGCTGTGCTAAGGGGACAGGGAGAGGCAGGCATGCATGGAAGTGTGTCCACGTGTAAGGCAGGTGTTACTATTATTACCTCTAACATCACTTTGCCTAGAGAGAAGGTGTTCCCATCAAGGTGAGTCTGAATTTCAAACATAATACTTGATGCCCGAAACTGTACAGTCAGTGATAAGAATCAGGCATGTTGATTTCTGGAGTTCCTTCCTTACTGTCTACCACTTTCTACCACAGGTGCTCTATAAACACATAGCTAATTGGAACTATATTATAAAGACATTTTGAAAAAGCCAAAGCTTCTCCAGAACTATATGCCAAGTCCTGTGCTGAAATAATTTTCATTCCTTGTTTCATTTAACTCTTAAAACGACCTTTAGAGGGAGAAACTTTGTTATTGCCCCTACAGGCAGGGATAAGTCACAGGAATTTCTTGTTTCTAAAGATCCTGTGAGTGGCTGTTTTCTGGGAAGGAAGGGGTACAGTTGGGAGGTTAGGGATTCATTTTGTGATCTGGATTTTTATGTCTAAGTAAGACCAGAGAAGCAGTTCAGGGGTGATGTGTTAGTCAAAATCTTGTCATGAGTCCGGGCTGATGTAACCAGGAATTAGTTAACCAGAGCTAAAAGTGACAGAAAGGGAAACACAGTGGCTTGCTTATGAATTTCCTTGAGCAAATAAAGAGGCAAGCAGCTGTTGAATGCAGTGGTAGGATGATCCCTCAATCTGCTGAGAAAGAAGCAGGACTCTGCTCCCGCTTCTTCCCGAGTCTCCTGGCGCACTGCAATTCATATCCAACACCAACTCCCGCCTTTTTCTCTAGAGCACTTGTTGGAGTGGAAAGAGAAGCAGAAAGGTTGTCCTTGTAATTGATGGTCATTTCAGCAGCGTTCAGAGAGGGCCTGCTGTGTGCTTGTCACCGTGTTCAGTACTTGTTAGAAATGGTAAATAAGTCAGTCACAGTGGGGCCTGGATCTACTTCAGAAACATGCCTTCTGTCTACTCTGCCTTTGACTGCAAAGACCATCACATACAGAAAGCAGTAATAAGCTTACATATTTATATATAAAAATTCAACATTATAAAGACATTATATATAGTCTATATAATTTGAAAATATTCTTTACGTGGTGTAGGGTAAAAACATCATGATTGGATTCAGGAACTCAATTTGAGGCATGGCTCTTTCATTCACTAACTTGGGCAAGTCACAATCCGTCTAAACTTTAGTTTCTTCATCTAAAAATGACTTTTTGAAAAAACAACCCTCATCATTTCCAAGGTCTCTTTCTACCATGGTTTTAGGAATTGATACTGATAGTTTTTTTTCAAAGTTAGACTCTCTTTTCTCTCACCCTTTTTAATATTCTTTCAAATATATTGAAATTGAATATTGAGGGAAATGGAGTTCCCCCAATAATACAGAAATGGGATATTCCTTCAAGAGTATTATAATTCAAGAAGGCTTTGCTTATTTATTAATAGCCAAAAGGGGAGGTTATGGCCCATCTTTAAAACCATTGATCTTTCTGGGCCAAATGTCAGCCCCTCCTAATGTCCTTACAGCTTCCGTCACAGTTTACTTCTTCGAATGTCCAGCTAATCTTTTGGGGGAAACTGTCAATTCCCCAAGGACAGAAGTCACCTCCTGTGTTTATCCTAAAGCTCTACATGGGACTCAGTGGCAACACTTAATGAACAGCCATTCAGTGGCTGTATGAACCCATGAATGAAAGTTGGCCTCATGACAATTCAGTCCTCCACAATACAGGTTAAGTCATGGGCCTCATGAAACCTCAGCTTTACACATGAAATCCCTCATTTAAACATTAAGCCACATTTGGGGCTGATTTAAAAAAAAAAGGAGAAATACTACTCCTATGTCCATAAAGTACCAAATAGAATAGGAAATACTATTCCTATGTCCATAAAAACTAACAAACTTTGATGAATAAACAGGACTTCTAATTGAGGAAATTAAGAACCTAAATAGTGTGGGGTTTTTTTTTCCCCACCCAGTTTGATTAAAATGGGAAGACTTCATGCTCTTCAAACTCCACGTTCACGGTTACACTGAATTAGCATTGGAATGCTACAGTTTTGGCTCCCAGAGCATACACACTTCATAGACAGAGCTACATTAGCAGCCACACTTCCTACACGTTCATCTCTGTTAGCAGAGGTGATCAGGAAGGTTATTAGAGAGGAAATCCCCACAGTAAGCACCATAACTCAGTGTGGGGCAACAGTCTGGGGCCCTGGGCTCCAGACGAGCAGCTCAGCCAGAAGAAACCCAACACAAAACAAATGACATCCTCCACGGAGCTGATTTTCTGCGGCTTCCTAATATGACTGGAGGTTTATGCAGCCACTGTTGAGAGGAAGACCCACGTGGGTCTCTGTGAAATCTGAGTGGGCAGGGGTAGACTCTATGCTTTGCTATATCATCACTGGGGTGTGAAAATATGAGTAAAGTTTATTTACTTTCCCTTGTGGAAGGCCATAATATACATATTGTGGCATGTAATTATTCGTATTTCTCATCTTTGCCCCCCCACCAAGAATGATGGCTCTTTCTTAGTGAGATAACTAGCATACATGCTCTAATAATTGCCTTTTTTTTTTAAAGTTTTTTTTTTTTTATGTGGACCATTTTTAAAGTCTTTCTTGAATTTGTTACAATATTGCTTCTGTTTTACATTTCGGTTTTTTGACTGCAAGGCATGTGGGATCTTAGGTCCCCGATCAGGGATCGAACCTGCACCCTCTGCACTGGAAGGTGAAGTCCTAAGCACTGGGCCATAAAGGAAGTCCCCTCTAATAACTGCCTTTTTAAAAAAGAAGACAAAAACAAGCTTCTTTACCCGCCCCTGACCAATGCCCAGCCTCTGCTGGGAAGAGAAGCAGAGTCTGAATCCCGGTGTAGATGCAATATGACTGATTCCAGCCCTGGGCATCAGTGAGTGCTGGACGGTGTCCCGGCAATTGCTATTATTTTTAAATAACGATTTTATGCCAGGAACTGTGTTAGACTCTTTAATCAGGGGTCCTTCTGTCTGGTGGTGCTACTGTCTGAATGTTTGGGTCCCCCAAATACATATGTTGAAATCCTAATCCCTTCAAGGTAATGATAAGAGGAGGCGGGGCCTTTGGGAGATGATTATGTCAGGAAGGTGGAGCCCTCATGATTGACATTAGGATCCTTGTAACAGAGACCCCCAAGAGCTTGCTTGTCCCTTCTGCTATACGAGGGTGCAGTAAGAAGCCACCATCCTGCTGCCATGGAGAGGGCCTCACCAGAGTCTGACCATGAAGGCACTTGGGTTCTAGACTTCCAGTCTCTAGACATGTGAAGAACAAACTTCCACAAGTTGTCTAAGCCACTTGTGCTCAGTTGGTCACTCCTGGCTGACTCTTTGTGACCCCATGGACCCCTCTGTCCCTGAGACTGCCCAGGCAGTCTTGCCCAGGCAAGAACACTGGAGTGTGCCATTCCCTTCTCCATGTAAGCCATCCGATCTGCAGCTGTTTCGCTATAGCAGCTGCACTGGACTAAGGAGAGGGGTACACACGTGCACTTAAGGTGGGCTCGACTATGAACTTCCCCATTTTTCTCAGCAAGGTAGTCTATAGTTTTTGTCTGAATCTCAAAGCAGTCCTTAATATAGAAGGAGTTAAGAAACTGCCTGTTATCTCTATTTGTACCTTCCCTGCCTGCCCACAATGGGCAATCTTGTTTTCTACACAGAGACCAGGATCTACGGCTTAGCAAGGTTAAGTGACTGCCCAAGGTCACACAGTGAGTAAGTAGTAGACCCAGTAGCTGACCTCTGCTTGGTTTGCTTGGCCCCTCGGTTTGTGTTCTCTCTACTGGGAGGCCCTAAGGTGGGGAAAAGGGAAGGAATATCCATTTTACCTTCATGCATTTAATTGGATCAGGGCCAGGAGGAGGTGAGGGTGGGTCAGAGAGTCACCCCAGTGGGGTCCACTGGGGGTGGCAAGCCTCATGGTGTTTACCTAGAATCAGGAGCTCAGTGCTCTCAGTCAGCTCCCCGTGCAGATTGGCCGCCCTGCAGGAGTACAGGCCTTGATCCAAGGAGGACACAGCTGTAAGCACCAAGGAGCCCTCGTGCAGAGGGGGAGGGGAGCCCAGTTTGCTTTTATTCCTGAACCATGTGACTTCAGCTTCAGGCACACCTAGGAGGAAAAAAAAAAAAAAATGCATCAGCCACTACATTCAGGTGACCTGGAGATATTTATAGCCTCTTGGTGGACCCGCCCTAGGGCTGCTCTGCAGGAAGCATCTGCCTGGGCGTCTTCTACGCTCCTTCGGCCAAACTAAACATGTCTCTGACCTCTCAGCTGTCTTGAGATCTTTTGCCTTTAAGAGCTTCCAGAGATAAGGCAGGAAGGGAAAGACTGGTTAGAAGAAGAGGAAGAGGGCAGCTGAGAAAGGCACTTGCCAGGGTGGAAGGAGTGAACCAAAAGCCTTTGGAGAAAACACCTAAGAATGAAATCTATGTATCAGTGAAAATGATTAACTTGACAACTAAATGAAACAAACCTAATGAGGAATAAGAGAAGGCAGGCTCGAAACAGCATACACTGTATGATTTCATTTCTGAACATAGAAAAGAAAAGCTGGTAACATCAGTCCCTGTTGTCAGCAGTCAGAGTGGGGGGTTCCTCTGAGGGACGGGGATGGAAGGGAGGTGCTGTCGCTGAGAGTGGGGACAAGGAACCTGCCTGCTAGTAGCTGTCTTTTGACTTGGGGGCTATGTTTGGTGGGCTTGGGACCTTTATAATACATGCACTTTTCGGTATAAACATTATACCTCAGTAGAAGGTTAAATGGGGTCCATGGGGTCACAAAGAGTTGCACATGACTGAGCGACTGGACAACAAGAAAGTTAAAAGCTACAGAATATTAATATATTCACGAACCAGACAAATGAAAGCTGCTAGATCCTTACCAGCACTCTATGTAGAAAACAAGCCTGTATTTTTTGAGGCCTAAGTATTTTCTTAGAAAAAGAGGAGATGGAACCGTGGCATGAGGTTCATCATCAAAGAAAAAGAGAGACCAAAAGGGAGTACTCTGCTCTCTCTGCAGTTCAAGTTCATTATTGAGAGAGAGCTGGGGAGAGTGCGTACATCTGAACTGGGGTGGGGCTCCTGTCTTCGGAAGTTAGGCTCTGTCCTCAAGGACTGTTAGGGGCTCAGTGCTTGTGTCCTCTACAAATTCGTATGTTGGAGTCCTAACCACCCTCAGGGTGATGTGGTAGGAGATGAGGTCTTGGAGATTTTTAGGTTTAGATGGAGTCCTCCTGAAGGCAGTGGCCATTGTGATGGCATCAGTGCCCTTATAAGAAGAGGCCCTCTCTTTCTCATTCTTTTCCCTTCCCTTTTTCTCTCTCTTTCCCTCCCTCCATCATGAGAGGACACAGCAAGAAGATAGCTGTCTGCAAGCCAGGGAGAGAGTCCTCCTCTGGGACTGAATGCTCTGGCACCTTGATTTTGGAATTCTCAGCCTCCAGAACACTGAGAAACAAACTTCTGTGGTTTGAGCTGCACAATCTGTGGTATTTTGTCAGAGCAGCCTGAGTAGACTAAGACAATCGAATGGCTTTCATTCCTGAGGAAGTTTCCCTGTGGGTGGCGTGCCGGTAAGCAGTCCTCAGTTTAGGACAAGCCTGCTGAGATGGCCTGCATAGGAGGCTCCGCGGGAAGCCCAGCTCTAGTGAGCTGAGAGACGGGAACCATGTGGCGTTAATTCACAGTCTGCAGGGAGTGGACAGCTCCGTTTCTGTACTTTCTAGCTTATTGACTTAGCTCACAATGTTTGCTCATGAAACTTGTGGACATGTATCCGGGGCATGTTTAGAAAGCCAAATCCAGGTAAATGGGGTCAAAACCCAGAATAGGCAGAGCTGGAACTTTAGTCCTGTACTTTCTCAGAGCTGGGGATGGATTTTGCCCTTGGGGCAGGGGCAGCCTTACCCTTCGTGGGCAGCCTACAGTTGAGAATGCAGACACCTTCATGGCATCACCTGTGTACCCACTGCTTGTCTCTGATGAATAAAATGTACTCAGAGCCTCCTCTGTAAGAGCCAGCTCTCATCACGAGCCCTGGAGCACTTGCTGCTCCCGGGATCCCAATGGCAGGAAGTGGGGCTGGCTGGGAGAGTGCTCTCCTGTTGCCTCATTAACAATGAACTATTCTGCATGAATTCACTGGTGTCCTGGCTGTCCTGCTGCTTCAGGTATGGTTTCCAGTAGTGGAGTGATAGCCTATGGAGGGTGGCCCAAGCGTTTGGCCAATCTGTAGAGCTTTTCTCTCCCTGTCTATAAGGAGCAGGAGAGTGACTCTCTGGTCCTCTCTTTTCGTTGTAGTGCAGATTACCCATAATTCAATGTGGATCCCTAGGGACTGGTGGACTGGCTGGAGGCAGATCTGTTAAAAGAGGGGGAGACTTGGGTACCACAGCCCTGATCCATCAGAGAGGGGCACACACTGTGTTACTTGATGCTCAGGTGCATGAGAGGGGCCAGGCTGGTGTTATTGTCTCTAAACACACCTGGAGTAAAGATGCAGGTGAGAGGCAGAAAGGCTGATTTTTCATTGCAACACCACTAGGGAGAGCAAGAGCATCATGATGCCCGGCCATGCCAGCTTAGACTGTGGACCCTGAGCTCTGTTTTCACGTTGGGAGGAAAAAAAAAAAATTCCATAGCTTTCAGGAGAAAGCCTCTGGAAAGAAAGTTGAAAAAACACCCCCCACTCACCCACCCACATCACTTCTCTCCTGAAAATGCAAGGAAAAATGAGGTTCTACAAACCAGCTTCTGCAAGTATTCACCCTTTTCCCCTCACCATAAACTGCTCACACATAGTACCCGTCAGTGGCACCTGCCTTGGACGGGGTCTGTGGGCAGCAAGTGCACAATCCCTGATAGGAACTGAGGCTGTCCTAGAGCGAGGAGGCAGAGTAAGAGACAGGGATGAGTGGGCTGTCAGTTCCACCAGGAGACGGTGGGGGTGAATGCTGTCTCCATGACGGTGCCCGTAGGCCATGACTTGGGTGTCTCCAGGGCCAACATTGTGTTTACATGGTCGGCTGCCACAGCCAGACTTGCTGTTCCCCTAAGTGACCTTCTTTGGTCAGGGTAGCCAGGGGGAGAGACAGGGATGGTGAGGAAGAGAAGGAGGAGGAGGGAAAGAGATGACCCAGGGATGGAGCCATTTCTCACATTTCCAGGAAGTGGGTGTAAGCTTCTTCCATTCTTGCCATCACTCTTGGCCTCATGCCCTTATGAAATCAAGTCTGTTTAACAGGACAAAACAGAGTCTTTACCAATAGAGCTGAATCCCTCAATTGAGAGCAGGGGAGTTCATGGGAGAAATGGACATGTTCAGAATAATGAAGGTAGATGGAAGGGACCTCCAATCTCTGTAAAACTGGGCCCACAGAGTGACCGCAGTGCTGAGGGAAGCCGCATGTTACAAGGACCATTCTGTGACAGAGTAGCAAACCTCTCCTAGACTCATTCAAACACAGACCTGCATCAATAATTTACCAGTGCTGCTGGTGTCACAGTTTGAAGGATTCCTGCCTGGGATTGTGTGCCTTAAAGAGAATGACACCAAAAAGATGCTTTGGAATGACAGCCAGCCCTGCCATGACTGATTGCGATGTATTACAAAGGTGGAACAAGGGAACAGGAAGAAAAAAGGAATGAGGCATCTTTTTTCTTTTTCTCTCAAGACATGACAATGATGCCTCAGAAAATATAATCAGCCCTCATACACGCCAGAGGCCCTTGAAAAGGTAACCAGATACACATGCCTAACCAAGATGCTTAGAACACCGAGACAGCAGGAATGCACTGAGGCCAGAAGCTATACGTATCCTGAACACATTAGAGGGAGAAAGAACATTAACTGAATATTTGCTATAAGCCAGACATTTAATAAACATGTCATACAGAATCACACAGTTACCATGAAGCATTGTTATCAACCCCATTTTACTGATGAGGAAATTGGGACTCGAAAAGATTATGAAATCTGCCCCAAGAGACATTAGTCTGGATTCCTGAATGATTACATGAGGACAGAGTCCCTCTCCACTTTGCCACCAATCGGTGACCTACAGATGGCAGGCAGGGATCCAAACTCAGTATATCTGATGCCATGAAACCCCCATCCTACCAAGTACATGACACTGTCTGCCAGTATTCGAGACTGCCTCCTGTGAGAAGCTCTGAATTGCTGCATGTTATCTCTGGTGTCAATCCCTAAATGCTTTCTGCTTTTGGAATTAACCTTTCTACTGTAATCGTAACATCAAGGTTATTGTTAGGAGGGAAGTTTCTAGAATCCATTGTTAGTACACTTCTTGGTGAGAAGCCTATCAGGTTGTAGATGATTTTTTTCCCTAGCCTGTTGTGATATGACAGCACATTCTACAGAAAGAAATGTTTGAAAAGTGACAAAAAATACACTCTACTGAAGAGCAAAGTGCACAGCTATACTGTTGACAAGTTAGCCAGATAGGCTCCACACTCTGGACTCCCTGGTATGATCTGTGTCTAAAATAGGAAGTGAAAGGACCTGCTTTTACTTTTCCTGCTCTGTGGCATATCTTATCAACAACACAGTGGTCTCCCTGCTGCTTGAAAGGATCAATAAATGAGTGTAGTCATAATGGGCTGTAACTTGACTTGATTATGAGGATTAGTGCTTTTAATATCCACTGAGCTGCCAGGTAGGGTGATGCTATAATAATCTTTTTTAAAATCCCAGATAGGATATTCCTGTTAACTAGACCACTTGTTATACTTGGAAGGCTGCCTGCACCCTGACACCTTGTCAACATCTTCAGGTGGGGCATCCACTGAAAGGCACACCTTGACATGATAAGTTCTAGAAATTTCTCTAAAGGCTTGGTGCAAGACAAGGGAAGAATATAGTAACTTAAATGTCAATCTGAGCGATTATTCTAAAGAACCATGGCAGTCTGGTAAAGAGGCTTTCAATCTTGCACATTTCTTCACACTCACTGTGACAGATGCTGATAGATATTCCTTCTTTTTTCTGGGTACCCAGCCTGGGCTTCCCTGGTAGCTCAGATGGTAAGGAATCTGCTTGCAATGCAGGAAACCTGGGTTCAATCCCTGGGTTGGAAAGATCCCCTGGGGAAGGGAATGGCAACCTACTCCAATATTCTTGCCTGGAGAATCCCACAGACAGAGGAGCCTGGCGGGCTACAGTACATGGGATCACAAAAGAGTCGGACACGACTGAGCGACTAATACCTCCTCCTCCTCAGCCTGGCAACATTCCCCAACAGCCCTTGGTAGCGGTGAGTGGCCATGTGATTAAGAAGGGATGTGAGAAGCAGTAATGCGTGCTACTGGCTTGGCCAAAAACGTTTGTTCCGGTTTGCCTAGTATCACCCTTAAAACCATTTCAACCATCCTCTACACTTTGTTTTCTCCTCGTCTTACTGACAGGGTAGAGAGAACCTTTGGGGAGACCTTTGAAGGCATGTATTCAGGATAACAGAACCACCAGTGTCCAGGGATGCTGAAGGACTGTGGGGGGCAGATCCCCTCCCCTTGAGCTGACCAGGACCACTCTTTGGACTCCTAGGTAGGCAAGTAATAAACTTCTATTGTGTTTGAGTCATCATTATACATTTGGGGGGTCTATCTGTTACCATTAGCCTTTCCTGGCTAATACACTGCCCATCATTGACTCCTCAACTATTTATTTCTACATGACTAGTCCTGACAATTTTATATCCTAGGTAAGTCTTCAAAAGCTTCCCCTGTTCCAAAATGTACCATAACCTAGGAAAGCATAAGATTTAGCTCCTGCCTACTGTCCCCCACCTCTCAACTACAAGTCACCCTACTGTCTTCTAGTCTCTCCATCTTACAGCCAAGCCAGCCACATTTCACTCTTTCAAATGCAACATACTCTTTCTACCTCAGGCCCTTTGCACATCCTATTCCCAATGACTGAAACTCTTCCTCCTCCTCTAACCCCTTATCTCACATTCCGTTTTCTGAATTCTTCTCCAATAGAGAACAAGTATGGGAGTGGTATAAGAGACTGAATCACTTTTCAAGAAAAAGCCTCATCATACTTGTTGTTTAATGGTTTTTATGTTTAAGGGTTGGGAATAATTTGTGAGTCTGCATTTTACATGTTGAAAGCATACATGTGCAAAAGATATTTAATGAAAAACTGCTAACAACTCAAACATGCAAGGACACGAGTTATTCTATGTAAATTATGTAATAGCCTTAAAATATACTATTATATAGCCATTGAAATTATGTCACAAGAGAGTCATAAAGGCCACTTGTAGCATCAAAGTAAAAATAGTTTCTTTTGCTATTTGGTATTATAGCTGTCAGTATTTCGACTGGAGACTCAGCTCAAGAATGATTTCTTTGTCCAGTAAATTCACAGACCAACAGTTTAATCAAAAGCAGGCTCTTTCCCATCTATGTTGAATAAAAGTGAAAGTGAAAGTGAAAGTCACTCAGTCATGTCCAACTCTTTGTGACCCCATGGACTATACATGTCCATGGAATTCCTCAGGCCAGAATACTGGAGCGGGAAGCCTTTCCCTTTTCCAGGAGATCTTCCCAACCCAAGGATTGAACCCAGGTCTCCCTCATTGTAGACAGATTCTTTACCAACTGAGCTACAAGGGAAGCCCATGTTGAATAAAAACCTTATCTAATAAAAGGCACAATGACAGAGACACATTTATTTTATTTAACTATGATTAATACAAATGGTCCTATGAATAACACTAAGTTTTTTGTAATGTAATGTGCATGGCCAGGCAAAAACTGGACCTTACAACCTAGGATTTCACTATCAGGTTACCAAGAGTGAATCTCTGGGTCAAGTTGGAGACATGGTACTGGGTGGCCCAGAAGAGCTGACCAAAGCTGTTTTGACTTTTCTAGTTTTCCTGTGATAAATTTCCACCTGAATTCTGGTTTTCTCAACCTCCTTCAGATGCTCAAGTCCTGATTTTGCTGCCCTTTGCTTCCCACTCTTTTAGTCCTACCAGTCCCAACACTCAAGAGGAGACCCAATATGGTCCATTATATTGGGAGACCCATCTTATCTCCAGTTGGTGTGCTGTCTTCAAGGCACATGTTCCTAGAGATCAGATGGGGAGTGATGGTCCTGCATAAAGGATCTGCCCTTTACCAGCAGTCTGCGTACAGAGCGGCAACTCATTCCTGGGACACCCTGATTGAGAGTACAGAGCCTGAAGGGATTTAGTTCTACAGGCTTTCACTGAGGCGGCTGGATGCACGGGCCAAGGGCCGCTTTACCAAGAAGAAGCTAGTGTATTACGACAGAGAGAGATTTATATTTTGGGCTTCCTAGAGCTACCAGAAGATTTCAGAGAAAACCAGACCTGTCTGTTCTTAGGAAAAAACATGCTGCAGAAGATCTTCCTCCTACTTCTAAAATGGGTTCTCTCTGGCCTTATAAATCACAGGCGGAGGTGAACTATCCGAAGCTGGGGCTGAGATCTAAGACGAAGAAACACCCAGAACAGGGGGTGCCAACGCCTGTCCTCTTTTCAGATAGGGTATGACGTGGGAACATTGGTTGGGGTGCCATGGGAAGGTATATCTGATGAGGACAGCAATCGGGGGGCTGTCGCTGGGCCCTGGCATGGGAGTCATCTATTTCCCCTTTGTATCATGACAGTGGAAACCCTTAGGGCAGACAGGCTAGCAGTTCACAGGAAGGGACAATTGGCAGCTGAGCTTTGGGTGTTTTCTGTTTTTAAATTGAAGGTAAATGCCTTTATGAAGGGCATATTGCCACCTCCTCTGGTCTACTCCTCCACTTTCTGACCTTCTGGTCCCTAGAGGCCTCTGAGTTTACAAGAGCTACCCAAGGGCAACATTTATATCACATGCCCAAGAGCACTGGCTGTTTTCATAAATGACTCTGCACCTCGGAGAGGAGCTTCCCTGCTGGCTCAGCAGGGAAGAATCTGCCTGCAATGCAGGAGAACTGGGTTTGATCTTTGGGTTTGGAAGATCCCTTGGAGCAGGAAATGGTAACCCATTCCAGTACTCTTGCCTGGGAAATCCCATGGACAGAGGAGCCTGGTGGGCTACAGTCCATGAGGTTACAAGAGTCAGACACTAAACCACCACCACCCACCCACCTTGAACGTAAGCTCCAGGTTGCTGTTGGTCTTACGCCTGCCAACCACTCCTGAGCTTTCCACGACGACTGTCCTGAGTTTAGGCCCCCGGTACCTCTGCTCTAAACTACTGCTGTTCATCGCTAAGGCAAGAATACTGGAGTGGGTTGCCATTTCCTTCTCCAGGGGATCTTCCCCATCCTGGGGTGGAGCTCATGTCTCCTGCTGGGCAGGCAGATTCTTTACCACTGTTCCATCTAAACTACTGTGGGTATATATATATATATATATTTGGCTGCATGAAGTCTTAGTTGTGGCATGTGGGCTCAGCTGCCCCACAGAAATGTGGGGTCTTAGTTCTCTGACCAAGGATCAAACCCATGTCCCTTGCACTGGAAGGCGAATTCCCAGTCAGTGGTCCATTGGGGAAGTCCCTAAACTACTATGGTTTCTTAACTGGCCCCTCTGTCTCAGTATTTTTTTTTTCCTTCAACCTATTTTATACACTGCATAACCCCTAATTCCACTTCCAACCTGCTTTGTCTGAATTCCTCATCCAAATGTTCAGAGTCTCCCATGGCACAGTTGCAACTCACGTGACTAAAGTTTAAGCCCCTTTACCCACCCCATCTCTGGGCTCCAGGATTCCACTAGACCAAAGCGGTCACATTTCCCTTGAAGTCCTGCAGCTTCCCTACGTACATGATTTTTCTTACATTCTTTAGTCCATTGGAACACCCTTTGTCCCCATCCTTGCATGCGCATGTTCCACCAGTATGTGGGATAGAGATAAAAACAACCTCTTCTCCCTCATCTATCCCAGTTTTCCTCTGATCAACTTCAGTAGCACTTTCCACTTTCAGAGTGACTGAGTGTGCTTGACTTTCCCTAGTAGCCCCAATTCCCTGAAAGCAGAATTTGTACTATCCTTTCAGCCCCCAACCTAGCACTGCTGCTGCTGCTGCTGCTGCTAAGTCGCTTCAGTCGTGTCCGACTCTGTGCGACCCCAGAGATGGAAGACCACCAGGCTCCCCCGTCCCTGGGACTCTCCAGGCAAGAATACTGGAGTGGGTTGCCATTTCCTTCTCCAATGCATGAAAGTGAAAAGTGAAAGTGAAGTCGCTCAGTCGTGTCCGACTGTTAGCGACCCCGTGGACTGCAGCCCACCAGGCTCCTCCGTCCATGGGATTTTCCAGGCAAGAGTACTGGAGTGGGGTGCCATTGCCTTCTCCGCAACCTAGCACAGGGTTCCATTAATATCTGAAAAAATGAATTGAAACACGTATAATATAAGAAATGAATCGCCAGTCCAGGTTTGATGCAGGATACAGGATGCTTGGGGCTGGTGCACTGGGATGACCCAGAGGGATGGTATGGGGAGGGAGGTGGGAGGGGGGTTCAGGATTGGGAACACGTGTATACTCGAGGTGGATTCATGTTGATGTATGGCAAAACCAATACAATATTGTAAAGTAATTCAGTTCAGTTCAGTCGCTTAGTCGTGTCCGACTCTTTGTGACCCTATGAATTGCAGCACGCCAGGCCTCCCTGTCCATCACCAACTCCCAGAGTTCACTCAGACTCATGACCATCGAGTCAGTGATGCCATCCAGCCATCTCATCCTTGGTCGCCCCCTTCTCCTCCTGCCCCCAATCCCTTCCAGCATCAGAGTCTTTTCCAATGAGTCAACTCTTCGCATGAGGTGGCCAAAGTACAGGAGTTTCAGCTTTAGCATCATTCCTTCCAAAAGAAATCCCAGGGCTGATCTCCTTCAGAATGGACTGGTTGGATCTCCTTGCAGTCCAAGGGACTCTCAAGAGTCTTCTCCAACACCACAGTTCAAAAGCATCAATTCTTTGGGGCTCAGCCTTCTCACAGTCCAACTCTCACATCCATACATGACCACAGGAAACACCATAGCCTTGACTAGACGGACCTTAGTCGGCAAAGTAATGTCTCTGCTTTTGAATATACTATCTAGGTTGGTCATGACTCTTCTTCCAAGGAGTAAGCGTCTTTTAATTTTATGGCTGCAATCACCATCTGCAGTGAATTTGGAGCCCCCCAAAATAAAGTCTGACACTGTTTCCACTGTTTCCCCATCTATTTCCCATGAAGTGATGGGACCAGATGCCATGATCTTCGTTTTCTGAATGTTGAGCTTTAAGCCAACTTTTTCACTCTCTTCTATCACTTTCATCAAGAGGCTTTAGCCTCCAATTAAAATAAATAAACTATTTTTTCTTTTTTTTACTTAACAATATTGTACTGGTTTTGCCATACATCAGCATGAATCTGCCACAGGTGTATAAATTAAAAAAAAAAGGATGCATTTCTTACCTGCAGCTTGGCAGTTAATAGTCACATTCACACCTTGCACTGTTCTGACGGTGCTTCCTACATCAACCGTGATTGCAGGCTCCTCCGTGTTGATCACCACCTCTCGGGATGTTTTCACTAGCGGCTTTCCTGAGGGTGAGACGGAATGTGACATTTTATTAGATGAGGGGCTTTGGGCACTCCCTTGAAACATGATCGACAATGAACAAGGGATAGACCCATCTTTTTCCACTGACCATTGTTTTCCTTTTCTGACTGTAACTATAAAAACCATCCACCCATCTGCTTATCTAGCTACCACAGAATCGTCAGAAAAGAATAAGGATTGAAGAATCTGAGGCCGGAGCAAGGCAACAGTTCGGATGACTTGTACATCTTACCATTAAACTGACAAGGTTTAATAGATTCCATTTTAATGGAATTAAATTTTTGAGATAGTTGCAGATTCACATTCAGTTATAAGAAATAACATAGAACAATACTGTGTACTCTTTACCCAGTTTCCGCCAATGGCAGGATCTTACTGATATCTTATGATATCACGACTAGGACATTGACCCTACATTTCCAGGGCTACAAGGATCCCTCGTATTGATCCCAGCCCTGCCTTAATCCTTTGGCAACCATTAATCTGTTCTCTATTTCTTATACTTTTGTCATTTCAAGAATGTTATATAAATGGAATCATACCATATGTGACCTTTTTTGATTGGCTTTTTTTTTCGCTCAGAGTGACTCTCTGGAGATTCTTCCAGGTCTAACATGGTATGGTGGCATGTATCAGCAGTTTGTTCCCTTTTATTGCTGAGTAGTATCCCATGGTATGGATGTACCAGGTATGTTCAGCCATTTACCTACTGAAGGACACATTGGTTGTGTCCACATTTTGGCTGTTCAAATAAGCATATAAAAACATTCCTCTCCAAGTTTTTGTGTGAACGTTTGTCTTCATTTCCTCTGGGAAAAGTGCCCAGGAGAGTAATTGCTAGGTCACATGGTAGTTACATGTTTAGATTTCTAAGGAACTGCTGAACTATTTCCCCAAGTGGCTGTATCATTTTACATTTCCACCAGTAACATATAAGGGATGTGGTTTTTCTGCATTCTTGTCAGCATTTGATTTTTACCTTCATTTTTATTTTTGAACTTTTAATTTTATGTTGGAGTATAGTCAATTAGCAATGTTGTGATAGTTTCAGGTGGACAGCAAAGGGACTCAGCCAGACATATACATGCAAGGTCTGTGATATATTCTGAGTTAATTTTTGTATAAGGTACGAGATTTAGGTCAAAGTTTGTTTTTTGCCTATGGATACACAATTGTCCCATGACCATTAATTGAACAAGTTATCTTTCTTCCACTGAATTGCTTTTGCTGTTTTTCAAAATCATCTGGGTATATTTTTGTGGTTCTACTTCTACATTCTCCTTCTGTTCCAGTCAGTTTCAAGATACCAATACCACACAGTCTTAATTACTGTAATTATATAATTATCTTGAAATTGATTCTTGAGTCTGATTCTTCCCACTTTATTCTTGTTTGCTATTCTAGTTTCTTTGCTTTTCTACATACATCTTAGAATAATATTATCTACAACTATAAAATTTTGCTGTGATTTTGATAGGAAATACACAAACATACATTATTTTAGAGATAACTGACATCTTTACTGTGTTGAGTCTTCCAACCCATGAACATTGTATGTCGATTTATTTATATCTCCTTTCTTTCATCAGAGTTTTGTAGTTTCTAGTACACAAGTCTTGTATTTGTTAGATTTATACCCAATTATTCTTTTTTCAAGGGATGGTAAATGATATTGTATTTTTAATTTCAGTGTTCATATGTTCATTGCTGGTATATAGAAACAGTTGAGTTTTATACAGAGTGTAAACTTACTAAACTCATACGTTAGTTCTATAACTTTTTCTTTTTACAATCCCTGGTATTTTCTTAGAAGGCAATCATTTCTCTGCAAACAGTTTTATTCCTTCCCTTTGATGTATATGCCTTTTATTTCCTTTTCTCAGATTATTTCATCAGACAGAACTTCCATCACTATGCTGAATAAACAGTGTTGATAAAAGTGGGATTTTAGTATGATGAGTGATTTTCCATTTGGAATCTGGACATTTTCATATCATGCTCTGCAACTTTGGACCTTATTAAAATCTGTTTTAGCTGCTGTTCTCTGAAACCACTCAGGTAGGGGGGAGGGAGGTGCCACCTGGTTACTCCCCAGTGGAGGCAGAAGTCCACGTTCTCCACTTGGCCTCCTCTGTGACCTATGTGGGGGCTCCTCTTAACTGCTGGGCCCGGGCAGAGCTTCTGGCTCCCCACCAACTCTGCTGTGGGAAGGGTGTTGTTACTGCTGGTATGGGCCAAAGTCCTAACTCTCCAGGAGGCTTCCTCTACCACCACCCCAGAGGGAAGAGGGGCACTGCAGGGTGAGGAGAGAAGCCCCAGGTCCCCATGTTCTCCACATTGCACCCTTGTGGGGATTGAATCCAACTTCTCTGTCCAGGGGTCTTGGGGAACCACGTTCCAGTTGGATGAGGAGTCCAATCTTTCCATTCAGGCTTTGCTGGGATGGGTAGTAGTGGACCCCACAGCTTTCTGTGGTGTTTGAAACAGAGCAGCATTTTCTAAGAGTTCACTGCCCTGCTAGGCTGTCCCTTTCCTGGTCTTTTGGGTAGAGGGAGCAAGCTTTAGTGGGGACTTTTTATTCTGTTCCTGTTTATTTCCTGATAGCCACCTTCTTCAGCTCCAAGTTTGAGATTTATGATACAAACAAACAAACAAGCCCCCCCTCACCCCCAAACCCAGTGAAGTCACACTTGTGTCCTTCCTCAGCACCCACAGACCCTAGCCAGTCTGCTTTCTCCTCTCCACTCTCAGTCTCCTTATGTTTTATATAGAACGTCTGGATTTAACTTGCATCTACCAGGAAGAATAGGGGAAAAGATCTATGCCATCTTCCCAGATGTAGCAGTTCTGTGTATGTTATACTTTAATGGGCCTTTATCAGGTGGGGCTAAAAATACAGTACTTCATGTACATGATCATTAAATACAATGAAAAGATACATTTATTGAGCACCTTGGGGAAATAAGGGTCTACGTGAGATAATTTTCATATACTCAAAGCTTAACTTTTTGTAAGTCAAATGGATTTCATTTTCTTTCATCCATTTTGTAGGCGAGATGGTCTACAATGGCATTCACTCCTCTGCGCCTCCATTAACTGTGAAGAAAACCATCATTCTCCAATGCCCTTCAGAGTCTCACACCTGCTTCTCACATGTTGGGTTTTCTTCATCGGCTATTTCCCTTCCCTTCCTGTGTACACTGCCACATTGCCTCATATCAGAAGCCATTCCTCTTTCTTCTCCTCTTCCCTTTAATTGCCTTCTGCTGCTGCTGCTGCTGCTAAGTCACTTCAGTCGTGTCCGACTCTGTGCGACCCCATAGACGGCAGCCCACCAGGCTCCGCCGTGCCTTCTAGGCATAGGTTATTAGCTTATTGGAATTATGTCGAAGGACAGAAACTGGAGAATGTTCTGAGAAATTCACCTTTGAATATATGCACAGGCTCTCCCTGTTCTGATTGCTTAGGCACCTTTTCCCTTATTTCACCTATATTCAATGTGTTTGAGATTGTGTATGTGCTTTTTCCCTTATTTAACCACTATTCATATGTTTGAGAATATTTATGACCTGATGTGAAGATGAGTGATTTCATACTTAGTGTTGAGACTAATTAATGGATGTTGATAATGAGAGAATGCAGTGAGAATGATACTGAATTAATATGGGCCTATTGACTTTACCTCCTGACACTAAAAGGCTCCTGGCTCTAACATCAAAAATACCTTGAATCTCACTAGCCCATCGTTGCTATAATCTGATGTTGCCATGTTCTCTGGCTGGACCACTCTACCAATCAGTCTGGTCAGTCAGCCTCACTGGTTTCCTTGTTCCGACTGCCCCTTCATTGATAGTCTCTTCTGGTGACAGCCAGGGTGATCTTCAGAAAACTAACACAGAATCACAGAAAACTAACCATTCTAATCACATGGACCACAATCTTGTCTAACTCAATGAAACAGCCATGCTGTGTAGGGCCACCCAAGATGGATGGGTCATGGTGGAGAGGTCTGACAAAATGCGGTCCACTGGAGAAGGCAATGGCAAACCACTTCAGTATTCTTACCTTGAGAATCCCATGAACAGTATGAAAAGTCAAAAAGATAGGACACTGAAAGATGAACTCCCCAGTTTGGTAGGTGTCCAATATGCTACTAGAGATCAGTGGAGAAATAACTCCAGAAAGAATGAAGAAATGGAGCCAAAGCAAAAATACCACCCAGTTGTGGATGTGACTGATGATAGAAGCAAGGTCCAATGCTATAAAGAGCAATATTGCATAGGAACCTGGAATGTTAGGTCCATGAATCAAGGCAATTTGGAAATGGTCAAATAGGAGATGGCAAGAGTGAATGTTGACATTTAGGAATTAGCCAACTAAAATGGACTGTAATGGGTGAATTTAACTCAGATGACCATTATATCTACTACTGTGGGCAAGAATCCCTTAGAAGAAATGGAGTAGCCACCATAGTCAACAAAAGAGTCTGAAATGCAGTACTTGGACGCAATCTCAAGAGCGACAAAATGATCTCTGTTTGTTTCCAAGACAACCCATTCAATATCACAGTAATCCAAGTCTATGTCCCAATCAGGAACACTGAAGAAGCTGAAGTTGAATGGTTCTATGAAGACCTACAAGACCTTTTATAACTAACACCCAGAAAAGATATTCTTTTCATTATAGGGGACTGGAATGCAAAAGTAGGAAGTCAAGAAACACCTGGAGTAACAGGCAATTTTGGCCTCAGAGTACAGAATGAAGCAGGGCAAAGGCTGATAGAGTTTTGGGAAGAGAATGCACTGGTCATAGCAAACACCCTCTTCCAACAACACAACAGAAGATTCTACACATGGACATCACCAGACGGTCAACACCGAAATCAGCCTGATTATAGTCTTTGCAGCCAAAGATGGAGAAGCTCTATACAGTCAGCAAAAACAAGACCAGGAGCTGACTGTGGCTCAGATCATGAACTCCTTATTGAAAAATTCAGACTTAAATTGAAGAAAGTAGGGAAAACCACTAGACCATTCAGGTATGACCTAAATAAAATCCCTTACAATTATACAGTGGAAGTGAGAGTTACATTTAAGGGACTAGATCTGATAGAGCGCTTGATGAACTATGGACAGAGGTTCATGACCCTGTACAGGAGACCATCCCTAAGAAAAAGAAATGGAAAAAAGCAAAATAGCTGTCTGAGGAGGCCCTACAAGTAGCTGTGAAAAGAAGAGATTCGAAAAGCAAAGGAGAAAAGGAAAGGTATACCCATTTGAATGCAGAGTTCCAAACAACAGCAAGGAGAGATAAGAAAGCCTTCCTCAGTGATCAGTGCAAAGAAACAGAGGAAAGCAATAGAACTGGAAAGAACAGAGATCTCTTCAAGAAAATTAGAGACACCAAGGGAACATTTCATGCAAAGACAGGCTCAATAAAGGACAGAAATGGTATGGACCTAACAGAAGCAGAAGATATTAAGAGGTGCCAAGCATACACAGAAGAACTGTATAGAAAAGATCTTCATGCCAAGAAATCATGATGGTGTGATCACTCATCTAGAGCCAGACATCCTGGAATGTGAAGTCAAGTGGGCCTTAGGAAGCATCACTACAAAGCCAGTGAAGGTGACAGAATTCCAGTTGAACTATTTCAAATCCTAAAAGATGATGGTGTGAAAGTGCTGCACTCAATATGCCAGCAAATTTGGAAAACTCAGCAGTGGCCACGGACTGGAAAAGGTCAGTTTTCATTCCAATTCCAAAGAAAGGCAATGCCAAACAATGCTCAAACTACCGCACAGTTGCACTCATCTCACACGCTAGTAAAGTAATGCTTAAAATTCTCCAAGCCAGGCTTCAGCAATACGTGAACCGTGAACTCCCTGATGTTCAAGCTGGTTTTAGAAAAGGCAGAGGAACCAGAGATCAAATTGCCAACATCCACTGGATCATGGAAAAGCAAGAGAGTTCCAGAAAAACATCTATTTCTGCTTTAATAACTATGCCAAAGCCTTTGACTGTGTGGATCACAATAAACTGTGGAAAATTCTGAAAGAGATGGGAATACAGACCACCTGACCTGCCTCTTGAGAAATCTGTATGCAGGTCAGGAAGCAATAGTTAGAACTGGACATGAGCCAACAGACTGGTTCCAAATAGGAAAAGGAGTACGTCAAGGCTGTATATTGTCACCCTGTTTATTTAACTTATATGCAGAGTACGTCATGAGAAACGCTGAGCTGGAGGAAGCACAAGCTGGAATCAAGATTGTTGGGAGAAATATCAATAACCTGAGATATGCAGATGACACCATCCTTATGGCAGAAAGTGAAGGAGAACTAAAGAGCCTCTTGATGAATATGAAAGAGGAGAGTGAAAAAGTTGGCTTAAAGCTCAACATTCAGAAAACTAAGATCATGGCATCTGGTCCCATCACTTCATGGGAAATAGATGGGGAAACAGTGGAAACAGTGGTGGGCTTTATTTTTCTGGGCTCCAAAATCACTGCAGATTGTGACTGTAGCCATGAAATTAAAAGACGTTTACTCCTTGGAAGGAAGTTATGACCAACCTAGACAGCATATTAAAAAGCAGATACATTACTTTGCCAACAAAGGTCCATTTAGTCAAGGGTACGGTTTTTCCAGTGGTCATGTATGGATGTGAGAGTTGGACTGTGAAGAAAGCTGAGCGCCAAGGAATTGATGCTTTTGAACTGTGGTGTTGGAGAAGACGCTTGAGAGTCCCTTGGACTGCAAGGAGATCAAACCAGTCCATCCTAAAGGAGATCAGTCCTGGGTGTTCATTGGAAGGATTGATGTTGAAGCTGAAACTCCAATACTTTGGCCACCTCATGCGAAGAGCTGACTCATTTGAGAAGACCCTGATGCTGGGAGGGATTGCGGGCAGGAGGAGAACGGGATGACAGAGGATGAGATGGTTGGATGACATCACTGACTCAATGGACATGGGTTTGGGTAAACTCCGAGAGTTGGTGATGGACAGAGAGGCCTGGAGTGCTGTGTTCATGGGTCGCAGAGTCGAACATGACTGAGAGACTGAACTGAACTGAGCGTGATCTTTCTAAAACATGAATCAGATCACACAGTGTCTCTGCTTAGATTATCTAGTACTTTTTCAGTGTAGTTAGAACAAAATTTCAAGCTTCCATTCATGACCAACTATCCTCTAGGTGTTCAGGCCAGCTGCCTACATCCTAGCTCCTTATCTCACTGAGGTCACACTCCCCATGGATTGCTGTGTCTCTGGCCACACTGGCCTTCGGTCCCTTCCTCTGGAACATCAGCACATTTGTCCCAGCTGTTCCCTTTCCCCGACATCCTCCACCTGAAGACTTCTGCACAGTTATCTTCTGGTCATTCATGTTTCCACACAAATGTCACCTCCTACTGGGGCCTCCAACATGCCATATGAAGCACGCATGCCACCACTCCCCTGCCTATCATTACATAGCTCGCTGCCAATTTTACTTTCTTCCTAAGCACTAGAACTACCCAAAGTTATCTTACTTGTGTGTTCTCTGCCTCTCACTCCTCACCAGGTAACTTCCCTAAAATCAGGGATCACATCCCTCTTGTTCTCTTCTTTATTCCTACCACTTAGTTCTGGCACACAGTAGGTCCTTGATAAATATCTAGTAAATGAATATATATGTACATGTAGTATACTATGCATATTATCTGGGTTTGTTTTTGTTGTTATAATAACCCTGAGAGGCAGGGAGAGGATTTCCATCTTTTATATAGATAAGGGCTTCCCGGGTGGTGCTAGTGGTGAATGCAGGAGACGTGAAACACGAGTTCGATCCCTGGGTTGGGAGGATCCCCGGAAGGAAGGCATGGCAACCAACTCTAGTTCTCTTCCCTGGAGAATTACATGGCTAGAGGAGCCTGGCAGGCTCCATAAGGTCCATAAGGTCTCAAAGAATTGGACACTGAAGTGACTTAGCATGCAAGGAACTTAGGCTCAGAAAAGCCCCAGGGTTTGCCCAAGGGCAGAAACCAAGCAAAGAGTAGGGCTGAACTAGATCCCAGAACTCTGACCTGAAGTTCGGTCCTTGTAACCAGAGATCCCAAATCCTTGTCTGTGGACTGGCTGCCTCAGAACCCCCAGGACACTTGTTAAAAATATAATCTGTCCTGCTATATATAAAATAGCTGCCTCGCTATGTAATAAAAACAACTTTGCCAATGGGGAAAAGCAGGTTAGGGACCAGAGAGTTTCAGACTCACAATTACCAAGTTATTTTTCCTATAGGAATTTTAATAATAAAGGTGGTTTTATAGCTGCAAGTGTATAGCTATAAAATTAAAATGTCACTGAATTAAATCCAGCTCTTAATTAATTACATTGAGCTTTTGCTGAAAGTAACAACTGTGCATCCTGTCACGAGAGGCACTTTTGTTAGCACAGGCTACTTAGGTGTTATTACCTTCATTATTAAGACAAAGCACAGAGTTACTGAAGTATTTACAGTTAACAGAAGTTTATACTGAACACGATTCTTCTTAATCATTGACCCTATTACATCTATTAGAAAAAGCACAGTTACCAAAGCATCTATAATTGATAGAAGTTTATATTGAACATGATTCTTCTTAATCAACTGAACTTCCTACATCTATTACAAAAGCTTGTACATACTATTGAGTCATACAGTTAGACCTTCTAAACCTGACACTCAGGTGGTGGGATGGAAGCTCTAGTTTCTATTGTGAACAAATTCTGAGGCAACTCTGACATGTAGCCAGGTTTGTTCATTAACGAATTACACTGTGTTACTTTTTCTTGAGACCTGCTGAGAGCTGAGGTTTTTTTGAAAGCCCACTAGTTCAATATTAGAAAATTTCAGGTTGAAAACATGCACTCCAAAGTTCACTGCAGCACTATTTACAATAGCCAAGGCATGGAAACAATCTAAGTGTCTCTCAGCACAGGCATAGACAAAGAGGATGCGGTACATATTACAATGGAATATTACTTGGCCATGAAAAAGGACAAAATGGCATTTGCAGCAACATGGATGGGCCTAGAGATCATTATACTAAGTGGAGTAAGCCAGAGAAAGATGAACATCACATGATATAACTTCTATGTGGAATCTAAAAAAAATGAACACATTTTCAAAACAGAAACAGACTCACAGGTCTTGTAATCAAAGTTAAGGATACCAAAGGGGAGATAGGGAGGGAAATGAGTAGGTAACATGCACACACACACATGCATGTATAACTGATTCACTTTGCTGTATACCTGAAACTAATACAACATTGTAAATCAACTATATTTCAATAAAAATTTAAAAAAAGAAAAAGGAAAAATAATTTAAGTCCACTTTCAATCACCTAGATAGATACCTAGTGATGTGCGTACTGCTGAGAAAGGCCACGCCTGTGTTTGTGCTTGATTACAATCCCATCAGCTGCTGCTGCTGCTGCTAAGTCGCTTCAGTCATGTCCGACTCTGTGCGACCCCATAGATGGCAGCCCATCAGGCTCCACCATTCCCGGGATTCTCCAGGCAAGAACACTGGAGTGGGTTGCTATTTCCTTCTCCAATGCATGAAAGTGAAAAGTGAAAGTGAAGTCGCTCAATCGTGTCCGACTCCCAGCGACCCCATGGACTGCAGCCTATCAGGCTCCTCCATCCACGGGATTTTCCAGGCAAGAGTACTGGAGTGGGGTGCCACTGCCTTCTCCGCTAGTACTACTTTAATTATGGAAGTTAACTGGAGGAAAAAGAGAGATGCAGAGACGGAGTGAAATGATAAATTATACATTTGTACTAAGACAATGTTAAAGAAGGTCTGACCAAAAAGACTTTTACAATGAGCAAAACAAAACCAAAAAAAGAGACTGATTCAGGGAGCTGGTATATATACCTGAGCAGACGCTGGGCTAGAACTCTCTGTTCCCATAGCATGGGGCACACACCCTGACTGTTGGAGCTGATGGGGCCACCTGAGGGAGGGTGCAGCCACCAATGTCTCTGGCCAGATCCAGAGAAGTGATAGGGGGCATGGACAGGACAAGGACCAACGTTTTCCTTTCAATAAACAAAAACATTATCCTAAATTAAAAAAAAAAAAAAAAAAGAGGCTGAGCTGTAGTCATGGAATGTCTCCAGTGTGGGTGGAGCCTCACTGTTAGGACCATGTTCACCTGTAGTCCGGTCATCTCTGCGGGTCAGCATCAGCTAGCAGAGTACAAGTGTATTGATTTTTGGAAATTGTCAGGGCTTACAGATCACTCTTTCATTGAATCTGCAAACTGGTCATATATATAAATAAAAGAAGAACAAGGGAATAGAAACAAAGGCAAGCGTTTCAATTTATCACAACCAACATAAAGAAGCAAGCCTCTTCAAGAGTCAGAAATAGAAGCATTGAAAGAATCATTCCTGTAGACCTCATGAAACTGCTTAGCTTTTGGATCATGGCTCCTGTTGAAAAGAGGTGGAACAGGGGGTCCAGAGCCTCCGTGGTAAGCAAGGGCAGCCCTGGCACGAGGGTGAACCTGCGTTAGCTAACACTTGCCTATCAATATCCAGTGATGTGGGGGAGTGCCACTTTGGGCCGCCTTTACAGTAGAGGCGTTCGACCAAACAGGCACTGTCCTGACCTGGGAGGACCGGCAGCTGGAGAGACAGGCAGGGACGGATGAGCAGCCCCGGGAGCAAATGCTTGAACTGTTAATACATTCCTGTGCATAGTCTGGGCTCTGGCTCACGCCTCTTTCCCTCATGTGTGACTCTGGGTAAAATCAAAATCCAGTGGGAAAAAATCTGAATATATGTGCTTGAAAAATATCTTTGGCCCAGTATAAAGGTGATGAAGAGAGGAGCCAGCGGAGATGAAGTTTTCTTGTTTGAGTGCAGCCAAGTACAGAGAGCACTGAAAGCAACTTTTTCTCAGGTCTGAAGTCCAGGTCTCTGCTAACAGCAACTTTGTTTTCAATAGCACGATGGCAGAGACAGATCTATTATCAACCAAATCCTTTTCTTTTCCTTCCTGGGCACACAGTTAGGTCATTTGTCAGCCTCTCTGCAGTGAGATGTGGGCAAGGTGCTGGTTTCTAGCAGATGAAATGTGAGTAGAAGTCAACTGTGCCATTTCTTGACCCAAACCACAAAAACCCTCTTGTGAAATAATTTGTTTTAGATGTTAGGTGAGTGAGAAAAAAAAATCTGTTTTAGCCATCATATACTTATGGTTTGGTTTGTTAAGCAAATAGAAAAAAGGGGCCTAATAAGCGCACATGCTAATTATTCCGTGTTTAATCTTCTTTCCCGTCTTCTAACATGATGAGCCACAAATGGCATTTGAAAATGGTTCTCTACGATCCTTAGCCATCAAAAATAACAAGGATCTACTGTATAGTACAGGGAACTATATTCAATATCTTATAATAACTTATAATGGAAGAGTCTGAAAAAGAACACTATATATATGTGTGTGTGTATATATATATATATGTGTGTGTGTGTGTGTGTGTGTGTATATATATATATATCTGAATCAATTTGTGGTACACCCAAAACATTGTAAGGCAACCATACTTCAGTAAAAAAATAAAAATTGAAAAATGAAGAGGAAAGAATGAATTGTACTTTGAACCCTTCAGATTCTCACTGTTGAGTAAGAGGCAATCTAACCCAGGAAGTGTACCTGTGTATTCATTTGCAAGGAGAATGAGAAGACTTGTTAAAGGTGACGGGGAACCTGGGCACTAAAAGAAACCAGGACTGCATGAGGCAGGTTTGGAGACAACACAAGAGCTCTGGGAAGGATGTAAAAATGGCAAATAGGTTTGAGATGATGGTGCTTAGCGTATGGCAGAGTCCTCCTGGAGCACTGCTCAGATAGAGATTCTGGGTTACATCCAGGAGGGCATGCACGTTTTATCACTCAGTCTCTCTGGGACCCCATGGACTGCAGCCCGCCAGGCTCCTTTGTCCATGGGATTCTCCAGGCAAGAATGCTGGCTGCTGCTGCTGCTAAGTCACTTCAGTCGTGTGAGATGTTACTTCCTCCTCCAGGGGATATTCTCAGCCCAGGGCTTGAACCCGTCTCCTGCAGTGCCTGCATTGGCAGGCTGGTTCTTTACCACTGAGTGACCCGGGAAGATACACTCAGGAAGACTGAGCAGCAGCAAAAGAATGGGATAAATCATGATGCCTCCGGGGGCATGGGTGTGAGAAGTGGTGCCTACACGGCAGGTGTTCACACTCCATCCCTCAATAGCTGAGTGGCCTCGGGAGAGTTATTTAGTCTCTGTGTACCTTCGTTTTCTACTTCTATGGTTGCTGAAAGCAGTAATGCTTGTAAAGCTGTTTGCACAACATGAGATCTGAATACATGCTAGCTATCATCAGCATGATCCCTGGTATGATACACGGCAAAAACACTGAGGAACGGTGTCTGGAACTTTTGATAAACCAAGAAAACACACAGAAAGGACAAATGTAAAGAAAGAAAGAAAGGAAAAAACAAGAAAGAGGAGAGGGAACCAATCTTTTAGTGAGAAGGAACTCGGGTGTCTCTATTTTGGAGAACTGTGAGGGTTTCAGGCTAACCAGAAGAAGAAATTATTTTCTCCTAGGGCTTCCCTTGTGGCTCAGCTGGTAAAGAATCCTCCTGAAATGCAGGCGATCTGGGTTCGATCTAGGGGTTGAGAAGATCCCCTGGAGAAGGGAAACGCTACCCACTCCAGTATTCTGGCCTGGAGAATACACAGCCCATGGGGTTGCAAAGAGTCGGACATGACTGAGCGACTTTCACTTGGCTTCTCCTGAAACTAGTATTAGTCTCTGGACAGACACAGTGTCAAGTCACATATTGGAGACCTCAGAAAGTATCCACTTCCAGAGAAATTGTGAAACAATGCATGCCAGGGTAACTTGCTGGTGCCCTCATGACTCCGTTCAAGAAAACTGTAGTCAGATCCACAAAGGATCCAAATCTTAATTCAAGAGAAAAATGAATAAGGCAGTGATGCCAAATAATTTAAATATTTGCATTCACAGCAGTAAGGTGTTATAAATTTCATATGCTTTCACTATCTAACACTAAGAAAACTGTATTTTTCCAGATTTAATCAATGCATAATGCCTTGTAATTAGTGAGAATGCTTTAAGGAATGTTAGCCTCTGATTATACTGCAATTATCATAGGCTTCTCAGAAGGGCCACCAGAGTGAAATCTGCGAAAACTCCCTGAAATGAGAATTCTCAGTTGAAGAACTGAAGAACTCATGAGTCAAAATTTAAGGGACCACAATCAACATGAACCTATGAAAGCTTTTCTCAAAATACCAACATCATCTTGTACATTTGAAATCGGTAATGATGTATCCTGATTGTTACCATCTCCTGCTGTCCAGAAACTTTTCAGGGTCTGGCTACCTGGCAGTTTCAACAAGAGTTGCTTTGTTACGGATAACAGTCATATTAAAATGCATGCTATTTTCTTTAGTCTGGGTCTCCTTCCAAGTGCCTTTCACATTTTATAGCTCAGGAATTTTTAACTCCTTCCTGCCCTTCGGTCCCTCTTGCAAGGTCTCCTTCACTTCCATTTCCTGCCTCCTGAATCAGTGTTTGTCATTTCAGTCAACTTCACATCCTTTCTCTTCACCAATTCTCTGATGCTTTTTCCCTTCATCTGTAATTTTCCCTAGATTTCATTGCAAAAGCTGTCCTCCTTTGCCATCCAGTTTTCCAGTCTCCAAAAGATAAAGGAAATAAATTTGCAAATGTTAGAATTTTAAGGGGAGTTTATAGCTGGTAGTGGTGGGTGGAGACTACTGTACTTTATTTGTATATAAGAGATTCATAGAACTTTTAGGTCTAAAAAAGACCCAAGAGTGCATCTATTTAAAACCCCTCTGTTTACAATAAGGACACAGGTTTATAGTTCTAAATCTGCTCTGAGTTTTGTAATGAGACAAATACCCTAAAATCTTACCTATTCTATTGTTACAATAAGTTTCCCTTTTAGTAGTAGTGAAAAAAAAATAAATGTTTCTCTCCCATCCAAACCATTACATGGTTTTACTTAGTGTAATCTAATAAAACAAATTATTATACTTCAGTGACACTCTGACTATGCTGGAAAATGAGGTGTAATATTTGAGCAGAGAATATAGAAAATGGGTGCTTGAACCAGTGGGCACTGTAGCCTCCAGGCTATGTTCAGTCCACTCACATGTTTGGTCTGGAAAGAATTTTTTAAAAATTTGAACTTGTTCAGTTCAGTCACTCAGTTGTGTCCAACTCTTTTCAAACTGCATAAACTGCAGCACGCCAGACCTCCCTGTCCATCACCGACTCCCAGAGTTCACCCAAACTCATGTGCATCAAGTCGGTGATGCCATCCAGCCGTCTCATCCTCTGTTGTCCCCTTCTCCTCCTGCCCCCAATCCCTCCCAGCATCAGGGTCTTTTCCAATGAATCAACTCTTCGCATGAGGTGGCCAAAGTACTGGGGTTTCAGCTTCAGCATCAGTCCTTCCAATGAACATCCAGGACTGGTGTCCTTTAGGATGGACTGGTTGGATCTCCATGCAGTCCAAGGGACTCTCAAGAGTCTTCTCCAACACCACAGTTCAAAAGCATCAATTCTTTGGGGCTCAGCCTTCTTCACAGTCCAACTCTCACATCCATACATGACCACTGGAAAAACCATAGCCTTGACTAGATGGAGCTTTATTGGCAAAGTAATGTCTCTGCTTTTGAATATGCTATCTAGGTTGGTCATAACTTTCCTTCCAAGGAGCAAGCATCTTTTAACTTCATGGCTGCAATCACCATCTGTAGTGATTTTGGAGTCCCCAAAAATAAAGTCTGACACTGTTTCCACTGTTTCCCTATCTATTTCCCATGAAGTGATGGGACCAGATGCCATGATCTTCGTTTTCTGAATGTTGAGCTTTAAGCCAACTTCTTCACTCTCCTCTTTCACTTTCATCAAGAGGCTTTTTAGTTCCTCTTCACTTTCGGCCATAAGGGTGGTGTCATCTGCATATCTGAGGTTATTGATATTTCTCCCGGTAATCTTGATTCCAGCTTGTGCTTCATCCAGCCCAGCGTTTCTCATGATGTACTCTGCATAGAAGTTAAATAAGCAGGGTGACCATATACAGCCTTGACGTACTCCTTTTCCTATTTGGAACCAGTCTGCTGTTCCATGTCCAGTTCTAATGTTGCTTCCTGACCTGCGTACAGATTTCTCAAGAGGCAGGACAGGTGGTCTGGTATTCCCATCTCTTTCAGAATTTTCCAGTTTATTGTGGACTCAGTTAAAAAAAAAAAGTGTGTGTGTGTTTCTTGGTTTGTCTTATACGGAAAAATTGGAAGGTCTACCAACATTAGATTTGTGATTTTCTTGGGCTACAGTCCACGGGTCGCAAAGAGTCGGACACGACTGAGAGACTTCACTTTCACTTGGCAATAGAAAGGTAAAGACGAGCTGCGCCCTTCAGATAGGGTGTGGTACTGTCCATACTCTAATCCTTGGAATCTGTGACTATGTTATATTACATGACAAAAGGGAATTAAAGTTGCAGTTGCAATTAAGATTGCTAATGAACTGACATTAAAATAGTGAGATTACCCTAGATTATCTAGGTAGGCCAGTCTAACCATTTGAGCTCCTAAAATTAAAAGAGGGATACTGAAGAGCTTGTGGGAGAGAGGCAATGTGAGGAAGACTCAGTCTCCAACTGTTAGCTTTGAGATGGAGGAAGAGGAACTAAGGAATGCAACAGCCTCTAGAATCTGCCAATGGCACTCAGTTTACAGCCAGCAAGAAATCAGGGATCTCAGTCCTAGGTCACAATGACCTAAATTCTGCCAACAATCCCAATGAACAGGAAAAGGATTTTCTCCTGGAGTTTATAGAAAGAAGTGCACCCCTTTGACACCTTTGTTTTATCCTGGTAAGACTGTGCTGGACTTTTGGCCTACAGAACTCTAAAACAAAATATTTGTGTTTTAGGACTCTAAGTTTGTGGTAAATCGTTAGGGCAAAATAAAAGAATAATATGCAGGCCATATACACTGCCTATATCACCAAAGTTACTACTTTGACAAAGAAGATGTATAAACGAGTAATAAGCATGAGAAAAGATGCTCAACATTGTTAGTCATCAGGGAAATGTAAATTAAAGTCACAATAAATGGTTACTTTACATCCACAAGGATAGCTATAATTTAAAAAAATAGACAATAACAGATGTGGTGAGGATGTAGACATTGGAATCCTTATACTGTTGATGGAAATACAAAATGGTGCAGCTACTTTGAAACACGGTTGACAATTTTTTAAAAAGTTACACATAAATGCCATACAACCCAGCAATTCTACTCTTAGGTATACACACCCAAGAGAAATGAAAAGGTGTCCACACAAAAGCTTGCACATAAATGGTCACTGCAGCACTATTCATGACAGCCAAAACCTGGAAATAATCCCAATGTCCATCGACCAATGAGTGGAAGAAAATGTGGTATATTCATACAATGGAATACTATTACTCCACCACAAAAAGGAATGCGGCATACATGTCACAACACGGGTGAATCCTGACCACATTATGCTAAGTCACTAACAAAGGACCATGTAGGACCCCACTTATTCAAAGTATCTGGAATAGGTCAACCCTGGGATTTCTTTGGAAGGAATGATGCTGAAGCTGAAACTCCAGTACTTTGGCCACCTCATGAGAAGAGCTGACTTATTGGAAAAGACTCTGATGCTGGGAGGGATTGGGGGCAGGAGGAGAAGGGGACGACCGAGGATGGGATGGCTGGATGGCATCACGGACTTGATGGACATGAGTCTGAGTGAACTCCGGGAGTTGGTGATGGACAGGGAGGCCTGGCGTGCTGCGATTCATGGGGTCACAAAGAGTTGGACACGACTGAGCGACTGAACTGAACTGAACTGAACTGGAATAGGCAGGTCTATGAACACGCAGTACACTAGTGGTTACCGAGGCCTGGAGGACATGAGGCGACTGGAAAGTGATGGCTAAGAGGTGTGGAATTTATTTTGGGATAATGAAAATGTTCTAAACATTTGAGGGTGGTAATGAATGTACAACTCTGAATGTACTAACAGCCACTGAATTGTATACTTTGTGTGAATTACACTTCAACAGTGTTTTTAAGAAAACAATAATCTTGGTTTGTTGTGATGATGATTATACAACTTAAAAATTTTGCTAAAATATCACTGAATTGAACACTTACAATGGGTGGATATTACGGGTTGTAGATTATGCTTCCAGAAAATTGATAAAATGATTTAAATCTAATTTAACCTTTTCTTGAGGAGTCAGGGTCAACAGTGTGACTACTAATTAATTATCTTGCACAAAAAATAAGAAGGGCTTGGTATTTCTTTGCTTTTGTGATTCTGTGTAGTTGGTGTGCCTTTGATATCAATATTGCAGGGACCGTAGGGTCTAAGGGCTTCCCTGATGGTTCAGATGGTAAAGAATTTGCCTGCAATGCGGGAGATCCAGGTTTGATCCCTGGGTTGGGAAGATCCCCTGGGGTCTCAAGAGTTGGACATGACTGAGGGACTAACACTAGGAACTAAGGAAGTCTAGGGCTTAGATTATCCTTACCTACACATCCCCAGGCTGCCTGGCTTCCTTTTCCTCCCTTGTTTCAATCACCATTCCCTAAACATATTTTTTACCAATGCCAGTATGTCAGATTACTACCATTACCTCTACTGATTATTCAATTGAAGTTAACGACTCCCCAGGACTCTAAGGCAGCAACCTCTTTTGCATGTTCCACTGCAGAGTCCTGGATGAGGGGCCCCATACCTAGGACAGCTGCATGATGCTACAGCCTCTTCAAGGAACAACACTCCAAGGGTATGGTACCCACTTACTGCTTTGAAGGAAAGTTATGACCAACCTAGATAGCATATCAAAAGCAGAGACATTACTTTGCCAACAAAGGCCCGTCTAGTCAAGGCTATGGTTTTTCCTGTGGTCATGTATGGATGTGAGAGTTGGACTGTGAAGAAAGCTGAGCCCCGAAGAATTGATGCTTTTGAATTGTGGTGTTGGAGAAGACTCTTGAGAGTCCCTTGGACTGCAAGGACATCCAACCAGTCCATTCTGAAGGAGATCAGCCCTGGGTGTTCTTTGGAAGGAATGATGCTAAAGCTGAAACTCCAGTACTTTGGCCACCTCATGCGAAGAAGAAAAGACTTTGATGCTGGGAGGGATTAGGGGCAGGAGGAAAAGGTGACGACCGAGGATGAGATGGCTGGATGGCATCACGGACTCAATGGACGTGAGTCTGAGTGAACTCCAGGAGTCGGTGATGGACAGGGAGGCCTGGCGTGCTGCGATTCATGGGGTCCGACATGCTGCGGACACGACTGAGCGACTGAACTGAACTGAACCTGTCTCACCACCCATCCTTCCCTCATTCCATTGAACAGACGTGGGAATTGCTTTTTCAGGATGTGAGATAGGCTAGGCTAGATTATTTCCTTGTTTGCTTCCTCTATTCCGCTGGGGAGCAGAGAAAGTTAATTCTCCTGCTATACTCTCATCCCTTTCATTTGAATTCTACGAAAGCTAGGCTTCCTCAGTGAGCATGCTACACATCTATACATACTGAGGAAAACTTAAGAATCTTGGTTACTCAGTATTGTAACAGATAATGAGGCCCCTTGATGGCAGCTTGAATGAGTCAATGGCCATTACCCTGATGTTCACAGCATCACTAGGAACACAGGTAAACTTCTGTGCTTTTCCCTCTGATTTGGTGCACTGGGGCAAATCTTTCATTGGGCTGTCACCACGGTGACAAACTCCTCTCTGAGCCTAACTCTCTATGCAGCAGAATCCTCCCCTGGTGAACAGAGTTGCTGGATGAAGAATTCAGAAATGCCAATTTGAAATGACTTACATTATGAAAAGCTTACAAAACTGCTTGTCTTTATTGCAGCTACTAAATCATAACGAGGAGCGGGCTGAGAAAGGAGAATTAAAAAAAAAAAAAAAACAGCCCAACTGCCTTTTATTTTTATTTTCCCAGTGAGGTTTCTGTGATCTCTTTATTAGACACAATATGTGTCAGCTATTCAACTCATAGGAAAGCAGAAAAACATGCCAGGAAAGGAGAAATATTTACTGTCTCTTTCTTCCTGTGAACACTTGGGATGAGCTCATCTGTGTTCTCTCGTTTCAATGAAAGATATGCTCATCCCTCAGCCCCCATCTTCTTCTCATTTTCCATTGATGATGTCAAGCAGGCCTTACAGTATCTCTTTTGTGATCTTATAAAATCAATGACAACCAAATACGTTTCCCTTATGGCTATGACTTCATCAGTGGGCTACACCTGGATGGGCCTCATCTGCATTGGTAAGCAGAGCTCTCCCTCCACTGGTCCAGACTGAAGCAATTTGCCAGGAAACTACTGCTTTCCTTCAAAATGCTGCCTACGCTGCTCGGATCTGGCAGTTTTCTGAGCAATGTTGGCTGAATGCAGAATCTCACTAGTCAAGGTGGCTCTCCAATCTTCGTGCCTTGCTATGCACAACAGAAATTCTCCTTTACCTATGGCTACAAATGCACACAAACTCAACTGTCCTTCAACGTGTTAGGTATGTGACCTTTTGGTGACATTCTTAAACTCCTCCCAAGTCGCTGCTACCCTCCCCTCCCGTCTGCTTTCTGAGCAGTGGAACATCCAGCGAAGCATCCAGTTGAGTCCAGTTTAGGACAGAAAGGAGTTTTGTGCCACTGGGTCTACATGGCCGTGAGTTTCTGGAACCAGGGAGGTAGGTAGCGAAACAATAGGCATCTCCACCCTGAGAGGTACTCGTAAAGTACTCTCAAAATCTTTGGGACTTAAAAGATAAAATCAACACATACTGATGAATTTAGAGAGAAGCAAAGACAATTTAGAGAAGCAAAGAAGCTCTAAAGACAATATTTTACAGGCTTAAATAAGGCAGAGTAGGAAGGTTTGGTATATCTAAAACTAAATGATGTTTCTATATTTAAACAAACGTTGTAGAGAGTACCAATGGACCTACCATAAACCTGAGCAGCAGAACTGACAACACACTCAACTCAGAGGATGGGGGAACAAGAATGGTCTAATGATGGGCCACGGAGGTTTCATCAGCTCTCCCTTCCTCTCCCATGTGAAACAGTCCTCGTGTAGCCACCTCCCTCGCTCTGAATCCAGGCACACTCCAACCACTTTTCAGATAGCTAATTCAGCTTTCCCCTTGACATTGAGACATTAGACAGAGGTGCTCTACAAAGGGTTTGTGAGCATTCCAGTCTCTGAAAAGGAATCTCCCCTACTGTAAAAATAACCTGGCTTTTGCTTTATCTTCACAATAATATTAATAAGAGTGAACAAGTATTGAGTGCTTGCTACATGCCAGGCATACTTATAAGCATTTTACATGAATGAAGGCATTTAATCTCCACAAGAACCTTCTGAGTCAAACACTATTATTATCACCATAAGTCAAATAAAGAAACTGAGTCAGAGAGGACGAAGAAGCTGCTCAGGAATATTTAGCTTGGACGTGACAGAGTCAGGTTCAAATCCAGACTGTGAGGCTCTGGAGCCTGCAGGCTTAACTGCCACACTATGCTTGCTCTCGTGAATTACTATGAACAAATTTCCCCACATCTGGTCAACTCAGGTGCATTAGGAAGACCCAGGTATCAAGGGGACACCTGAGTGCTTTGAACCTCAAAGAAAATCCTTTTTTTTTGGCGGGGGGGCTACATTTATACTGAAGTCGAGGTAAAAAACAAAACACAAAATCCACAACTCTACAATGTCTTTTAAAGCATAGAGGTACTGAGGTTTACCATGAGGGGCTGATCACGAGTGAATTGGCAGGCTCTATAGTCCATGGGGTCCCAAAGAGTTGGACACGACTGAACTGAGCATGAGCACAAAGACAGAGCTGAACTAGCTCCTAATGGGCTTCTCTGCTGGCTCAGATGGTAAGGAACCTGCCTGCAATGCAGGAGGTCTGTGTTCAAGACTTAGCTCAGGAAGATCCCCTGGAGGAGGCATGGCAACCCACTCCAGTCCTCTTGCCTGGAGAATCCCATGGACAGAGGAGCCTGGCAGGCTACAGTCCGTGGAGTTGCAGAGAGTTGCACACGACCGAGCGACTAACACTTATGAAGTATTGGTTAAGCCAGAAAGTTCGTTTGGCTTTGAGTTCTGGAAAAACCCTAACGAACTTTTTGGCCAACCCAATACTTGCAAATTTTCGGTGTAAAGATGTACAGTGAAAAATGCATGGATGCAAAGTTGGGCTAATGTTTTACATATTTTAGAATTGATTGCAGGATGTGTTTCATCTTAGAAGAGCTAGAGGAAGAAAGAGAAATATTTATTAGGTGTGAACTATGTGCCTGGCTTTGGGCTCAGGGCTTTTTCACATGTGCAATCTTATTTACCCTCATAACAATCTTGTCACATATGGTTAATTTCACTCTTACAGATGACAAGGAAGACTCAGTGAGCTTATACCCTTTGTTCAAGTTCACACAGCTAACAAACAGTAGAACGGTATCCTTTAGATATGCCTCACATCTCCCCCCGCTGCACCCCTTACAACCCCCCGCCCCACCACTTGCATGGTATTTGGGTTGTATCTTACACATGGCTATGCAGGATCTTAATGGGTACATTTGAAGGAAACTCTATCTCTTGATTCTAGGTGGTCACGTATACATCTATTGCCTTCACTAGTCTGTAAGCATCACAGATCACAAAACTCAGGTCTAACTTACTGCTCCACACTGACAATACTTGGCAGAGGATGTGCTCAGAACAGTAGCTGGTGAGTCACTTTAAAACTGTAGGAGTAGACATTGACGTCGGGCTAGGTGATAATCCCAGGTAAAGATACAAATACAGTCTTGAAGCAACATCTCCATTTTGATCCTTAACTTTCAGAGGGATTGTCTGACAGACTTGCCAGCAGACCTGAACAGACCCCACCACTGAAGACAAAGACACAGCTCCCTAAGCTCTGGGTGTGGTGTCCGTGAACTACTTCATCGCTCAGCTCCTTCCCTCCTTCTTCCCCGGTGCCTCTTTGGCTGCTCTCTCTCTTTCCTGGCTTTGAACATTTTGGCAGCCTCCAATAGCTCCTCTTCAAAGAGCTGAAGACAAGCCTGATGTTACAATTGCCTTGCTTAATTCCAGACAGGTTTCCATGAATCATATTAAATTCAGGTGAACAAAGGGTATTTAGTCTGTGACAGAGCTGAACCGTATCTGGATAAATATAAACAAGAGAGTTAATCCTGTAAGAGCCACTATTTGCCAGCAGTTGGAAGGCTGTCCGCACTGCCCTGGCCAAGGCAGACTGCGCTGGCGGGGCGGGTAAGGCAGAAGAGAATTAACCAGATGGGTGCCAAGCATCTGGACTCTGTACAAAGAGGGGCATAAAGATTATGACTGGAATACATTAGGAACAAAGCAAACATTCTATTCAAAAAAAAGGCATTAATAATAGTCTGTAATCCACCTCAGGGCCCCTCAGCTGGCCTTACTGTCTGTGGACTTTCATCCTCTCTGCAGAGCGTCCTGCTCAAGGTCCCTTCCCAGACCAGCCTTAGGTCATGGGGCTAGAAATACTGTTGCTAAACAGATATGCAAGGGAGTAGCATGTGTGACTGGAAAACGTGTGACAACATAATCCTGGCGTGGATGGATGAGGTCAGTGTGGGGTGATGTCGGCTTTTCTAGCAACGAATGAATCATCTCATGGGAGCGGCAATCGAAAAGAATAAATACAAACACATGCAACACACCGCCACAAAGGCTGCACGGCCCAGACCTGAGGAAGGGGAGCCCAGGTTGAAAGCATCAGTGGGGAGACAAGGGGACCATGATCTGGGGGTTAGGAGACCTCAGTTCCCTTCTCCCAGCCACCAGCTGAGAGGCTGCGTGACCTCAGCTTGCCTGGTCGCTAAGAACTGTGGGCCCTGGTTCAGAGTTCAGCTGGTCCTAAGCTCTCTTAGTTTTAAAGGCAAGGATCCGTCCTATGCAAGGAAGGTTTTATGAAAGTGTCTTACTATAAGACCACAACCTTACCAGGGGGAAAGATGGGAGAATGGACAGTAAGGGAATTTGGGATCAACATATACACACTGCTATGTTTAAAATGGATAACCAACAAGGACCTACTGTATAGCACAGGGAACTCTGCTCAATGTTACGTGGCAGCCTGGATGGGAGGGGAGTTCTAGGGAGAATGCATATGTGCAAATGCATGGCTGAGTCCCTTTGCTATTCACCTGAAACTATTACAACACTGTTAATTGGCTATATCTCAATATAAAATAAAAAAAATTTAAATAAAAAATATATACCAAATTGCAACTGTGGAAGACACTGCACTCTGAATTGTGATTTTCTGATGTGGCCATGTATAGAATGGTTTGCCTAAGCTCTATGGATAAAGGTGAAGTACTGGCAGGTGCATTAGAGCAAAAGGTTGAAATAAACAGTTGGAGAGAAGAACACTTGTGCTTTAGCCCACAATCACAGAATTCCAACTACCCAAGGGTCTTAAAGTTTCCTTTGTAATAGGTAGGAGGAGAAGCGAAAAGATCATTTGATGACCTTAGGTCATGAGTCATGTTCCCCCATAGACTACTTCCTTGTTTATATCTATGCTCATTCTCGTCCCTGCATCTCTGTTATCAAAATTCTACCCCAAGTCTAAGACTTCTCAGGTAGAATGAAACTGCACCCTCTTTGGTTATCAAAACTTACTTCATTCATTCTATCTCATATTACATGCTATCTTCATTTAATTACAATTATAGGTCACAAACTTCCAAAGGCAGGGAATGGATCTCATTTATGTCTGTCTCCCTGACCCCACTTAGCACACTCTGGGCACCTACTCAGCAGTTTCCGAATTGAACAGGGGTTTTCACATTACCTGCTAACGTGATGGCAATGGAGACAGAATCATATCCCAAGGCATTTGAGGCATTACAAGTGTAGAAACCCACATCAGCTTCCACAGGTGCCAGGATCTGTAAGGAATCATCTGGCTGCAGAAGAATCCTGGAGCAACAGAAAACAAATGTAGACCTGGTCAGGTCAGTTGACTCCTTTTTGGCAATGGACATGGGTAAAGCTGGAAGGAACCCCAGGGGATATTAAACAGAACCCTGTTTAACAACAGGCACAAACTAGCCACAATGACACACAGGAAACCAGCCTCTCTTGCCACTTTGTTGAGTGTGATTCTGGAAGCGAGCCCAAATAAGGCGGTTTGGGATTGCTAATGCAGTTTGTTGACTGCTTGGGCTAAATGCTAATTGTTGGAGCAGACAGCCTATGGACACTGAATACGCATAACACATACACTGGGGGTGAGAGGAGACGTTAGAATGAATGGTGCAGATGGATTCGGGGAAGGCTTCAGGAAAAGGCAAAGTTATAAACGAAGAGTTATTAATGCTCTGGATGGTGGAAAGCAGGCAGAGCTTCCAGATATGGAGAAAGGCATCTGTTAAGGCTTGGAGGGGGAGAGAGGAAGTCAGAAATCGGTTGCTGACAAGAGGATGCTGAAGGAAGCTGTATGTGTAGCTATGTCTCAATTCTATTGTCTTCATTAGTCTGTAAATATTACTGGGCACAAAAATTAGATCTTATTTATTGTTTCATTTCCCACAATTCTTGGCAGAGGGCCCTCTGTAGAGAAGATGTCAGAAGAATGAAGGCAAAGCCTGCCCATCAGGGTCATGGTAGAGATAATTCTAGAATAATCATCATGGAGTTCAGACACTTTGCTTTACCTGAAAGGGAGTATGAGAATCAAATGGTGAGTACAAACTATGAGCTTCAAAATCCACACCTATCTCAGGCTATTTCTTTTTTTTTCCTAGATGGATGCCATTTCTAAGAAGTACCTTTTATGGTAGTTAAGCAGATGATGACTAATGATGACTTTAAGCTGATGTTATGGTGAGGCTGATGATAACTACAGTGTGTATGTGGAGGTAGGAAATCAAGAAGAGTTGGGGGAGGACTGGATGGGAACTTTAGGGATCCAGTGCTGGACCTGACCGGGCCTTAAGTCAATACATCATTCAACAGCATGGAAATGAGTTAGCGGTGGCTTTGCGGTTCCTGGAGTCCATCACTTCCATCTTTGTGATTCTTTCCACCTCCTTAGTAATTTCCAAAGCTTCCAAGAGCTTCCAACATATGTTCCCCTCGTAGTTTGGCATCCATCCATGGGAGTCAAGCAGGTAAGGGGTTGCTTTTCAGGTAAGGCACAAAACAATATTTAATGATAAAATTAAGACTAGGATTCAGATCTCCTGTCCCACCAGCAGTCTCCCACCACAGGCTCTTTTTCTTCACTATGTCTCTGCTGGGGCCTCTCTAGACTCTATTGGTATGTGCAGTTTGGAGTCACCTCTAGTCAGCTCTTAATTATTCTGAGGTGGGTGACTAGTCTGGCAATGAATCAGGCCTTCTCAAATCTGTTCTCGACCTTGGAACTACTGCACTGCTTTTTCTTACCTCCTGTTGGAGGAAAAGGCAGGAGAGAGGAAAATCAGGGCTTGCATCAATCCTTGCATCAATCCAATCTCACTATGTATGGGCAGTTCTGGTAACAATGACGAAGGAAACTGAAATACCTTAGCTAAAGGGAAATTTCTGGATGATTGTGTTTTATACAGTGCCATTTTAGACCATCACCGCTATTACAGGAACAGTCTGGCTTCCGTGGCATGGAAGGAGAGCTGAAACTTTGTGAGGGATGACAGAGAGGCTATGAGACACTGTGACTGGACTCATCCACTCATTCATTCACTCATCCACCCAAGTTAGGTGTTTTCTCTCAAAATTATCAATTACATTCTAATTGGTTAGTGTATTTCAAAGAGATAATAAGAGAAAGATGATTGTATAGTTTGCTTATCTTTGCTAAGCCATACAATATTTGGATAATATCTTTTTTTTTTTTTTAGTAGGAATCTTAATAGATGCAGCATGGTATTATTGCTAAATCTTTTCACGTATTCAGGCTGTTTTAGATTAAAAAAATGAAATGCTGACTTGATGATTTAAAATTTTATGATCTCTCAGGAATATGGATGCCTCCAAACCAATTTCCAAACAGGAATAATCAAAGCGGGCTTGACAAACTGATCACTTAAGATGACTGGACTTGCTATTGTTGCTCAGTTGCTATGTCATGTCCAACTCTTTGCAATCCCATGGACTGCAGCACGCCACTCTCCTCCGTCCTCTGCTATCTCCGGAACTCAGTGGATCATTATTCAGTTTTACCATCCTCAAAAGGCAGGGATGAAGATTTGCTAAATTTCCAAGTCTGTTGGGATAGTTGCTTCTCTATCAGTGTTCTATCAGAAGGGGTTCTTGAAGAGAATATTTAGAAGAGGAGATTAGAAGGTAGGTCTTCTGAATTTGATTTTGTTTCTAAGATTTATGTAGCTACCATTGGCATATCCCTTTATTTTTCTACATTTCAGCATATCAATTTCTAAAACCCAGTTGAAGCATGTTTTCCTATCCAGCAGAAGGAACTGTTAGAATGAGGTATATAAGGAAGCTGCAGACCTCCTCTCGGTCTATCCCGTGACCCTTCCATTGGTAATGCTTCACACTGTGATACATAATTATAACTGAGGAATGACAGGGGATGAAAAGATTGTGAGGAAGGAAGTGAGAGGGGTTCATGATACTGGCCAATTTCCCACCGCCCCACCCCCCAGGTAATTTATTAGCTTCTATAGTCAGGTCATTCTGTTTTTTTCCCATAGAACTACTATACCTGCCTGATCTCATGCAGAGTGTAAACTCCACTCTCACATTGGGCCTGACCCAACTAACTCCTTTTAAGTGGAGGTAAGCTTACTGTATCAGTTCCTCCAGGCTACTGAGTGAGCCATGATACTTCCT
Organism: Ovis aries; assembly: GCF_016772045.2. Classification (NCBI taxonomy): domain Eukaryota; kingdom Metazoa; phylum Chordata; class Mammalia; order Artiodactyla; family Bovidae; genus Ovis; species Ovis aries. The sequence continues at coordinate 87,366,043 of NC_056055.1, read as the reverse complement.
GACTGTATGAGCCTGGAAAAGAACTCACACAAAGTTGGTGAAGAGAAATGGGGAGATCCATCACATTGGGTACAAAGCTGTAAGGGTCTGAACTAAGATGGGAAAAAAAAGAGAATTTAGATCTGAATATACAGTCTTCTATTCCACAGACTGCATACAAAGATATAGAAACTAAAGTATTTAACATCATAAAACAGTCTTAAATGTTGTCTTAAGACAAAATCTACACGGGATGAATCTGAATTTCTTGTTTAGTGCATATACTTAGAAATTGCTTGTAGTCATAAAACTGAACTCATTAGCTCAAGGAAGTACATAGTTATTTGGCATCAAAATCAGGATTTGAAATAGGATTTCTTGGTCCAGTACTTTTTTTCAATCACATCTTTAATATGCCCATAAAATTGGTAGATGGGAGTTTGCAGGCTGCCACTAGGGGGAGCAATACTTCTGGAGAGGGCTCCCATGCAGGACTCTCTAGGAAATGTGACAAGGCAAAGAAAAGGGCTTGCTGGAGATTGAGATTTACTTTAATTTATTTAGTCTGGCATCTAGAGAGAGTGAGACTCCTGGGGAAAAAAACATTTTCTTTGTATTTCAGGCATCTACTCTATTAATTTAACTTAATTTGTTGGTAGCTGATTTCTGTCAGCCTGTATTTAGGTTTCAGGTTTGACAGACCTGTTTTAGAATGTGCAGGCTCAGAAACATAGTGCGGCTTTCCAAACAAAACCAGAAAGATTTCTCTGGGGTTGTTTGGGAATTTATGGAATTAGAGACGAGGGGACACGGAATAGGGCATAATTAAGACCTATACAGCAAATGGTCCTATAGTCATATTAGGTATATTACTACTCATTGCTTTCCTTCCACACCTACATTCCCTTTTGGTTTATTGGGCTAAAACTTATTGCTTAATTTCTTTGCCCATTATTTTTAGCTAGGAAATGAAAGAGCAGTTTTGCTTTTTTGGGTGACCTTTACTTGTAAAGGTGACAGCCTGCCTTCTCAAGCATTCTACAAATTAAAGACCACCTGAGAGAGTACAAATAATTGTTTCAGTTACACAAGGCTTCATTGTCCAAATGAGTATGTTACGGACAAAGTGCTCCTGGGTCAGTCCTACCAAGCACATGCTGCTTGAGGTGGAGTTCTCTCCTCTGCATTTGCAAGGAGGTTTCTCTGGGTGTCTTGAGGAGAGGTCTAGAAATCTTGTACATGGGGTGGTGTCATGATGCCTTCAAAATCCTTGGCTCAGTGGGGATACCACTGTATGTAACTGCCCACTTCTCAAAGTCATATCAACAACCAACCATGTGAAACTGCAGTGGGGGGAAAGGATTTCCAACTACAGTTAAGAGACAGGGACTCAGATGGTGGTCTTAGGCAAGTGTTTCAGCTCTGTGAGCCTCTATGTTCCTTCTGCATACTGAGCAGAATACCTCAGAGAGATCTTGTGAGGATCAAATAAAGGAGTGAGCTTACAATTTCTGAAGAATTATTTCTAAGAAGTAGTTTCTCACTATTTTCTAAGTAAAAAGGCATCAGTTTAAGCATCAGATACATCTAATAAATTAGTAATTTTTAATGGGACAGGTAGGGGTAATCTACATTTCCATTTTGAAATTCCTCCTTGGAATTTCCAGTTGTCAGAGGAAAAATTTCAAGCTCTAGACACAGAAATACTCATCTGCTACACTGACCATGACGTACCATTTCAAGACTCTCATCCTAACAGATGATTCTTAAACCCATTTTCTCAACTAGAACCTGGAAATTGTAGGTGCATCCTTTCTCTTTAGAATGGTGTCTTCTTCATCTTTTCAAACTTATCTGTCCCACATTCTAGCACAAACTTATCTTTCCATTCAATATGGCCTCGTTGACTCTCCTTGTCATTAGTTTTGAGCAGTGTTCATTTTCTTCCTCCTCCTGCTGATTCTTTCAAATTCTCCCCATCTCTAAAGAACAAGTTCTAGTTCAACCTTCTGCATTTCCACAGTCCACAAGAATCCCTTCTTTTCTTGACATTACAGACTTGTTTTACCTTGTACTGTGAAGTCCTTTCACTCTACCACATCTCATCCCTTCAGTTAGATTGTAAACAGATACCTCAAAAGTTGTGGTCCATATACACATTGGAATATTATTCAGCCATAAAAACGAATGCATTTGACTCAGTTCTACTGAGGTGGATGGACCTAGAACCTATTATACAGAATGAAGTAGGTCAGAAAGTGAAAGAAAAATATCATATATGAACACATATATATGAAATCTAGAAAGATGATATTGATAAACCTATCTGCAGGGCAGCAACGGAGAGGCAGACATAAAGAATGGACTTGTGGACACAGGGTGACATGGAGAGGATGGGACGAATGGAGAGAGCAGCATCTAAACACACACATTAGCATATGTAAAATTAGACAGCCAGCAGAAATGTACTGTATGACGTAGGGAGCTCTAATCTGGTGTTCTGTGGCAACCTAGAGGGGTATGATGGGATGGGAAGTGGGAGGGAGCTTCAAGAGGAAGGGGACGTACATATACCTATGGCTGATTCATGTTGATATATGGTAGAAACCAACACAATACCATAAAGCAATCATCCTCCAATTAAAAAAAATACTTCAAGGACTCCTTTTTATAGTTGTCACTTCAGTATTCAGTGTAGTGCTGACATGCTAAATAAATGGGGATTCCCAGCTGGTAAAGAATCTGCCTGGCAATGCAGGAGATGCAAGAGACCTGGATTTGATCCCTGGTCGAGAAGATTGCCTGGAGTAGGAAATGGCAACCTACTCTAGTATTCTTGCCTAGAAAATTCAACGGACAGAAGAGCCTGGCATGCTACAGTCCATGGGTTCACAAAGAGTCTAACAGGACTGAGCATGCACACACAATGAGTGGGTACTTAATAGACACGTTTGTGCTGTGTTGAGTCGCTCAGCCATGTCTGACTCTTTGCAACCCTGTGGACTGTAGCCTGCCAGGCTCCTCTGTCCATGGGGATTCTCCAGGCAAGAATACTGGAGTGCCATGCCCTCCTCCAGGGGATCTTCCCACCCAGGGATCGAACCCAGGTCTCCCTCATGGCAGGTGGATTCTTTACTATCTGAGCCACCAGGGAAGCCAAAACACTTGTTTAGTGGCCTTCCAAGCAGTGGAGCTGAAAATTATAATTTTGACAATATAGCACAGTGGATAAGAGTACAGACTCCAGAGCCACAGGGACTGGGCCCCAGCCTCCAGCTGTCCCACTCAGTATCTCTGTAACCTAGCACAAGTAATTTACTTCTGAGTGGCAAAGTTTTCTCACACACAGAATGAGGAGCATTACTGCACCAACTGAGGGGTGTTGTGAATATTCTATGTTGAGTTCAGGTATTTCAAAAACACAGAAAAGTATGTGACAAGTAGTAAATACTAGGGAAGTGCAGGTTATTATTAATATTTAGTGGTTGTTTTTGATATCACCAAGAAAATAAAATCTGACAGACTTTATTTTCCTGGGCTCCAAAATCACTGAGGATAGTGACCACAACCACAAAATTAAAAGACGCTTGCCCCTTGGAATGAAAGCTATGACAAACCTAGTGTACTAAAAGGTAGACACATCACTTTGCTGACAGAGATCCAAAGAGTCAAAGCTATGGTTTTTCTAGTAGTCATACGGATGTTAGAATGGGACCATAAAGAAGGCTAAATGCCAAGCAATTGATGTTTTTGCATTGTGGTGCTACAGAAGCATCTTCAGAGTCCCTTGGACAGCAAGAAGATAAAACCAGTCAATCCTAAAGGAAATCAACCCTAACTATTCATTAGGAAACTGACCACCTGATGTGAAGTGCTGACTCATTGGAAAAGACCCTGATGCTGGGAAAGATTGAAGGCCAAAGGAGAAGGGAGTGACAGGGGATGAGACAGACGAGGTAGCGTCACTGACTCAGTGGACATGAATCTGAGCAAACTCCAGAGGACAGCAGAAGACAGAGGGGCTTGATGTGCTACAGTCCATGAAGTCAGAGTCAGACGCAACTAAGCGACTGAACATCAACATTACTGTTGCCATCATCATTCACTCTTCATATCTGAACCTATGTAATCTGGATGTTGTGATGAGCTGCCTTGACATGGGTAAACGACTGATAAATGAACAGTTTTCAAGAAAAAAAAAACATAAATCAGGGCCACGGGGGAAGAGGTGAGGGGTATGCTGTGTGGGAGAGCAGGGCATGGGCCACAGTGGGTGTATCTTGGTGGAAGCCCTGCGGGTGGGAAAGACAAGCACAGGACTGAGGCCACGTCGCACACTGGGTTGGCAACAGCCTCAGTTCTATTCTTGACTCAGGAATCTCAGAATAAAGACAACTAGTCATTTCCATAACTGTTTTAACACTATTAACCAGATACTGATATTTTAGAACCCTTTTAAAAATGCCAGAATTCTGCAATTGCAAAAAAAAAAAAAAAACAAAAAAAAAACAAACCAAACCAAAAAAAAAAACAACCAAGAGTAAAAGAATAAGAATTGGGAAAAAGTGAGCTTAGAAGCAGTTAAAGAATATTGTGCAAAGAATATCAGCTCACAACCCCAAGGAGGAGGTGTCGAGGTTTTTGCCTTACCCTGAAATGCAGACTTTTTTTCTGCTTAGGGATTCCTAAGATTAAGATAATCAAATCTACCACAAAGGGAGAGTGGGAGCAGGTATTTGGTAGACAAGTGTACAAGCTTCATACAATTTCATTCATGTTACTGGTCTGACATTATCATATTTTAGAGATGAAACAAAAGCTTTGAGAAGTAATTTGCTCAGTTGGTGCAGGGAATTGGGAATGGGGAATGACCTTTGACCTTAAAAAAAAACGGACTCTATTCAAACATCCACTGGGGCCTAGTAAGAAGGCATGTGGTTTGGCTTTATTTTTGGTTGAGTGTAATATATGCCAATGTTTCTCAGGGACATAGACAATCACTAATAGGAATATTTTGGATTTTAAATAGCTGGAAGGCATGCGGTTTGGCCTCATTTTTGTTGGGGGGTAATTTGTGCCAAGGTTTGTCGTTACTCAGGGAAATGGACAATTGCTAACAAGAATTTTCTAGATTTTAACTAGCTTGAAGCTGGAGGACAGAAAGAATATTGTGAGACGACATCTTCTGCAAAAATGTTGTTTTGAAACCAAAAATTATAGTAGCCCAGACACTTGCAAGGGAGAGTTTTATTTTGTACAGACATTTTGGGGAACAGACTTGAGGTTCATGAAGAGTTTTGTATCACCATCTGGCAAGGGCAACTTTTTTTTTAACCTTGGCTGCTTTTAATTGCCAACTAAAAGGTACTTAACTTAATGCTGGAAGCTCCATGACTGCTCCAGGTGGAAGTATAGAAAATATTTTTGGAATGGGAAAGGTCAACTGACCACACATTCTTAACTCTGTCCTAATACTTTCTGCCAAACCCTTCAGCTTCCTTCTCTTCAGAAATTCATAAAGTCTTCAACTTGCTAATATGAGTAGTTCTATCTTCCTGCCAGGTAATTCATTTCAAACTGCAGACCTCTGCATGAAACGACTGACTGGATTTCCTATTTACCTTGAATTGAGATCATCAAACTGTAGCCAGCTGTCACCTGCTTTTGTAAATAAAGTTTTATTGGCCCTCAGCCACAGCAGATTAAGAATCTATGGCTGCTTTTATGCTCCACTGGCAGAACTGAATACTTGAGACAGATGGGATAGCCTGCAAAGCTGAAATGTTTGCTGTTTGGCCCTTTGCAAGAAAAGTTTGCTGACCCCAACCTAGAACACAGAAGCACTTTCACTTCTGGTTTGTTTTGGTGTCTTCCTCATTTATACTAAAACGTTAACCACTTTTTCAAAAATGCTGTTTGCTAGGACCACTTGTCTAGGAAAAATAAATTAACTGTTAGGGGGATCTTTTGAGACTCTCCAGCTTTTCAGAGAGTGGACAGTGACTGGTTGTCACTAATTGTCTTGTGTCCTCTAATGTTCTCTGATTCATGCCGGTCACTTCTGTGACCTTGCACTGATCTTCTTTTTTTTTTTTTTTTTTTGGCTAAGCTTTATCTATTTACTGAGATGGCTCTTTTTTCTGACTTGCTTTTCTTTTACTTTTCAACTGGGAAAAACATTTGTCATCTCCATTTCCTTTGGTTCTATAAAGGAAACAAGCCAAACCAAATTGAAACTGGTTTCTTCTTCCCTCACTATCTGCCCAGCCTCCAGTTTTTATATTATCTACAAACTTAGAAACTGCATTTCATGTGCTTATGACTTTTACATATAGCATTATTCACAAGCGTGGTTCTGAAATTGACCCCGAAGGCATTTTCCATCTGATTCTCTCTTCCATTCGAAGAAGTTTCCATCTGTGGATACTCTGTGTTGCCCGAGCTAAAGCCTTCCAAATACTCCTTAATTCATCTTCTATTCAACACCACTTTGGAACACTGTCCAGAGCTTTCTGGGAAGTATAAACATTTAGAGCATACATATTTCTCTATCCTACCAGATCAAAAACATCAGAAAAAACTGTCCGTAGAGTATAAGCACACTCTCCTGTTGTCTGGATATAGGCTGACAATTCTCCATCACACTGTGTTTTCCTAGACACCTTTCTAGTGCTAGTCTTCCAACAACCGCCCAGGGGTTCCTCAAAATAAGAGTAATGCCCCTGATTTTGTGACATCCTGGAAGACGGTGTGTGGTACACTGGCCTCACCTCTAAGGAACAATGATTATACTATCAAATGTGTATCCACTGTGTGCCAGGCATACTACAGATAATATTTCTCTTCTTTACTTCTTCACTTTTCTGCAGGGTGGTTATGATCATTTTAACTAATGAGAAAACAAGGGTTCAGAGCTGTTAAGACTCCTGTGGTTATTAAGTGGCAGAAATAAGATGCTATGATTCTAGCCTTCCTGTTCGCTACCATTGTGGGCTGTCCTCAGGGTTAACTGCTGTACCATTAGCTTGCTCCTCCTGACCAAAGGGATGGGTGGAGTGAGGTGGGTGCACCCAGGACCACAACAGAAAGAAAGCAGGGACTGGCTTAGGGATCAAAAGGCAGAAACTCTTTGGCATTAGCCTGTTTCCTAGGGCTCCATATAGACGGAATGGCACCTGTGAGCTGTTTCTCCATCCCTAAGAAGGAGAGGAGAAGGGGACAACAGAGGATGAGATGGCTGGATGGCATCACCGACTCGATGGACATGAGTTTGAGCAGGCTCCAGGAGTTGGTGATGGACAGGGAAGCCTCGCACACTGCAGTCCATGGTGTCGCAAAGAGTTGGACATGACCGAGCGACTGAACTGAAGAAGAAATAATATTTTCTCCTAAGTCTCTAGTTTCATATCTGTCTTTGTGTTCATTTGCATTCCTCTGAAAAGTCACATGACCTTTAGGAAAGTCTTGTTTAAATGCTTTAAGACGTCTATCAGCTGAGCTATGAGGAGTATGTGACTATAGGCTCACTCTTAGACCAAAGGTGTTGGGTAGGAAGTGGGGGCTTCCTTGCCAGTGTGGGACTATCAGCAGTATGTAGATCTTTCTCAGAGGAAAAGATTGATCCTCATGCAGCCTCTCTTTCCAGTTTGGTAACCCAGCTCCCTGTGGAAATTTGGGAGAATCTGAACATCCTTATAGGTATTGTTTCTGGAGTAGGATTCAGATGGAGGAATACCGGACATATATTTGTCCATAATGACATGAGCCTCCCGGTATTAGCTGTGGGGTGGAGTTACAAGATTTTTCAGCCAGCATGCCTCATCTCCAAACGCAAATTCAGCTTTTGCCTGAATCTCAGCTCAAAATGTGGTGCAGAATAGAAAGGCCCAGGTGGTGTTCAGCATTTATCAGAATGACTGAAAAGCAAGAAACGGTTCAGCTTCATCTCGTTTGTGGTCGAGGTATCTAAACACATACATGCACCGGCTGTCAGTGCTGTAAACATACATGATTAGAGATACAAACACAGATGTGACGACAACAGTGTTTACTGAGTGCCTATTATGTGCCGAGCACTGTGCACATTTACAGCTGGGTGTGTATATGCAAAGGGGGAGAGACTGAGAGAAGAAAAGTCTTTCCCTGAAACAGACATGCCACAATAAAAACAAAAGCCTCACAAATTGCAAGCCAGCTGGCTAGAGGATAGAATGCTGGATTATGCTAAGTTCAGCTGACCCCACTGGCTTCTTTCTAAAACAGGCCCATGTATTCAGTTCAGTTCAGTTCAGTCGCTCAGTCGTGTCCGACTCTTTGCGACCCCATGAATCGCAGCACGCCAGGCCTCCCTGTCCATCACCATCTCCCGGAGTTCACTCAGACTCACGTCCATCGAGTCCGTAATGCCATCCAGCCATCTCATCCTTGGTCGTCCCTTCTCCTCCTGCCCCCAATCCCTCCCAGCATCCAAGGTTAAAATCAATACAAAGAAACAAGATCCCTGGGGCCAGACTGAATCTAACAATCTCTGTGCTTCAATTTTAATATTTGTAAAACTGGAATAGTAACCTGAAAGGGTTATTCTAGGAATAAAGGGCAGGGGTGGGGGGGGGTTCCCTGGCAGCTCAGTGGTAAGGAATCCACCTGCCAATGCAAGAGATGTGGGTTCAATCCCTAGGTTGGGAAGATCCCCTGGAGAAGGAAATGGTTATCCACTCCAGTATTCTTGCCTGGGTGATCCCATGGACAGAGGAGCCGGGGGGGGGGGGGGGCTATAGTCTATAGGGTTGCAAAGAGTTAGACACAACTTAGCAGCTAAACAACAATAAAATAAATGGACATCTATAAAGCACTGAGAACATCTTGTAGCTCAAAGCAAGTGCTCATAACTGTTAGCAATGATGCCCATGATGAGCAGGATTTCCCCATTGTCCTGGATGCGATGGGCAATTAAGGCACTACAAGATATTGACTCTCTGCTCTTACTCACTTGTAGTGGCTGGAAGTGCCTAGGCAAACTCATAAACAGCAAGTAACTGGGTATCGTGGAAGGGCAGAGCTCAGTGGGGTGAAGTGAGGGGTCTGGTAAGAAATGAAGCAAGAAAGGTAGGCAGACTTTAGATGATAAAGGACACTGTATATCATGCTAGGGCATTTGGAAATCATCCTCAAATGCTGGCAGGCCAAGGGAAAAATTTTAAGCCTGGGAGCATCACGGATGACTTTGCTAGAAAGATGCTCTGGCAGTAGCATGTCAATGGTCTAGGGCAGAAGTGAGAATCCGTTTACTATAAAGGGACATCTATGGGGTCACACAGAGTCAGTCATGACTGAAGTGACTTAGCAGCAGCAGCAGCAAATACTTTAGGCCTTCAGGGCCACCTATGGTCTCTGTTGTATATTCCACTTTTTATTTGTCTTTAATAATCCTTTAAAAATACAAAAGCCATTCCTTTCATAACCCTTTAAGTTACCTGGGTTCAAACCCCAGCTCCACCACTTATTAAGTGAGGGATCTTAAGCAAGTTAATTAAACAGCTCTGGGCTCAATTTCAACGACTCCTTTACTAATCCTTTAAAAGCCATTCTTAATAAGCCCTTTAGAAAATGTAAAGCCACTGGCTGGAATTTTCCAATCCCTGGTCTTGAGAAGGCAAATATAGAGTTAGGAGGCTGCAGCCATCATTGAGAGCTGACACGTAAGCCAAGGACAGGCAGCGAGAACGGAGACCAGTGGAGAGTGAAAGCGCCACTGAAGAACTAGAACAGTCTAGAAATACAGGCAGCCCTCATTTTATTGCACTTCACTTTCTTGTGCTTCAGAGACACTATTTTTTTTTTTTAAATAAATTGAAGGTTTGTGGCAACTCTGCATGGAACAAGCCTATTGGTGCTATTTTTCCTTGTTTGTTTTCTTTTTCTTAGTATCCGATGGCTTCTATTGAACATTTAAAAAACTTTTTATGTTGTTTTGGGATATACAATGGAAGTAAAAATAGATTCAAGGGACTAGATCTGTAGACAGAGGGCCTGAAGAACTAGGGATGGAGGTTTGTAACACTGTACAGGAGGCGATGACCAAAACATTCTGAAGAGAAAGAAATGCAAGAAGGCAAAATGGTGGTCTGGGGAGGCCTTACAAATAGCTGAGAAAAGAAGAGAAACAAAAGGGAAAGCAGTAAGGGAAAGATATACACAACTGAATGCAGAGTTGCAAAGAACAGCAAGGAGAGATAAGAAAGCCTTCTTAAGTGAACAATGCAAAGAAATAGAGGAAAAAATAGAATGGGAAAGACTAGACATCTTTTCAAGAAAATGAGACACACCAAGGGAACATTTCATGCAAAGATGAGCACAATAAAGGACAGAAATAGCAAGGACCTAACAGAAGCAGAAGAGATTAAGATGAGGTGGCAAGAATACAAAGAACTATACAAAAAAGATCTTCATGAACCAGATAACCACGATGGAGTGGTCACTCCCCTAGAGTCAGACATCCTGTTGTATAAAGTCAAGTGGGCCTTAGGAAGCATTACTATGAACAAACCAAGGGGAGGTGATGGAGTTCCAGCTGAGCTATTTCAAATCCTAAAAGATGATGCTGTGAAAGTGCTATACTCAACAGGCCATCAAATTTGGAATACTCAGCAGTGGCTATAGGACTGGAAGAGGTCAGTGTTCATTCCAATACCAAAGAAAGGGCAATGTTCAAATTACCATATAATTGCCCTCATTTCACACGCTAGCAAGATAATGCTCAAAATCCTTCAAGCTAGGCTTCAACAGTATGTGAACTGAGAACTTCCAGATGTATAAGCTGGATTTAGAAAAAGCAGAGGAACCAGAGATCAAACTGTCAACATCCAGAGGCATGGGATGGGGTGGGAGATGGGAGTGAGGTTCAAAAGGGAGGGGATATATGTATACTTATGGCTGATTCATATTGAGGTTTAACAGAAAACAGCAAAATTCTGTAAAGTAATTATCCTTCAATTAAAAAATAAATTAATTTTAAAAATTGCCAACATCCACTGGATCACCAGAAAAACAACTGCTTCTACTTCATTGACTACACAAAAGCCTTTGACTGTGTGGATCACAACAAACTATGGAAAATTCTTAAAGCGATGGGAGTACCAGACTACCTTACCTACCTCCTGAGAAACCTGTATGCAGGTCAAGAAGTGACAGTTAGAACCGGACATGGAACAACAGACTGGTTCAAAATAGGGAAAGGAGTATGTCAAGCTTATATATCGTCACCCTGCTTATTGAACTTATATGCAGAGTACATCATGTGAAATGCCAGGGTGGATGAATCATAAGCTAGAATCAAGACTGTCAAGAGAAATATCAGTAACCTCAGATATGCAGATGACACCACCCTAATGGCAGAAAGTGAAGAGGAACTAAAAGCCTCTTGATGAATGTAAAGGAAGAGAGTGAAAAGTCTGGCTTAAAGCTCAACATTCAAAAAATGAAGACCATGGCATCCAGTCCTATCACTTCATGGCAAATAGATGGGGAAACAATGGAAACAGGGGCAGATTTTATTTTTGGGGCACCAAAATCACTGCAGACAGTGACTACATCCATGAAATTAAAAGATACTTGCTCCTTGGAAGAAAGGCTATGACAAACCTAGACAACGTATTACAAAGCAGAGATAGTACTTTGCCAACAAAGATCAGTATAGTCAAAGAATGGACGCTTTTGAACTTTCTGAAGAGTTTGATGCTTTTTGAAGACTCTTGAGAGTTCCTTGGACAGCAAGGAGATCAAACCAGTCAATCCTAAAGGAAATCAACCCTGAATATTCATTGGAAGGACTAATGCTGAAGCTGCAATACATTGGCCATCTGATATAAAGAGTCGCCTCATTGGAAAAGACCCTAATGCTGGGCAAGAATGAGGGCAGGAGGAGACGGGGATGACAGAGGAGATAGTTGGATGACATCACTGACTTAGTGAACGTAAGTTTGAACAAACTCCAGGAGACAGTGACGGACAGGGAAGACTGGTGTGTTGCAGTCCATGGAGTTTCAGAGTCAGACACAACTTAGTACTGAACAACAATAGTTAGATTAAGAATGTTGTTATAGTTTCAGGTGAACAGCAAAGAGACTCAGCCAGACATAGACGTGTATCCGTTCTCTACCAAACTCCCCTAATATCCAGGCTGTATTGGTACTATTTTTCTAATAGCATTTGCTCACTTCACATCTCTGTGTCATATTTTGGTAGTTCTCACAATATTTCAAAGTTTTTCATTATTATGATATTTGTTATGGTGATCTGTGATCTTTGATGTTACTACTGTGACTCTGTGAAGGCTCAGGTGATAGCAAGAAAATATTTTTAGATTAACGAATATAGATTGGCTTTTATGACATAATGCTATTGCACTCTACAGTGTAAACATAAATTTTATATATTCTGGGAAACAAAAAATTATTGATTAGCTTTATTGTGATCTGGAGCTGAACCTGTACTATCTCTGAGGCATACCTGTATTTTGGCTTGGAAAGCTGGATGGCTGCAGGTATTCTTTACTGAGATAAAGACTGAGGAGTTTAGTTTTAGAGATATTGTGCATGTGTGTCCAGTCACTTCAGTCTGTGTCCGACTCTTTGTGACCCCATGGGCTATAGCCCGCCAGGCTCCTCTGTCTATGGGATTCTCCAGGCAAGAATACTGGAGTGGGTTGCCATGCTCTCCTCCAGGGGATCTTCCCATCCCTGGGATCAAATCCACATCCTGCATTGGCAGGTAGGTTCTTTTCTGCTAGCACCACCTGGGAAGCCCTTAGAGATACTGAGTTGACCTTTTGTGGGGTATCTGGGTTAAGATGTCTGCTGCTGCTGTTGCTGCTGCTGCTGCTGCTGCTGCTGCTAAGTCACTTCAGTCATGTCTGACTCTGTGTGATCCCATAGATGACAGCCTACCAGGCTCCCCTGTCCCTGGGACTCTCCAGGCAAGAACACTGGAGTGGGTTGCCATTTCCTTCTCCTAGCAGACAATTTTACATCTGAATCAGAAGAAAGATGTACTCTGCGCTAGATACAGGAGAATCAGCATATAGAGGCGTCCTGGAGCCACGGGATCACTAGTGTATAAAGAGCGAGAATCCTAAGTGGGTAGCTAACAGGCGAGTAGAGAAGGAAGGATCCCAAAGATGCTGAGATAGAATAACCAGAGAAGTAGGAAGCAAGCCAAGTGCATGTGGTTTCTAAAGTAGTAAGAGAGAGTTTTTAGAAAGAAGGTTTCAGCCCGTGTAGAATGTTGTTGAGAGCTCAGATTAGATAAGGCATGTTTTGTGAGACAACTTTCTTCTTTTTGAACAAACTAGAAATAAGCTTTTTGTGGGGGAGGAGGCTTTACACAAGAGTGTATGTTCTATGTTACATGTGGCTTCAGAATACAAGGTGGGCAAATAGAAGAGAACTCCATCGTGAACGGAGTGGAAATATCAGGTAAGGATTTTAAAAACGCATAATTAACAACCTTGGTGGGGGACCTAAGATAGCCTTCTATATGTGAAATATTTCCAGGTTATAAATTAGCTACTTGAGAGTGATAATATTAATGTTTTCAAACCACTGGAGTGTAGTATTCTCTAGTAGCCCTCCAGTATATCTCAGTTTCTGGAGAGCAGGCACATTTCCTTACTTATGATCTCATTTTCTGGCACCTATCACTACCAAATGGCCGAGAGAGATACTTGGGGAGTTGAAGGGACAACCGCAAAGGGCCCCCTGATAGCTCCCCAGCTTCTGCTCATGCTTGTCTATAATCTACTCACCGCAAAGTAGCCAGTGTGGGTCAATAAAAATGGAAATCATATCATTTGCTTTCCTGATTAATAGCCTCTAAAATCTCCCTGTGGTGCTCAGATCAAAACCCCAACTTCTCATCCGGGTCTCTGGTTGTCCCCATGGCATCCCATATCACCTCTACCTTCAGCCTGCCACACTCCAGCCAAATGACCTTCTTTTTGAGTTCTTTCAACACAATAAACTATCTTCCCTTTGGGAGTTTTGCATGGCTTCTCCCTTGCTCAGGAAGGTTCTTCCTTCTGATGTACTATTGCTGGACCCTGGTTATCATTCAGCTCTCAGCTTTCAGGTCACCTCTTCAGAGTAACTCACCTACTGAGGTCACCAGATCATTCTTTCTCAAAGCCCTGTTTCATTTCCTGCCTAGCACTCATCACCAGCTGATATTTTTCTTGTGTCCTTTTCGGTGTTTACAGTCTTGCTTCACACTCATTCATTAATTCTCTCACTGTTTATTTAGTACCTGTTTAGTGCCAGATACTCTTTCCAGCACTGGGGACACAGCAGTAAAGAAAATTCCTCCCATTATGGACAGGAAATTAACACATCCATATGCCATATGTCAGAGGATGATAAAATTCTGTGAGTAAAATAGAGTTAAAGGGTCAGAGAATGATAAGGAGTGCTCTTCTAGACAGAATGAGCAGGGAAGATCTTTCCGACGTGTGCCATTTGAGCAGATACCTAAATGCACATGAAGTGCAAGAGAACACAGATTTGCATTCCATTCACCACAATATTCTCAGCAAGTAGGTGCGTCTCTGGTACATGACAGATAGATTAATACCTATGAGATAAAGAAATATGCCTTCCTTTTACTTAGCATTTACACCCTGCATTTACTTCTCTGGTTTCCAAACTAGACTTTGAGTTGCCTTTACAGGGAATGAGCCTCTTTTTCTTCCATCCTTCATGTCTAACATGGGGTCTGGTTCAGAGTAAGCATGGGAACGTATGTGGAATAAAGGAAGAAGTAGGAATCAGGAAGAACCAGGAAGTTTTAATACACTGAGGGACATCCTGTAAATGATTGCTTAAGAAGTTGACATGTGCTTCTAAGAATGAGGTGAATTTCTTTTACCTAGTAAGTTATGCACCTGATGAAATGCAGTAGTATCTGAATTGTTAGTGATTCTTCCTGACAGCCAGCTTTTTTCAAGTCAAGCTTTGGCATATTTAAAAGCCAAGACATAACAGACTTCAGTCACTTTCTTGGTGGCTCAGGCTATTCGGAGTGTACTTGAATATATCTGCAAAGTCCTTCAGACCAATAGCCGGCTGAAGTTTGTAGACTCTTTCAGAAAGATGGATTTGGGTACTAAGCAAAAACAGACTAACTGAACTATAACACCGAGCATTTCAGCGCTTCTCTGTTTAAAAATAAATGAGCATTTCTGAACCGCTACCAGACACAGGAATGATGACAAGCAATGAAATCCAACACAAAAGAGGTCACCAACAGCCACAGCAGAGCGGTCCCAGTGGCAGTTCTGTGCCTCCTGTGTGTTCTGTACAGATGCAACCATTTTATTTTCTCAAACAGCACTTGGAAAACTGCATAAAACACTAAGCTCCAGCCATATTTCTTACTGGCTAGCTAAGCAAAATGGAAAAATTATGATGTCAAGGATCAGAAACGGAAATCTCTTATTTTTCCCTACTGCATGCCATTAACTTGCATTAGAAAGTTCTGTTAAGGCTAGATCTGGAAAAAATATCTTGATAGTGGCAAAAACTGTAATACTGTTTGCTCATGACCCCCATGTGGTTTTTTTCCCTTCTTTTTAATGTGGACCATTTTTTTTAAAGTCTTTATTGAATTTGTTACAACAGTGCTTCTGTTTTATGCTTTGTTTTGTTGGCCACAAGGCTTCTGGGATCTTAGCTCCCCAACCAGGGATTGAACCCACACACCCTGCATTGGAAAGAGAAGTCTTAACCAGTGGAAGCACATCCCTTAAGCACAGGTAAATCCCTATGCTTTCCTTCTTAATGTTGTCCCCCGTTCCCACCAATGGCCTGGTGGCTCATGACCCAGAATTTGCTCTCTTCTGTCCTAGGCCTACAACTTTTCATCTTTAGCAACTGGCTGCCATGTTTCTTTCTTTAGCAAAATTCTGTTGACTCTTCTTCATCGTAAAGCCATTAGACTCCTAATGCCCATTAAGGTAAAAATTAAAAGGCAAAAGTAGTATTTTAAGAATTATTGATGTCCTTGAGATTATTAGACCAAAAAATTATTCATTGATCAAAGAAGTACTTGGAAAACACTGCATGCTATACATGTTGGAATGTGTATAGGAGTTGAAAATGGAAAAACCAAAGTAATTTCCCTTGAGGGTTAGTTAAATACATTCAAGACCAGTAATCAGTGGTTTAAAAAGGTGATATCAACCTCTACATACTATTCTGGAATGTCTCCTAGACATGTTGTTGAATAGAAATTAAGTCAAATTTGTAAACATAACATTGCATTAAAAGAACACAAATCTTATGTGCATATGTGACATATATAATACAGTAAAATATATAAAAATTCCAAATGGGTATATCCTGAATTATTAAGACTGACAGCCTCTGGGGAATAGAATTAGGGGCATGAAAGATATCTGCATTTTTACTTTATAGATTCAGGTATTATTTGAATTGTTTTATAGCCTTTTCATTAATTTTATTAAAAAAGAAAAAATCAAATACTATATTAAAAAATAGAAGTAAAGTCCAGCAGTAAATACATACGTTTAACTTTAAGCGAGCATATCCCAAACTCATGTGATCAATGAACCTCTGTCTGTGAACCACTCGCAAAATAACTTGTAGGACAAATTTTGAAGTAATATGCTCAAGGCTCTCCCCACTCTGCATCAACATAAGGGTTTTAACCTTCTGTGACCTTCTATCAAGGAATGAAGAGGGTCGATCAGAGATGATTTGCTACAATCTCCCTCAAATTTTAAATGAAGGGACTAAGGCCATGGAAAGCGAAGGGCCTTGGCAAGACCAGCCCAAAGGCCTCAGTCCTAATTCCTCCCACATTTTTCCTGCAATCACCAGTGACCAAGATGAGGCATGATCCTTGGATTTCATAAACTCCAGCACTCAAGGAAGTTGTTGGGACCCCTGAGTAAGCCGTGGCCTCAATATTCTCCATGCAGTTCCAGGCTGAACAGAATCCTGATCATCCCCTTCCCCATCTCAGTGGCCTGTGTCATTGTATACCCTTTAGGAGGAAGTAGTCACTATTCACGGAGAAGGCAATGGCACCCCACTCCAGTACTCTTGCCTGGAAAATCCCATGGACGGAGGAGCCTGGTAGGCTGCAGTCCATGGGGTCGCAAAGAGTCGGACACGACTGAGTGACTTCACCTTCACTTTTCACTTTCATGCCTTGGAGAAGGAAATGGCAACTCACTCCAGTGTTCTTCCCTGGAGAATCCCAGGGACGGGGGAGCCTGGTGGGCTGCCGTCTATGGGGTCGCACAGAGTTGGACATGACTGAAGCAACTTAGCAGCAGTAGCAGCAGTCACTATTCAAAGGAAGGGACCCTGGAAAAGGCTAGGAGGAAACAGCAGGGGTCTTGAGGAAACTTGGTATCCTGAGTCAAATATAGGAGATGCATGAAAGCATGAACTTAGTCACTCAAAACAGCATGAGCTTATGTTGGGCAGAACTGGGTTTGAATTTATTCTCTTGATTCTGCCATTTACTAGCTATTTAACAGGGGTCAGTTTCCTTAACTACTGTGAACCTTGGTTTCCTCATCTCTGAAATAAGGCTATCAGCTCGTATGTTACACCTGGCAGTGGACATTAAGAGATGATGGCTGTGGAAGTTGCTGGCATGGGGATATAGTGACTAGAGTTAGTCAAGAAATGTTAATTCCTGTCTTTCCCCTCATACAGCTACCTGCTACTCCCTTTGATCTCAGTAACACCAGTTCTGGGCAACAGGCCCAGAAGATATGAATAAAATAGGAACTGACTGGCTGATGGCAGGCATTGCACGATTTGGGCACAATAGGTGCAATGAGAGAGGCAGTTTCAGTGTACCTCTCACCTGAGCACCACGGTACAACTTTCAATCAGCACCTGTCCTTCTGAGGGTCTGATGCTGGAGCTGCCCCCTGAGACCCAACGACCTCAATGTGATTTACTGCAACTTTAGCCTAACCCACACACTCCTTACAAAGATTTCTGGAAAGAACTGCAGGGATCATAGCAGAGAAGAAGATCAAGGAAAGTCTACCCTGGGGAGGATCAAGAAGCAAACAAGAGGTTACCATTATAGGCTCTCAAAGCAAACTGTCTGCATTCTATCCTTGTCTCCAGTGCTTCTGTGTGAATCTAACATCTGTGCCTTAGCTTTTTTTATTACTGATGTTGTAACAATAATGGTACTTATCTCATAAGGCTTTCTTTTTTTTCTCTGAAGATTAAGCAAGATAATACCTTTAAAGCATTGAGCAGAGTGTCACAGAAAAAATGCTTAGTATTGTTATTAAAGCTGTTTGATCTGTAAGGGCTCAGGTTGAGAAGCAATATTGTCAACATTTCAAAAACACACAAGGTGTAGGCAGGATGGTCAAAGTTATGTTTGTTCATCAAGTTTCGGAAGAGCAGACAGAACTATTTTTTGGAATCCAATAAACTTGATATTGAATCCTTAATCAGGCCTTTTCTAAATTGTGACCTTGAGTGAGCTGCTGAACCTCAACTTCTTATGTGAAACTGGAGGATAATGTCAATCTAGTGGCTTGACTGTCAGAAGAACAAATGTAGTGACATATAAATAAACCTGGCACACTGCCTGACATAATATATCCTGCTTTCTTTCCTTCCTTACTCATAAGCAGGCCAGTGAAGAGGATTAACTGAACAATAGCATTTAAAAGGACATTTAATGAAAAGAGCATGCTTCATGAACTCAGTGAAGATAATAAGTTAAAATGAAGACTCTGAAGCACAGACCTTAGAGTTCCTCTCTCATCCATAGACTATGATTCTTCCATTGGCTGCCTTTCTTATTTCTGTCACATGTCTTGGCTCTGCCACCTAATAAATGTGATCTTTAGTAAGTTGCTAGGCTTGGTTTTCTCTTCTGTAAAGTGTGGATAAAAATGATACTACCTCTTAGGGCTGCTGTTAGAATTCATGAGATAAAGCACACAGAGCATTTACACCTGCCTGGAAGACAGTTGCTGCTCAGTCAATGCCAGCTCTATTTGTTGTCAGGGCTGGACAAGGCTGTTTATAAAGATTACAGAGGAGGTACGCAGGAAGTTAAGACATGGTTTTGGCACACAGGTAAGTACTAAAAAAAATACTATTATTACCTCTTCTATCACTATTGATGCTACATTATGAATGGCCATGGCCCAAGGAACCCGCAAATGCTTGCTATCATCCCAGTAAAGGCACATCAAAGCAGAGACACCAAGAAATAATAGGATAATTAATCACAGATCCAACCAGGAATAAAAGCTTTCTGGAACAAACAGCCTTGTCCAGCGCAGATAGAGGATGGGCTCACCCACAGGGAGCAGCAGGTGCTGGCTGCACTCTGTCCCCAGCCCTCGGGGACGACACATACACAGACAGTATCCTGGTGTACAAGCTTTTCAGCGGTTCATCTCACAAAAACAGTAATGTAATAATGCCTTGGGCTGGAATGATAGCTTCCTGCCAAAGGTTCAGAGCTATCCGGAGAGAATCTCATTAATCTCAGCGATCCTATGGGGATTGAGGGTTGTAGGTATTCTTACTATTATCTTACGAAGATGAGAGCATACAGTCTAGAGAAATTAAATACTTTGTCTTTGCTTAAACAGTCCATCAGTACTGAGAAAGCTTGAAACCCAGGATGAGTGCAGTCCCTGAGGCCCAATACTCTAAGCTCTATCCTTGCAAACACCTTGAAGGAAGAATGAACAGGGTGCCTCCTGCAAAAGGTGACCCCTTCCCCCCAGCTCTTCCCAGACTAGGTAACTGCAAAACTCACCTGTCGCTGAACTGAACCTCTTCTCCATTTTTGGCCCAGCTGATGGTGGGCCTCGGGTTGCCGATGGCCTCACAGTGCAGAAGCACGCTCAGTGTCCCGCTGGCCAGGGCCACTGTCTGCCCGAGGTGGGTGACCACCTCGGAGGCAGAGAGCTGCTGGGCGGCGGAGATCTTGCGCACGATGACAGGCTTGCGGTGCGGCCGGCGGGAGCCGCCCCCGCCCTCCCCAGTGGACAAGATCCGGGAGAAGCTGCTGAAGCCAGACACGTGCTTATGGGGAGGGATGGCCACCGGGGGGCCTCTCCGCTCTGACGGCTTGAGGAGCGCGTCCTGATGCTCCAAGTGGCTGCGGTAGATCTCCTGGGCCAGCTGGGCCACCAGATGCTTGCTGTAGACATCGCGGAGCTCCTGGGGTTGCTGCGAGAGGTTCCGGAGGATGTCGTCCAAGCGCTGCTGCTCTGTCACCATGGTGAAGGGCAGACGCAGAAGGGCCTGCTCGGCGTTCTGGTCCTCCTCTGAAGATGCGTTCCTTTCCGTGGAGTCTTGCAGCTCCCACGACGCCAGCAGCTCTCCCGGCCAGCCCCCCTGCTCCAGCAGCCGCGAGACCAGGTCGTCATAGCGGCCCCCGGTGTCGGCGGGGAGGCCCCGCTTCTCGGCCTTGCTGCCGTTGGAGAAGATGCCGTTCTGGTGTTTGTGCGTCTGCAGGGCCTCCTTGGGGCTGGCTTTCCTCACCGCGAGGGCCTCCTCATCGATCCTCAGGCTCAAGGGCCTGGCCACCAACTTCCGGTTACCTCCGATGAGCTTAATCACAAACTGCTCCCGGGCTGGTCCGGCCGAGCAGGTGTAGATTCCCGCATCAGAGGGCTTGAGGCGGTGGATCTTTAGGTACCCAAAGGGGGCCACAGTGACGTGGGCAGAGCTGATGAGGTGCTGGCCGTCCTTCTCCCAGGTGATGAGGGGCTTGCGGAAGCGCCGCGTGGGACAGCGCAGCACCACCGCGGTCTTGGGGAGCAAGTAGGCGAAGCCCCCCACCACGAAGTGCAGCTTCCTCTGCCGGCGCGTCTGGATGTAGACCTTCCTTGCTGCAGCGATGTGAGGACTATGCTTTGTGGATGGCCGCCCGGGCCCTGGAATGAAAGCAACGAAAGCAGATGGAGAAAGAGAAACGGAGAGTGGAGAAAGGGTAGAGTGAGGAGCAGCGACAAGAGAGAGCGGAAAAGGTGAGGGTGGAGGGAAGAAAGAGAGATGGGGGACCAAAGAAAGAAGAGGGAAAGCGCTTTAGAGTTTGCGTTGGCCAGGGCCTTCATTTCCTGCCTTGTTTTACCGGGGGAGCTGGCTACCAACTGTGGACCATCAAGCTGCTGCCACGATCAAGCACGGGAGAGCTAAGGCAGTGCAGCTGGGCCACCTGCTATCACTCTCTTGGGCCTTTCTAACCCTTGAAACGGAGAGGAAGGGTTCTAGATGGAGGGTGACTCCAGGAGAAAGACAGTTCCTCTCTTTAAAAGACTTTTTTTAAAAAGAAATATTACTCAGCTATTAAAAAGAACACGTTTGAATCAGTTCTAATGAAATGGATGAAACTGGAGCCTATTATACAGTGAAGTAAGTCAGAAAGAAAAACACCAATACAGTATATATATGGAATGCATATATATATGGAATTTAGAAAGATGGTAACAATGACCCTATATGTGAGACAGCAAAAGAGACACAGATATAAAGAACAGGCTTTTAGACTCTATGGGAGAAGACAAGGGTGGGATGATTTGAGAGAATAGCATTGAAACATGTATATTACCATATGTGAAATAGATTGCTAGCCCAAGTTTGATGCATGAAACGGCATTCAAAGCCGGTGCACTGGGACCCTGAGGGATGGGATGGTGAGGGAAGTGGGATGCGGGAGGGGGGTTCAGGATGCAGGACACACGTACACCCATGGCTGATTCATGTCAATGTATGGGAAAACCCACTACAATATTGTAAAGTAATTAGCCTCCAATTAAAATAAATAATTAAAAAAAAATTTTTTTTTAAGAAAAAATCAGAATCATAAAAAGAGGCAGAGGACCAAGAGAAGGAGAATGTCTCCCTTTTGGGTCCTACAGAGCACCACGCCCCCCATAGGCATGGAGAGAAGACCTCAGAAGTGTTATACCTCTAGGTGTTACTAGTAAACAGAACACACTGTTTAGTTTAAAATCCTGGAGTGGGTCACATTAGACTTCACTAGTAATATACTGACTCCAACTTCCAGATCTCCATATACCAGCAAGTGCACTTTGCTCTACCTCCTGCAAACTGGCTTTCCCCCAGTGGAGAAGAGCCCTCTGCCTGGCCACATGTAATTAAGATTCCTTTTCCCTCTCTAGCTGAGATCACCAGCCTGATGCCCTTAGAGGGCTTTACTGCTTGACTATCCCCACTGCTCTTGGGCTCAGGGAAAGCTACCGCTCTTGCTCTCTCCCCGTCCCAGAGCACTGACGTACTCACTTGCACAGGCGGCCAGCATACAGGGCCTGATGGATGAAGAGAATGGCAGGGGTGGGCACAGGGAGGAATTGACAATTGATGAGACACCGGTTTTCAGCACCTTCCGGCAAACAGCACTTCGTGTCTGGGTGCCCTCCCCGCAGCTCGTGGAACACTGGTGGGGGAAGAAAGGCCAAATGCATGTAAATGCGGAGAACTGGAGGCTAATGGGTTTTATATGGACTCTCAAGCTCACCAAAATATGAGAAAAATTGCTTGGAAAAGCAATAGCAACTGAGAAAGAGAAATTAATTATGTTACAATATGAAAAGACACATCCATATTGTAGCCACACTCTTTTCTGGTCTCAGGTCTCCTGTGGACATTTCACCTATTTTTACTTCTATGGTCTGGGCTTTAGAGTCACAGTTATAGAGTCCACTGTTCAGATTCCAGCTCAGTACTGCATGTCACTAGTTGGCAAGTCACTTAAACTCTGAGTCTGTTTTCACTTCTTACAACTTATTTGGCAAGGCTGGGAATTCAATGATAATATATTTTAAAATTTCACACACAGAAATGACATTCAACTAATGCTAATTCCTTTCTCTTTCCTTAACAAATTAATTATAATATTTTAATGTCAAGTATCAGATAATTCTTATGCGTCTACTTTGAGGTGGAATGCTAAATGCTATGGGACGAAGATGTGTAAGACGATTCCTAACATCAAAGGGGTGTTCTCAAATAATGAGAAGAAATCCAAATGCATTATTAAAATGAAATGGCATATTAGGGAACATGAAAATCAAACCCGCAATGAAATAGCACTCTATATTCACTAGAATTTTCATAATCAAAATGACAATAATTATTCTCATAAGTGAGGATGTGGAAAAATTAGAGCCTTCCTGTAATGCTGCTAGAATGTAAAATACAGCCCTTTTAGAAAAAGGGTGATGGTTTCTTAAGAAGTTAAGAGACATATATTCACTGTGTGTGTGTCAGTTGCTCTGCCACTGCTGCTGCTAAGTTGCCTCAGGCGTGTCCGACTCTGTGCGACCCCATCGACGGCAGCCCACCAGGCTCCTCTGTCGCTGGGACTCTCCAGGCAAGAACACTGGAGTGGGTTGCCATTTCCTTCTCCAATGCATGCAAGTGAAAAGTGAAAGTGAAGTCGCTCAGTTGTGTCCAACTCTTCGCGACCCCATGCAGCCCACCAGGCTCCTCCGTCCATGGGATTTTCCAGGCTGGAGTACTGGAGTGGGGGGCCTTGCCTTCTCCAGTGTTAGTTGCTCAGTCATGTTCAACTCTTTGCAACCCCATGGACTGTAGCCCACCAGATTCATCTGTCCATGGACTTCTTTGGGAAAGAATACTAGTATGGGGAGCCATTCCCTTCTCTAGCGGATCTTCCAACCCAGGGAACAAACCTGGGTCTCCTGCATTGCAGGCAGATTCTTTATCATCTGACCATGCCCAGCAGTTTCACTCCTAGGTATCTTGCCTGAGAGAAATGAAAACATACATCCACATAAAGACTTGTATGCTAAGGTTCATAGCAACATTATCCTTAAGAGGCAAAAATGGAAACAACTCAAACATGCATCAACTGGTGAATGGATAAGTGAAATGTGGTATGTCTATACTAATAGAATATGTTACTCCACCATTAAAAGGAATGTTTTGATAATGTGCTATGACATGGATAAACACTGAAGACATTATGCTAAGTTGAATTTAAAGAATATAAATTATACCTCAATAAAGTTGTTTAAAGAAATAGCAATAAAAGAACTTAGTAAAAATATAAGATTGTGAGCGAAGTATTGATATCATAAAATGAATGCTAACAACTGGTGAATGCTCAAGTTATACCAGTGATTTCCTGGCCTAGTCTGGAAGATGGTTGGAGTCTGGATGGGTTTAGAGAACCAGGAGTAAGCATGGCAGGCAGGAACTATCCAGAATCAAGGTGGAAGAGTTCAGTGCTCAAGGCCAAGGCAGGCTTGGGGACAGAGCTGAACCAGTTTGACTGAACAGAGGGGCCAAGTGGAGAGTGTCAGGAGCTTAACAGGTAGTTTGGGGCCAGATGTTGGAGACTTTTAATTTTCAGACGGAAGGTTTGGAATTGGTCCATAAGGCAATAAGGAGCCATTTAAGGGAGGAGTGAAATGATGAAGGAGGTGTTTTGAGAAGGTTAATCTGGCAACAGTGTCTGGGAGGGATAGGAGTAGGAGATGGATGGGAGGCAAGGATATCAGTTAAGCAGGCTGCCACAGTAGTCCAGGCTTGAGACGATAAACGCCTGAACTAGGTCATGGCAGCATGCCATGTTGACTTGAAAAATGACAGTAAAAACCAAAAAATAGTATCTTAGGTTTCCAAGTTTCATATGCTAGCCCATGGAAATGAACTATTCCATGCAATGCACTGAGATCCACCACCCTAAAAGACATTTAAGATGCAAAAAATGGAGATGAGAATCAAGCCCATTGCTTTTGTTCCCTCAAGAGGGTGGATTCCAGATTCCACCCACCCCTTATTTTATTGTAAATGACAGCACCAAATCCAGGACTCAGGTGGAATAGGGGTAGAGAGCCTGGAAAATTTAAAAGCCTGGTCATTTGAGTGTTGCCAAGTACAGAAATGGAAAAATGGACCATGTGTTAGAAGATCAGTTTATGATTCTGGTCAAATCTAGTTTTTTCTCTAGGTTCAATTTCCACATTTCTGAAACAGGGAAGCTACACTCGAGCAGGGATTTTCAAAGTGTGTTCTTTAGCTATGTTGAGGATGTGATTTAGGGGCTTCTCAGGTGATCTATAGACCCAACCATTTGGGGATCTGTGGCCCCTACCCACACTTCCACCAAATAACTCTGATTTGTTCTGTTTTAGATTTCTGACTTCATTGAAACATTTCAATGGAAAAAAAGGGTTTTGTGGCTTTAATTTTTTGAAGAACCACTAGACTATAGGATCTCCTAAGTTCCTTCTAGCTCTAAAATTGACTGCTCTAACTTTAATTTCTTTTATGCTTGGGGGAGGAAGGAATTTCCATAAAAATATGACTTAAAATATTGAATAGCCAACTCTTTCAAGAGATGCAAGTGTTTCTTTTAAAGAAAAGAAGTAAGGTCTTTTGAGAGACCTTTTCTCAGAATAGAATCTGAAAGTAATTTTATTTGAAGTGTTTAAAACTTTGGCTTAATTCTGTCTCTAAGGGATTCTGTGCAGTAACCGTGAGATTAAGCCCAGATAGCTGAGGATGAAAAACACCCATAGATCATCCAGGTCTTCCTTTCTCCAAAGGGAGTCATGTGGGGGGTGTGGAATGCAAGTCTTATCCCAGCCAGAGGGCCAAAGGAAGGGTTGTGGGGATAACAGGCCAACTGAAGCCTTTGTGAACACCCCCAGGAGCACTTTTGTATGGCACCAGCTTGAGTTTATCCCCAGTGAATATGGGTTAAAGTCCCACCACTCCTAGCCCCATCTCAATGTTTGGAATTTCCATTCATCAACCCAGATAATGCAGAACCTAGTAACATTCCTTGGATAAGGGCTAACTACTCCTAGTTCTCAAAATGTAACTTCTGCCTCCTAGGAAGACCAGCAGAGCCTGTGGGAGGTCTTAACCGTAATCCTGGGTCCAGCCAGTCAAGTTAAGAGCTTTCTTTTATTTCCTCTCCTTTTCCTGACAATGAGGAGGGACAGGAGAAAATCACAACCATGATAAGGGTTAACTTTTACTAGGCACAGGGTACTTTATATGCATTGTTTTTAATAACAATGCATTGATAACCATGTTAGTGGACATAACTATCATCGCCAATATTCAGTTGAGCAAACTAAAGCCTAGAAGGGTCAAGTAACTAGCCCAAGGTTACACAACCAGTAAGTAGTCAGGATTTGAACCTAAGTTTGCCTGTCTTTGAGTCTGAATGCTCAAGTACACATGATACTGTTCTACAGATCTCCTTTAATTACTGGCACCTTAGGCATCTGGTCCCATCACTTCATGGGAAGTAGATGGGGAAACAGTGGAAGCAATGTCAGACTTCACTTTTTTGGGCTCCAAAATCACTGCAGATGGTGACTGCAGCCATGAAATTAAAAGACACTTACTCCTTGGAAGGAAACTTATGACCAACCTAGATAGCATATTCAAAAGCAGAGACATTACTTTGCCAACAAACGTCCGTCTAGTCAAGGCAATGGTTTTTCCAGTGGTCATGTATGGATGTGAGAGTTGGACTGTGAAGAAAGCTGAGCACCGAAGAAATGATGCTTTTGAACTGTGGTGTTGGAGAAGACTCTTGAGAGACCCTTGGACTGCAAGGAGATCCAACCAGTCCATTCTGAAGGAGATCAGTCCTGGGTGTTCATTGGAAGGACTGATGCTAAAGCTGAAACTCCAGTACTTTGGCCACCTCATGCAACGAGTTGACTCATTGGAAAAGACTTTGATGCTGGGAGGGATTGGGGGCGGGAGGAGAAGGGGACAACAGAGGATGAGATAACCCGAGCCCCAAATCAACATTTCACAGAAAAATTGTCACTTACGTGTTTACACATGCACATACACATACACTCAAGCCACACATTAAATCTTTCACCTTCTGAAACAAAAGTACTTCTAAAAGATGATAAAAATTGTTCCCCCATCTGTTCTGAGACATTTGCGGGGAGCTACCATCAGAAGGTCAAATTTTACTGCCAAACTGCAAAACCTATGGTGACATAGGTTAAGTCTCAACTGCAGTGTACTCAGCAGGGTCGTCTGATGGACCTCTGCATGGGCTGATAAAACACAGGGTGAGAATTCTCAGAACAGGCTGAATGACGTGGCATATTCATTTTCAGAGGCAGCTGCTTTCCCCTCTGGGGCAGCAAGGACTTCTGTGATGGATTTCAAGCAGCAGCAGCGGCTCTGTCCTATGAGTTGGATGGTCTACAAAGGAGGCAGAGAGGCCAATCCAGAGGCTTCTAGGCAAGAAAGAGAAGGGTCTTGAATCTGGTTTGGACCCTGAGATTTTCCCTTCAGGCCTCATAATTCTGTTCTTGGCTGAAACTACTTGCAGGGTGAGAATTCTGGTGGGGGTGGTTTTTATGGAAGACACAAGGGCCTATGAAGGAGTTGCAGGCAAGTCAAAGAAGGAGTAGAGGCTGAAAACAAGTTGGAGCTGGGTGTTGATGAGTTAGTTCAGGCGAGTGTTGAAGTAGGAATGATTTAGAGAAGCAGGTTCGTCGGGGGTCTATCCTTAACTGATGAGGTAAGTCAGGAATGGTAATGCCGATGTGGTCATCTCCCCAGATGCAGGGCATCGGGGGAAATCAACTTCTCTTGCTGGGAAGCTGTTGACATTTTGGATCCAGGAAACTGACAGGAAGGAGGCAGGATTTCCTTGGCCTTCTTTTCCTAATAAATCATACACCTCATTGTCCAGTAACTTGGATGAGAAGAACTAGAGAGGCTTTGCCTTTCCTCAGGAAAGACTAGAAACATCTGGGAGTAAGAGATGTGGTGCGGGAGGCAGGGAGAGGCGGGATGTCAGGAAGGTGGGAGTGAATGGAGAGGAGGAACCCGGTGTTCTCGGTAAAATCCTGGATCCAAATAGTACAAACGAGGCCTGGTTTGTTCCATGAAGGGCCCATTTTCAATTCTCTGCTCCTGATTGTTGAGTGAGGGCTGGTTGCTTAACAACTCCCATCCTGCAGCCTAGTTAAAAGCTAGTTACACACTATGGTATCAATGCTTACAAAAACTCTGTTGCATGTATAACTGATTCACTTTGCTGTACACCTGAAAGTAATTGTAAATTACCTACACTGCAAAGAAGATTAAAAAAAAAAACCAACTCAGGGACTTCCCTGATGGCCGCTTGGTTAACAAGCCACCTTGCAATGCAGGGGACACAGGTCAGATCCCTGGCTGGGGAACTGAGATCCCAAATGCTGCAGAGCAACTAAGCCCATGTGCCGCAACTCGAGAATCCGCGCGCTGCAATGAAAGATCCCGCACGACACAACCAAGACCCAAGACAGCGCCCCACAGCTCTGTTCCACAGAGCTAGGGGGATTCTTTTGTTCTGTTCTTGCCTTCTGTAAGTCTGGGTGCCTTTTCCTCTTTATGCCTCTTTTGTCATCTTCTTCTGAGGAGCACACATACCTCTGTCCAGTCGGAGAGCAGCCACTCACTGGGACAGTCATCTTTCTTGCAGGCTTGCTGGGAGGCCAGTTTGGGGGCAGAACAGAAGGTCTCGGGAAGCTCCAGGAAGCTCCCATCAGCCATGCGCTGTTTGCAAAGAACCTCGCGTTTCTGGATGCCCCCAGCGCAAGTCCTGGAACACTGGGGGAGGAAGGGAAAGCAGACTCTGCATAAGACAGTAGCACGTTTGGACTGCCAATCCAATTCCTACCTTAGCCTTGGCTTACTGCAGAGTGAGAAAAGAAAAAATAAATAAATAGGGAAGAAAACCCAGCAACCAACCCAAAGGAGATTGTTTCCCCTCCTTGAAATGAATTTTGTAGCAAGGTCTACACCCTCCACTCTTAAACATTCAACTAGAGAATCCAGGAATTTTGAGGGCCTTTAAATCTTAGAGAGTTGTTTCTGAACTATGATTTGCAGTCACCCAAGACAACTGGTTTAACAGGTGATATGATACAGTATTAAACATATTTACGATGCAATGAAAATAATCTGTGCTTCTTCCAGAATGAAGCAGAGAAAGCTCCTGGCATCCATGTAAATCTGGAGGAATTAATCTGCAGAAAAGGCAGCCCTTCCATGTAGAGAGCCCATCTTCTCTAACCTGTTGGAGGGGGAGCAGGTCTTAGGCTTGGGTTTTGAACTTCCTGGAATATGTTTCTTATAGTACTGGTGTTTTTTTCTGGCAGTGGGAGCAAGAGCCATGGAAATTTGGGATACCAGAAAAATCTCCCCATTTTAGTGGTTTTCAACAGGCCCCCAATCAAACAGGTCATTTACAGGTAACTGAATGAATATCATTCAGTTATTTGTAGGGGTGGAGCAGGAAGCTGTTACTCTAAGACTTTGGCTCCTCCTTTGTAATAGTAAAGAAATGCTCAGTTTTGGCATACAGACTATATTTGCTGACCTCCCTTGAAGGTGCCATGTGACTAAGTGCTGGGCAAAGGGATGTACATGGAAGGTTGTGGGCAGCTTCATGGAAAAACACACAAAAAGAGAGTGTGGCATTTTCCCCTCCCCTTCTCCTCCTTGCTGGCTGCAATATGAACATGTTGTCTAAAATTTAACCTTCCATCTTAGACAGTGATAGACAAAAAGATGGAAGCAGCCTAACTTCCTGATGGTGACACCATACTGGCCCTGGATGGCCTGTGTGTGTATAAGAGAGAAACGTTTTTCTCTCTTACTTAAGGTATTGTGACTTTGGGTTTCCTATCCTTTTTAATCCATCCAACCGGTCCATCCTAAAGGAAATCAGTCCTGAATATTCATTGGAAGGACTGATGCTGAAGCTGAAACTTCAATACTCTGGTCATCTGATGTGAAGAACTGACTCACTAGAAAAGACCCTGATGCTAGGAAAGATTGAAGGCAGGAGGAGAAGGGGACGACAGCGGATGAGACTGTTGGATGGCATCACCGACTCAATGGACATGAGTTTGAGTAAACTCTGAGAGTTGGTGATGGACAGGCCTGGTGTGCTGCAGTCCATGGGGTCGCAAAGAGTCGGACATGACTGAGCGACTGAACTGAACTGAACCCTAATTAGGAAGACAAATACTGTATGAAATCACTTATATGTGGAATCTAAAAATACAACAAAATAGTGAATACAACAAAAAAGAAATAGACTCATAGAAAACAAAACAGTGGTTACCAGTTTGGGGTGGGAGGGATGGGGCAATATACTGCAATATACACACACAGGCCATTCAGGGCCAGTGGAGGAGTGGGAGAGACCAACTACTGGGTGTAATACAGGCTCAAGAATGTATGGAACAACATGTACTCTAAGTGGCAAGTAAACTTTACAAATTGTATAAAAAATTTACAGGAGGTATAGACACAAACGCTAAGAAACAGAAACAAGAAAAAAATCTAACCTTAAATAATATACCAATCATTACTATTCTGTGCTGGGATAATTTTATTGTAAAAACTCTAAGGAGAGCTCTGTTTTCTTCAAGAAGAGTCCCTTTTCTTGAATCAGCTGCCCTTGTGCTTGTTGAAAATTTAGGGCTGGGTGTTTGTGCTATAGGAGCGTTTCCTGTTGCAGCAGGACCACTCAGAACTCATGGGGGTCTATGCTCAGTGGGCTGGACCCAGAACTGTAAGGGGGGTGTGTGCCCAGAGTCAAGGTTAGGATGGGTGATACAATGTCCTTGAGTAGAGTCAGAATGCTGCTGTGGCCCAGATGTTACTCTCTTACTCAGTGGTCCCAGTCCTGATATACTTTAAAGCCACCTGGGAGCTTTTAAAAAGTCCTGAGTCCTGGGCCCCGTTTCATACCTATTAACCTCTGGGAAGTATGTTCCAGATGTTAATATTTTATTTTATTTTTTTTATTTATTTTTTTTTTTAGTTTTCTTTTTTTTTTTAATTTTTTTATTAGTTTTTTTTTTTTTAAATTTTAAAATCTTTAATTCTTACATGCATTCCCAAACATGAACCCCCCTCCCACCTCCCCTCCCCATAACATCTTTCTGGGTCATCCCCATGCACCAGCCCCAAGCATGCTGCATCCTGCGTCAGACATAGACTGGCGATTCAATTCACATGATAGTATACATGTTAGAATGTCATTCTCCCAAACCATCCCACCCTCTCCCTCTCCCTCTGAGTCCAAAAGTCCGTTATACAGATCTGTGTCTCTTTCCCTGTCTTGCATACAGGGTCGTCATTGCCATCTTCCTAAATTCCATATATATGTGTTAGTATACTGCATTGGTGTTTTTCTTTCTGGCTTACTTCACTCTGTATAATCAGCTCCAGTTTCATCCATCTCATCAGAACTGATTCAAATGAATTCTTTTTAACGGCTGAGTAATACTCCATTGTGTATATGTACCACAGCTTTCTTATCCATTCATCTGCTGATGGACATCTAGGTTGTTTCCATGTCCTGGCTATTAGAAACAGTGCTGCGATGAACATTGGGGTACATGTGTCTCTTTCAATTCTGGTTTCCTCGGTGTGTATGCCCAGAAGTGGGATTGCTGGGTCATATGGTAGTTCTATTTGCAATTTTTTAAGGAATCTCCACACTGTTCTCCATAGTGGCTGTACTAGTTTGCATTCCCACCAACAGTGTAGGAGGGTTCCCTTTTCTCCACACCCTCTCCAGCATTTATTGCTTGCAGATTTTTGGATCGCAGCCATTCTGACTGGTGTGAAGTGGTACCTCATTGTGGTTTTGATTTGCATTTCTCTAATAATGAGTGATGTTGAGCATCTTTTCATGTGTTTGTTAGCCATCCGTATGTCTTCTTTGGAGAAATGTCTATTTAGTTCTTTGGCCCATTTTTTGATTGGGTCGTTTATTTTCTGGAGTTGAGCTGCATAAGTTGCTTGTATATTTTTGAGATTAGTTGTTTGTCAGTTGCAAAACCCTAAAGACTCCACCAGAAAATTACTAGAGCTAATCAATGAATATAGTAAAGTTGCAGGATATAAAATCAACACACAGAAATCCCTTGCATTCCTATACACGAATAACGAGAAAGTAGAAAAAGAAATTAAGGAAACAATTCCATTCACCATTGCAACAAAAAGAATAAAATACTTAGGAATATATCTACCTAAAGAAACTAAAGACCTATATATAGAAAACTATAAAACACTGATGAAAGAAATCAAAGAGGACACTAATAGATGGAGAAATATACCATGTTCATGGATTGGAAGAATCAATATAGTGAAAATGAGTATACTACCCAAAGCAATTTACAAATTCAATGCAATCCCTATCAAGCTACCAGGCACATTTTTCACAGAACTAGAACAAATAATTTCAAGATTTGTATGGAAATACAAAAAACCTCGAATAGCCAAAGCAATCTTGAGAAAGAAGAATGGAACTGGAGGAATCAACTTGCCTGACTTCAGGCTCTACTACAAAGCCACAGTCATCAAGACAGTATGGTACTGGCACAAAGACAGACACATAGATCAATGGAACAAAATAGAAAGCCCAGAGAGAAATCCACACACATATGGACACCTTATCTTTGACAAAGGAGGCAAGAATATACAATGGAGTAAAGACAATCTCTTTAACAAGTGGTGCTGGGAAAACTGGTCAACCACTTGTAAAAGAATGAAACTAGATCACTTTCTAACACCGCACACAAAAATAAACTCAAAATGGATTAAAGATCTAAATGTAAGATCAGAAACTATAAAACTCCTAGAGGAGAACATAGGCAAAACACTCTCAGACATAAATCACAGCAGGATCCTCTATGATCCACCTCCCAGAATGCTGGAAATAAAAGCAAAAATAAACAAATGGGATCTAATTAAAATTAAAAGCTTCTGCACAACAAAGGAAAATATAAGCAAGGTGAAAAGACAGCCTTCTGAATGGGAGAAAATAATAGCAAATGAAGCAACAGATGTTAATATTTTAAATTTAGAAAATTTAAAAAACTCCCAGGCAATTCTGTATAACCAGGATTGAGAGCCTCTTGATGAAGGTGAAAGAGGAAAGTGAAAAAGTGGACTCAAAATTCAACATTCAAAATCTAAGATCATGGCATCCGGTCCCATCACTTCATGGCAAATAGAAGGGGAAAAAGTGGAAACAGTGACAGATTTTATTTCCTTGGGCTCCAAAATCACTGTGGACATGACTGTAGCCACAAAATTAAAAGATGCTTGCTCCTTGGAAGAAAAGCTATGACAAACTTGACAGCGTATTAAAAAGCAGAGACAGCACTTTGCCAACAAATATCCTTATAGTCAAAGCTATGGTTTTTTCCAGTAGTCATGTACAAATGTGAGAGTTGGACCATAAAGAAGGCTGAGCACTGAAGAATTGATGCTTTTGAACTGTGGTGCTAGAGAAGACTCTTGAGAGTCCCTTGGACTGTAAGGAGATCAAACGAGTCAATCCTAAAGGAAATCAATCCTGAATATGTATTGGAAGGACAGATGCTGAAGCTGAAGCTCCAAAACTTTGGCCACCTGATGCAAGGAGCAGACTCATTGGAAAAGACACTGATGCTGAGAGACGGGGAAGGACAGGGAAGGCTAGCATGCTGCAGTTCACAAGGTCGCAAAGAGTTGGACACGTTGTAGCATCTGAACGAGGATTCAGAGACATCTCTCCAAACGAATGCCTCTCCACCATTTCCAGTGGGACTAAAATAAACATGGGGGTAGACAGGGTGGGCGTGAGGACCTGATACCCAGAACAGCTTCTGTTAGAACCACTGTTTTTTTGGAGTATCACATAAGGTGTATGGGGGTCTATTCAATTTGAATAAATGCTTCCAAAATAAACAGGTGCCAGAATGAGAACAGCTCTCAGACTTAAGCATCTTAATGAATGAGACAATAAGGAAACAATGCAGATAAACTTTCTCTCTCTCAAACTAAGGAAGTGGATGAAGATGATCGGTTTCATTTTAAGGGTGGAAATGTAATAAAATGTATATAGGAGGGTGACCACTCAAAATATCAGAGCTGGGCTATCACTTTTCAGATAGGACCTAATTTAAGGGCCAAACCCTCAGAAGACTCCCCCTAACACCATGCGGAATTCCGTGATAATTGGATGACAAAATACATGCAAGAAAAGTAAAAAAAAAAAAAAAAAATCAGCTTGTTATTTTGAAGTTTAGTTTGGATAGAAATGGGCTTCCCAAGTGTTACTAGTGATAAAGAACCTGCCTGTGAATGCAGGAAAGAAGGGAGATCCGTGTTTGATCCCTGGGTCGGGTAGATCTCCTGGAGGAAGGCATGGCAACCACTATAGTATTCTTGCCTGGAGAATCCCATGGAATGAGGAGCCTGGTGGGCTACAGTCCATCGGGTCACAAAGAGTGGCACATGACTGAAGTGACTTAACGTGCATGCTATATAGACAACTTGCAGGAAATTCTCAACACTTGAAGATAAAGTCAGACTGCTGAGAATGTCCTTCAGGGCCCTCACACTCTCATCTGTGTTGAGCTTCCCGAGCACATGTCTTACCAGCCTGCATGGCCGCTGCTTTAGCTGCAGTGGACAATCTTCCCTTCCCTGTGCACTCAGATACCTCCTGTGCTATGGCCTTTGACCACATTGTTCATTATGGGAGCAATGCCCTTCACCTCTCTGTCCAGCCAGAAACTTCCAGGACATCCCTGAAGGCCCAGCTCACAGGCCACTGCTTCAGGAAAGCCTCTTCTACCCTCTGCCTCACGGTATAGAAGTCACCTCCTACCCCACCTTGACCTGGAAGGGTGCTGCAACCTCCCCAGTTAGGGCTGGTCGTTTATGGCCCTGATCTTTCCCTCTGCCTCCCTACATGTACACAGGATTATGTGACTTTGAGGAAAGGGAACACACTCATCTTTCTATTCCCCAGTGCCTACTATTGCGTCTGGCAAAGAGTGTACTCTTCATAAACGTTTGTTGAACTGATGATTGGATGAACAAAACAGCCAAAAAGCCAGATGTTGAAAAGATGTAAAACAAACATTCAGCTGATGGGCTGAACATCCACCTTTCATTGGACTGTTTTATCATCAGCCAGATGCTGCTTCTACATCAGTCATTGGTGGGTTTCAGCCAGATGCAGTGTGTGCTCTGCTGGGAACTGTGACCCTCCAGGGATGGCAGACAACCCTCTGGCTGGGTTAATGTCATCAGGGATTTGGCTTTTAAATGCTCGTCTCATCTTTGCTCAAAAAGTTTCCCTGGTGTGTACACTGATGAAAAGGTGGTTTTCAAATTTTTAAAAAAATTGTAGAAGATGAAATTTCAAATTAATAAAGCTTCCAAATTCTGCGGTGACTTTGTGAACAGGTCAAAGTTACCTGGTGAGGCTGACAGTCTTGATGTGAAAGGCAGAATGCAAAGGAGAAAAATATTTTAAAAGGAGCAGGAAGAGAAATTTAATAAAACAAAATGAAAAATGTTTGCTTTATGAATCATCATGGAAAATAATATTGTGGTATGAAGAAGCAGATATCTGGTAATGGGCATTGTTTTAAGATATATGTCATAAACAGAATAAATAACCCAAAATAGCATTTATATTGCTTATCCTTGTTGCCATACATATTTCATGATATAAGGTCAGGGATTCATTAGTTTTATAGGAAAAGTGAAAACAATACAATATGAGGAATATTTAAAAGTTATGTTTCTATACAAAAATACAATGGCCTGAGTGTCCTGAATTTTTAAAGACTTCCCTATGATCAGCACAGTCATAAATTTTGCCTCCTTTGACATTTTTGGTTTCATGTTGGTAGTTCAATTCACTGGGAGCTGAGTTTATTTCCTTGGCACCTCAAGTCACATTATTGAGCCCAACACAAGTGATATCCATACTCTGTTTCTAAGGTCAACTTTCCAGTTTTAATATAATGTGCTCTGCTAATAGATTCTAACTCATTTCATGCCTTTCTTCATTTGCTCATTCATTCTGTCCTCAAACATTTCCTGAGTACTTGCTGATTGCCAGGCACTGTCTTAGGCGCTAGGGACTATAGATGACTGTGAGATAGTCATTTTGCTTCAGGTATCTGCAGCTCAGTCACTGTACTTACCATAAAGTGAGATTAGTTTGGGGCCTCCCAGCTGGCACTACTGTTAAAGAACCCACTTGCCAATGCAGGAGATGTAAGAGACGTGGGTTCAATTTCTGGGTCAGGAAGATCCCCTGAAGGAGGGCAGGGCAACCCACTCCAGTACTCTTGATGGAGAATCCCATGGACAGAGGAGCCTGGTGGGCCACAAGTCCATAGGGTCACAAAGAGTTGGACACGGCTGAAGCGACTTAGCATGCAGCATGCCTGTGATCAGTTTTACAAAAGAGGAGAGTGAAACCCAGTCTTTATGGAAAAGATGGAAGGCTTTGCAGAGAAAGTGGCATAGGAGGGGATGGTCAGGGAAATAGGAGTGCTGGCAGAGTCGGACCATGTGTGCACAGATAGTCTGTGAAGGAACATGGCATGCTCACACCTTGAGCAGTCTTGAGAAGACAGAGGTTAGAGTTCATGGGAATGTGTCGTTGGGAAACAAGACTGAGTAGCAGCCAAGAGTGAAGGACTTTGGACATAACTGGACATACTTTTAAGACTTTGGGGTGTCATTAAGGGTTTTAAAGCAGGAGGTAGCATGATTTAACTTGTAGAAATGATAGGTAGCAAAGGCCAGCGGGTTCCAATGAGTACTTCCCTGTTAGACAGTCACAGGTGTGCCATGGAGAAAAGGTTTCCTGGTCAAATAAGTCCAAATGGCAATGTATGCCATTCCCTTACTTGGGAATTCCAAGCACATGTTAATATTTTAAAGGCTTTACAGAGGGCCTGTAGTAAAAAGCCACTGATATCAGGTTATGAAGCATTGGACCAGAGTTAGGCAAGACAGTACAGGGACAGCAAGTACAAGGCTGTTTTATAAAGGTTTGGTCAGTCGTGAGGACTGAAAGCAAGGCAGTGAGAGAAGGATGTGAGAGAAGACAGCAATGGGGGTTGGGGAGATACAGGAAGTAGAATCAAAAGGACTCGCGTGTTGACTGAGTGTGAAGGACAAATGAGGCTAAGATAGCTCCAGGTGCTCACGAAAGGATAGGCGAGATAGTGGAGTCACTCACAGTACCAGATTCATGAGGGAAGATCAGGTCTGCTGGGGAAGGTGGCAGGTAGGTGTGTTACCAAGATTGGTGTTCAGTTCAGTTTAGTCACTCAGTTGTGTCCGACTCTTTGCAACCCCATGAATTGCAGCACGCCAGGCCTCCCTGTCCATCACCAACTCCCAGAGTTCACTCAAACTCAGGTCCATTGAGTCGGTGATGCCATCCAGCCATCTCATCCCCTGTTGTCCCCTTCTCCTCCTGCTCCCAATTCCTCCCAGTATCAGAGTCTCTTCCAATGAGTCAACTCTTTGCATGAGGTGGCCAAAGTACTGGAGTTTCACCTTTAGCATCATTCCTTCCAAAGAACACCCAGGACTGGTCTCCTTTAGGATGGACTGGTTGGATCTCCTTGCAGTCCAAGGGACTCTCAAGAGTCTTCTCCAACACCACAGTTCAAAAGTATCAATTCTTTGGCACTCAGCTTTCTTCACAGTCCAACTCTCACATCCATACATGACTACTGGAAAAACCACAGCCTTAACTAGATGGACCTTTGTTGACAAAGTAATGTCTCTGCTTTTGAATATGGTATCTAGGTTGGTCATAAGTTTCCTTCCAAGGAGTCTCTTTTAATTTCATGGCTGCAATCACCATCTGCAGTGATTTTGGAGCCCTGACACTGTTAGATTGGTGTTAGACCTTCATAATTGGAGGTAACTTGGTGATATATGAGACTGAGAGGTTCAAAGGGCAGTTAGAGTGCTTAGTATATAACACGGGTGAAAACTGAGTCAAACTGCAGGAGGGCTCAAGAACGTGAGGACTGGAATCTCACTTACTAAACAAAATTATTAAATAATAACAGAATTTCTACCTGGGTCATTTTGTGAGTTAAAATTATCTTGGTCATCTAATATTAATTAAGCTTTCTTAATCTTGGAAGTACAAGGAGTGTGCAGGGCATCTTCTGGGTTTAATATTCCTGTTACTACATGAAGCATGGATAGCATTTGCTGTTAGTTGCTAAGTTGTGTTTGACTCTTTGTAACCGCATGGAATGTAGCCCACCAGGCTCCTCTGTTCATGGAATTTCCCAGGCAAGAATACTGGAGTAGGTTGCCACTTCCTTTTCCAGGGGTCCTCTTCTGGACCCAGGGATCAAACAAGTGTCTCCTGCATTGGCATGCAGGTTTTTTTTTTTTTTTTTTTTTTAACCACTGAGCCACCAGGTATCATGCGTCCATTTCTTTATGAAGTACACTACTAAAAATAAGATAAATATTCCAAGAGGCTTTTTTGTTTTCCTTCTTGGATACAACATTTTAAATAAAGATGTCTCTGATTCATGAGGATTTACATTTTAGTCACTGGTATATAACAAAACTGATGACCACATTGACTCTTTCTGCCAGAATTCAGCCCTCTAATCCAGACCAAAGTTATTCTTCTGTGTGTGGTGTGTTTAGATCTAGAAAATGAAAAATTTAATTCACAAGCATTTATGGTTATCATTAAAATTCTCTCTCTTTTTTTCTCCTTAATATTACCAGCAGGGCCTCTTCTCTCATATGTCTTTTTACGTAGCTAAACTACAGGCATTTCGAATTGTAACCCTGATTAAAATAAAAAAAGAAAAGAAAAGGTTTATAGGGAAATCACCACATAATCACAGTTTTAAGCAAGGAAGGAAACTAGGGGTTGTGGTGACTTTTCAGTCTCTACACAGATGCGTGCAATATGTATGTACAGTAGTCGATACAATCCTGTGCGTAAAACACAAGTAATACAGACAAATATAAACGATGCTTCAGAGTAGAGTCTCTCATTGCAGTTTAATCTTTCTTGCATCTTTCTCTTTTTTTCTCACTTCTGTTTCAAAGTTATTTTTTAGAATAAAAACAAAGAAGATTGATGCATATAAGGCTCAAAAACAGTGACAAGAGGAGGAGTAGTAGAAGGCAAACTTTGAAACTCAAGGACCTTGTCCTAATGGAGACTAATAGGCCTTGTCAGCCCACAGTCTAGCAGACTGAAGTAGGCTGAGTCATGACCCCAGAGATATCTATGTTCTTATCACTGAAACCTGTGAACATGTGACCTGACCTGGTAAAAGGGACTTTGCAGAGGGGATTCAGTTAACTCTCTTGAGACATGGCGATTACCTGGGTTATCACAGTAAGCCTGATGTAATCATGATGGTATAAGAGGGTGGCAGGAGGATCAGAGTCAGACAGAGAGGGTATAAGGACAAAATCCAAAGTTGGAATGAAGTGCTTTGAAGCTGGAGAAAGGGGCCATGAGCCAAGGAAGCCAGGAGCCTCTAGAAGCTGGAAGAGGCAAGGTGACAGCCTCCCCTAGAGCTTCGAGAAGGAATGAAGACCTGATTTTAAAATCAACACCTTGATTTTAGCCAGTAGGAACTGATTTCAGACTTCTCACCTCCCAAGCTGTAAGATAATAAATTCATGGTGTTTTAAGCCATTGAGTGTGTGGTAATTTGTTATAGCAAGAGTAGGAGCCACACACAGATGAACAACTCTGGGCAAGGTGACAAATCCTGACTTTTACCTAAATTGCTGCTGCTGCTAAGCTGCTGCTAAGTCGCTTCAGTTGTGTCCGACTCTGTGTGACCCCACAGATGGCAGCCCACCAGGCTCCCCTGTCCCTGGGATTCTCCAGGCAGGAACACTGGAGTGGGTTGCCATTTCTTTCTCCAATGCATGAAAGGGAAAAGTGAAAGTGAAGTCGCTCAGTCGTGTCTGATAGTAGCGACCCCATGGACTGCAGCCTACCAGGCTCCTCTGTCCATGGGATTTTCCAGGCAAGAGTACTGGAGTGGGGTGCCATTGCCTTCTCCGAAAGTGCTGTTAGTAGGAGTGATATCAGATTTCCTCACAGTTTAATACTTTAGAGCAAATAGCAAGGACGTTCTGGGAAGGATGCACTGCACAGTGGAAAAGAGAATGGGTTTTGAAGCACAGAGACTTTTTTTCCATTTACTGACTGTGTGAACTGGGGCGAGCACAGCTTCTCTGAGCCTTGTTTCCTCAAAGGGTTGCTATAGGGATTAAAAGAGAAAATGAAGGACTTCCCTAGGACTCCAGTGGTTTAGAGTCTGCCTGCCAATGCGGAGTGGAGAAGGCAATGGCACCCTACTCCAGTACTCCTGTCTGGAAAATCCCATGGAGGGAGGAGCCTGGTAGGCTGCAGTCCATGGGGTCGCAAAGAGTCAGACATGGCTGAGTGACTTCCCTTTCACTTTTCACTTTCATGCATTGGAGAAGGAAATGGCAACCCACTCCAGTGTTCTTGCCTGGAGAATCCCAGCGACAGAGGAGCCCGGTGGGTTGCCGTCTATGGGGTTGCACAGAGTCGGCCACAACTGAAGTGACTTAGCAGCAGCAGCAGCCAATGCAGGGGGGGACACGGGTTCCATCCCCAAACCAGGAAGATTTCACATGCCGCAGGGGCAATTGAGCCCACGTGCTACAACTGCTAAAGCCAGTGCTCTAGAGCCTGTGAGCTGCAACCAGAGAAAGCAGCGCCATGAGAGGACTGTGCACCACAGCTAGAGAGTAGCCCCCATTCGTTGCAACTGGAGAAAGCCTGCGTGCAGCAATGGAGACTCAGCACAGCCAAAAATAAATAAACAAAAAAGTTAAAAGAGAAAATGAAGCTCAGTAGAATGAACTCTACTACATGAAATCTGAATTCACATTCATCTCACAGTGCTTCAGTTTCCGCATCTGTAAAATGGGCATCATAGTAGTAACTATCCCATTAAGGCTACTGAGGATTACATGAGTTGACTATAAAATTAAGTGGCTTGATACTGCACTTGATACATAGTAAGTGCTGCTCTTATTAGAATAAGAAGAAGCTTCCAAAATGGACCACGTGCTCAATAAATGAACAGACACACCTGCCATGTACTTTTCTGCATCCTTCTCTATGCTTCACCTGCCCAAGTACTGTGCGATCTCACTGTTAAATGAGCAGCACTGACCTTGAATGGCATGTGGCTGCAGAGCAGGAGGACAGGAGAGGAGTCCTGGTGGGAGAGGTGGGATTCCTGAGGGCTCTGATAGGTAGACAGGTGGAAAACTGCGGGTAGGCCCAGAGAAGTGTGGGCAGAAGGAATGTACAAGCAGGGATGGGAGAACCAGAGTTAGGGATGTGAAGGGGCAGACATGTAGAGGAATGATGGCCTGACTAAGGCACTTGGCTTTATTATACGACCATGGAGAGTCAAAGAAAAAAATCCTCGCAGAAGACTGTCATGATCAAGGTGTCTCACACTTACTCATGCATGTATGTCAAAGGTTCTCAATCATAGTGGTATAACATGCCAGTTTTGAAAATGATCTCTCATGAGGTATATAAAAAATAATTAATATACATAGATGGATCCAGAGGTTATCATATTAAGTGAAGAAAGTTAAAGAAAGATAAATATCATATGATATCACTAACATATGGAATCCAAAAAGTGATACAGATGAACTTATTTACAAAACTGAGAAATAGCCTCAGACATAGAAAACAAATTTATGGTTACTGAAGTAGATGGCAGGGTTTACAGGAGAGATAAACTAGGACTTTGAGATTAGCAGATACATACACAAGGACCTATGGTATAGCACGTGGGACTATATTCAATACCTTTTAATAACATATAATGGAAAAGAATCTGAAAAAAACATAAAACTGAATCACTCTGCTGTACACCAGAAACTAATGCAGTGTTGTAAATTAACTATATTTCAATAAAAAAATTGGAAGTATTATATATAGTCAACATGAAAGATGAGGAGGAGGAGAAGCAGCAGAAGGAGTGTGGGTGCATGTTTAATCAATTATTAAGGATTTGGGAGACTAATGCACGAAATGTGTACGTGTTTCAAAAGTGAAAGTGTTAGTCGCTCAGTCATGCCCAATTCTTTGCGACTTCATGGACTGGGGCCCAAGTTAACCGTAAAATCTCACCAAGCCATTATAGCTAAATTGATAAATATTGAGTCCTTCACATAAGACCAAAGATGAAAACCAAGAGATGCAGTAGGGACTAAGAGGTAGAAATGAAATAAAGATGGCACCCTAAAAACCAAAGCTAGAATTAGAAATTAGATTTGTGCTTCATTTCGGCTTAACTATTTCTAAATTAAAATGTTAGCATAAATCCTTGGACTTCTCAGA
Source organism: Ovis aries (assembly GCF_016772045.2). Taxonomy (NCBI): domain Eukaryota; kingdom Metazoa; phylum Chordata; class Mammalia; order Artiodactyla; family Bovidae; genus Ovis; species Ovis aries. Next base: position 87,323,773 of record NC_056055.1, on the reverse strand, counting down.
CCTGTAGAATGTGTAAATATTGGCTACATATTACTTGTTAGTAAATGCTCTATGAAGGACAAAGGAGGTTGCATTCCTAGTTGGTAAATGACAACTTACATAATTTGTGTTTTTTCCTCCTCTGAAAGAGAAGCATGTGTAATATGCATGAGGTCAGTGGTAGCCCAATATTCAAAGAGCAAGGAGGGGGACTTTCTCCCCTCAGACAGGCCAGCGTTCATCAGGACGTTATCTGTCTTCCTTTAAATGAAGCATTGGATCTACCCTCTCCTTTTCTTTTGTAAGAAAAAAACTGTACGTTGGCTGTTGAAGGATGAAAGACCTCAGCCCTCTCTCCTGGTGCATCCAGGCAGCTGAATGGAAAAGACATTTCTGTGCACTACAGGTCCCCTGTCCCAGCAAGGGTTACCAAGGGACCAGGCAAATGGATGACCAATAGCTGATATCTCAACTAAGTGGTGTCCTAGGACAACTACTAATTAGACTGGAGATGCTTAAATTATTCCTAACTTATTCCATAAGCAGAAACAATGACTTCCTTTCTCCTACTAAGTGGTCAGTGGTAGCTGATTTTGCCTAATAAACTAAAGATGTAAGATTCTAGGAAATAATATTAGAAGAATAGCCCATTGTTTTCTCTAGGTTCAGAGAGATTCCTCAAAGTGACCAAGGATTCCTATGCACCAAGTATTTAACAGGAATCTTTCTGTGGAAGGTAGAATCCCTCGTGGCTTTCACTTTCTATGCTATTTATTTATTATGTTTGAATATTTTTCACAATGATTATGTATTGGGTTTGAAACAAGATCTTTCTAAAGGTTCTGATAAAGTATAGTCAGTGGTTCATTGACTAAACTTCAAAGAGTTCTTTACTATTACTTCCTTGATCTGAAAAGTGGATTTAAATCCAACTTATCTCAAAGGCTTCTCTCTAATGAAATGAAATAGAAAATGCTTTCAAAATAAATACATATCTTAACAGGCCCAAGGTCGATGGACAATGGAAGAATAATTGACTCTTTAGAAATCCACTGATTCAATAGGACCACTGGGCATGGGGGCGGTAATGTTGGTAATAGAGCAAAAAAGACCATGTATATGGATGTGCTGTAAAAACTGAAAGAACAGCATAGGTCCCTGCCATTACTCAGCAGCATGTGCAACTACTGAAAAAGGCTGGTGCTTCACTGACTTTCATCATCAATATCATGACCTATAATCATGAAACAAACCCATCAGTGGGATATAAAGTAAAAAACATTTCAGGGTTTGTGGGTGGTACTATTGATCTGTTCATTCATTATATCATTCAATAAACATTTTACCCAGAACTTATTAGGTACTTAATGGCAACACAAACTAAAAATACAGGGAATTAGTTTCAACAGTAGAGGCTGATTTAGGCTGATTCCTCATCTTTTCTTAGCATGACCATAGTTAGTGGTGCAGTACGGAGCTGGAGTATAGTTAAAGGTAAAAGTATAAACGCACCAGAAATCGGGAGACCTGGGTTCTGGATTAGGCTTTGTGACTTTGGGCAAAACTATATCTTGGTCACAGTTACATCATCCATAAAACAAGGGGGCTTCTATGTAATCCCTTGAGGGCCTTCTCTGCCACAGTGGTTTCCAACAATGGGGTATCGTGGAAAGGATCACACAAAACTGAGTTGATGTCCACTCCTAGGTTTGCTAGCTCTGTGAGCCTCAGTTTCCTCAAAACAAAAATGAAGACAATAAAATCTACTTTTCACTGGACTGTTATGAGGATTAGCTTCAATTAGGTGTATAATAATATATATTTCTTAACAGAACAATAGTACACAAAGTGTTCAAAGGACACAAAATTCTCTTGATTTCCACTGACACAGTAGCAGGGAAGTCATGAACTTAATCATATACATTTAGGTTCTAAAAGCATATATATCCCAGCAGACACGGGCGGTATAGCGTCCATATCTGCTTCTAGATGCTTTACACCTAGTCTTTTGCTCACTTATTACTATCTGATTCTGTGAGAACTTTACCGGGAAGGGGAAGGAGGAAGGAAGGGGCCCTGTCCACTGGTTTGAAGAAGCACAGGGGATGCGTGGAAATGGCAGCTCCTTGTCTCAGGACCAAGGCTGCCTTCTCTCTCCTTCTCAGTCTGATGCCTGCATCATTTACCATTCTAACTGGGCCACTTCTGAGAGTAAAAACTGTTTCAGTAAAACTGGGATGTATGTCTCCCTTCCTTTTCAGGCTTACTTTCTATGACCTTTTTTTGTCACTTTAAAACTATGAGGGATATTCTAATAGGAAGGCAATTGCACAGTAAGATTTTATCCAAGTAATCAATCTAAAATCTTGTGTTTTTTTTCATAAGGTGTGAGTAAAATTGCAGTTTGCCTTCCATCTCTTATTGCTGATGACCCTTCAGCTCTCCCATCTTCCACCTTCTCTCCCTCCTGCAGTCAGTAATTCTTCTTGCCCGTTCACTTGATGCTGGCCCCTGGATACCAGCTGTTGTACTGTACTTTTCAAGGTACTGCACTGTAAGATTAGAAGTGTTTTCTTTAAAAAAAGTCTTATGTTTTTTAAAGGCATGCAAAAAAAGGTGCTTGACTTTAGTTTGATAAATATATATTTAGATAGGATATGAGGATAAAATAATTGTTTTTATTATTATAATAAATGCTTTAGAGTGGGGTCAGCCAACTGTTCTGTAAAGAGGTAGAGTAGATGTTTTAGCTTTTGTGGACCATATAGTTTCTGTCACAACCAAGCAGTTATGCCCGTATAATGCAAGAGTATGGCTATGTTCCAAAAAAACTGTGTTTACAATAATTGGTCATGAACTGGGTTTGGTTTTGGGCAGCAGTTTGCCAACCCTTGCTTTAAAATGATAGTTCCCCATGGATCAGGAAAATTTTAAAAGTCTGGAATTGACTTGATTTCTAACATCCTATTTTGCTAAGGAATTATGTTAAAAAAGAAAAGCCATTGCCTGGTATCTTTATCTCTTAGAATTTTAAACAGAAAAAAAACTAGAAAGAGCAAACATTTAGACCAGTTAGCTTTATGGAAAGTTACCCACCACACAGTCCTTATTTAAAATTTTTTTCCTTAGCTCAGTGAAAACTTTGTCAGATATATCTTCAGGTTAAGAGATGGGTCATTTGAGTTGCTTTTGGAGATCACTGTGGGTGGTAGAATAGAACGAGCTTACTATTTGTAATGAAAAGATCTGAATTTGAATAAGGTTGTGGGAGTACTGGGAAGCTCCAGTGGCTCAAGAGGTAAAGAATCCGCCTGCCAGTGCAGGAGATGCAGAAGGCAAGGGTTCAGTCCCTGGGTTGGGAAGATCCCCTGGAGAAGGGAATGGCTACCCACTCCAGTATTCATGCCTGGAGAATTCCATGGACAGAGGAGCCTGCTGGGCTACAGTCCACAGGGTCACAAAGAGTCAGACACGCCTGAGCAGATCTTGAACATTCCTTTAACGGGACAACACTCAGACAACACAGTCCCCTGTCCTGAGCTACTGCTGCAAACAAACTTCGATATTGTGTTAACCTTAGAACTCACCGGCTGCCACTGTGCAGGGTACCAGGCTGGGGGGCAGTTGAAGCGGTTACAAGCTTGCACCGTGGTGGGCTTGGGCTGGCGACACAGCTCATCAGCCAGGATTACTGTTTCATTTATCTCTCTGGAAAGCAGGTGGGAGCAGAAGACATCTCTGGTCTGCAGCCCAACCCCACAGGTGAGACTGCAAGGACTCCACTTGCCAATTTCCCATCTGTGAAGAAATCAGAGGAAGAGAATACCCTGAGAACCCGTGTACAGAACGGCTCCCTTGCTGCAAGTGTTATCCTAATGGAGTAAAAACACCTATGTGGGTATTTGGGAAGGTCCAGCCCAAGCTTGGCTAGGAATTCTATCCCAAGACTAGAAGTCATCTTTTCTCTTCATGTTCAAGAATCTGTTTAAACAAAGAGGGTGATAAAATGAAACATCCAATTTTTACCACAAAATCACCAGAAATGGTCACAATCATGTCTATTTTGATGGAAGTATTAGTTGCTCACTTGTGCCTGACTCTTTGTGACCCCATGGACTAGAGCCTGCCATGCCCCTCTGTTTATGGAATTCTCCATGCAAGAATACTGGAGTGGGTAGCCATTCCCTTCTCCAGGGGATATTCCCGACCCAGGGATTGAACCCAGGTCTCCTGCATTGCAGATAGATTCTTTACCATCTGAGCCATCAGGGAATCCCTATCTTTTTTTCACTTTCTATGTCTGTTTCGATGAAACATATAAGCTTCATCAAAATAAGAGGGTATGTTAGATAGGATGTAAGTTGTGCACATAAAGGCTTTGAATACCATATAGTGAATAGCACGTCTAGAAGAAGGTTTTCTGCTTCTCTCTCTAGCCTCCATTCTTAGCAAGACTGAAACATTCATGTTTATTTTTCTTTGGCTTCGAAATGAAAGGTTGCCGGTTCCAATTTCCTTCAAGCTGCCATCATAGCATAGAAATGTCCCTGTCTTATGTATAAATATCATCACTGTCTGGGACTGGAGAATGTAACAAAAGTGAAAGTCACAAAATAGATCACCCTTCTCGAGGAGGAATAAGTGGAGAGGATGGCTTATTATCTGGAAGAGGAAGTCAAACACAGAGATGAGTTAAGTGCATAAAGTGGCCATTCCAAATGGCCAAGTCTTGACAAGTACGTTTATAGTGAGCTAAGGGCCTAAAAAAACAATTTCCCTGTTGATGCAGCTTCCAAAATGGGAATACCAAAAAAAAAAAAAAAAAAAAACCCCAAACAAAAAACCAACAACAACTTGGTTTGGAGTGAGAAGTGTTCTTTAATGATCAGTTTTAGAAAGTTCTGTTTACAAAGTGAGACACAAAGATTCTACAGGAGCCAGCCAAGAAAAGCATGGCAAGGTGACCCTTCAGTAGCCAGGACTGCCGAACTTTTGTAGCAGCCCTGAAAACTGGTTCAAAAGTCTCTGACTTTACGGACCTAGAGTCTGTCATACAAAGTGAAGTAAGCCAGAAAGAGAAAACCAAATATTTTACACTAAATGCATACACATGGAATCCAGAAAAATGGTACAGATGAATCTATTTGCAAGGCAGAAAGAGAGACATGGATATAGAGAACAAATGTAGAGACACTAAATGGGGAAGGGGAGAGGGGGATGAACTTGGAGATTGGGATTGACATATACTAGTATGTATAAAACAGGTAACTAATGAGGACCTACTATATACCATAGGGAACTCTACCTAATGCTCTGTGGTAACCTAAATGGGGAAGGACATCCAAAATAGAGGAGATATATGTATACATATAGCTGGTTCACTTTGCTGCATAGCAGAAACTAACACAACATTGTAAAGCAACTTTACTCCAATTAAAAAAAAAAAACCAAAAAGCCACTGGCTTTAATGTTTCTCACCAGACTGTAAAGCTGAATGGAGCTCTCTCAATCCTTTCCAGGTACTCTGTTAGGGTAATTACCTTTCCAATTCCTATTTCCACAACTTCCTTTCCTACCCTGGATTCAAGCCATATCAGTAATGAAGTCCTTTCTTGTTCTCAGTTCATGCCCTCTGGTTTTCTAGCTCTATCTTTACTCAAGTGATTACTCCTAATCTGTAATACTTCTGGTCTTTTCCTTGCCCCTCAAAATTTTTTCCATTTCCATATATCCAAATATAATCCCTATTTAGTTGTAAATAAATTGTATCCATATTTGTTCCAGATACTAAATATTTTCTCAGTAGTATTACAGTTATTCTGCCTGTCAAGGGCCCTATGAGAATATATACCTGTAGAAGGCACGGTCTGTGTCTGAGTCAGTTCTGTGTCTCTCACAGGGTTCATCATAGCTCCTTCTAAACAGTTAATGTATATGGTTACTACCTTTTAAAATAAATGAGCAAATGGAAGGGATCTACCACCATAGTAGGCACTTTATACACATTATCTCATTTAATTACTTCCAGAACACTATGAGGTAGGCTGTATTGATCTTCCCTATTTTAAAGTTGAAGGAATCTGAGAATCTAAGAGGTTGCTTGCCCAAATACCCACAATTAGTAAGTAGTGAACTCAGGATTCAAACTTGGGTGTGTCTGGCTCTGAAGCCTTTGTACCTTCTATGATGCCATCTTATTTTCAGGAACTACCTTGAAAACTGCCCTATAAATATTCACAGAATTTTAAATGAATAAAAGAGGAGAGGCTGAGTTGAATATATTCTTGTATGAATGTCTGTAAACTTATTTTTAGATCCCCAGCTTGGGTAAATTCCAAGCTTTAAAATATTAAAGGGCTACTGGTTTAAAAAATCTGTCCACACAATCTTTGCCTCTTCCCCATTCTAAAGATGGAGTCTTGAGTATGGGCTGGACTTACTGGCTCACTTGTAAGGAATACAGTGAGGCAGAAGGGATGCTTTGTGACTTCCAAGGCTAAATTAGAAAAAGGATATTGCTTCTACATGGCTGTCTCTCTTTGACTGCTCACTCTGGGGGAAGCCAGCCAGCATGTCATGAGGACCCCGAGCAAATGTGGATAAAAGTCCACATGCAAAGGAAATCGGGCTGCTCACCAACAGTCAGGATCAACCTGCCAGTGATAGGGGTGAGCTGCCTTGAAAGCAGTCCTGCTTGACTAGGTCCAGCCTTCAGATGATTCCAAATTCCTAAGAGATCCTGAGCCTGAACCGCCTTTCCAAGCTGCTCCCAAATTTCTCACTTATTTAATTGCGAGAGGTAATAAATGTTTATTTTTGTTGTGAGCTCCTAGGTTTGGGGAAAATTCATTGTGGAACAATAGACAACTAATTCTGTATCTCAAAGCACATGTTGTACACTTGAAATATATATAATTGGGCGTCCCACGTGGCACAAATGGTAAAGAACCCGCCTGCCAATGCAGGAGACATAAGAGACACGGGTTTGATCCCTGGATTGGGAAAATCACCTGGAGGAGAGCATGGCAACCCACTCCAGTATTATTGCCTGGAGAATCCCAAGGACAGAGGAGCCTGGCACAGTCCACAGGGTCGCAAAGAGATGACTGAAGCAACTTAGCATGTGTGCAATACAAATATATATTCTCCCCCCAAAACGTGCGTATGTTCATCAAAAGACATATACAAGAATGTTCAGGGCTTCCCTGGTGGTCCAATGGTTAGGAATCCACCTTGAAATGCAAGGAATACAGGGTTTGATCCCTGGTCCAGGAAGATCCCACATGCCACAGGGCCACTGAGCCTGTGTGCCACAAGTAATGAGCCTGTGCTCAACAGCCTGCGAGCTACGACTCCTGAAGCCAGTGTGCCCTAGAGCCTGTGCTCCACGCCAAGAGACGCCACCTCAATGGGAAGCCCACACACGGTAACTACAGAGTAGCATGCACCCACTGCAAGACTGGGAGCAGCAACGAGACCCAACACAACCAAAAAGAAATGAATGACACTTCTTTTTAAAAAAGTAATGTTTACAGAAGCACTATTCCTCATAGCCCAGATAGAAAACTACCCAAATGCTCATCAACAGGTAAGTGGACAAATAATTAAGATATATTCACATAAAACTTTATAGAACGAGAATAAACTAGAACAACAAGGAACATGACTGAATTTCACAAACATAAAACTGAGTGAACAAAGCCACAACTACAAAAATTCATAGTGTGATTTCATTTACCTAAAATCAAAACCCAAAACTAGTCTACAATGTTAGAAGTGAGGGAGGTGGCTGCCCTTGGTGGGTAGTAACTAGAAACAGGGTATGGTGTGGAGAGGGGGAGGGTTTCTGGGATGTTACCTTGATCTGGGTGCTGGACGTGCACCCGCTTTGTGAAAATCACCAGGCCATACGTGCGGAATGTGTGCACTTTTCTTTGCATTTGTTATGCTTCAAAAAAGGATATTCTTCATCCTCCAGCCAACCACTTTCAAGAGAAATACTAAAATGCTGTGGGTGTAAAATACAACCACCACCCCCAATGCTGATGGCCACTCTATGCATGTCTCATAAAGGAGCTGCCTACACAGTGAGCACTGTTCCAAGGTTAAATTTTGTTCTAATACAGTCTCCACACTGCTGGCTGCCCCACTCCTGCCCTCACCTCTGGCAGAAAATCAGTCACTGGGAGCTTGAAGCAGAGGCATCTGGCAGCCATGAGGCCACTTCAACGCTGCTGGAAAAACTCACAAAACAGACGTATCTGCTTACTCGTACATCTTCAAGGAAGGAGGGCAGCAGAAGCTATCTGTGCATTCAGCGGTTTGTTGATTACGGGTCCAAGTATTTTTCATCAATTTAGGCCCAAAGAGGGAAAGCAGAGCGATGACCCCGCTGCTCCTCCCCTGCATGGGGGCTTCAGCTGTGAGCGCTGGGTCTCACTGGCTGCCAACAGTTGCCTCGCTGGATTCCGTGCCTTTGGCTGTTTCTGAGGGAGGGACTGTAGGCCCGTGGGAGCCAGCCTGCAGGCAAGCTGTAGCTGGCAGCCTGGGAGACATGGACAAGGCCTTCGCTGGGATTCTGGGTTCTGGCTTCCCATAATTTCAGAGCTGAGGAGGACTGGGGCTCTGGACGTCGGAGGGTGAGGGCATTCACGCTTCTCCCCTCTACTCTGTCTGGTTGACTTTACCTCATCTTTTCATCTTCACTGAAACTGTTACCTCCTCAGGGAGGAAGCCCTCAACTGGGTAAAATTCTCCTCTAGGATATGGTTCCATGCATAGTTCTCTATTTGGAAATTCTCAACACACTTGGTTTTTTTGTTTTACTGTGGAAAGAGCATTCTCTTAGCAAAACTTTAAGTGTGCTATGCACAGTATTGTTGTCTCTAGGTACAGTGTTGTGCAGAAAATCTCACACTCACCTTGCTTAACTGAAACATTACACTTGTTGACTGCAATTCCTATTTCCTCTTCTTCTGAGCTCCTGGCAACCACCATTCCACTCTTTGATTCTATGAATTATTAATTCTATGATTCTATGACTATTTTAGGTACCTTGTATAAGTGGCATCATGGAGTATTTGTCCTTCTGTGACTGGTTTATTTAACTTAGCATAAAGCCTTTAAGGTTCATCCATGTTGTCACATATTGCAGAACTTCTTTCTTTTCTAAGGCTGAATAATATTCGATTTAAAAGTATACATTACATCTTTCATGGTTGTTTAGGCTGTTTTCACATCTTGGAACCAGTTACTGAGAATACTTAGTGCTACAGTGAATATGAGAATACTAGTAGTATTCCTTCTGGAGAAGGCAATGGCACCCCACTCCAGTACTCTTGCCTGGAAAATCCCATGGACACAGGAGCCTGGTGGGCTGCAGTCCATGGGGTCGCTAAGAGTCGGGCACAACTGAGTGACTTCGCTTTCACTTTTCACTTTCACGCATTGGAGAAGGAAATGGCAACCCACTCCAGTGTTCCGGCCTGGAGAATCCCAGGGACGGAGGAGCCTGGTGGGCCGCCGTCTATGGGGTCACACGGAGTCGGACACAACTGAAGCGACTTAGCAGCAGCAGCAGCAGTATTCCTTCAAGGCCCTGATTTCAATTCTTCTGGATAAATGCCCAGAAGTGGGATTGCAGGATCATATGATAGACAGAGTGCCTGATGAACTATGGATGGAGGTTCATGACACTGTACAGGAGACAGGGATCAAGACCATCCCCAAGAAAAAGAAATGCAAAAAAGAAAAATGGCTGTCTGAAGAGGTCTTACAAACAGCTGTGAAAAGAAGAGATGCGAAAAGCAAAGGAGAAAAGGAACGATATACCCATTTGAATGCAGAGTTCCAAAGAATAGCAAGGAGAGATAAGAAAGCCTTCCTCAGCAATCAATGCAAAGAAATAGAGGAAAACAACAGAATGGGAAAGACTAGAGATCTCTTCAAGAAAATGAGAGATACCAAGGGAACATTTCATGCAAAGATGGGCTCAATAAAGGACAGAAATGGTATGGACCTAACAGAAGCAGAAGATTTCAGAAGAGGTGGCAAGAATACACAGAAGAACTGTACAAAAAAGATATTCACAACCCAGATAATCATAATGGTGTGATCACTCACCTAGAGCCAGACATCCTGGACTGTGAAGTCAAGTGGGCCTTAGAAAGCATCACTACGAATGAAGCTAGTGGAGGTGATGGGATTCCAGCTGAGCTATTTCAAATCCTGAAAGATGATGCTGTGAAAGTGCTGCACTCGGTATGTCAGCAATTTGGAAAACTCAGCAATGGCCACAGGACTGGAAAAAGTCAGTTTTCATTCCAATCCCAAAGAAAGGCAATGCCAAAGAATGCTCAAACTACCACACAATTGCACTCATCTCACATGCTAGTAAAGTAAAGCTCAAAATTCTCCAAGCCAGGCTTCAGCAATAGGTGAACCATGAACTTTCAGATGTTCAAGCTGGTTTTAGAAAAGGCAGAGGAACCAGAAATCAAATTGCCAACATCCACTGGATCATGGAAAAAGCAAGAGAGTTCCAGAAAAATGTCTATTTCTGCTTTATTGACTATGTCAAAGCCTTTGACTGTGTGGGTCACAATAAACTGTGGAAAATTCTGAAAGAAATGGGAATACAGACCACCTGACCTGCCTCTTGAGAAATCTATATGCAGGTCAGGAAGCAACAGTTAGAACTGGACATGGAACAACAGACTGGTTCCAAACAGGAAAAGGAGTATGTCAAGGCTGTATATTGTCACCCTGCTTATTTAACTTGTATGCAGAGTACATCACGAGAAACGCTGGGCTGGAGGAAGCACAAGCTGGAATCAAAATTGCCAGGAGATTATCAATAACCTCAGACATGCAGATGACACCACCCTTACGGCAGAAAGTAAACAGGAACTAAAGAGCCTCTTGATGAAAGTGAAAGAGGAGAGTGGAAAAGTTGGCTTAAAGCTTAACATACAGCAAACTAAGTCATGGCATCCGGTCCCATCACTTCATGGCAAATAGATGGGGAAACAGTGACTGACTTTTTTTTTGGGGGGGGGTGAGCTCCAAAATCACTGTAGATGGTGATTGCAGCCATGAAATTAAAAGATGCTTACTCCTTGGAAGGAAAGTTACGACCAACCTAGACAGCATATTAAAAAGCAGAGACATTACTTTGCCAACAAAGGTCCATCTAGTCAAGGCTATGGTTTTTCCAGTCATGTATGGATGTGAGAGTTGGACTATAAAGAAAGCTGAGTGCAGAAGAATTGATGCTTTGAACTGTGGTGCTGGAGAAGACTCTTGAGAGTCCCTTGGACTGCAAGGAGATCCAACCAGTCCATCCTAAAGGAGATCAGTCCTGGGTGTTCATTGGAAGGACTGATGTTGAAGCTGAAACTTGAGTATTTTGGCCACCTGATGCGGAGAGCTGACTCATTTGAAAGACCCTGATGTTGGGAAAGATTGAAGGCAGGAAGAGAAGGTGATGACGGAGGATGAGATGGTTGGATGGCATCACCAACTCAATGGACATGGGTTTGGGTAGACTCCAGCAGTTGGTGATGGATAGGGAGGCCTGGCATGCTGCAGTTCATGGGATTGCAAAGAGTTGGACATGCCTGAGTGACTGAACTGAACTGAATGATAGTTCTATTTTTAATTTTTGGAGGAACCACCATACTGTTTTCCACAGTGGCTGCACCATTTTTTACTCCCCCAGCAGCATGCAATAGTTCCAGTTTCTCTACATCCTTGCCAAGACTTGTGGCCTTTGGTTTTTTGATGAGAGCCATCCTGACAGGTCTGAGATGATATCTCATTGTGGTTTTCATCTGCATTTCCCTGATGATTAGCGACACTGAGCATTTTTCATATATTTGTTGGCCATTTGTATGTCTTCTTTAGGACATACCTGTAATCTGACTATCCTACTTGACTATTACCTTGGTAAGAGCATGGGGCTATGGCTGTTTTGGCTTACTACTTGTTATGGGTTGAATCGTACCCCTCTAAAAGATATGCTGGAGTTCGAACTCCCAGTACCTCATAATGTGACCTTGTTTGAAAGTAAGGTCATTGTAGATATAATCATTTAAGACAAGGTCATACTAGAGTAGGGTGGATCCTTAATCTAATTTGACAGATATCCTTATAAGAAGGGAGGGAGACACTCAGGGAGAATGCCATGTCATGACAGAGACGAGAGATGGCAGTGCAGTGTCCACAAGCCAAGGAATGTTGAGGACTGCAGTAGACTCCAGAAGCTAGAAGAGGCAAGGAAGGATTCTCCCTCACATGTTTTGGGGACCATGGCTCTGCTGGCATCATAATTTTGGACTTGGTTTTTGCCTCCAGAACTGTGAGAGAGTGCTTTTCTGCTGTTTCAAGTCACCCCTCTTGTGGTACTTTGGTACGGCAACCCTGGGAAACCAATATACCACTGTAGTCTCAGCACCTAGCATGGTGCCTGAAACAGCAGATGTTCAGGAAGAATGAGGGAACTCACATTTCATGGAACCCCAGTTGTGTCCTCTAAAAACCACCCACCCCAATATCAGAGTCCCCAAAGCTCTAGGTTTTCTTCAGCGTGGTGCAAATTCTTTGGTGACAAAGCTGGGCCTGGACAGACACGATGCTTTGACAGGCTACATCTCACTTGATGTAAATATTTATAGTTTACTGCAGCCATATTAGCCCATTGGATTATGGCACCTCTCCCCACCCCCATCCCGTGCCAGAACTTACTGCAGATGTTATATACTTAATGTATTAGTAATCATAACATATTTCTAAAATGTCCCAAATTCTGAATTCCCAAACACACCTGCCCCAGCATTTGGGCTAAAGGTTCTGTGGTTCTGTGTAAGAGAATGGTAAACATGAGCACCATGGTTTGTTTCAGGGCTAAAGGCTCCATGGTTCCGTGTAAGAGAACGGTAAACATGAGCACCATGGTTTGTTTCAGTTTCTGGGCTTCAGGTGTCGGCTTCATGGTTGGGCTCATGGCCAAAATGTTAGGGAGACTGGTCCCCTTGAATTCTCTTTCTACACTATTTTCTTTCCTCTGAACCTTTCTTCTCTCCATTCCTTTCTTTCTGCCAAAACCTGCTTGCAGGGAAGGCATCGGGAGTTGACAGATGACAACGGTGCCCTGTAGCTTCAGGCTGGACCTTGCTAAGCTCCTGCGATTGACTTCTGACCAAGGGTAGGTGGGAGACAGAAGGTTACCTCCCACTCTGCAAGGCTGGAAGTAGGCTTCTTGCCCTCTGTCCAGAATCATGTGTACTTGGATTGCCCTATGTTTATAATCGGATTTAAAATTTTAGGCTTGGTTTCCCAATTCCCACTTTGTTTTTCTGATGGTGCTGGAGTCCCGCCCAAAGTCCAGCTTATTGGAATGTGGTCTTGTCACTCTGCCTGTGTCTGGTTAGTTCTTGGCCTCGGGCAGAGCAGTGACCCTTTGCCATGAGCCACACGCCATGATGTGACAGCAACATATCCAGCTGACATCACCTATTACTGCCAAGAGTGATACTAACATTACCATTGTTTACAATGAGCCAGATACTGTGCTGGTTGCCTTAAGTGAGTTGCCTCCTTTAATCCTCTCCACAGCCACGTGAAAGAGGTACTATTATTATTTGCATTTTAACAACAAGGAGTTGAGGACTGGAGAAGTTCAATGATTAACCAGTCGTGGCTGAGAGTGTCCCCTCCCAGGCCTCACACTGACGTCAGTGCCACTTGTATCGCATCCAAGTCTCCCATGACTGGGACACGTGGGTGCAGAGAATAGGGCTGCTCCCTGTGACACAGGCCAGCACTGTGGATACTAGAAGCCCCAGCTCTGCATTATCCTAGCAGGACTCAGGGCTAAGGTCCCTCCAGATGTGGAATACATACCTAAATTTATGTATTACTTATATCCACCAGATGGAGATGGTACTATCAGTTCTCCCATTTTACAGAGCGATACATCAGAGGCTCTGACCAGCCAAGCAACTTATCCAACCTCACACAGCTAGTAAACAAGGGAGGACTTCCCTGGTGGTAACAGTGGATAAGAATCCACTGGCCAGTGCAGGGGACATGGGTTCGACTCCTGGTCCGGGAAGATTCCACAAGCCATGGAACAATAAAATCCATGTGCCACAACTACAGAGCCAGCACTCTGGGGCCCCTGAGCCGCAACTAATGAGCCCATGTGCTGCAGCTACTGAAGCCTGTGCGCTTAGAGACCATTCTCTGCAACGAGAGAGACCACTGCAATAAAGAGTAGCCCCCACTTGCTGCAGCTAGAGAAAGCCTGCATACAAAGAAGACCCAATGAAACAAATATATAAATTACTGAAAAAAAGAAAAAAAAAAAACCCACGAACCAACAAAACAAACAACAAGGGAATCAGGAATCAAATCCAGGCAGCCTGGGGAAATGCTTCTGAGGGCCAGAATAATGAAGACAGCAGGACAAACTAGATTTGAGATGCAAATTCCTGGGTCCCTGGTGCTTTCAACTTCAGAAGATGACAAATAACAAAATGAAAGATCTATTTCTAAGCCACAGAATCAACCACACCAATGTCGACTCGTGGTTGTTTTCCAGAGAAGCAGCAGTGTGACCTGGCAGCTAAAGGGCAAAGACAGAGTGTGGCTCCCCAAGTGCACGGTTGCTTTTTGTGAAGGTGGCCATCAGAGACAATTTGGGCAATCAAGAACCCATGGAGGTTGGTGCTTCTTAGCCACTCATGTTTGTATTTGCTACCCAGGGGAGGAATTTTGGCCTTCCTTTAGACAAGGGCACATTATGTGAATGGTTTTGCTTCCCTGCCTTTCAGAGAGGCCTCCAGCATGGCAACTCACTGTTTGTTGCTGGTAAAATGCGTGTAATTTCTAATGGCAGACTCCCCGCCACAAGCTATTCTCGGGAGAACCTCCTCTTACCTTGGCTTTTGCAGCAAAGCAGGGTTTGTTTCTCTGTTTCCTGTTCAAAACTAAAAATGCAGTTTTTATTGGGAGGCACAACACCATTATGAACTTTGCTTATTTGTTAGATGCATTCTTTACACTTGTGTATAATCCTCTAACATTTTTGCTCAACATTTCTATCCTGTGATTTTTTTGAAAGGTCCCTTAAAGATATTTGTTTTCTTTAGAGTGCTACTGAGGTCAGGAGGTACACAGCAAGCCAGCAATAATAACTCAGACACCAAGGAGCATGGCCAGCTCTAGAAACCCTAAGGCAGGACAAAGAGAATCCTCACTTCACCAGGGACACTATGACCTTGTCCCACTTTAAGGTTCTTGGACTATTATTGGTGGCTCTGAATTTATCTCCCCATCTTCCAGTTTCCAATCTATCCATAGCCTGAAGCTTCCAAAATGACATCTGAAATGTGAATTTGCTCGCTTGACTTCCTCTGATTATAAGCTTTCATTGGGGTCTGAGCTGGGCTTTCAGAGGAGGGGGGCCTGTGTGTCCAGGGCTCAGTTTTGGTCCGGTGCACCCAGTGGGGGCCAAGTGGAAGTACAGGCTGCAGCTGTACTTTCTAACCAGCTTTTCTACCTTTCCTCCCTCTTCCACTTTGTAAGACTGAACTTTAGCCTGAGGTTTGGTAGGGAGTGGTCCACAAGCATGTGACTGGGCTCACCACTGGGCAAGGATAACTGAGAACCAAACATTCAGGGAGGATTGAACAAATATATAAATACATTATGGAGAATGAGAGCCAGACTTCTTATTATCAGAGAGAGGGGTTATACACATAAAAAGGGGAAAGACCAGAATAAATCTTATAAATTTGGTATTAAAAACAGTGTGAGCTCATGATATTTAATTGACAGATAGCTAGATAGACAAAGCTATGTCAACAGATACACATGAGTATATACAAATGTAATATGTATATGTTTACAATATTTCCTAGCTCTCTCTGCTAAAAGTTCTAGAAGGAATGTCATCCTAGTTGTATCAAGTATAAAGTGCCCAGATCTTAGTTTGTGAATATCATTCTCCACTAAGGAGCCAGTTCCTGTAAAAATGGCTCTGGAGCAGGGGCTGGGAGAATAAAAAGTGAACTTGAAATATCTTGTATAGAAAACTGGGAAGTCCTCAAAGAAGGATGGGGTAAAAATCAAAAGGACATGGAGGTAAGTTTGAAGGGATTCCCACTGGTCATGTCTGGGACAACTTGATAGTAATGAATTTTAATCCTTTGAGCAAATTAGATATTCAAAGTAAACAAATAAAGAGAAACCTCTCCTCAATAGTAGAATGCCTACTAGTAATTTAGAAGGATTGATAAGAGTTTAGAAAATCACCATTTGGCAATAATAACTGCAACAATAACAACTGATTCAGGCAAGACTCATCAATGAATATTAACACTGGGTGAAAATTTGGTGAGGAACAGGGTATTCACTTAGTTTTAGATTATCTCCCAATAAAATACTTGTTATTCACTATTAATATGATCAACCTACTTACAAATTTTACAGTGGAAAACCTGGCCAGCATCACCTTAACCAAATCACGGGGTGACATCTTCAGTAACGAACGGAATGAGACATCTGTCATCGTCTCCTGATAAAATGCACCAAGAAGAGTACAGCATCCTTCTGTGCTGTTTCTAGCAAAAGTTAAAATTCATACGGGAGCATTAAGCAAACCCAAACAAAGTGACATTTTACAAAGTAACTGGCCTGTACTCTTCAAAAATGTCCAAGATATGAAAGACAAGAAGAGACTGTCCAGATGGAAGTAGAAGAAATGACAGCCAAATACAAGACCCCAGATTCAATCTTGGGTTTAAAAGGGCATTGCTGGGACAACAGGCGAAACGTGAGTGGAGTTTGTGCATGAGATGGTGTTACTGACTTCAGTTGCTTCTTGATTGGTGGTTAGTTACACGGTGGTTATTCATGAAAATATCCTAGCTTTTAGGTAATAAACACCTAAATGTTAGGATGCATATGGGATACATACCTAAAATTATTCTCAAATGGTCCCAAAATGTTAACAACTAGAGAACCGAGGGGACAGGTATAAGGGAGTTCTGTGTTTTATTTTTGCAACTTAAACCCTGAAATTCTATCAATAAAAGTTGTAAAAAACATCCATTTTTCAGGTAACAGGTAACACCCTATTACCCATAGGCCAAGGGTCAAGTCCTTAACTGGCCCATAGTGTGCTTCCCAAAGAAGTCTGGTATACTCTGTGGTCACCCCCATAATCAGCTTTGCTGAGTACCAAGCAGAGGAGTACAGCTCTTGTCGACTGTCAGACTCTTCTTCCTCTCAGGTTAGATCACAAACATCGTCTTTATCTCTAAATACTTTTCCAGTGCCCCTCCCACAAGGTGAAGCTAGCCCTTTCCCTCTGCAGCACACTACTGTCTCTCTCCTCTGGTGGCATTCTTTTCTTCCCTCAGTCTCATTTCCATCACAGTGTAGTTATTTATCTACTTATTTGTCTCTCTTACTAGACCCTAATGGCCCAGACTTACTCATCTTACTATCTCCAGCACCTACTGTCGTGCCTGGCACATCAAGGATGCCCCGGCATCGTAGCCTAATGAAGAAGATCTTTGGATCTGGAACTGGATTCAGCATGAATGATCTGTGCTCTGCAACTCTCTAACTGCACACACTAGGGCAAGTTACTCAACAGTTTAGTCATGTAAAATAGGAATAATAACAATACTCCCTTCAAAGGGCTGTTAGGAGGTTTAAGTGAACACATCTAGGTAAAGGGCTTAAGTAAAGTGCCTGGCGCAGATGATACGCTCTATAAACATTAGCTAATATGAACAGTTCTTGCTGAGTGCTCAGTAAACATTTGGTAAATGCATGGATAATGATTGAGAGAAGAGAGTTTAATGAGTAGAGTGAGAATTCTTCCTGGAGTGAGTCAAAGTTGCCCTAGATTATGGAAACAGAGGGCAAGGACATTTGTGACATGCTCATATTACTTTAGCATTTAAGCGTGGCTGGCTAAGCCCAGCGTCAAATACAGAGGTAGGGATGTGCTCGCCACCTTCAACATGCTTTCAGCAAAGATGGGGAGAACTGACAAACACCCAGGAGACCCAGCAAACATTGCTGCTGCTGCTAAGTCACTTCAGTCGTGTCCGACTCTGTGCGACACCATAGAGGGCAAACATTGCTAGGTAAGAGGAATGAGCTAATTGCCAAACTTCTAGGCTGAAGCATGAACACTATAGAATTTCAGAAGATAGGCAGTGTGGTGCTCATAAGACTTGCATTTCTATGACTGACTACAAACCACAAAGTCTGTTCATCGATACTGTCTCACCCAATCCACCTAACTTGGAAGTAAAGCAAAGCAGGCATCACTACCTCCCTTTTACAGATCAGCAAGTTAGGGTTCCAGTGATTTCCCCAAAGTTGGGAAGGGAACTCAGATTACTTCGATCCTGAGAAGTCCCTAAGAATAGAGGAGGCAGTCATGAAGGGTCAGAGAGGAAGATGCATTTAGGAAAACACTTATACTCCAGGGCAGATGGATATGCTGCAACCTCTGTGTTTCAAAAAGCTGCTTAAAGGGGCCTGGGAAAAAGAAAATGAAAGATCAAAGTAGATGTTAGACAATAGAGAGCACAAATATTCTTTGAAGGCCAAAAATTAACCAAAAGCATATATGATAAATTGCATCGTGAAAATCAGGGCTCCCTGTAAAAGAGGAACTTGTGTGGGCTCAGGAAACAGGGGATAGATCCACGCTTCTCTTGGAAGTCAGCCTGCTTGGCATGAGGCTTTGGCTCCATAAAAATACTTATAATGAAGTTTACCAAACACCTGAGATTGCAAAGTACTTATTTCCATCAGAGAACAGTGTGGTGCAAGTGACAGCTTTGGCCATGTCAGCTTGCCTCACCTTCTAAATCATCTCTTTTAAAAAAAGGAATCAAGGTTATCAAGATTTCAACATGTAAATGACCTCTTTGGTACTTTTTTTTTTTCTATTTTTTTAAAAAGATTAATGAATAGTTCTTGGAAAAAAAATGCACTTGTAGCAAGATATATATATTTACTTTCTCATTACAAGCACGCTGTTTTTTCTGTTTTCTTTTTTTTTTTAATAACTACTTCTTCCATGGGGATGTCAAACAGTACAAGGGCCCCAAAACTAGACCCACATGTGCAGTGCATCTCCAGCCCTCCCTCCAACACCCCCCAATACTTGTATCTGGCATCCCATTGTCTAAGAAACACCATATGCCTGTTTACCATGGACAGCTCAACTCAATGAAAACTCCTAAGCTCTGCCTCCCATTCTCTGATTGCCCTGTTTTCTGGGTGACAGTACATCAAAATGAGATAGAATGTCTGTTGCCTGTTATGATTCAGATAGGATTCCTGAGACACAGGTTAGGGAGGTAAATGGTCTGCCAAATCACTTGTGCCCTTAGCAGTTTGAGATTTCAGTTGGGTTGCTTAGAATTCTAGGTGGAAATGTTCTATTAAAGATAGTAGCAGGGTTGGCCTGTGGAAAATTCTTAAAGAGATGGGAGTAGCAGAGAGCACCTTACCTGACTCCTGAGAAATCTGTATGTGGGTCAAGAAGCAACAGTTAGAACCAGACATGGAACAAAGGACTGGTTCAAAATTGGGAAAGGAGTACATCAAGCTGCATATTGTCACCCTGCTTATTTAACTTATATGCAGAGTATATCATGTGAAATGCCAGGCTGGATGAATCACAAGCTGGAATCAAGACTGCCAGGAGAAATATCAATAATCTCAGATATGCAGATGACACCACCCTTAGGGCAGAAAGTGAAGAGGAACAAAAGAGCCTCTTGATGAAGGTGAAAGAGAAGAATGAAAAAGCTGGCTTAAAACTCAACAATTAAAAAGCTAAGATCATGGCATCCAATCCCATCACTTCATGGCAAGTAGATGAGGAGGAAGTGGAAACACTGACAGATTTTATTTTCTTGGGCTCCAAAATCACTGTGAATGGTGACTGCAGCCACAAAATTGAAAGACACTTGCTCCTTGGAAGGAATGCTATGACAAACCTAGATAGAGTATTGAAAAGCAGAGACATCACTTTGCCAACAGAGGTGTGTATAGTCAAAGCTATGATTTTTCCAGTAATCAGGTACAGATGTGAGAGTTAGATCATAAGGAAGGCTGAGCTCTGAAGAACTGATGCTTTCAAATTTTGAGGCTGGAGAAGACTGTTGAGAATCCCTTGGAAGCAAGGAGATCAAACCAGTCAAAATCAACCTTGAATATTCATTGGAAGGACTGCGGCTAAAGTGGAAGCTCCAATACTTTGGCCACCTGATATGAAGAGCCAACTCACTGGAAAAGACTCTGATGCTGGGAAAGCTTGAAAGCCAAAGGAGAACAGGGCAACAGAGGCTGAAGATGGTTGAATGGCATCATTGACTCAATGGACATGCGTTTGAGCAAACTCCAATAGATAGTGAAGTACAGGGAAGCTTGGTGTGACGCAGTCCATGGGGTTGCCAAGAGTTGGACAAGACTGAACAACTGAACAAGAACAACTACACCCTCTTTGTGGACTTACTGTCATTTGGTCCTTGTTTATGTTCTATAACACTGACCATGAAGCTGTTCTAAGCCAAGGCTAGAGTATTTTATTTGACATAATTCTATTTACATAAATGTTTTTCTCTAGTTATCACCCCAAGTAAAATATAAGGCTTTTAAGATTCAGGACCAAGTATTTTGGAGTTAAGAGCATTGCTTGGCATCCATCAAATCAGGTTATAAAGATCACCATCTGTTCATTAACTTGCAGGTGGCATTCCTCACTTGAAATCCTAAAAGCCTAAGAATTCTCCTTGTTATGGGTTGGTGATGTCCTCCCCAAAAGATATGTTGAAACTTTAACTCCTGGTACTGCAGAATTTGACCTCATTTGGAAACAGGGTCTTTATAGTGATTATCAAGTTAAACTGAGGTCACGAGGGTGGGTCCTAACCCATTATGACTGGTGTCTTTATAAAAACAGAAAACTGGAGATAGACAGGCAAAGTGACCACAGGAAGATGGAGGATTAGAGAGAGAGGCTTCTACAAGCTGCTGCTGCTGCTACTGCTGCTAAGTCGCTTCAGTCATGTGCAACCCCAAGGATGGCAGCCCACCAGGCTCCCCCATCCCTGGGATTCTCCAGGCAAGAACACTGGAGTGGGTCACCATTTCCTTCTCCAATGCACGAAAGTGAAAAGTGAAAGTGAAGCCACTCAGTCGTGTCTGACTCTAAGCGACCCCATGGACTGTAGCCCACCATGCTCCTCTGTCCATGGGATTTTCCAGGCAAGCGTACTGGAGTGGGGTGCCATTGCCTTTTCCTTCTACTAGCTAATGAACACCAAAGATTGCTGACAAACCAGCTAAAGCTGGAAGCCTCCTTCCCCTACAGATTGCAGAGGGAGCATGGCCCTCTCTGTTTCACATGATCAGACTTCTAGCCTCCAGAAGTATGAGAGAATAAATCTCTACCGTTCTAAGACACCAGTTTATGGTACTTTGTTATGGTAGCCCTTGCAAACTAATACACTTGCTGGAGTTACTTCTCTTGAGTAGTTTTTAATCCTTTTATTTATGTTGTAAATGGAAACCTTTCTGGTCATTTATATTCATGGGTTTTCTCTTAAATGCTTGGGAAGGTCAGTCCTTTATGTCAGCATCCACAGATCTGCTTCTATTATCTCCTGCACGATTCTCCCGCCTCTTCCTTTGCATCATAATGGCTTTCAGATTTAAAACTTTTTCTTCCATCCATGTATTCAGTCATTCATATACATATATGTCCCTATAACCATACATTCATTGGATAAAAACCTACTATGTACCAAGTATTATGCTGAATGATGGGGATACAGAGATTTAAAAATTTCTTGACTTTAAAGGCTTTCAGCGACAACTATAAGACACTGTAGTAAGTGCTATTTATTTACTTTTTCAACTAGCATTTGTTGAACACTTTATGTGGCCAGGCTTTATGTGAATGGACAGAGTGGTAGAGGAGACAAACACAGACCCTATTCCATGGGACTCAGTTCAGTCCATGAGATAGATAAACATGAGATAGAGGGAAGCATAAAAATACAGACTGGGGATCAAAAAGTTAGTGATAGTCACGGAAGGCTTCCTGCAATCTGTGACATGTGGGCTGAATCTTGAATGGTGAATAAGAGGTGGCCAGGCAAAGGCAGAAGTAAAGAGAAAGTATTCTAGGCAGAGTGATTTGTAAAAAAGCATGATACATTTGGAGACTTTCAGTTTATCTATTTTCATGCTCGGGGCTGGAAAGAATATTGACTAGAAAGCCTAGTAAATGCTTGGGAAATTCTGGTTTTCACTCGTCTCTGTTTTCCTTGATATAGTTACAGTGGGTAAGGGAGCCTGGGAAACAGAGGCGTAGTGGGCAGTCAAAGCCCTAATGATAAATATGGTCTAAGCTCACTACAGTTCAAACTCACAGCCCCCACAACACTGCTAGGTAGCACACGTCTCATCAGCAGAGAGCCAAAGGCCCAGCATACTCCCTTTCCGTTCATCCCAAGGGGTGCTGAGCTTTGGTGAGAATCCCAACAGGCCTACAGCACAGAGTGATCTGGGACTTCAAGCAAGCCCTCTGTCATGTCTGATCAGACCAGAAACTCATTTCAAACCTGGTTTGGCAGAGGAAAGCAAAAGATAGCGCCATCTCCCCTGGAGAGACGTCTCTGGCTCAGTCTCCAGAATTTGATAAGTGAGGAATCAGGATAAGTAGCTAGCTACAGATGCAGGGTGTGATAAAATCCATCAGCATGGGGACACATAAACACACTCACACACTGCTCCAGGCAGCACCTGCTCTTTGCAACCCAAGACTGTTTTTATTTACACAGCAGCTTGTGCACTTTCCAGCCCTGAGGGGTGTCTACTTGAGGAGAAAGAGGGAGACCATGCACAAATATTTTCATATCTGACAACACAAAAATGACCTAAAGTTGTTTTTCAAGTGAGGTTCAAAGACCTCTTCAAGTAGAATGCATGTTTTACTCTTCGATGTTTTGTTATCTCAGTGTGAGTTAAAGGATTATCAGACTGAAGTCTGAATAAATTGAAACCCTATTAGGATTTATTTTGGCTTATTAAATCCATCATTTGTTCTTGATTATCCATGATGCTCATTTATTGCTAGCACTTTTATCCCTGAAACACTGTTTTTAAACACGTTGGGATCTGAATAGCACTGATAAATTGCCCTGAATTCTGAGTAATGTTCACCAAGCAGGAGACATATGTGCATTAGACTGACCTAGAACTTTGGATTCCAGCAAGCCAGGGACAGAATTTACTTCCACTTGTACTTTATAACTTTGGGCAAGTAACCCACTTTGAATGTCAATTTCTTTATCTGTAAAATGGGACAGCAACTGTGATGATAGCTTTCAGTATTTATTGGATGCTCATTATGAACTAGGAATGGGCTTCCCAGGTGGCTCAGTGGTAAAGAATCCACTTGTCAATGCAGGAGACACAAGAGATGCAGGTTTAATTCCTGGGTTGGGAAGGTCCCTTGGAGAAGGGAATGGCAACCTACTCCAGTATTCTTGCCTGGAGAGTCCCATGGACTGAGAAGCCTGGTGGGCTACAGTCCATAGGGTCACAAAGAGTTGAACATGACTGACACACACATACACATACATACTATTGTAAGAACTTCACATTTACTAACTCCTTGATCCTCACGGCGACCTAAGACAGACAATGATTATGTCCTTTTATATATGGGTTAACTGAAGTAATGTGACCGAGGTCACACAGCTAGTCAGTAGAGATCCAGGATTCAATCCTAAGTGGTTTCCAGAGTTTTAACTGTATTCTTACCTGCTGGCCTCTAGCTTGTGCAGGGGCTGGGAACACAACACTGCATGGTAGCTGCCATCACTATTATTATTTTCATAATATAATTTGTTTGGCACAAGAGAGGCCAATAGGAAGAAAGGGTATTTAGTATTCTTTTTTTTTTTTTTTTTTGCCTTTTTGTGGTTCCTTGAACCGACTATTAATATACCCAAATCAGAACAACTCTTTTGTATTCAATTGTGTTTGCTTTATTGCACATTTACAATAAATATAACAGTTTGGTTTCAGGTAGCTCAACATTCCCCAGGCCATAGAGAACTTTCTAGCAGCTCCCTGATCCTCAGAAAATATTAAATATTTTCCAGTTAAAAAACAGGAACTTGAGACAACCTGATAACTAAGTTCTGAGCAAGAACAGGGGAATCCATGTGACTTCCAAAAAACCATGGGGAGGATTTCTACCCCATTTCACATGGAGGCCAACTGTGTTCCTAATTCTGGACTATCATTCATTCATATAACTTAGTAGAAAAATGCCATGCTCTGTGAATGCAGCTATATTTTCTTCCTTTGCCTTTCATTTTCCACTTAACTCTTACTCTTCTCTCTCAGGGAGTAAGGAATGCTTTTCTTATGGATCTATATGCTTTCTTTGGAAAGGATAAAAGATTTCCTCTCTGAGGTAACTGGTATCTTTTTAGCCAAACAGAAACAACTCAATTCATTTCTATCATGTTCAGGAGGTAGAGAGAAAGAATAAAAACTTCTTTCAATATTTCGGTGAGGGGACGTCCCTGGTGGTTCAGTAGTTAAAAATCCACCATGCGATGCAGGGGACGTAGGTTCGATCTTTGGTCAGGGAACTAAAATTCCACATGCTGCACAGCAACTAACCCTGTGTGCCGCAACTAGAGAGTCTGTGTGCCACAACTAAACATCTCGCGTGACGCAATGGAGAGCCACATGTGGCAACTAAGACCCGACACAGCCAAATAAATAACTTAATTAATAAAAAAATAGTTTGGTGAGAAAATCCTTTCTTATTGTAGTGAAGAGTATATCTGTCCACCTTCAGCCACTGGGGTCTCTCACTCTGCCACCTGATTCCAGTTCTAGTGCATTTTGAGCACTGGGAAATTTATCCAGGGCCTATAACCGGGCCCTCTTATAAGTACCTTACATAAGCTAACCCATTAATATGCACAGAACTCCACTGAGATAAGTATTATTTCATTCTTATCTTACAGACAAGGAAGCAAGCTCAGAGAAGGGTTAAGTGATTAAACTCAAGGGCACATAGTTGATAAGTGGCAGAATCAGGATTTGAACTTAGAAGTCTGGCTCTCGATCATGCATTTTGACTCACTATATGAGTTTCTGGAGTCCACCTGTTTATGATACACACTGAACTGGAAGTCAAGAAGCATTACTTTTCCAGGCTTTTAGTTTGAGCTCTGCTAGCCAGGGCTTGGAGAAGGCAATGACACCCCACTCCAATACTCTTGCCTGGAAAATCCCATGGACAGAGAAGCCTGGTGGGCTGCAGTCCATAGGGTCGTGAAGAGTCAGACATGACTGAGCGACTTCACTTTCACTTTTCATTTTCATGCATTGGAGAAGGAAATGGTGACCCACTCCAGTGTTCTTGCCTGGAGAATCCCAGGGACGGCGGAGCCTGGTGGGCTGCCGTCTATGGGGTCGCACAGAGTCGGACACGACTGAAGCGACTTAGCAGCAGCAGCAGCAGCCAGGGCTACTTGGGCAAGTCACCTTTGACCTGTGTTCCTTCACAGATAAGACGAAAAAAGATTACATTCTGGGATTGGACAACCCCAGTCACTAACAGAAACTCATTTGCCTAATTTTTAGATTCTAGATGAGTCTATCAACCAAACTCCTTACCACTCTCTGGCTTTTTAGAGTGTAACAAATGAAACCCTGTGATTTCTTGGTACTGACACTACTGACAGACCTGATAGGGAAGTGATGAGGATTCAATGTCCACCAAGCTCTTCATGTGACCACGATGCCTCAGTCACCAGAAGTGAAAGAATCCAGCTTCCAGGAACTGGTTGGCAAAATTGTCCACAACAAACAACGATTCCCAATAATACCTGAAGAAGGTGGACTCAATCCATCAGCATTATCTGCCAAGGACCTGGGCATGAGAATTTGTACTGGAAATCCATCCCATGTATCACCATTGTAACTGCTTTTTCAGGAAGAGAGAGTTCTTTGTGAACAAATAGGTGCATTTGATGTTCAGAAAACTCATCCATTTCAGAGACTGGCCTGTCCATAGGGAAGGATTTGGGGTTCCCAAATGCAATAAAGAACAAATAATGAAACAATTATCCAATCGGCATATAGGTCAGGATAGGTTTACCCCACATTACCTATGCTCAGGGAATCTGACATACATAAGGATGAAAAGATGCAGGAAGATGTCATGACCAAGCATATCAGATATCAATACAATACCTTCCTGTGTGTCAAGAGAGAGGAATACAATCCATGGATTCACTTTCTACACCTACATATGCAGCTGCAGCACAATCATGTGTGGTGAAAAGCAGTCCACACCTTACCAACCTTGTTCTGCACAACAACCCTCCTGAAGGAGTTAGGTATGCAGGGGTGAGCTGGAAAACAGCACTCTTCTTTTCTAGATCAAGGGAGGGTCAATCAGCCCACAGGTGGTTTCGCTTCACACCACCATAGGTCAGTTATATCGTCAACCTCCATTAAAGGAAAGATGAAGTGTGTGACAGTGCCCATTTCCACAGAAGGCCTTTCTAGGTGTGCCAAGGATGGGCTGTCAGAAGGCCTATGGAAGCAGCGGGCAGGTAACATAAGAGAAATAGGAGAAAAATGGAAGCGCTCCCGGCCCCCAAACTGACATCTTACAGTCTGCCCCCAGTTGCAAACAAATAGCCAACCATTCGTGCCAAAAAGAAACAGCCACGAAACTGAACCTGACAGAGGGGAGCATCTTCGGCTCCATTATCAGCCTCTCTCCCACATCGTAATTTTGGCATCATTTTCCTCACAAAAAGAGCATTGATAAGTGGTATCTGTCTAGTTGTGGTGGGTTTTACATCAATAAATACCTTGCTTATAACAGCTTCCTTCTGTGAATTTTCCATAGCTTGATGAAGCTTACCATTGTACAAGCTCTGGGCATTGCAACCTTTGATTTTGCTGCCTCGCTCATGTGCAGGAGTTGAGGCAGTTGAAGCATGGTCCCTGGGTGGGGGTGGAGGTAGGGCTGGGATGGGTGATAGACCACACACAGAGGTTTTTTTGATTCCAGGAAAGTTCCCCAGTAAATGTATCAGTGATGCGCAAGCTTCATTTTCTATTATTCTTAACTCAATTTTCCCAAAAGCATCATTGCATTCGGCAATGATCTACAGAATCCACCCCCAAACACTTTTGACTGAAATAAAAGAGAAACCCGTGTCTAGCATGTGGGGTTCTGTCGAGGCCAGAGTATACATCTCTTTTTTGTTTACTCCTTAAACCTCAAAACAGCTCGAGTGTCAGTTCCCAGACCAAGATTTCTCTGTGATATTGCTGTTTCTGTGCATTAAGCCAATCTTCCAATGACATCTGCACAATAAGCAAGTATCTGGATGGCTGATTAGATAGCAGGAGCCTGAAAACCAACCCTCTGGAGTATCTCACAGGGCAAAAGAGAAAGAGGTGGCTTAAAAAATGAAATAAAGAGAAATATTCAGTATCTTGTATTTACATGACACTAAGTTATACAGAATTCAGAGAACTTAGGAAAACTGTATAATCCAAGAGTTCTTGACCCTGAGTTTATAGCTGAAGGAAATGGCAGGGCATTAGTGATCCATCTGCTTTTCAGAGTTTTCTACCATTGCCTGAAGAAGCAACACAAATACATTGCACTATGTTCTTGGGTCCTCTCTTGCATCTCCTGAGTCATAGTACCTTGGAGAAGATAGGGAAATTACAGAAAAATGATCAAGTTCAAGTTCCTGTGTTACCCATGGGGATAGTGATCCAACAAAGCTGGTAGTAAATAATCTGACTTATTTTAAACAGTTGGAATAGTTGTTTCTGTATTACATTGTTATGTCAGTTTCCTGTTAATTAAGAGCAACCAGAAATACTCTTGTAACACATTACTGACCACGGAACTTTTCCAGAAACTAATGCCTGTGGCTGGTGATCTGTTATGTGAGCATTGAAACATCTCAAATCGATAGCCTATGTCTTTAGTCAATAATGTAGAGAAGGAAATGGCAATCCACTTCAGTATTTTTGCCTGGAGAATCCCATGGACAGTGGAGCCTGATGGGTACATTCCATTGGGTCACAAAGAGTTGGACATCACTGGACCGACTAACACTTATTCAATAATGAGATAATACAGGGGAATCAAGCACTTTCAGGCTCATCCGGAAGACTGAAAGGGGACAGAAGGCAAGACATAAAGCTGTCCAAACGGCTTCTGAAGTACCTGGATTAGGACATATGTTTGACTAGAATTTTAGAGACGATACTTTGATATCTATGAGAATGAGACTTAGTGAGCTCAGTGGTCACCTTCTCTGGGTCACGCTCCCCAGCCTGGATTAGACGACTCATCTCAGTGATCCTGAGCACAGTCATTCATATCTTTGCTACGGCTGCTATGACCGTGCACTGTCATGATCACATGCACGCACCTGTGTGCTGGCCACCCAGCTAGCTTCCCAGGTGGCTCAGTGGTAAAGAATCCACCCGCCAGTGCAGGAGCTGCAGGAGATGTGGGTTCAATTCCTAGGTCAGGAAGATCTCCTGAAGGAGGGCATGGTAGAACACTCCAGAAGCCCATGGACAGAGGAGCCTTGTGGGCTACGGTCCATAGGGTCGCAAGAGTTGGCCATGACTGAAGCGACTTGGCTTGCACAGACACAGGGAGCAAAAGAGTTGAAAGAACTGGGGTCCTGGCGTGAGTGGTTGAGAAAGGTCATTTGGGAATTTTGGTACTAAGAGGGCAAGGTGATTAGGATTAAGTCTCTGGGGGAGAGAAGGAAGAGGTACTAGGAAAGAGATGCTCAGAGAAGAGAGTGGCACAGAAAAGGAGACTGGGGCCCAGGGCTGTACAGAGGACACTGGGGAAAGAGAAGTACGTGTGTTTGTAGGAGAGTAAGGATGTTGGCAATTTACAACACAAACAGGCCATCAGTTAAGCATAAGCTAAGCCAGTGGTTGTTCCTTGTGGCAGAGCAAAGATGCAAAAGCTTCAAGGGAGCCACTGATGTCTCCCAGATTCATATGTCCAGGCTGAATCTCTCTGGATGACTTAGTATTTCTTTGTAAAAGTGTTTTCTTACGAACTGAGTGCTTTACCTAATGACTCTGTGCTGGGTTTTAAGACACTCACTTTAGGTCTACTTATCTTTCTTTTAACATGGTTTATTTCCTGTATATTTGGTTTTGTCCTGAGACATGTGTGCTTGAAAGAATTTTTCACTATCCCTTAAGCGCTAGCTTTTACCAAGAGTCTAGTTCTACCCTTGGCAACCGAGAGTCTGAGATGAAAGCTATCTGTTGCAGATAAAGAAAGATGGGACTGTAAATTTGCCTGTGATCTTCACTATGCTTTAATCTATTCAATACTATGGGGCGCGGAGGACTGGTTCTCTTCACCATGTCAAGTCTCATGCCTGGAGCTTAATGCCTAGAATAGGACAGGGGATGGTCAGATAAAGAGATGGGAGGAAGGCAAGGATGGAGGGACTGGATGGGGAAATGGAAGGAGGAATGGGGCGTGTAAACATCATTAATAGAGGCAAGGACTGCATCACAAGCTCTTTTGTAACAACTTCGGAACTAAATTTTGTTCCAATCCGAACCCGCCACCAGCCACCATGATCCCTCTAAGGACCCAGTTTCCTCAGCTGTAAAATTAGGACAGGAACAGTAAATCCTCATAAAACTGTGGGGAAGATTAAACAAAATAATGTATATAAAGTGATGAACCCAGTGCCTGACAAACTGTAAACTCCCAATAAACGGAAGCTATTAGAGCAGCCCTACCTTGCTCAAAGACGGCCTGTGAAGATTAACAAGGATGTGGGGGCAAGATATCCTTAACTTGTCAGTACCCTGGACTGGCTTTTACTTCTTTCCTTCTCTCTCCCACAAGTATTTGAGGAGACAGCTGGTTGGAAACAACACTATTTATATAAACTCTCTGATTTCTCCCTGACTTTTCACAGGCTTTTGTGACCGCCAGGACACAGCTGCTCATTTCCAGGACTCACACCTCACTTGCCCACGGGCCTTACTTCCTTCAGTCATGTCACACAGGATATTAACTTTTTAGGGACATTTGGACTCTGCCTCCTCCACTCCCACTTCATCAGCTCATTGCTGTTCTTTTACAGAACACACCTTAATGGATTAGGTGTTAAAATAAAGTAGAATATCCCAATAATTGCTACCTTTTGCAGGAGCAATAGAAACCATGAGAACCAGGTGCTGTGTTTTCTGTTCTAGATCTGACCAAGAGATGGGGCAAGGGCTGTACCGAAAGGTGCCTTAAAGCCTGGCTCTATCCATACCCTCTACCTTACTCTGCTCCCACACTAGCTGGTTAAATGTAGGAATAAACTGCAATGGCTATGAAAGAAACACGAAGGTCTTTTTATATCATATGCTTTCCCGAATAGGGAACTAAGAGGGATGGCAAACCCTTATTTTTTTGAGCATCTATTTTATGAGGTAGGAATTAGCTGAGGGTTTTACAAATGTGCCCATCCTCACAACCCCTCCCCACTCTGGTTCAGACCATTATATTTGCTTTACAGCTGAGGACAATGGAGTCTTGGAGAGGTTAAAGGAGCTGACCTAAGGCCACAAAGTAAATAAAGGAAGCCAACATCTATCTGACCTCAAAACCCATGATTTCTCCCTAATTCCATGCAGTCTCCCTATTCCTGGTGGGGAATATTTAACTCTGACATTGCCAAGTCTCCTATGGTTCTTATCCCGAAGTCGTCCCAAGTACTCTCAAGATTTCTATAAGGAAAAACACGGTGTCTGATAAGAAAAAAGAAGTCATGCTAAGATGATAATAAGTTACCAGAGGCACATACCATCACAGCAAACCATGGCTTTGTTATTTAACACGACTGCTGAAAGTGGAATAAGGGTCACTCCTATGTGACCTGGGTAAAGGGTCCATTGTGGCTCTTTGAATGACATGAGCAGTGACCTATGATGGGCCAGAAAGGTGGTTGTGTCTACCCACTTGGGAATCAGAGTTGACAGCAGTGACAGGGAACGCACCACCTTCCAAGGTTCTAATATGCAGCCAATCACTTGTGTATGTGTGTGTCTAGGCCCCATGGATAGTGATTCCACCAGTAAAATTAGAAGCCCTACTCAGTACTGTGTAATGGCTGCATGAGCAAAGAATCTCTAAGAGTGGATATATGTATATGTATAACTGATTCACTTTGTAGTACACCTGGAACTGACGCAACACTGTCAGTTAAAAATAAAATTTAAAAAGAATACTTTCAAACTTAAAAAAAAAAACAAAACCAACCAACCCCTTCTTCCCCAACCCCTCCCAACAACAACAAAAAACCCTAGAAGCCTCATGAAAAAGCAATGAGCATTTGGTGGGACTGGGAGCTGTGTTAATGCAGTGACAGTCATTCTAGGCTTTTCTGTGTCACTAACACAAACACCAATCAAAATTCCTTGTAGTCCTGGTAGAGATAATTAGGCACGGTGATGAAGATTAAAAAAAAAAGGAAGAATACTATTCACCACAGGAAAAGTAGTAGTTAGTGGGACTCTGCTTTGGACAGATCTTCTGTGATTGTGGCAGATGACCTGAGAACTTCCTGACCTTGGACTGGCGCCATGATGGGAATAATATTTCCAGAGCAACAAACTGTTTCCAAATGGTGTCCTCCAGATTCATGGGGCACAAATCAGAGTGTTCTCTCTTCTATGCCCTCATTATTTATTTTTGCGTGTGAAAGCATTAACCCTGCAGCCGCATGTGCTCAGATGCACACGACTCTAGGTGACCTCAAAGACTGTAGCCCGCCAGGTTCCTTCATTGATGGAAGTTTCCAGGCAAGAATACTGGATCAGGTTGCCCCTCCTCCAGGGGATCTTCCTGACCCAGGGACCGAACCTTCATCTCCTGTGGCACCTGCACTGACAGGCAGATTCTTTACCGCTGAGGCACCTGGGGAGCCCTTCAATCCCTCATTTTTACGTTGCCTAAATGTCTCGTTTTCTCTCTTTTTCCAGTCTTTTCCCTACTTTTTTGTTTTCTAAGTTTAAGAAACATAGCAACAGAGCAGATTTCTAACT
The DNA here is from genome assembly GCF_016772045.2 of Ovis aries. Classification (NCBI taxonomy): domain Eukaryota; kingdom Metazoa; phylum Chordata; class Mammalia; order Artiodactyla; family Bovidae; genus Ovis; species Ovis aries. The sequence continues at coordinate 87,291,583 of NC_056055.1, read as the reverse complement.
CTAAGGTCATCGAAAACTCTTCATCTCAAATTGCGTGAGGCCTTCTTTCAAAATTTCCAAAGAAGGTATTGGGTACACTTAGGCAGCAATAATTCTCTTTTCAAAGCTTTGGCTGAATCATTGCTTGCCTTTAAATTGTTACCTCAGGACATTAGAAACACTGGATTATAGGGGAAGGCAGGAAAAAAAAATAGAAAAGATTTACTCTGAGAGTCTCCACTCTTCTGCTGATTGATTTGTAAGCTGGAAGGTTTGTGAACTGTAAAACTCCCATGTTTCATCACCACATCCACAGCAGAAAGCTATGTGGTGGTGATATTTCCATCCCCATGGTGCTTATGAGCAATGGGATTGATGACTGGTTCAAATAGGTCAGCTCTTAGAGCAGTGAAGAACACAGGCACTAGTTTAGTTTAATAACTATCTTTAGAAGAGTAGCACTTAAATATGCAAGATGAAAAAAATGTAATGGCTTCTCCAGGACCATTCCTCAAACTCTGTAGGCTGTACCTGCTTCAGGGAACAAAGTGGGTTTGTTCATCCCTGTTTCCCCAGCACAATGCCCAGCACAAAGTAGGCAATCAATAAATATTTGTTCAGTGGATGTTGAATGAAGAGAAATTCTAGTTACAAAGCACTACAGTAAAGAGCACTATAAAATTCTAAATCCAGGGATGAAGAACACTTTGTATCCTTTTACATATGGACAAGCAACATTAAGGAATTCTACAAGTGAGTGAGTGAGTGAAAGTCGCTCAGTCATGTCTGACTCTTTGAGACCCCATGGACAGTACAAGCTCCTCCTGTCCATGGAATTCTCCAGGAAAGAATTCTGGAGTGGGTTGCCATGCCCTTCTTCAGGGGCTGGAACCCAGGTCTCCTGCATTGTAGGCAGATTGTTTACTGACTGAGCCACCAGGGAAGCCCCAAGGCATTCTACAAACATTCATTTCAGTGTTCCACCATCCTTGCTGCCTGAATGCTCTTGGCTACATTTTCCTTATGGAAATCCAATTCTTGTTCCCCAGTAGACTTCTCATGGCTCCTTCATTTATAGTTAAAGCCAGTTCCTGTCTTGCGATTAATAGAGGTGCTTTGTCTTGGGGACTTAAATTTGACTTAATGTAATTTTCCTAATAGAATTCGCTTTTTCTTTCTTTCTTGAAAAGCTTCAGTTCTGTGGATAATTATCATAACCTTCAAGGATCACAGAATGTCAGAACTGGAAGGGCCTCAAGGATCAGCTGGCTGTACCTCTCTTTCTCTCTTCTGGGGACATCCTTCCTTAAGGCTCTATTCTTCCGCCAGGTGGACAGGCTGAGCCCACATCACACTAGCTTGAATGTGGAGGATACAAAATGCTAACACACCTAGGACAAGAGGTCTTTATTACTTTTGATGAAAATAAAATGATGCAGAGCACGCTATTTATTCATGATATTGAATGAGAAAAAGAGCAGATGACTATTAGATAATAAAAGCTAGCCACTGTTACTACTTTAGCTCTGTTGGATGAAGAGCCAGAGCCATCTTTTTCCAAGCAAATCGGTCTGTTTCCCTCCCATTTCACTCTCCTTAATAGCTCTCTGCTGCCTGTATGACATAAAAGTCCAAACAACTTAGCATAAAGAGCTATCCTGGAGCTGGCCCCTGCCCACTCTGTAACACTAGCTTCCAATTCTTGTTCTTTCCTCTGTGTCCAGGCTGTTCTTTCCGCCTGTAACATCTCTTCCCTCTCTTCTTCACCTGGGTGACTCTTGCTTATGTGTTATGATTCAGCATGGGCAATGCCTCCTCCAGAAAGCCTTCCCTTCTGCCTCTTGCACCCAGAGAACCCTATGTTTGCCCCATCACAGCAGTTACTGTTTTGAAATCTTCCTGCAATAACTGGTAACTCCTTCAGAACAGATTTGGGTCTTCTAGTCATTTCTGGAGGCTTCCCCGGTGGCTCAGAGGTTAAAGCATCTGCCTGGAATGCAGGAGACCAGGGTTCGATCCCTGGGTCGGGAAGATCCCCTGGAGAAGGAAATGGCAACCCACTCCAGTACTCTTGTCTGGAGAATCCCATGGAGGGAGGAGCCTGTTAGGCTACTAGTCCATGGGGTCGCAAAGAGTCGGACTTTCTGAGGATCAAATACAAGCAGACTGCTATGCATGAAGATACATAGTGCATTTTTATGTTTTACTGAATTGAGATGTGAAATGCTTTCGGCTGTAATTTTTTTATGCAGAAGATTAATTTCAGTCAATGGTTTGTATAAGGACTTTGCCAGAGTCCAGGAAGAATTATGTGGTCTAAAAGGCTGTGTAACCACATCGATGTTAAGAAACCAGGAAAGCTTCCCTCTCCTGTCTTAACTGAATGAATTTTTTCCTAAGGCTGAGGTTCTATCTTTATGGAATTAGCCATTTGTGCTTTCTGGAGACAAGATGAGAAGGTAGATCCATTCCCTTGATTTTTATCCCATATTCATGCAAAAACTACATCTATCCTTATAGAATAACTTCTAGTACCAGCAAAGCTCATTTCACAAAGGTTTGTAGCTGATATCACAAGGGATGCGTAACCACGGAGAGGGCTCTCATTAGGAAAAATGAAGGTTTACACCCCAAGGCAAGCATACATGGGATGCTTACCCTTGCTGATGTCAAAGTGCTGCTGGGGACAAATCTGATCACTAAGCCAACACATTCCTGGGTAGGGAAGTAGCAGAGACTGCCACCGGGCCAATCAGGCTCAACTACTAAGAAACAGGTCTTGGCAGATTCTTCTGTTGTAACTTGTCCATCAGTGGAAGAAAAGAGAGAGACAGTATAATCATACATCTGGATTTACCAAGGAGGATGACAATAGTAACAGCATTAGCTCTCTAAAGGCGCTTGAATATGGTCTTCAAATCTGGACTCAATTTCTGTGGACGCCAGTGAGCTTTGGTGTGCTTTTGCTTTAAGCACTTAAAAGTTAGTATGGACACAGCCAAAAGGCAGCATATGGAAACTTTGGGAACTTAGCAGAAGATAAACCAATACTTGGAGAGCATGTTGAAACAGAAACCCTTAAAATAAGTTGTCTAAGGGGACAGTCCCTGTAAAGCTTTGAAAGTTCCATGATGTAAATTATAACGTGGTTGTGGTAACACCTTCTGCTCTAGCCATTTTAGGCAAATGTAAAAGAAAATTAGAAATTGGAAATCATTTGCGGCTCATCCGTGTGGGTTTTGTTAGCACACAATAAAATAGGCATTCTACAGTTTGCTTTTAAAGGGGAGACTCTGTGACCTTGAAGATGATATTTAACTTTCTCATTTCAGTTTAGGATCCTTAAACTTCTTTCATGGTTCCTGCCAATCCTCAGAACCACCCTAGGTCTGAGAAAAGGGAATGGGGTTGGGGTTGGGGACAGAAACCAAGTACTGTTCCTGGAATTATGAGCTTTTTTCCCCTCTTCACTGTTTATCTATTCCACACCACTCAGCTGTTCTCTGTTGCAGAGAAATAAAAGTTTAGTTTAAAAAGTATGTTAGAACAAAGCTGCAGAAATTGCCTGGAATTTCCTTCATTTTCTGCCATCTGGCTTTCATTGTGGACTTCTCTCCCCTCCTCCACGTACGTTTACCAAATCTTTTCAACACACGCTGGCTGAGCTATCAAATGCTTATAATTAATAACAGTCAGACTACTTTTTTTTTTTTCTTTTAAGGGAGTGCTTTCTGCCTTTCTTTGGGCTGCTCATGTCATAGCTATTATAAACTGGGGAGATGGTCAGTAGAGCTTAATTATTAAGACTTAATTGAATAAGGAAGAAAAGCAAATCAAACTTGAGGTTAAGTCCTGAATGCAAACTAAAAATATTTCTTACTAAAAATGAAAGGGAAAGAGAAGATTAATTTTTCTGAGTGCCTACTATGATCCTATTTTAGAGATGAAGAATTTGAGAACCCAAAAGATATATGACCTCTTGAAGGTCACAATAGCTAAACATGACAGAGCAGGATTCGAACACAGGTCTTAATCTATCTGTGGGGTTTTATTTTGGTGGTCTCGGGGATGGGGAAGATGTTTGGTGCGTGTTATTAAGGAAAAATCAAGTTGCCAAACAATACATTATGTAATATGATCGCATTTACAAAGGCAAAAGAATCTTATATATTTGTATATGTTCGTGTATGTATACAAATGCATAGAAAAAGGTCTGGAAGGGTACCAAACCATGAACAGTGATGATCTCTGGGGAGAAGAAGGGTGTGGTGCTACAGAGCATGGTGGTGAAAGGGCAGCATGCTCCTTTCTTTATTGATTACTTCTGCGGTGCTTGAGTGTTAAAGAATGAGAATATTCATGAAATACTTGGATAATTCTAATACTTAGCTTTTAAATTAGGAACAGGGGGCAGATGTCTTTCCTAAAGACTGATCTTGGCTCCTTTTTGCATATTTCTCCCTTAAGCAGGTCTAACCTACCAGAGAAGGTGGGCAGCGTTGGGGGTGGTGGTGGTGGAATGTGGCCTTCTAGACACACATTATTGAGAGGATGGTAAAGATGTCTAAAATGAATTTTTTTTTTGGTTACAGTGTGTTACTTTGTTTTTATAGTTTTCTTTCCATAATTTCTTTTTTTAAATTTTATTTTACTTTACAATACTGTATTGGTTTTGCCATACATCAACATGAATCTGCCACGGATGTACACGTGTTCCCAATCCTGAAACCCCCTCCCACCTCCCTCCCCATACCATCTCTCTGGGTTATCCCAGTGCACCAGCCCCAAGCATCCTGTATCCTGCATCGAACTTAGACTGGCGTTCATTTCTTATATGACATTATACATGTTTCAATGCCATTCTCCCAAATCATCCCACCCTTGCCCTCTCCCAGAGTCCAAAAGACTGTTCTATACATCTGTGTCTCTTTTGCTGTCTCGCATACAGGGTTATTGTGACCATCTTTCTAAATTCCATATATATGTGTTAGTATACTGTATCGGTGTTTTTCTTTCTGGCTTACCTCACTCTGTATAATAGGCTCCAGTTTCATCCACCTCATTAGAACTGATTTAATTTGAATAATTTTTATTCCTTGAACTGATACCTTCCTTGCTACCGGCCTGGATGCAAAATTCTCACAGGTGTCAGCTTACAAGCAAAAACGGTCCTAATTTCTTCTGGCCAATTGTAGGCTAGGTTGTTAAGGAGTTAATACCAGTCCCTGCTGTCCTATCTTCTAATTCTCCTGACAATCACAGCCTCCCTGGGTAAAGCTAACCATGCACTCAAACTCCACTGTGTCCAGTCTCTCATCTGATAAAGTTTGTCTTCATATTATTAACTTTGGGGATATTTTGCCATACATGGCTGCTACCATAAAGGGTTACTTATACTAAGGTTATTTATGTTTTAAGTTGTAAAGCCTTAAACATAAAGAAGAGATTAATAATAGCATTTTTAGTACTACCTGGTTGGTGGGAGAGACAGGATAAGAGGGATAGAGAGGAGAGAGTGCAATGGGGTCCAGCTATTATCAAGGTCTAAGCATTACTACGGGCTTTCCAGGGGGCTCAGTGATAAAGAATCCACCTGTAGTGCAAGAGACATGGGTCCAATCCCTGGGTCAGGAAGATCCCTGGGAGAAAGAAATGTCAATCCCCTCTAGTATTCTTGCCTGGGAAGTCATGTGGACAGAGGTGCCTGGCAGGCTACAGTCCATGGGGAAGGAAAAGAGCTGGACCTGACCTAGCAACTAAACAACAACAAAGTATTACTGTGTAAAAATTTAGTCCTAGTCCTTATACTCATTTATTCAATAAGGTTTTTTGGATGTGAACCATTTTTAAAGTCTCTATTGAATTTATTATAACATTGTCTCTATTTTACATCTTGGTTCCTTGTTCGCCAGGCAAGTGAAATCTTAGCTTTCTGACCAGGGATTGAAAATGCATTAGAAGGCGATTTCAACCACTGGACTTCCAGGGAAGTCCCATCAATAAGCACTTAATACACATCTACTATATGTCAGACATTATTCTAGGTTCTAGAAACTGTACCTTCTAGGTTCTAGAAAGGTGAATATAAAGGAGGATTAAAACATGAAGCTGATAGCAAAGACTTTAAAATCTAGTCCTCTTCCATACAGACGGCCAAGAGGCACATAAAAAGATGCTCAATATCACTAATTATTACAGAAAGGCAAAGAAAACTACAGTGATGTACATTTCACACCAGTCAGAATAACCACCATTAAAATGTCTGCAATAATTAATGATGAAGAAGGTGCGGAAAAAAGGGAACACTTCTATATTGTTGGTGGGAATGTAAACTTGTATGACTACAACAAAAAGCAGTATGGAGATTCTTTTAAAAATTAAAAATAGAACTACCATATGATCCAGCAATCCTATTCCTGGCCATGTAGCTACAGAAAACTCTAATTCAAAAATATACATGCACCCCAATATTCATAGCAGCACTATTTACAATAGTTAGGACATGGAAACAACCTAAAAATGTCTTTCAACAGATGAACAGATAAGAATATGTTGTATATAAGTATGATGGAACATCTGCAGTATCATGGATAGAGTGGGAAATTATCATACTAAGTTAACTAAGTCAGACAGAGAAAGACGAATATCATATGATATCACTTATGCATGGTAGCTAAAAAATGATACAAATGAGCTTATTTACAAAACAGAAATAGACTCCCAGACATAGGAAACAAACGTATGGTTACCAAAGAGGAAAGGGTGGGCAGCGATAAATTGGGAGTTTGGGATTAATATATACAATGACACCACCCTATGGCAGAAAGCCAAGAGGAACTAAAGGGCTTCTTGATGAAGGTGAAAGAAGAGAGTGAAAAAACTGGCTTAAAACTCAACATTCAAAAAACGAAGATCATGGCATCCGGTCACATCATGGGGAAACAATGGAAACAGTGACAGACTTTATCTTCTTGGGTTCCAAAATCACTGCAAATGGTGACTGCAGCCATGAAATTAAAAGATGTATGCTCCTTGCTAGAAAAGCTATGACCAACCTAGATAGCATATTAAAAAGAAGAGGTATCACTTTGTTGACAAAGATCCATGTAGTCAAAGCTATGGTTTTTTCAGTGGTCATGTTTGGGTGTGAGAGTTGGACCATAAAGAAAGCTGAGCACCAAAGAACTGATGCTTTTAAACTGTGGTATTGCAGAAGACTCTTGAGAAATCAAACCAGTCAATCCTAGAGGAAATCAACCCTGAATATTCATTGGAAGGACTGACGCTGAAATTGAAGTTCCAGCGCTTTGGCCACCTGATGTAAAGAGCTGACTCATTAGAAAAATCCCTGATGGTGGGAAAGATTGAAGGCAAGAGGAGACAGGGATGACACAGGATAAGATGGTTGGATGGTATCACTGAGTCAGTGGACACGAGTTTTAGTAAGCTCTGGGAGATGGTGAAAGACAGGGAAGTCTGGCATGCTGCAGTCCACAGGGTCACAAACAGTTGGACACGACTGAGTGACTGAACAACAACAACTACTATACAGAAATTAGAGATGTACAATACTGTACATAAAATAGATAAACAACAAGGACCTACTGTATGGCACAGGCAACTATACTCAAATCTTATAATAACATATGGAAAAGAACATATATATATATATATATATATATAATAACTGAATCATTTTGCTATACACTTGAAACTAACATAACATTGTAAATTAACTACACTTCAATAAACGAACAAAGCTAGTGGAGGTGATGGAATTCCAGTTGAGCTATTTCAAATCCTGGAAGATGATACGGTGAAAGTGCTGCACTCAATATGCCAGCATATTTGGAAAACTCAGCAGTGGCCACAGGACTGGAAAAGGTCAATTTTCATTCCAATCCCAAAGAAAGGCAATGCCAGAGAATGTTCAAACTACCACACAATTGCACTCATCTCACACGCTAGTAAAGTAATGCTCAAAATTCTCCAAGCCAGGTTTCAGCAATAGGTGAACTGTGAACTTCCAGATGTTCAAGCTGGTTTTAGAAAAGGCAGAGGAACCAGAGATCAAATTGCCAACATCTTCTGGATCACGGAAAAAGCAAGAGAGTTTCAGAAAAACATCTATTTCTGCTTTATTGACTATGCCAAAGCCTTTGACTGTGTGGATCACAATAAACTGTGGAAAATTCTGAAAGAGATGGGAATACAGACCACCTAACCTGCCTCTTGAGAAATCTATATGCAGGTCAGGAAGCAACAGTTAGAACTGGACATGGAACAACAGACTGGTTCCAAATAGGAAAAGGAGTCCGTCAAGTCTGTATATTGTCACCCTGCTTATGTAACTTTTATGCATAGTACATCATGAGAAATGCTGGGCTGGAAGAAGCACAAGCTGGAATTAGGATTGCCAGGAGAAATATCAATAACCTTAGATACACAGATGACACCACCCTTATGGCAGAACATGAAGAAGAACTAAAGAGCCTCTTGATGAAAGCGAAAACGGAGAGTGAAGAAGTTGGCTTAAAGCTCAACATTCAGAAAACTAAGACCATGGCATCTGGTCCCATCACTTCATGGGAAATAGATGGGGAAACAGTGGAAACAGTGTCAGACTTTATTTTGGGGGGCTCCAAAATCACTGCAGATGGTGATTGCAGCCATGAAATTAAAAGATGCTTACTCCTTGGAAGGAAAGTTATGACCAACCTAGATAGCATATTCAAAAGCAGAGACATTACTTTGCCAACAAAGGTCCATCTAGTCAAGGCTATGGTTTTTCCAGTGGTCATGTATGGATGTGAAACTGGACTGTGAAGAAAGCTGAGTGCCGAAGAATTGATGCTTTTGAACTGTGGTGTTGTAGAAGACTCTTAAGAGTCCCTTGGACAGCAAGGAGATCCAACCAATCCATTCTAAAGGGAGATCAGTCCTGGGTGTTCTTTGGAAGGAATGATGCTAAAGCTGAAACTCCAGTACTTTGGCCACCTCATGCGAAGAGTTGACTCATTGGAAAAGACTCTGATGCTGAAAGGGATTGGGGGCAGGAGGAGAAGGGGACGACAGAGGATGAGATGGCTGGATGGCATCACCAACTTGATGGACATGAGTTTGAGTGAACTCTGGGAGCTGGTGATGGACAGGGAGGCCTGGCATGCTGTGATTCATGGGTTGCAAAGAGTTGGACATGACTGAGAGACTGAACCGAACTGAATAGAAAATTAAATCTGTACTAAGAAAAAAAAAACAACCTAGTCCTCTCCAATAGACAGCTACTATTTTTTTAAGTGAGATTTCTTGGTAGTTCAGCAGTAAAGAAATCTGCCTCCCAAAGTAGGAAACACATTAGGATCTTCCCTGGGTCAGGAAGATCCCTTTAAAAAGTCAATGGCTTTTGAAGAATACTGACTCCAATATTCTTGCCTGGAAAAGCCCATGGACTGAGGAATCTGACAGGCTACAATCCACGGAGTCGCAAAAGAGTTGGACATGACTTAGCGACTTAATAACAACTTCTTAAGTGTCCTAAAAACTGCAGGCAGTCTGGCATACGTGCACACACAAAAATTGGAACAAGCAGAATACCTCTTACTTGAGAACACAGTCAGGCATGAGAATTTACTTGCCTCAATCTGGTGAAAATTGGACATGTGCTTCTGATACCAGCTCTGCCAATCACACAGAGGAAATCAGATGGCGAGTTTCATCTCCGAGAGATCGCCCAGATAGGACATGCCTTCTAGGCCTTTGGTATTCTCTGTGTGATCAGATAACTCTGACCACAGACGAGAAGAAAAGTAGCTTCCTACCTGGTGTTCAGTAAGACAAATAACTTCCTGGAAAAGCTACTTCTCTTAACCAGCACCACCTCTAAGAGTCATAAGCCCAATGACCAAGAGTTGAACATCACCTCTGTATATCCCACCAAAAATGCTATGGATTTTTCTGTTTTGAATGCATGGACGTCAGCATAGGCCAAGAGCCTAAAAGACAGGGTATAGAAACTTGGAGCCCATTAGGGAATATGCCAAACTGTGCAGGGAATGCTGATCCATGCACAAGAAGAATTGTGATTCAGTGATTTAAATTAGTCCCAAATGAATAGAAGGTGCATGGAATAACACACTGCTATAACCCTACTAAACACATTTTCAGATACATCTGACATAAACATTCAGCAGGAGAAGTTTTTTTTTCCCCCTCATGTCAGACTGAAATATTCCACAGGAGATACACCTCTACACAGCTCTCATTTTAAGAGGAAACTCTGCTTTGGCTCTTGGACGGGAGGTGAAGAGAGCGAGTCATATCAGGCCGTTCTGGCCCCCTTTGTTGTTTTAACTAGCATCATTCCACGAAAGCTCAGCTGTGTACAGCTGGCCGAAGAAAACCCTGTCCATGCCCAGTAAGATGTTCTGCCCTTCAGTTTGATGGTTTGCTGGTGGAAATTAAAGCCCTGGGTTGAACTGGAGCAAATGAAACAATGTTAAGCCCAGCAAGAGTCTTTGTCTTCTAGTCAGTAAAAAGGTCCTAGAGTAAAGTAAGCTTATCTAATTTAACTATAGTCTGTACTTGGAGGATGGGAAGTAACATCTTGTGTCCTATTTTTTCTGCTGTCCCAGGAAGGCAGGGGTTTAGTGGCTGAAAATCCTGGAAGATTTTTAGTTTGTCCCAGGGACTGACTCCTTGGGCTTGCCTCAGGTCATCACAGCATTTGGATGTCATCACATCACTGAGATGTGGTTGGAAAGACCCTCATGCTTGTTTTTAAAGTGTTGGTAAACAAGCAGAATAGTACTGATTATCAGCACAAAGCAGCAGCAGCAAACACTCCTGCCTACAGAGCCAGAAGAGTTATGGGATTATTTGAACAGGACCTGGTGACCTTGGATCATTTTGTATAGCTAGTTCATTTTACAGATGTGGACACAGAAGGGGCAGGCATCTTGCTCAGTGCCACACAGGGCTTCCTGATCTGGTAGCCAAGGCCCCTAGAGGCTGTTCTTCCTATATCCCTTCTGCTTCTTCCTATATAGGAGGCTGTAGTCAAAGACAGGGGGTCTGGACTTCTTGCCCACACAGTTAGGTCTTAGATTCACTGATAAACAGTGAGGTCAGGATGCAGAAGTGGGCAGGCATAGAAAAAGAGTTTTCTCAGAATTCCATGAACTGAATCTAGGCTTTTTGTGGCCCAGCCCTTGACTCTATTTTACCGGCTGCTGTTCTCATGGGTGAGGTGCTGCTCCAAGCAGTGGCTGACTGATTTTCTGGTTGCCTTAGAGGATATGGCACTAATGGCGTCCTTCACTTCTGAACTTAAAGAGGGATCAATAGACAAAACAACCTTTCAGATCAACAGACAGAACAACTCTGGTGATGAGCAGGAGAGTGTCACTGTGGGATTGTGTGCCCTGAAATAATCTGAGGAGGCCTGCAATCTGTATCTTCTAAACTCCAAAGAAAGGCATCTAATTGACTGAAATCTTCACGACCCAGATAATCAAGATGGTGTGATCCCTCACCTAGATCCAGACATCCTGGAATGTGAAGTCAAGTGGGACTTAGAAAACATCACTACGAATGAAGCTAGTGGAGGTAATGGAATTCCAGTTGAGCTATTTCAAATCCTGAAAGATGATACTGTGAAAGTGCTGCACTCAATATGCCAGCATATTTGGAAAACTCAGCAGTGGCCACAGGACTGGAAAAGGTCAATTTTCATTCCAATCCCAAAGAAAGGCAATGCCAGAGAATGTTCAAACTACCACACAATTGCACTCATCTCACACGCTAGTAAAGTAATGCTCAAAATTCTCCAAGCCAGGCTTCAGCAATACGTGAACCATGAACTTCCAGGTGTTCAAGCTGGTTTTAGAAAAGGCAGAGGAACCAGAGATCAAATTGCCAACATCCACTGGATCATACAAAAAGCAAGAGATTTCCAGAAAAATATCTATTTCTGCTTTATTGACTATGTCAAAGCCTTCAACTGTGTGGATCACAATAAACTGTGGAAAATTCTGAAAGAGGTGGGAATACCAGACCACCTAACCTGCCTCTTGAGAAACCTGTATGCAGGTCAGGAAGCTACAGTTAGAACTGACATGGAACAACAGACTGGTTCCAAATAGGAAAAGGAGTCCGTCAAGGCTGTATATTGTCACCCTGCTTATTTAACTTCTATGCAGAGTACATCATGAGAAACGCTGGGCTGGAGGAAGCACAAGCTGGAATCAAGATTGCCAGGAGAAATATCAATAACCTCAGATATCCAGATGACACCACCCTTATGGCAAAAGTGAAGAGGAACTAACGAGCCTCTTGATGAACGTGAAAGAGGAGAGTGAAGAAGTTGGCTTAAAGCTCAACATTCAGAAAACTAAGATCATGGTATCTGGTTTGATCACTTCATAGCAAATAGATGGGGAACAGTGGAAACAGTGGCTCACTTTATTTTGGGGGGCTCCAAAATCACTGCAGATGGTGACTGCAGCCATGAAATTAAAAGACACTTACTCCTTGGAGGGAAAGTTTTGACCAACCTAGATAGCATATTCAAAAGGAGAGACTTTACTTTTCCAGCAAAGGTCCATCTAGTCAAGGCTATGGTTTCTTCCAGTGGTCATGTATGGATGTGAGAGCTGGACTATAAAGAAAGCTGAGCGCAGAAGAATTGCTGCTTTTGAACTGTGGTGTTGGAGAAGACTCTTCAGAGTCCCTTGGACTGCAAGGAGATCCAACCAAGTCCATCCTAAAGGGGATCAGTCCTGGGTGTTCATTGGAAGGACTGATGCTGAAGCTGAAACTCCAATTCTTTGGGCACCTGATGTTAAGAGCTGACTCATTGGAAAAGACCCTGATGCTGGAAAAGATTGAGGGCAGGAGGAGAAGGGGACGGCAGAGAATGAGATGGTTGGATGGCATCACCAACTCGATGGACATGGGTTTGGGTGGACTCCAGGAGTTGTTGATGGATAGGGAGGCCTGGCGTGCTGCAGTTCATGGGGTTGCAAAGAGTCGGACAAGACTGTGCGACTGACCTGAACTGAATTGACTGAGAAGTAAGACAAGGAGTATTAGCTTGACCAGAAACCTATCATTAAATCCTAGAGGCAACACATTGCTTCTTGTGTGATACTCTGTAGAAACACAAGAAATATCCTTCAGTAACAGCAACCCTTTTCTCATCTAAGATTTGATCTGGGAACATTCCTCATCCCATCAGCACACTTGCAAGACTGGCTTTGGTTCTTTAAATGTCTCCTCTTGGAAACCAGAATCACAGAAGAGATGGTTGAGCTTCTACAGAGACTTCAACAAATATCTGAAGGCAAGTCTCCCAAGACACCATAAAATTGTGTGGACTGAAGCAGTGACTGCATTTATGAACTAAAACTCAAGGTTGGATAATAATGAGACCCAGGCAGGGGTGAACAATGAAATGCTCTAATCGATTTTCTGCATGTGAAATGACACACGCACACTCCAGAGCATGCTATAATGAATCTGCATGCTGTGTGCAGAGGGATTTCATGGTGGCTCAGTGATACCACCCAGATCCTTCAGTTCCTGCAACCCACAAGCCTATCTGTTATGAGGGTGGGAGGGTGTGGGACACAGGCTGAGAGGCCACAAAGACCCTACCTTCTGTGGTCAGTCCACGTTCCCCTGGGGAGAAAGCATCAGTGGGGCCCGTGCACATTCCGGCCACACCACGGGGCTTTTCCTTTGTGCACGGAGCCTTCTGGACCCTGAGCATGATCGTTGGGCTAGAATTCCAAAGCCCTGGTTTCAATTAACTTTAAGTGGATTTGACTAAGAGTTTGAACTGATGCTAATTGGTTTTCAAAACACTGGGTAACAATAAGCATTCTGATCTTGCCCATGGACAGATACACAAACCCCGTTTTGAACACACTCCTGGGCAGCAGGGCAGCTGGCGCACCCCTTACCTTGCTGGGCAGGGATCCAAACTGCAGGATTTCAGAAGCTGGGGGGGCCGCCGGCTGGTCACGCACAGGTTCTCATCCACGGGCTCCCGGGTCTGTTTGTTCAGGCAGCTCACCACAGCCTCCTGGACACCTGTATACAGATGACACCCATCAAGGCCAGAGCAGGCGTCCGGGGGGTGAGCAAGTGTAGACATGCAGCTGGTGGGAGGTCTCTGAGACTGGGAGGACTAGCTGCGTATCAGGTAGTTGAAAGCTTGGGACTGCCCAAGGCAGGCATCAGTCTATCTGGAGAAAGCACTCAGGAGTTTTTGCCCCTTAAGCAGGGCAGCTCCTCCATTGCGGGAGAGGCTGCTACCAGGATTGCTGAAATGCTTGAAAAAGTACCAACCAGCTATGCAGCTGCCCATGCTGAAAAAGGATAATTTAAAGCAGAAGGAGAGCAGGGTGACCAAAATAATGACCCCAAGACTTCACACATTGTATTTTAATCAACAGGAGATGACTATACTTAGAAGGCAGGCCCAGCCACATTGGAATAGCCAGCATTCTGTAAACTGCTATGCATCTGGGGCCTTGCATCCAGTGCTTTTCTGGTTTCCTATTGATTTTGGTTCATTTCTTTAGTGACCTAGAGCTGCTTGGGGAGCTTCCCTGGTGGTTCAGATGGCAAAGAATCTGCCTGCCTTGCAGCAGACCTGAGTTCCATCCCTGAGTCAGGAAGATCCCCCAGAGGAGGGGACACGGCAACCCACTCCAGTATTCTTGCCTGGAGGATCCCATGGACACAGGAGCCTGGTGGGCTACAGTTCACATGGACACAAAGAGTTGGACATGACTAAGCAACTAACACAGGGCCACTTGGGATGCTGGAGTGAAGAGACAGAGCAAGACACCTAATGATGGCATTCATGGAAGACAATGTTCCTACAGCTACCCATGCACCCCTGACCACAGACCTAGTGAAATAGGAGTTTGAGGAGTGACTGGCATATAGTCACTTGGTGGGTTTTCATGGGGCAGGGACACGTGTAACCTGATAATACAGTGTCAAGACATTTCACCCTGCTTCCCACAGTCATGACAGCAATAGGAAAAATTCATAGAGTGCACATTATTAGCCAAGTATTGAGGCAAGAAGTTTGACATGCCCCATTCAAACCTCTCAATAACTCCACAAGACTCTATCCCCATTTTACAGATAAGGAAACTGAGGCTTAGAAGGGTGAAAAGACTTGCTAAGCTTACAGTTGATAGATAATGAAGTGGCACTGGTTGTGCTTTAGCACTGGAGCTTTAATGACTGAAAACATTGACATTTAAAAATACTGTTTGCAGATGACATGATCCTCTACATGGAAAACCCTAAAGACTCCACCAGAAAATTACTAGAGCTCATCAATGAATATAGTAAAGTTGCAGGATATAAAATCAACACACAGAAATCCCTTGCATTCCTATACACGAATAATGAGAAAGTAGAAAAAGAAATTAAGGAAACAATTCCATTCACCATTGCAATGAAAAGAATAAAATACTTAGGAATATATCTACCTAAAGAAACTAAAGACCTATATATAGAAAACTATAAAACACTGATGAAAGAAATCAAAGAGGACACTAATAAATGGAGAAATATACCATGTTCATGGATCAGAAGAATCAATATACTGAAAATGAGTATACTACCCAAAGCAATTTACAAATTCAATGCAATCCCTATCAAGCTACCAGCCACATTTTTCACAGAACTAGAACAAATAATCTCAAGATTTGTATGGAAATACCAAAAACCTCGAATAGCTAAAGCAATCTTGAGAAAGAAGAATGGAACTGGAGGAATCAACTTGCCTGACTTCAGGCTCTACTACAAAGCCACAGTCATCAAGACAGTATGGTACTGGCACAAAGACAGACATATAGATCAATGGAACAAAATAGAAAGCCCAGAGATAAATCCACACACATATGGACACTTTATCTTTGACAAAGGAGGCAAGAATATACCATGGAGTAAAGACAATCTCTTTAACAAGTGGTGCTGGGAAAACTGGTCAACCACTTGTAAAAGAATGAAACTAGATCACTTTCTAACACCGCACACAAAAATAAACTCAAAATGGATTAAAGATCTAAATGTAAGATCAGAAACTATAAAACTCCTAGAGGAGAACATAGGCAAAACACTCTCAGACATAAATCACAGCAGGATCCTCTATGATCCACCTCCCAGAATTCTGGAAATAAAAGCAAAAATAAACAAATGGGATCTAATTAAACTTAAAAGCTTCTGCACAACAAAGGAAAATATAAGCAAGGTGAAAAGACAGCCTTCGGAATGGGAGAAAATAATAGCAAATGAAGCAACTGACAAACAACTAATCTCAAAAATATACAAGCAACTTCTGCAGCTCAATTCCAGAAAAATAAACGACCCAATCAAAAAATGGGCCAAAGAACTAAATAGACATTTCTCCAAAGAAGACATACGGATGGCTAACAAACACATGAAAAGATGCTCAACATCACTCATTATTAGAGAAATGCAAATCAAAACCACAATGAGGTACCACTTCACACCAGTCAGAATGGCTGCGATCCAAAAATCTGCAAGCAATAAATGCTGGAAAGGGTGTGGAGAAAAGGGAACCCTCCTACACTGTTGGTGGGAATGCAAACTAGTACAGTCACTATGGAGAACAGTGTGGAGATTCCTTAAAAAATTGCAAATAGAACTACCTTATGACCCAGCAATCCCACTGCTGGGCATACACACCGAGGAAACCAGAATGGAAAGAGACACATGTACCCCAATGTTCATCGCAGCACTGTTTCTAATAGCCAGGACATGGAAACAACCTAGATGTCCATCAGCAGATGAATGGATAAGAAAGCTGTGGTACATATACACAATGGAGTATTACTCAGCCGTTAAAAAGAATTCATTTGAATCAGTTCTGATGAGATGGATGAAACTGGAGCCAATTATACAGAGTGAAGTTAGCCAGAAAGAAAAACACCAATACAGTATACTAACACATATATATGGAATTTAGGAAGATGGCAATGACGACCCTGTATGCAAGAGAGGAAAAAAGACACAGATGTGTATAACGGACTTTTTGGACTCAGAGGGAGAGGGAGAGGGTGGGATGATTTGGGAGAATGGCATTGTAACATGTATACTATCATGTAAGAATTGAATCGCCAGTCTAGGTCTGACGCAGGATACAGCATGCTTGGGGCTGGTGCATGGGGATGACCCAGAGAGATGTTATGGGGAGGGAGGTGGGAGGGGGTTCATGTTTGGGAACGCATGTAAAAATTAAAGATTTTAAAATTTAAAAAATAAAAAACTAAAAAAAAAAATACTATGAGGCTGTTATAGCTGCTGGAGATCTTCAGGAATAACCTAGACATTTCTCTGGAATCATTTCAGCAGAATTCAGTTGAAAGAAGAGAAACAGGACATTCTTGATAATTTTCTGTTAGTCATTTATAGCCATATATGTGTGTGTGCGTGTATAAGCATATATATATATATATCTCTATTTATATATTCAGATAAAGATATCTGTTGTTAAACATTTGTATATAGTTATGGCAGAGTATGTGACAACCTATAAAATTAGTTTTATATATAAATACACATATACTTTCTTTTTAAAGTTTTCTGCATTGCTTCATTAGGTAGTACCTAAATATAGTACAACTGACCTATCACTTAGCAGGCCTGTTACTCTCTTCCTCCTGTCTATCCTATGTTTCCCCAAGAAGCTATCACTCTGATCACAGGGACATGCTGCCCGAGGTGATGTTACACTGACTTAGAAAGGTCACTCACCAAGACCATCCTTTAAAAAGTGACATTTTAAAGTCAGAATCAGAACTGCCTTTTTTTTTCATTAAGTCTGACAAATCAAACATTAAAAAGCTGTCATAGTATTTACCCTAGCTGTGAATGTCAGTTTTTCTAAGCCATTTTATGAGCTTTAAAAATTTAATTTAAATATATCACAGCCAGTTCAGGGTGGAGCACTGGAGATTTATGCTAGACATTAAAGATATTCCATCATATTCTGGAATGCTGACTCCAGGGTGTTCTCCTGGTTGCAGCTGGGATGAGCCCCTTGAAATTCATGGTATGATAATATAGCAAAACATTTCATAAGAAATTATTGGTATCATCGTTGATACTTCCCACTGGAATAGTCTGGCATTATTAAGGTTGTGACGACAAGGTGTGGACAAGGAGAACTACTCCATACAGAATCTAGAGCTGTGATTCTGTTCGAAATTAAGGTTTCAATTCATCTGCCGACCTGGTACTATTTCAGAGATTCGAAATGTTGCTCTAAAATAAAAGATATTTGGGCTTTAGTCAGTTATCGAAAAGCTCTTGAATTTGAGTTAATAGTACCTGAAGGAGGAAGTGATTATACAGCTTTTGTCTCCTGCCTCATATGAAAGGGCTTGCTTTGGGGGGAGGGTCATGTGTGGAGGGGTATATTAAGTGATGTGACCCGTTTCTCCTTTGTGAAGCCTGGTTTGTAGAACTGAGGTCCTTCCAAGTCTGCATGGAATGGGGTTGCAAGGGTTAAAGTCTACACAGGAAATCTTCTGAGACACAGGGAACATGTTTACATGACTCCACTGAATAATCCTAACTCAGGTTAAAAATCACCTTTGGGGTAATTAATTGCTGAGATTAAGAAGCATTCCAGAGTTACTACCTTCTTCTAGAAGGATGGCCTCATGATGGTTCAGGGGTCTGTTGTCATAGCATTCCTGGGTGGGGCCTGGGGTGGTAGAGCCTAAGGGCAGAGCTCTGTGTAATGAAGGAGGATCTGGGACCAGCCCTGTGGTCAACACAAGACATTTTTGTGGCATGAACAAATGAGATGCCTAAAGGGCAGGGTATTCCAAAGCACAGTGTGCAATTTGGGCCAAGGTGGTGGGAATGCGGGCCTGGAGGAAGCGTGAGAGAGCAGCCTGGGGATGGCGGTGTGGGAAGGTGAAGAGGGAAGATGTCTGAAGACTTCACCTGAGCTCACAGTATACTTGGCTCAGGGCAGTCAGGCTGGCTTGAGAAAAGTTAACTCATCAAGTGTGTACTCTTTTCCAATGGGATAACTTACTCGCCCAGAAGGACACTGTAAACCAACAAAGAACACACTTACCTAAGATCCTTTCTGATTCTGAGTTTTCTTGACAGAGCAAAAGGAGAGGATTGATAAGGAAAAGGGAGCAAGAGGGCAAGGATTTCACCTTTTAATATTAATACTTGCTGATGTCAGCTCCAAGTCTTCCCTCAGCTAGACTTTAATATCAATTTTACCATTTAAGAGATCAACAATAAAGCTGTTCAGGTTCAGATCTGCTCTCCTTGACTACACCTATCCATTCATATATGGGAAATTAAAATATAACCAGAAGATGATAGTGGGACCCAGGACACAGGTCTGAACAGATTAGGCTCACTTTCCATCTTCCAGAAAATGGAGTTTTTGTTGTTTATATCTCCCAAAATAGCATAATTGCTACCTAATATTTGATGAGAACTCAGGGAAATGCAGCCACCAGCTACAGCCTAAATTACTAACAGGTTCCTTCTGGTCACTACTTGTGCTGGGTGAAAGGTAACTTCTGTGTCTATCCAATTTCATCTTTTGAGATGGCAAAAACAATAAAATTTGTGTAACCTCAAATTGATTTAAAATCTGTTAATCCTGCACATTTTTGATTGGCTTCAGCAGAATGATTAAAAATATCTTCAGCCTTGTGGGTTATATTTTGGTGTAGATCAAAGGTGACAATGGTGATTGCCGCCATGAAATTAAAAGATGCTTACTCCTTAGAAGGAAAGTGATGACCAACCTAGATAGCATATTCAAAAGCAGAGACATTACTTTGCCAACAAAGGTCTGTCTAGTCAAGGCTATGGCTTTTCCAGTGGTCATGTATGGATATGAGAGTTGGACTGTGAAGAAAGCTGAGCACTGAAGAATTGATGCTTTTGAACTGTGGTGTTGGAGAAGACTCTTGAGAGTCCCTTGGACTGCAAGGAGATCCAACCAGTCCATTCTGAGGGAGATCAGCCCTGGGATTTCTTTGGAAGGAATGATGCTAAAGCTGAAACTCCAGTACTTTGGCCACCTCATGCGAAGAGCTGACTCTTTGGAAAAGACTTTGATGCTGGGAGGGATTGGGGGCAGGAGGAGAAGGGGACGACAGAGGATGAGATGGCTGGATGGCATCACTGACTCGATGGACGTGAGTCTGAGTGAATTCCAGGAGTTGGTGATGGACAGGGAGGCCTGGCATGCTGCAATTCATGGGGTCGCAAAGAGTTGGACACGACTGAGCGACTGAACTGAACGGTGACAGTACCATAAAATGTTATTGCCAAACAATGGCTTCACAATATACA
Organism: Ovis aries; assembly: GCF_016772045.2. Taxonomy (NCBI): domain Eukaryota; kingdom Metazoa; phylum Chordata; class Mammalia; order Artiodactyla; family Bovidae; genus Ovis; species Ovis aries. The sequence continues at coordinate 87,271,216 of NC_056055.1, read as the reverse complement.
TGTCCTATACCCGGAAAAAACCTAGATCCATTGACAGATGAATGGATGAAGAAGTTGTAGTACATGTATACCATGGAATATTACTCAGCCATAAGCAGGATCACATTTGAGTCGATTCTAATGAGGTAGATGAACCTAGAGCCTATTAGAGAGTGAAGTAAATCAGAAAGAGAAAAATATCGTATGTTAACACATACATATGGAATCTAGAAAGATGGTGCTGATGAACCTATCTGTAGGGCAGCAGTGGAGATGCAGACAGAGAACAGACTTGTAGACACAGTGGGGAAGGAGAGGGTGGGACGAATGGAGAGAGCAGCCTGGAAACATATCCACTACCACATGGAAAACAGATAGCCAGTGGGAATTTGCTGTATGACTTTAGGAGCTCAGACTGGTGCTCTGTGACCTAGAGGGGTGGGATGGGTGGGAGGTGGGAGGCAGGTTCAAGAGGGAGGGGACATATGTATACATATGGCTGATTCATATTGATGTATGGCAGAAACCAACACAATATTATAAAGCAATTATCCTCCAATTAAAAATAAATTAAAAAAATTTTAATATGCATGTCTTGTATACTGAAATAATTTTTTAGTGTGTTTGGGCATCATCATATGGATCATATGACCCAAGCATAGTTTCATCACTTTGGCATTCTCAACTTTTAACATTTTAGGCATAGATATATTACCTTGGCACAGTGACACAACTATAAGTAAGCATGTACAGTTGTTGACAGTTAAATACCTAAGACATTTCAGGAACTTTCCCTGCCTTGGATATAAATGATGTACACTTTATGTTATACAAATATCTCCTCAGATCCTATAAGCATAGATCAATTGTATATGAAGCATACAAAATATTATTTCCAAATCAATATATTCTGAAAACATTTTAAATGAAAAACGGTTCACATACTCTCAATTATTTGAATTTTATGCCCCTGGTTAGCAGAATGGTTAGAATCGTAAAGACAAAGGTATCTGGTTATTTACATATTCCGCTAACGCATCATTTTCCCCATCTGCTCATAAAGTTCCACTTGGCTTAGAGAATCATAATAGAGGGCAGAAACAATTTTTTTCAAGGCACATTTGTTTCAGACAAAAGATCATGATCGTTCAATTCAGATGATGATGGAAACTGGAGATAAACACACACCATCCGAAATCCTGAGTAGTTCCTTATATTGCAATGAAGCAACTGCAGCCACTGGCTATGTCCTTTCCATCTGACTTTTTAACTTGCCTGGGCCCAGAGATCATCAGAGCTTACTCAACATTTCTCCCTCATTAAACATGGGAGAAAAGATGTCCTCATTGTGAGTGGCGGGCGCCCCCAGCAACATGGATGAGTAGTTCCAAGAAACTGTCTTCCAGAATCAGATGGAAAATTTTAGGTTTTAAAATAACAGACTGTCCATGAAAACACTTAAGAACTCCACGGTCTGAAATTGGAAGACTTAGAAACAAACGAGAACCCCACGGATAAGACTATTAAATGCTTACAAAGTGACCTGATGGAGAAAATTGATTCTCTGCTTGTACTTGTTCCACTATCCGTTCCTTTTCAACTACATATGAACAATTTGGGCACACATATTTTTACATTCCCAGCAATGACAAAAGATGCTTTTATAAAAGTGTTTCCAAGATGTCATGGTTTAGAAGACAGTTTGGGAAATCATTTTAATATAGATATTTTTATACCAGTTAAGAAAGAAACTTTGCTGGGAATGCAGATCCTTAACGTGACAAGAGGGGTTATTGATAGCTAGGGAGGGAGATTTGATGGGAAATCAGCCAGCCTTTCCTTGCCTATCAAAATCTCTCTTGGGAGTGTATATGGGAGTTAGTAGCCGTATAGTGGTGGTTTAGTAGTTAAGTTGTGCCCGACATTTTGTGACCCCATGGACTGTAGCCTGCCAGGCTCCTCTATCCATGGGATTTTCGGGGCAAGAATACTAGAGTGGGCAGGCATTTCCTTCTCCAGGGGATCTTCCTGACCCAGGGTTGAACCAGAATCTCCTGCATTGCAGGAGGATTCTTTACCAATTGAGCCACCAGGGAAACCCAGTGACCATATTTTCCATTACTGTATTTTCTACAGTAGTACAAAAGATCATAATCTTAAAGAATTAGTTATTGACTTAAATACCTTCTTCTCCCACTATGGTTTTAATCACTAACACCTGAAGTAGAAAAATGACTGAATCTGTTATCACTATGGACTAAACCTAAGAGAACCAGATTAATATACATGGAAACATTGAACACTATTTAAATAATATTCATTCAGTGATAAAGCTTCAGGAACTCTCTAAGTGTTTAAAGAAGTGAGGTATGATGCAAGGACCCTAGACAGAGAAATAAAGAGCAGGACTAGTCCCAAATATCACTGACTAGATGTGTGATCTTGAAAAAATCACTCAGCTCTCTGTAGCTCAGTTTTCATATCGATAAAATGGCAGTGGGATCAGGCTTTAAACTCTTTTCCAGTTCCAGGTAACCTCAGGGTTAACTGTCATTATACATCCTTTTCCTTTGTCAACAGATATTACTTTGGCGACCAGCTGAGAAAGTCGGAGGTGGCGTACTCTGTCCTTGCGAACAACAGACGGTTTTGCCATCTTTGATCTGGGTTCATACCACATGCACTGAGGCAAGGGCACAGACAAATAAAACTGAATGTCAAGAGCATTGCCAGGCCCGTGTCAACAGTGTTTCTTGGTCAGATACACTGAGATATAGTGCAAAATATCAGAATGACAAGTGAAAGTAAAAGCATTACTTGTGTTAGCTACTCATAGCTGACAGTCTAAGAGAGACAGGCCTAGAGAGAAATACATCTGTGTTTCATTCAGTCTGCTTTAGGTTTAGAACGGTTTCCTCCCCCTCCTTAGACTTCTTGGACTAGAGACAATCACGGGACACAGCTGCCCTCAGAGAGAGATGCTACAGTGAAAGGCAAGAGGGTGGCAATGATCTGAGGCCTAGCCCCTTCTTACCTCCTCCACAGGACTCGGAGCACTTGGTGAAGCCCTCATACTCCCAGTCGTAGAGCTGGTCAAAGTCCTGCAGGCCACCCAAGAGGCCATCTGTCTCTTCCAGGTTAAGTTCGGGAGTCTCCCCGTGGCATGGTCCTGCGTAACAGGGGCGCTGGGACGCTGGCTTGGGTCCTTCACATTCGTCAACGGGCAGGTCGGCCACGGACTGAGAGAAAGACAGGAGCACCTGGCACCTGACTATTCGCACCTGGGTCCCCACACCACAGGTGACCGTGCAGGCCGACCAGGCCTCTGGGATGAACCTGCAGTCCGCAAGCAAACAAGAGGACAGGATGAGAAGCCCCAAGCAGGAGACCGCAGGCACCGGGAGGGGCCACATCCCACCTGCCACTGGGGCCCAGGGCCGTCTCAGGATGTGCTCAGGGCTCTGCCACCCTGTCCTGTCCTGTGCTGGGTGCTTCAGTGAAGCCCATGAGCTCATCTGCCAGTCTCTGGATTGGTTTCTTCGTGCGTGTCACATGAACCCCCAGCTGGAAGATATTCCAGCCACAGACCACCTGCTTTCTCCCAGCTTTGCACCCACAGTGATGGCTCTTCAGAGCAGGGAACTGATTTCTTCTCTTTTGATCTAAATTCCAGCCCTTGTGCCTCCTGCGAGATGTTGGCTATTCTTAAGCAGACTAATACTGATACTAAAAACTATAACAAAGTAAGCCCTTAGAGATATTTAAGGAAGTATATATATTTTTTTGTTTTAGTCTGGATTTCAGATTCTGTAACTTTCTTTGCTTTTTTGCTCAATGCGCTTCCCAAGATTTATTTATATATAGAAAGAGAAAGAGGGTTTTTTTTTCCTTTTTTTTTTTTAAGTTTCCAAGAATGGAGCAAAGCCTTCTTCCTCACACATTCTTTGAATTAGTCTGGCCTGCGATTCTTTTTATATCTGAGAGAAAAGCCTTGCTACAAATTTAAATCCACAGGCATGTCACTGTAAACTAGGGGTTTTGCATCCATACATGTTTGTTCGACAGCCTCCAGTCCCTCTCCACCAAGCGAAGTCACATTAATGAGAACTTCCCTGAGTTTCTCTAGAATGTAGGACAAAAAAAAAAAAAAGACTGTTTTCCTCCAACTAATCAACAATTGCCATATCTGCAATGACCTTGAGGAGTATCCAGGGAAAAAAAGCCCTGAGGGCACCACTAACATTTTCACAAAGTTAGTATAATAATCTGGAGAAAGGACTTTGGAATAAAAATCTTAAATTTTTTTTTTTTTTCCTATGATCCAACTGCTTTCGCCCTGGGAGTCGTGCTGAGGAGGCATGCAAACCTGGCTCTTTAACCCTGATTTTGGCAGAAAAGGAAAGACGTGATAAGAAGGTTATAGCATTAAGTCCCAGCAAGTGAAAATAGTTCCCATCTAGTTTAGGGAAGCTGAAATTCTAAAAGGAAATTGATCCAAGTTTTCAAACTGGAAGAAGCAAAACAAAGTTGTGGCCTGAACCTGGGCTGTGTCCTGAGTAGGGAGACTGGAACAGAGACCCAGAGCCACGGTGTCTGAGGCCGGGAGCGGTCCCCTGACGAAGGATTTGACACTCGCTACCTTTGAAGAGCCACCCCCAAGAGGAAGATGAGGGTCATACACAATCGTGTCAGGAAGGTGGATTAAGGAGGAAGCATCGCCCCGAATCATTCCCAAGAAATTCTCATCACAGGGTAGCCTCCCTCTTTTGTTTTTTAATTCCTGACTTCATCTTCTGGCACCTCCGGACGTGGTAGGGAAAACGCATCCAATAAGATTAAAATCTCTCTCTTTAAATAATGCTACCTGTAACCGTCTTTTAGGAATATAAAACCAAACTCTGCAATCAAAATAGTTTTAACCTTCTTATTATACATTCACATCTGTCTGCCTGAGTCCTGGGACAAAAATCATAACAAAATATACAAGCACTGATTTTTACAACCCAGGTATAGACAGAAAGGAAAATCTACACCATGCTGCTGCTACTGCTAAGTCGCTTCAGTCGTGTCCGACTCTGTGCGACCCCATAGACGGCAGCCCACCAGGCTCCCCCGTCCCTGGGATTCTCCAGGCAAGAACACTGGAGTGGGTTGCCATTTCCTTCTCCAATGCATGAAACTGAAAAGTATATAAGAGAAACCCAAAAGCAAGTGATAAGTCTTTAAACTTTGACAACAGTGAATACTGCTTCTTTAATAATGTGGTCCTGAATTTTGTTTTCAAATAAAAAAGATGACAAGATCTCAGAAAGAATAGTACCCTATTAGCTTTTCCTATCTAGTAAGGATTATTACTCTGTCGGCTATAATAGCCCTTTCAGTGACCATTACAAAAGACTAAGAATCAGATAGATTTTTTGGTAAAGAGCGAGATAGGGAAGATTTTAGATTCTGTGGGCTATGTGTATGGGTCTTTGTTGTTGCAAAACTTAACTCTGTGAAAGCAGCCACAGGCAATACTAAACAAAATGAGTGTGCCTGTGTTCCAATAAAACTTTATTTATAAAAACTGGGGTGGGGAATGGGAAGGGAGATGGAAAGGTCTAAATCTGGCCTATTGGGTTGTAGTCTTCCAACTCCTTCTATAGAACATTTAGTGGACATGTCAAGCACACTGAGATTCATCAGTTCCCTCAAAACTTATTTGAGGCCTCTGTCTCCATCTTTTCCCACATATATAAACTTATGAGAATGACAAGTAGCTAAATTGATTTATATTTTACCCCCTAGATTAAAAGTGAGTCCCGGATGAAATCTAGAATGGAAAGGATGCCCAAATGAAACCCTCAGCTCTCCCTGCCTACAACATGAATCACTTTCCATTTGTTCTCTCTCCAGGACTGGGAAGATACACCAAAATCACAGAAAGTAGAAAGAGATGCCACTGCTCCATGGATTCACTGCCACGATAGAGACTTGTTTATTCTAAAGCATCTAAATGAAAAAAGAATCATGTGTGTTGTGGGTATGTGTATATTTTTGACTATTTGGATACTTAGGGTTAATCTACTTTATGTCTCCCAAGTGAGAACCTTATCAAGTGTCAGACAGCCTTATTGGCATATCTCCCAACCCACTATCCTTAGGTCTTCATCAAATTCACACCAATTAAGAACAATTTGGTCTTTAAGTGGTGCTGTCTTTTGGCACTCAGTTTAATTTCTCTAGTGCATACGCTGGATGATATAATATTCTCTCTCACTGAAGGCAGGAGATTGTATTTCAAAAGAAAAATATCTAATAGTGCAAATGGCCAAATGAATAATAACTGTTTTTCATATGAAACCTTCCCCCACATCCCTGGATCTCCCAACTCTGTATTTACTATCTTGAGCTTTCTGGCCACAAGTGGGAGGAACAAAGGTCAGGGAGAGGGCAGTCAAATGAGCCTGGAGGTTTAACAGAAACGTTTAGAAGCTGAGTAGTTCTTGCTGAGTTAGAACCTTTAAAGCGTGACCTTTAAAATGGAGTCAATGTCCTTTTAAAAAATCTGCATGTTATTAAAATAAATTCATATTAAAAATTAAAAAAAATCTGCATGTTAATTGCCTTGATGTACACATGGACAATGTATTATTGGAGTTTAATTTAGGCAACTTAACTATTCTTTTGGTTAGCAGCACGATTGCCAGAAGAATGAGGGATGGCTTGGGTAAGTGAGTTCTTTAAATGGTGGGCTTGAGCTTCAGAAATGATTGATATGATTCTGCATTTAGTTTTCCCATCCTCAGGATAAAACAAACAAATGAACAGAATCTTGGCAAATAAATAATGTATGTTTCTTCTGTTTGCAAGCTTCATTGTTCACTTCACTACCAAAAGGCTTATTCTTTAATTAGAGGTGTAACCACAGTCCCTATAACAAAATAGATGAGTGATAATCAAATTCACTTGTAAAATCCCAAAGCAGTTTAGTTTATTAGTGGCTATTATGGAGTCAGAAGCATGGACTGAAATAATAAAAACTATCACTTTATTTATACGATGCTACAGGGAAACAATTCACTTTTAGTCTCATGTCACTTCAGGTATTAACCACTAAGCTCTAGTTTTACACACATAGTCTGATATTCAGCTTTTCTCCTCTTCCTTTTCTCTTTCCTCCTTTCACATGCGTTGTCTAAAATATCACTGGGATTATTCAAAATATGAGTAGCACAATATAGTAGCTCTGTAGAGTTATTTTGATGCTGTTATGAGCCTCAGCTCATTCTCTAGTTTCAAAATACAAACTGAAACTTGAAGGAAATCACATTACAGATATTTGATTTTAGTTTAGTTTTCAATCTTATAACATTTGAATTATAAGTTGATAGGGGCTGTATATTTCTTTTTATTCTTTCTTTGATGGTTTTAGGGTGAGGGGTGAAGAGGGAATAAACTTAATAGTGTAGGAAAAAATTGTAACAACTTTAAAACAGACCCTAAATATTACTGAATATTCTGTTCAGTGCATTCTTTCTGATTATTGCAAAATTTTAAAATCTCTGAGATTTAAAATAACCGTGAGTTATTTTTATTCCTCTATAAATTGTAGAAAATTGACCATGAAAATGATTCAGGCTCATAGAAATGAGGATTAACTGTGTCTGTGAGTCAAGTCGCTCAGTCATATCTGACTCTTTGCGACCCCATGGACAGTAGCCAACCAGGCTCCTCTGTCCATGGGATTTTCCAGGCAAGAATACTGGAATGGGTTGCTATTTCCTTCTCCAGGGGATCTTGCCAACCAAGGGATCGAATCTGGCTCTCCCGCATTGTAGGCAGACACTTTACCATCTAGTGGATTGTGTCTAGTGGAATGTAATTGGTTGTCCTGTAGATAGACCCATTTTGCATCTACTTGTAAATTCATTTCAGCATTCTTATTTGCCTGAATATGTTTGGCTCTTTTAAATTTCCTTTGAATTGGTTGTAACATCTTCCTGCTGCTGCTGCTGCTGCTAAGTCACCCCACTCGTGTCCGACTCCATGCGACCCCATAGATGGCAGCCCACCAGGCTCCCCCATCCCTGGGATTCTCCAGGCAAGAACACTGGAGTAGGTTGCCATTTCCTTCTCCAATGCATGAAAGTGAAAAGTGAAAGTGAATTTGCTCAGTCGTGCCCTACTCTGAGCGACCCCATGGACTGCAGCCCACCAGGCTCCTCTGTCCATGGGATTTTTCAGGCAAGAGTACTGGAGTGGGGTGCCATTTTCTTCTCCGAACAGCTTCCTAGTTTCTTCATTAATTAATGAAGTCAATGCAATCTTTGACAGATGTTTATTTTATATTTGCATGAGATTCATGATTATTCCCATTCTAAAATTTTCTCATTTAATAGTGACCACAGAGGGATCTGGAGAAGAGTACATTGGAAAAATAAAATATTGTATAAGTAATTCTATGCCAAATTAACCAGAAAGTCTTTTACATAAATATGTCATTTGGGGACCAAAAAATCATTATATGTTATTGGTAAAAATGATATTTTGTATTACTTCATCTTATTTTTAACTCAATCTTTTTCTCTTCTTTTTTTTCAGTCTTAAAAGAGTTGGTTCTTCTGATTTTGGACAATCTTTGAGAGAGTAAAATCTTTAGGAAATGGTACAGTTACCTAAAATCTAGCTGGGCATTTGGATCTATGTATGAGCCATTTGGATCTATAAGAAAAACACATTGCTGCTGGGTGGGAAAGAAAGTTAGAAAGGGAAATAGAAACACATTCTTTCATCTACTTAATTATTTATTCAATGTCTCTATGAAATTAAAAGTTTTTTTTTTAAATAAAAAACCTTCAAACTAGTAAACAAATAAAATGTGGGAATGCTACAAAGGGAAGGCAATTCTTTAACTGTATCACTTTAGGAGTTTTAGAATTATAAAATCCATCATACTAAGACAGACTTAAAATGATTATTTAAAAATATAGCTAAAGCATTAAGGTGTTGAGAGTATACTTATCCAAGATATGCCCCTACATTCACTTAGAGCCATACCTAACACCTAAATCATTCCAAATAAACGAGAATCTAACTTATTGTGAAAATTCTTTAGTCAAGGATACTTGATCCGCATGTGGAATTATAAAAATATTTCTCAACTACTGCTGTTAGCTTACAACTTTCTGGAACTGCAAATAATTCATGCCAGTTATGCAATGCATATTGAAGTCTCCAAGCAAAATTTTGTAAAGGTATCCAAGATACCACTCTATGAAACATCTAATAGCACCACTTTTTTGTCATAGATTCTTCACATCCATATCATGCGTGAATTGGGAGGGTGTTCAGCAATGTAAAGTGCCCAGTAGTATAACCAAGAATAGAATGGTTCTAGAAATTAAGCTGACAAAACAAATGACAATTTTGGTGCAGTCACCAGTATGATTATTTGAAACAAAATTCAGTGACTACCCCGTCTAGTAGTGCTAACCAGTGATGGGAAGGACGGACTCAGTTCCCTAATTCTCTAAGGCATCCTGGGAGAGCTATATTTAGTGGCATTTTCCAAGTAGTTGACATCATTTTCTCATGATAATGATGCCCTTTTGAGTTCTTTCAGAGGCAGCTGGCCTCTGCAAGAATGCCTCAATGGCTTTCTTGCAGAAATGCTCAGTGTTGAAAGGAGGGGAAGAAAGGCTGACTGCATTAAAAATCACATTTTCCTTTCAAAGAGACTTTGTACTAGAAGGAAATGCTGTGGGAGATCAGAGCTCTCCCCAAGTTCCAAAAAGCCAGAGATGACTGGACTCTTTCAAAGTCTAGGACCTCATACATGTGAGTACTCTGTTAAACTCATCTTATGAGTCTGAGCCAGCTTTCTCTGATGTGGTTCCAGACAAGACATTAGAAGGAGTCTTACTAAGAGTGGGACCCTCTTGACCATCAGGAATTATTCTGCTTTAACAAGAAGAGAAAAGACAGGAGAAAGACAGTTGATAATAAACGTTTCAGAGTATTAGCCTCAAATTTTCTGCTATTCCTGACATATCCAGTCTTCAATTATCTTATTTTCAGTAGCATCCAAGACACCTGATTGTGCCTCTTTCCTTGAATTACTTTCTCCTCAACTCACAAGGCATCAAACTTTGCTTGTTTTTGTTTTCTGGTCACTTCCTTCTCAGACTCCTTTTCTAAATCCTCCTCCCCTCAAACTCTAAATATTGCAGTGCCTGAGGCTCAGTTTGGTGTGGTCTTCCGATGTGCTCATCAGTGATTCTTGGTTTCAAAAACCACCAAAGTTCAGGCAATTCTATGTACTGACTCTCCAGTCTAGACCTTTTATCTGGGCTTCATATTGAAACTTTTTTTTTAAATTAAGATTTGGGATAGGGAGCCATTTTACTCTTTGAAAGGAATAAACATTAATATATTTAATGCTTTAAAACATTATATAGTGTGTCTTAGGTACCAGTCTCACTTCTAACTGTTTTACAAATAATGTTAAAACCCAAGAATAATCTAATGAGATAAGAATTATAATCCCCATTTAATATGTAGATGAGGGAACAGGTATAAACCACACACCTAGAAGAGTTTCATGCTCTTAACCACTACACATTGACATCCCTCCTGATTGACATGTTCACTTGGATATTTCAAAGTTATCTCCAACTTAAAGTATTCAAAATGGAACTCTTGATTCCCCTCCTCAGCATCTGATTCCTCTTCCAACCTTCATCACAGCAAATGATTCAACTGGGCAGCTAACTGCTCACATGAAAACTTAGGATTTACTCTTGATCCTGCATTTTCCCTAACTTCTCACTTTCAAACAATTTCCAAATGCTACTAATTCTCCCTTGAAAATATATCTGAAATCCATTTATTTCTATCTCTACTACATCTACCTTGATATAACAGCAGCAACAACCACCACAATAATATTTAATGTTCATTGATATTTTTATTTATTTTTTAATTGAAGGATAAATGCTTTATAGAATTTTGTTGTTTTCTGTCAAACCTCAATATGAATCAGCCTTAGGTATACATATATCCCCTCCTTTTTGAAACTTCCTCGCATCTCCCACCCCATCCCACCCCTCTAGATTGATACTGAGCCCCGTTCGAGTTTCCTGAGCCATACAGCAAATTCCTGTTGGCTATCTATTTTACATATGGTAATGTAAGTTTCCATGTTACTCTTTCCATACATCTCACCTTCTCCTCCCTTCTCCCCATGTCCATAAGTCTATCCTCTATGTCTGTTTCTCCACTGCTGCCCTGTAAATAAAGTCTTCAGTACCATTTTCTAGATTCCGCATATATGCATTGGGATACGATATTTATATTTCTCTTTTTAACTCCCTTCACTCTGTATAATAGGTTCTAGGTTCATCCACCTCATCAGAACTGACTCAAATGTGTTCCATTTATGGCTGAATAATATTCCATTGTATATATGTACAACTTTTTTATCCATTCATCTGTCGATGGACATCTAGGTTGCTTCCACGTCCTAGCTATTGTAAATAGTGCTGCAATGAACAATGGGATACATGCGTCTTTTTCAATTTTGGTTTCCTCAGGGTATATGCCTAGTGGCGGGATTGCTCAGTCATATGGTGGTTTTATTCCTAGTTTTTTAAGGAATCTCCACACCGACTTCCATAGTAGCTATATCAATGTACAGTCCCACCAAGAGTGCAAGAGCATTCCCTTTTCTCCACACCCTCTCCAGCATTTACTGTTTGTAGATTTTTGATGATGACTGTTCTGACTGGTGTGAGGTGATTTCTCACTGCGGTTGTGATTTGCATTTCTCTAATAATGAGCAATGTTGAGTATCTTTTCATGTGTTTGTCAGCCACCTGTATGTCTTTTTGGAGACACGTCTGTTTAAGTCTTTCCCTCATTTTTTGATTGGGTTGTTTGTTTTTCTGGCACTGAGTTGTATGAGCTGCTTGTATATCTTGGAAATTCATCCCTTGTCAATATACTAACAATGGAAAATCAGAAAGAGAAATTAAGGAATAAATTCCATTCACCACTGCAACAAAAAGAATTAAATATCTAGGAATAAACTTACCTAAGGAGACAAAAGAACTATACACAGAAAATTATAAGACACTAATGAAAGAAATCAGAAACAACATAAACAGATGGAGAGATATTCCATGTTCCTGGGTAGGAAGAATCAATATTGTGAAAATGTCTATACTACCAAATGCAATCTACAAATTCAGTGTGATCCCTATCAAATTACCAATGGCATTTTCCACAGAACTAGAACAAAAAATTTCACTATTCACATGGAAACACAAAAGACCCCAAATAGCCAAAGCAGTCTTGAGAAAGAAGAATGGAGCTAGAGGAATCAACCTTCCTGACTTCAGACTATATTACAAAGCTACACCCATCAAGACAGTATGTTACTGGCACAAAAACAGAAACATAGACCAATGGAACAAGACAGAAAGCCCAGAAATAAACCCATGCACCTATGGGCACCTTATTTTTGACAAAAGAGGCAAGAATATACAATGGGGCAAAGAGCACCTCTTCAATAAATGGTGCTGGGAAAACTGGACAGCTACATGTAAAAGAATGAAATTAGAACACTTCATAACACCATACACAAAGATAAACTCAAAATGGATTAAAGACCTAAATGTAAGACCAGAAACTACAAAACTCTTAGAGGAAAACACAGGCACAACACTGGATGACATAAATCAAAGCAAGATCTTCTATGACCCACGTCCTAGAGTAATGAAAATAAAAACAAAAAGTAAACAAGCGGGACCTGATTAAACTTAAAAGCTTTTGCACAGCAAAGGAAACTATAAGCAAGGTGAAAAGACAACCCTCAGAATGGGAGAAAGTAATAGCAAATGAAACAACTGACAAAGGATTAATTTCCAAAATATACAAGCAGCTCACTGATATGTTTTAAGCATTTCTATACATTAACTTGTTATAACATTGTTAGGAGATGGGTATTGTCAGAAACATTGTTAAATGGGCAAACAAGATTACTGGGTTTCTTTCAATGGGAAGTCTAGCAGACTTACAGGGGCTGTCAAATTCTAAGGAAGCTGGTCTATTTTGCACCTTAAAGAGATGCAATGGAGAAGGCAATGGCACCCCACTCCACTACTCTTGCCTGGAAAATCCCATGGATGGAGGAGCCTGGTAGGCTGCAATCCATGGTGTCGCTAAGAGTCGGATACGACTGAGCGACTTCACTTTCACTTTTTCACTTTCATGCACTGCAGGAGGAAATGGCAACCCACTCCAGTGTTCTTGCCTGGAGAATCCCAGGGATGGGGGAGCCTGGTGGGCTGCCGTCTATGGGGTTGCACAGAGTTGGACATGACTGAAGTGACTTAGCAGTAGCAAAGATGCAAGGTTCCTTGTAGAGGGCCTGTAATGATGGAGATTTTTTTTGTTCAAAGTGATGGACATTATTTTTCTGTTCATGTCAATGGAAATAATTTTGCCTGATAGAAAATACAAACTTTTCTAAATCCAATTCACATCAGAATTTGTTTTATCATTTTATTGGTTTCTTCATAATTCAAGAGTTAAACAAAAATTTGACATGTGCTCATTTTATATTTATTAACAGAAATAATGATTTTAACTTTCTAAAGATTGTATTTTAACAATAATATTTTCATCCCCACTTCTAGATAATAAAATCGACACACAGATATTCCCAAGGTCATACTGCTAAATAAATGGCAGAGTCAAGATTTAAACCATGGCCATTTACTATAGAATCCATGCTCTTCACCAACTCACTGTCCTGGCTCTCACACTGCCACATAAGCCAGATCACTGAAGCTAACATCTGCTCTCTCCTGAACTTCCACAATAGCCACTGGTCTGTTTTCCTCCTCTATCAGCTCTTACTAACTCATTATTCATGCTGTAGCCAGGAGGGTCTTAAAATGTAAAGCTTTTAATTGTTCCTGTTATATTCAGAATGAAAGCTAAACTCCTTACCATGGTTACATTATGCCATTATCCACCTTCAACTCCTACTATTCTCCCCTCATCACTGGCTTCCAGACATACTAGTCTTCCTTCACTTGCTTAAACGTGTGTCATTCTTTCCTGGTTCAAAGTTTTGAAATGTGTGGGTCACTCCCTGGATGAATCTCCTTTTCCTCTCAGTTTAGAATAACTTCCATTCATCTTACAGGTCTCAGCTGAAATGTCCTTTCTCAAAGAAGACATCCTTGACCTTGGACCTACTGAAAGCCCCATCAGACTCTCCGAGAGCACTTCTTCATTCATTTTCTTATAACAGTGATCAGTTTTTGATAATCAAGTGTGAACATTTATGGTATAACTCTCTTCATAAGAGCAAACCTCCATGAAGACAGAACTTCACATAATAGGTGCTCAATAAATATATTTAAAAAAATGAGTGAGTGAATGGATAAATAAGAGGTTAAGGATTGATGTTATGAGTGATTTGATATTGGGTTTATTCTTGGCCCCAGAGATTGAAAGCAAGCAAGATAAAAAGCCTAAGACCTTTCCAGGCATTGGCATGGAAAATCCAATAACCTTTTCCTGTTTAGACGTTTCTTATGGTCTTTTGAGAAGTGAATGTGCCCAGATTTAGTGGCTATCATAGGCTGATTTATTTATATTCTTAGAGCTGCCCTTGGGCAGTATGCGGAGGCCTCAATTCATCTTGGTGAGGTTTGGGTTATCATGCAGCTTGAAGCAAGTTTAAATTCTGTGTCTATTATACTTCAGTTGAATCTCAATAAAAATGCTGTTTTATAGAATAAAAGGTTTTGGGGGCAGTTTTGAATCAGAGGCTGCCTTCAGTAATTTATATATGATGCTGATCTAACACTGGTTATTTTATAACCAGCCACCCATCAGTGAAGACTTTGGAGCATTCTGAAAGTGTTCCTAGGTTAGAGAAGCTCCCTCTTTAAAACTCATTACACACAGAGATTTGGGAAAAAGAGAATATAGACTTTTAACTGTTTGTGGCAGATACAAATGGAGCCAAATCATTCTTCCCAAATGAAAAATGAGGCTAGGACACTTGTTTCAGACCATCTTTCTCTCCACTGCTTTTTTGACCTATGTGAACAGAACATGATTTAAAAGTTTGGTTTTCCTTGAGGCTAGTCCGAAGATTTAAAAAACCAGGTCCAATACAATATTGCAAATTAATTAACCTCCAATTAAAATAAATAAATTTATATTTTAAAAATATAAATAACAACGACAAAAAAAGATAATCTTATGGAGGCTTTTGGCAAAATCTGGAGTAAGGGAGCTTATGGAAATATCAAATAAAGTTTGTTTTTAAAATCTCAAAAACAAACAAACAAACAAACAACCCAGGTCCCAGGGACTAAAATACCATCAGAGCATACAATGCTATTAGTGCATTTGGAGTTCTTAGCTTAATAACAGAATGTAGATTTCAACGTACATTCTTTTCCCTGAATTTGATAAAAATATAAAATACTGTAAACTCAGAATACTTGTCATGAACCATTTCTTCTTCACACAGAGCAGAATTAGTTTATCTTGTAATTTTGTAAAGGTTTCTTCCCCTTAATTCAACAAGTTTGGCAAAGCTTTCCAATGAAAAGTTCAGTTCATTAAAAATGACCTTAATGGACTTAACATATATTGGTGCTGACAGGGTCCATACTTTATTTTGGCACACGAGGATCCCATTAATTTGTCTTTGCCACGCTCTAGGGCTCAGCTGAGCAACAGTTCAGATTTAGCTCTGAAAGTAGCTGCAGAATAAGCATTAAGTGGAGACAGTAGGAGGGGCTGACACATTTAGAACTTAGTGGTTCGCAAGAAAGGCTTTTCTAGTGACTACATAAAAATGTCTCTGTCTGCTCTCTTGAATTTGTTATTGATTTTTTCTGTGTATGCTGGGAGCAAGCTTGGGAGATCAACTGTATGTAACTCAGAGCTGACAGAGGATGAGCACTTTCCAAACTTTCCTTATTTTTGCCATTTGTTACAGATTGCTTTTTGCTCAAATCAAGGTAACTAGCCTTTGTCCTTTAGGATGAATTTCTGGCTAAATTCAAAGTGAGATGCCTATAAGCGAGTCTTAAAAGAGTCTCAGAAATATAGAGGGGATGCAGAGAAGTGGTGTTAGCTAAGAGCCATGAGCTGAAATTGGAGGGTATTTGTGGTCACTTGCGGTTGTCTCACATGCTATATGATATAATATGTATGAAGCAGAGATACCACCTCTCTCAATTTCTCCATTTGGAAATGAATGATTATGAAACATGTTTGCTCTCAATATTCTCAAGAAAGATGAATGATACTGGAAAAGGTACAACCATAGCCACAGTTAACACCTAAACAGAGTTTCTTGCATATCAGGCACTTTACACATAACTTAATCCTCTCAACATCTTTATGATATAGATACCATTATGTTCATTTCTCAATGAGGAAATTAAAGCCTATGGGGTTAAGTGACTTGTCAGGGTCCCCTGTTATTATTGGGGGGAATCCATGATTCACATTCAAGGAGTCTGTCCCTGGAGCCCACACTTTCCACCACTGGGCATGCTGCTACCATGCTTGTAGTGTGCTACGTCGCTTCAGTTGTGTCTGACTCTTTGTGACCCTATATCCCTTGGACTAATCCTCTGTCCAAGGGATTCTCTAGGCAAGAATACTGGAGTGGGTTACCTTGCTCTGTGAATAATAGTTAAAGTGCTTTTTAATTTGATTCCAGCAGGGCTGTTTCCTTGTTTGGGCACACAAATACAGAGACTCACCCCCCCCACCTCACCAACTCACACAGTTGGCAGCCTGATAGATCTGAAAAATTTCAGGAAATTATCAAGGATTTTGGTACTATATTTTGCAACACCTAACACAGATTAATGAGGTACATTTTCTGATATAAAATATCTAATCATTTGCTATATAAAAAAATCAAATAATCTTTCCTCAAGTGCTAGTTTTAGAGTCAAAGTCAGATACACAAACATATCATCATCATCGGCCAATCCCCACATTTATGCCCAAACAAAACCTATGGTTTCTATCACAGTCTTCTTTCTCTCGTTTCTCGTATTTGTGCATTTTTACCATGTATTAGCTTACCTATCCTGATACTGGAGCTCAGAGAACACAGAGTAGTAGAGAGAATTCGGGAATTCAATAAAAAATTCTCCTACGCTTCTTGTGAAATCATTAACACGATTGTGCTGTGCATACCCAAACCCCAAAGGTCATTTCTTCCAAATAGCTGACTCGTTTGTTCAATCTGTGGATGACTGGCCAATACTCAACACTTTGGTCACAATCTTATCATGCCTGTGGTAAGCACACACTCAAGGTTTCTTGAGGGCAAGGACTATTGGATTTCTTTTTACAAAACCTGCACTTGGCACAAAATCTGGCCCAGAGCAGGTGACTTAAGAGTGAATTCAATTACTTTCATTGGGAGATGTGAACAATTAGGAGGTCCAGTATTATCTAAAATACATGATCACCCAAAGAATTTATATTAAGAATTCTGTAGATGATATAAGGGAGGAGAGCAATCTGGGTAGACCAGGAGCCCAGAAAGGAAGGAGCTGGAAGGGAGGGAAGTGATGATGGTTATGGGAAATCAGGGCTCATTCATTCTGGCCAGTATGAAGCTTTTACTTTGCAGGTGCCAAATTAAAACTAAATGCTGTTGTGCTGTTTTTGTTGTCTAATTCTAATGTCATGTTCTGCTTCAACATCCTTTCTGAGGATTTAATGATCAGCAAACAGTGTTTACAATTCTTAACCTTAGGTGACTCTTGATTCAAAAGAGATGTATCTGTTTCTCCCTTAAGATATTTCTTTTTATGTTCTATGGCCCGAGATTCACAAAGAGAATGTACTTGAGGTATTTTACATTAAGGGTATGAACAACAAAACTATCTGGTTCCATTACCAATTTTTGATTCCTTAAATATTCTTTGGGGGAAAATATAGACACGTGTCACCAAATTAACATTTCTAACCACTTTATAAAAACATGAATTCACATTCTTAACCACTGAGTTAAGCCATCCACATTCTCAGACAACTTACTAGATATAAATATGGACTAACATACTCTTAAATATTATATATTTAAATACTATTTTCAACAAGGTAAACAAGCCATTTAATGACTATAGAATAACCATGGTGACTCTTATTGGCTATTCTTTCTGTATTTAATTCCTTGTGGGTTCTGTTCACACAGATGCATGCTCTTACTGAACAGCCCCATCACTAAGCTGATGCCATCTGGCATCCAGATATTACCGCTGCCTTCTGCCTGCTTGCTTCCCTTCTTCCTTTTTAAAATGGCTCACACCAAGGTTATTTATGGCAAACATTTATGTTGCAGCCAAAAAATGTTTTCCAAACCATGCAGTCAAGCTGTTCAATGAAAATCTAATAAAATAAGTCAGGACTTTTTTTAAGTGCAAGATCAAGGCACAGAGGACCACCCAATTGTAACTTTGAAGCAAAACACTGGTAAGGGTCTCCACCTGTGTGCCAGGATGTGCCAGGGTTAGATGAGGAATGGCTGGTTAAAATGGTGATGTTCGTCAAGGGGTATCTAAGGGAAACAACCACCTGCCTCCTGTCATTTGTTCTGAGCCATCCAAGCAGAACTCCTGGTGACTGAAATCAATCTGGGGGGATACCTGGCTCCCTAGATGCCCAATTAGTTCCACCTTCTTCTTCCTGGGATGACTGGATTCAGAAAGCAGATAATCTAAAGAGAAAGTCAAAGCATCAAAAGCTGCCAGGCCATACCATTTTCTTAAGCCTTGGGGGTTCCCAGGTGGTGCAGTGGTAAAGAACCCTCCTGCCAATGCAGGAGACTCAAGAGATGTGGGTTTGATTTTTGGGTTTGGAAGATCCCATGGAGGAGGAAATGGCAACCCACTCTAGTATTCTTGCCTGGAGAATTCCATGGACAGAGGAGCCTGGTAGGCTATATAGTCCATGGGAGTCACAAAGAGTTGGACATGACTGAGCACACACATACTTAAGCCTTAAGCCCTCACTTAACAGATTATACCCTCTAGGGTATTGAGTGGCTTATTAGGGGCTTGAAGAAGTTAAGAAAATGAAAATTTTCCTTCCTATTTCAAGTCAGATTAGGGTTTTTAAGAAGACCAGCTGATTAACTACAACAGTGGCAGAGAGCTGTCTTGATAGATCCCAGAAGTCACCAGCGTTTCATTTTCGCTCAAGAAATTAAGCTGTCAAAGGGGTTGCGTTGTGTATGTGGCTTGAGGTGGTTGTGCTGTTTATGCACACATCCCAACAAAGACTAAAAGGAAGGTATAAAAGCAGGAGATGGGAAATCAAGTCAAGTGATTTCTTTAGCTTCTACTTAATTAATGAATACAGTTGTCTGACCAGTTGTAGTTCTGATTCCTCACCAAACACAAGTAAAATTTTGATGGTTAAAAAAATATCTAGAAAGCTATTTCCACATATTTGTTTGTGGAAGCAATCAGCTGGCATTTCAAGGATGTGTTCTAAACCTGATAATACTCTCATCAACTGAAAGCAAACGCAAAAACACATAATTTAAATAAAGGCAGAAGAGAATTTTCTAAGTCCCTCTCCCATTTTCCTCTTGCCAGTGTGAGAATGGCACTGCTATTATCCTCAGAAAAATGCAACTCTCCCAGAATCTTACTTTTTGCAAAAGTCTATCTTAAATCATATTTTTTTCTGCATTAATTAGGTAGCAAGGATTTCTATGGATTTCTCAGCTGACATCCTCAGAAGCAAGTTCACTTTACTGTATTAATTTATAAGGTTTTCTGTGCTTAATCTGTTTCACTAGCTAAAGTGCCCCCCACCCCATCTCTCAGTTTCAGTTTGGGGTTGGATCTTGTTCATGTTGTCCTGCTCAATCAAGAGAAACAAACATACACTGCTTAAAGATTTTTGAGGTTGGCTGTCAGGGAAACCTGACAAAAACCTATGTGTGGATTAAGGGAAATTACGGCCACCAGTGAAAAGTCAATTTAGAGAGCAAGATTTCTACATGTGGGTTAGGAAATAATTTTCTGCAGATCAAGAAAATAGACTCAGGCAATATTCCTATCTTCATACTATATGAATCATATACATTGTAAATAAACCAGTCTGTTTCTGTTGCTGCAGAAAAAAAGCATCTAAATGCATTTCTAAATGAAGCTGTAGCTTCATAAGACAAATCAGATTGTTCCGTAGCATGATATGGGAAAACCCGAATGAACTTATCGGTTAGCTCAAGACATTACCATCATGTGATATTTATTTCAGTTATTCTATGAAACTGATAATTGTATTTGTATCTTCTGCAGGGCATTTAGTTTAGTAGGACAACAAAGCTGGTATATACTCCTACAAAGATTTAGCTATTTTTTTGGCAGTTCAATTTTCAGTCTTCACTACAGGTTTTTTCTAAACATGTCTTAGAGTGGTTGCTTTCCTACATGTTTTTGGCTACAGTGCTAACCAATATTTTTTTTTTTCTATTTTAGGGTTACCAAAAGAATCTATTATTCAATAATAGTATCTCCATCTACTAAAGATTTAAAGTTACATATTTTCTTCTAGTATTCAATGAGACAGGCTAGTGACACTGTTTTCTACTTTACATAAGGGGAAATAAATGACATTTGCTGTTTTACTACAGGACTCTGAATGTTAACTGGAGCCAAAGCAGGAGATAACAGTCCTGGACCACTATTCCTGGTTCTCTTCTCTGATGAGTTCAGAAGTGACAACCACAGCTTCTAAACATTACTGTTTAATTTAAGCAATGTGTATCCCTTCTGTGGGGAGAAGAAAGACTTGCTGACAGTATATAATTTTTTCATTATAGTATGGAAAATAATTATAGGTTGCTCCATACATTTAGAAACTAGTCTATATGGCATAAAAAAGAATTAAGACCATGCAAAATTCTGTTTTTAAATTTCAAAATCAATTAAAAAAAGAATGTGACACATAGGACCTTTCTAGGGTTTAGTGCATGAAACATGTAAAGTATATTAAAATATGGAAACCATATACCTTTCATTACAGCATTCTACAGCTGTCATTTATTTCATTTTGGTATAAAAGTAATTATTGTTCTGAGCATAATATTTATAGTACACATTTCCGTTACCCAGCACTAGCACTCTAATTACAATCTACTTCAATTCAGATTAATCATGCCAAGATGGCAATTCCATTACACCAAGAGTAAAATTTAATAATCTAATATATGGCTATAGTTTCAATGGTTAAAATTATGTGTTTAACTAGTTTAGGGATTTGTTAGGATTAAAGTTAAGCATAATGCATCTTAATCAGAAGTTTAGTGGAAAACACTCATTACAAAATATGGATATATAATGCTGTGGTCTATGTAATGCTTTTGCAGAAGCATTAAAATTTAGTTATAGCTTTTGTTTAAGAAGTATCTAGTAATGGGAAATGTGTCTAATTATTGGTATAAGATATTCTGATCTAATTTAAACTTTGCTATATTATTTAACATTGATCATAATGCAATCTTACATACATAATTATGCTTTAGACCACATGACAGAATATAATGTACAGGAGAGCAGAGTTTATTTAGGTAAAATAAAACCTAACTGGCTTTAAACGTATATTAACCTAAGAACACATATAAGAAGTGACTAGCTCCAATTATACGGCATCTTTCTGTCTCAAATAGGACCTTAGTGGATTCAAGAGTTAATATCCCTCTAAAATGAACTGCTTCCTTCCTCTCCAGGAACAAGAAGGCCTGTCAAGCCAGGTACTGGCAGGAGAGAAACAAAAAGTTTTAAGCTTTTATATAGTCACATAAAAGTTGCACTGTAATGTTTAACCACTGACTTTCCTCCAAAGTTCTGTAGTGGTTAGTTGATTTTTCTTAAAGCATTTCCTCAAAGAAGCAGAAAAAAAAAAAAAGCTGCCACAACTTATAACACAGAAATAACCTATGTTTTGCTTCTTATCTTTTAAGAAATGTGTTTGCTCATATATAAACCATTCTTCTGTGAAACAAGTGACTAAGTACCATTTCTTTACAAATTGAACTTTGGTCATTGTACCAATTTGTATTTTGGATTTCTTTTTCAATCTGTTAATGTTTAGGGTGTGATTCAGAACACAATTTGTATTCTGGCAAACAATATATCAGATTTTGATTCAAACAAGATGACTCAGAGGAGATTCTAAATTGCTTTTAAACATATAGATTACAATGTTAATTTATATATTTAGTAAAATTTAGTAAAGCCTACTAAATGCGAACAGCCAACTCTTTGGGAAAGACCCTGATCCTGGGAAAGATTGAAGGCAAGAAGAGAAGCTGGTGACAGAGGATGAGATGGTTGGATGGCATCATTGACTTAATGGACGTGAGTTTGAGCAAACTCGGAGACAGTGAGGATAGGGAAGCCTTGCATGCTGAAGTCCATGGGGTGGCAGAGTCAGACATGACTTAGCAACTGAACAACTATATTTGGAAACCATTTTGTATCCTGAACGCTATACTGTGAGCTCTTGGAAGCTCACATAACATGTCATATGTATTAATGCATAGTACTGAGTCTAATGCTTGTATTAAATAAACTAGATAATCATCAGTTGGAGAAATTGCTTTGGACATAGATGAAATTCATCAATAAAGTGCTTTCCCAAATTTTTAAAAATGACTCAGCAGAGAGGCCTATCAGTGTATTCCAGTAGATCAGTATGCAGTTATTTGATCCATCAATCTGTCTCTATTCCTTGTTTTCTCTTGTGAAGCATCTAGTGGTCTTACAGATTTCACGGCCCTGATTAAACTCAGCAGTTGTGTGACCATGAGCAAGTGGGGCAGAGACCTGGTATCCATCTACTACCGATCCAGCAAGAAAGGGGAAAGAAAAGCTGATGAGTTTCCTTTGCTTTCAGATATATCTCACTTACCCTTTCATTTTTGTGAGTGGCTATACTGCAAAGCTGGGAGATAAGGAGTGTAAAAAGATGCCTAGGCTTCCACAGCAAATCTATGCTACATCACCAGATGCAGCCTGGACTTTCTTACCTTCAGCCTCTTGGCAAGAGAAAAGACAAGGTCAGATTTTGGAGAAGAGGGTAGGCACTACATTTTCATTTTCATAACTCAAAAGATTTAGAGAGCAGTCATGTTTTAGAAACGCTCTGATAAATCTCCAATCTGACAGCCCCAAAGCCTCACTCTACCCTTGGTAAGAGGAGTATACTGAGTTCAGATCCTATGAAAGCCTGGGTGAGATACCTCTTTCTTTAAACCAATCAGTATCCAAAGTCAAACAACTCATGGTTGAAAACTTACGAAGGCTCTTCCGACACAGCAGCTCCTTCTTCGAATTCTTGGGCTTGTTTGTACCATGGCAGCTTGGCCTCAACCGGAAGCTTTTCTGAGAATTCAGCGCATAGAGACAAAAAAGAAGAGGTTAGAACCAGTTTAGGATTTCAAGGAAATGCTATTTTCTCCTCCCCAGTTCTCAACTTTGTACTACCTAAAAGTTATGATGTTGGTAACTATAAATAATAGGTTTTCGGGTTAATTTCTATATATGAGTGCCCTTTATTATGTTGAAGAGTGAAGTCTTTTTATTATGAAAGTTATAACTCTAGGAGCTCAATACGTATATAAAGAATCATCAGAGTATCTTTTCACTATTTCCTCTTGAAAAGATAGAGCACTATTTATCTTTTAAAACAAAATACAGTGGATTACATTGTGATATTTTCATAAATTCTAACTTGTTTTTCTTTTTCTTTTTGGCTAAGTGTGATCTATACCATACTGTAAAAAACAAAGAAAACTGCCACTCTGAAATTCTCAATATGTTTCTTTAGACACCTGACTCATGCAGTATCCACCAGAGGTTCACTGACAATTGGAATATGAGGAACTGGGGGTCCACAAACCATAATTTGGCTTGCTTCAAATATTTATCTAGCTTTGGTCAAACAATTCAAAATAAGCTTCCTAACAACTTCCTGGAAAAAAAAAAGAAAACTGTGGAGGAGAAAAATAAAGAGGGAGGTTATAAGTGCTCCTACATAAATAACTGCCAAGATTTGCATTCTGACATATTTATTAGAATCATTTATAGGCATATTTGCCTTTATAGTATGAGCCAGTGAGGCTCTATCACCATTTTATAACATATAATTATAAAGATGAAAGAAATATGTCTATATATGCATATATCATAGAATTATATGGCATTTTAATGATGTTTAGAGAGCCAGACTCACTACCTAGTTGTGAAAATACAGATTTTACTCCTGACAGTTACCCACAAACTGCTTTTCTTTCTCTGAAGTGGCTGGGTAAAGACGAACAAATAAAAAATGCATTATTTTAAGCTGGGGCATCACTTTTTATCCTCTATGTGCAACAACCATTTAGAAAACAAAGCCAGTGAGAAATGTAAAACTGCCCAAGCCAAAAGGATTTGCTAACATTTTGAACCCAGCAAATGGTTCCAAATATACATACATAGTTTTATAACTAGCTCACCTCTCCAAGATAAAGGAACTCAGTCAATGAAGGTGTCTATGACAGCTTGAACCATCCCTGTTTTTCAATAATGAGCATTCAGCTTAGCATGAATAGTAGGCTTATAATATTTTACTGTCTTTTTGAATTGACTCTGCCAACCGTATCAGTGGCCACTGATCCTCCTGTATTTGAGGAAGCTAATGATACTCAAGAGCTGAAGATAATATTCGTGGAAAACTTACAATAGGCAAGGCAGTGGGTTGTAGACATCGATAGATTTATTCCAATTTTTCTTTCAAATTATGATTCTGGAGTCCAGTTTCATGTTAATTTTTAATTTTAAAGCTTTCAATATAAAAAGCAACAACTTTTTGTTGTTGTTTTATTAGTATGAAGTATGGTATATTTCATGGTTAGCAAAGCAGACAGTTTGGATTCACTGCTTTTTTTTTTTTTTAAACTGAGGTGTAGTTAATTTACACCTCAGTTGTATCAGTTTCAAGTATATAGCAAGGTGATTCAGTGATATACATACATATATTTATGTATATATATATATACACACACACACATTTATTAATTGATTTAAGCCCACTTTCTTTTTTATTTGATGAATCTTACTGCCTTGTTTTTAATAGAAAGCAATGTGACTAGTAAATCACACATATACTTCTATAATATCTTTATAATATCTCGCTTCAAGTAGATCTGATTTTTTTTTTCAGTAGCAGTCTTCCATTAATTTTCTGACTCAGGAGAGAATTACATCAATACATAGTGCTTAAAAACAATTTGCAAACAAAACTATTGCAAAGACTTTTAGAAATAGTTTAGTCCATTTAGTAGAGTCTAAGTTACAAAGGATAGTTATAAAGAACACTTGGGATACTTAAAAGTATTCCAAGGAACTGAAAACAGCAGTGAATACACACGACCATGACAAGATTGGTTACAGAGCCCCCATCAAGTTACCTTTGGGTTTATAGCAGGGAGTGGGTATGATGCATTCCTCTTTTATGTGGGGCTTGGTTTTGGGGCTACAGCCTCCGGTGTGCACTTCCCGATGGTCGATGCAGAGGACCACACGGTACCTGAGGCCCTGGCCACACGTCACTGTACACTGGAAGGAGAATGCAAGAAAGGAGACTCATAGGCAAAGCCTTGTTTACTGTTCTTCACTTCCCACCTGAGACTCTTTAAATGGCTGCTTTTACAGAAGGGCTCCTGGTGGCTTTATATGATTTCTTACTAGTCATGGGATCTTTGTTCTGTTGGGCTATTTCAATGCGAAGGCGGCTGCACATTAAATCATTTGCGATTTCTTCACTTTGGATTAGTCAGTTAGCCGTTCTTAAGCACACACTGTGTGCAAAGTCCCAAACCAAGCAGCAAAGAGAAGGAGAAAAGAAATTATGGAGTGTGCCTAATTTTTGATTACCAAGACTGCATGTTAATTTTATTCAGTCACTTTGCTAATGATTGTTAGGTCTAAAGTATGAAAAATGCCAGCTCCCACATGGACATTAAATTTTTAAAATTTCCATCATTGCTAATTTATATTGCAGCATGGCTGATCCAACTGATAACAGTGGCATGGAAAAATGATGAAAGGAACTAATTGGTTCCACATGCTTGGGAGCAAGTCTCGATAGAAAGAGGCATCACAGCTCTAATCTGCAGGCACAAAGCCACAAGGCCATGTGAGTAACCTGTGGCCATCTCTGTGGCTGAGGACAGATCATTCCATCTCACCTTTCCACTCCTTTGCCACTTCACACCTTTTGGCACTAGAATCCAGGAGCACCCCCCCCCCCCAGTTAATCTTTTATGTTTAAGCTGCTGCAGTGTCTTTCCTAATGTCCAGACTATTTTCATTTTAGTTAATCCTGCTTCACCTCCATTCTAATTACATTGTTATTTTCATCTTTTTTTTCCCAATGAATAATAGACATAGTTTTCATCTTAATCCACTGAAGACACTTTTTTGGACACAGAAAAAATATAAGAAACAAAAAATGAAATCAAACTTTTGGTCTGCTATGCTCAACCATCAGAACAGCTTACACAGCTTCAGGCTCATTCAGCCTCAGCTACTCATGGCAGACACGTGCCTCCCCTTCTTACTTAAGAGAACATTATGGGGAGTGATAGTGGCATCTTGAAGTCACTTGAAGAAAAAGATGTGTGTGTATAAGCATGCATGCTAAATATACATATACATACATATATATATATATATTTTTTTTTTTCCTACTCATTTACTTTTGGCTGTGCTTGATTTGGGGTAAGCCTACTCCAGGGTCTACACAAGCAAGCATCTAGACCGCTCAGATGGAGAAGTGGGGAGGTGGACAGAGTAGCTGGTGGGGTGATGATGCGGAGAGGGGAGAATGGACTTACTCTCCTAATGAACAAAGAAAGAAGTCACAGTTACCGGAGACCACTCCTGTGCCAGCCATTTAGGGCAGTCAAAAATGTTGCAGGGCTGCACGGTGGGCATCTTAGGGGTGTACATGCATTTCCACTCTTCCGCTGAGCTGACATGCCCCTGGATGTCCTCCTCCACACAGGAAACTGCCCGGCTCTGGATGCCGCCCCCACATGAGGAGGAGCACGCGGTCCATGGGGTGGCCTCCCACCTACAGAAGCAAGGGAAGTCATCAGGGCAGACCTGCACACTGCCCACCTCCTCCGTGAGCTTTCCCACCACTCCCCAGTGCCCATCAGGGCAGTAGGTTCTGAGAGGCTGAGCTCTAGAGAACCGAAAGCCAGCAACTGCCCAAAGTCTGCTGAGTCAGAGAGAATTCAATGCTGGGAAAAGTGCTCTGTCAACCTTGAAGCTCTACACAAATGTAAGAAATTACTCTGAGAACTGTCTACAAGGCTATCTGTGGGGTCCATCACCTACTCAAAAGAGGGCTGTTCAGTACTTTTCCTTATAGTTTTAATATATATTTTCTCTGTATGTGTATTTGTGTGGGTGTATGTATATTTATATATAATATTTATATTATTTTATATTTTATTAATATATATTTGCATCTGTCCAACATCTGTGTATCTAAATATCTATCTTAAGACTAAAATTGGTTAATCAATTAATTCTAATAGTTTTTACCTGGGCTAATACTTCTCACTTTCAGCGCAATACTTCATTACTTAGCTTCTGGATACTTTTACATGCGGAGCTCATGAAAGATCAAGGTAAACTAAACACCCTTTCTCCCTTGGTTCTACGGTCATCAACTTTGGGACTGCATGGATTCAGTATAATTCTGATGTCCAAACTGTATCATCATTAAGAAGCCAAAGTGTCAATATAGGTGTTACCTATGTGTTCCCTAGTTCCTGGGGTGAGGTACTGACAGTTAGCACTTCTCCAATCAAGAACTCCTGGAACTATGAAAAGTTTGGCTTTGGTTCAAAAGCTCATGGCATTGGAATCTACGTATACAGTAAAGTAAGGGGAAAAATAACAATGTTGTCAACAGCATTTAAGAGAATTTCACTGATTTTTCAATTCTCTCCACAGCTTGATGCATTTGAGGCCAGAGGCAGAGAGATATCTTTGCCTGATTCTTCTTGGAGGTTTAGAGAATGTCAAATTTGTAAGAACAGAAATGCAGGGGCTAGTTTTTCTTTCTTGCCTATCTAGTCTGCTTGTTTATGAGGACTGGTAAGGCACTCTAAGAATTTCTCTTAAAATTATGAGAGATACCATTTTAATGAGAGAGAAACAAAATGTCACCAAGTTGATCCACTTGAATAGTTAAATCTAAAAACACTGCACAGGCATGCCATGGAGATGTGAACTATGCTTTACATGGGATTTCACGTGCATTGTGAGCCTGATTTCTCTTTTGCATGAGCCTGGATAACATATGTTTCCCACTTACAGAGAATTTTCCTCCACAATTCTCTGTACTGTTCAAGTCTAGGCAACAACTGTTATCTCCACTGCCAACAGCCCAAACATGCTGCCAAATACAATATTTTCCTCTGCATATTTCCCCAGGAGACACAGAAGAAAATGTTATTATGGGGAAACTGAGGCCCTCTGGTTAGTCCTTTGGAGAATCTCTGTTCCCTTTCAATAGAAGGAAGCAGCTCTATAGAGTTTCTCTTCCAAAAGGGTGAGACCAATTCTCATTTGTCTCCATGTAAATCTCTGGAGAGCTGGAAGTGGATAACAGGTCTGATTCAGACTAAAATTAAGCTGAACGTGTAAGAACCAATTCACATTAGACTCGATTTGACAGTGAACTGGGAATATGCTTTTGAATGGGCATTTAATCCCTTAAAACATTAAGGTGCCATAAAAAGAGCACATTTCCTAATTGGTACTCTAATATCCCTAAAGTTGACCCTTCTGAAGAGACAGTGATTAATTTCTGTCTCAACACTTGGACCTGATCCATGGTGTAATTTCATAAACAGTAATAAGTATCCTTTTCATTGTCAGTGATCATGGAAAGACAAATGATGTGAATATTATTCCAGGCATTTATAGTATGGTTCCAGGATTAACTATAGTTCTATATGTGAAAAACTATAATGCAAATCCTTACATAATAATAGGATTATGTGGAATTTCAAAGAAAAATATCTTTGTTCTTTAAAGAAAGTATAACAATAGCTCAGAGAGGACATCAGTTAGAATATCTCAAAACAGGGACCAGGTAAGTATTTGGGAAAAAAAAAAAATATATATATCCAAGAATCTTGCCCTAGAAGAATAACAGATGAGGTCATATATTTTAACTCCTTTGGCTTTTAATTTTTAAAGTCCATTGTGTATTTAGTTTAAGAAATTCTCAAAATTAATGATTATGTGGAAAAATTGCAAATATTAATTATAAATTAAAGATAATTCATCAGAATGTGTTCTTAAATTATATTCAGATATGATTATAGTCAAAGACTGAAAGCAAGAAAAAACAATTAAAAATTCATTCACTGTGTTTTGTATCTTGTGGTCTTAAACACATTTAAATAATTTCAGTACGCAAAGTCTCGATCAGTAAGTAGCTGCCCTCTGAGAAACATTTTGAGTCTTTATTCTTCTTAAGAAAGAAGAATATCCATGAAAATATCCATAGAAATAGCTTCCATTTACTAAGGCTTTATCACTAAAGCAGAATATCTAACTTCAGAATTAATTTAGTAACAGAAGTGCATGGGCTAATAACTACAGTCTGTTTATCATCTAGTTGTCTTCTCCCATTGGGATGCATGGACAGGCCAAAGTGCATAAGACAGGGAGCAAACAAACATCAAGCGCCTTCATCTCAGTCTGCCATTGAGAATACATCTTCAAGCACTCGGGGGACATCCGAATACATAAGAAATCAAGTTTAACCTAGGACAGGCATTAGTCACACCAGAGAAATATAAACAGGAGAGATCACAGACATGGAAGAAATTGAGGAGGACCGTTACAGGACAAACATCAACTTGATGTTCTTACCCCTGACACCCAGCTATGCCTTTATCTCAAATCACATGGGCTTTGCACAGCCAGATACATGTGTCCTATGAATACTTACTTTACAGATATGGGGGTTGAAATCAAAGAAATCTTGGTGCAGTTAAATTGATATTTCTCTGTTTCATTCCGTTTTTTTTTCATGTTTGGTTCTGGATCAAACCAGAAAAAGGATACAACAGTAGCATTCTTAAGTCATTTACTGTCTTTATCAATATAGACATAGGAAAAAGGGAGGGAGCTGATGAATGAAGTAACTCCTCAGTGAAAAACACTTTTAAAAAATCCCTAAACAATTATATATAGCATTAACCAAGTGCCCCCTTTCTTTACACCACCATCAAAATGGTGAAAAGTAAGTTTCATGCTAGTCACTGGAAGTATTTAAGTAGAACCCGGATAACACTTGCATTGGTTTATACATGTGTGCGTGTACGTGTACGCTGCTGCTGCTGCTAAGTTGCTCAGTCGTATCTGACTCTTTGTGACCCTATGAAGTGTAGCCTGCCAGGTTCCTCTGTCCATGGGATTCTCTAAGCAAGAATACTGGAGTGGGTTGCCATGCCCTCCTTTAGAGGATCTTCCTGATCCAGGGATCAAACCCCAGTCTCCTGCATTGCAGGCAGAATCTTTACTGCTGAGCCACCAGGGAAGCCCATGTACATGTGTGTGTGTATACATATATATATACATATATATGTATGTATACCTATATTGGAATGCATCTGCAGTGAGTGAGTGAAAGTTGCTCAGTTGTGTCAGACTCCTTGTGACCCCATGGACTATACAGTCCACGGAATTCTCCAGGCCAGAATACTGGAGTGGGTAGACTTTCCCTTCTCCAGAGGACCTTCCTGAACCAGGAATTGAACCAGGGTCTCCTGCATTGCAGGCAGATTCTTTATCAACTGAGCTACGAGGGAAGCATCTGCAGTAAATACACATTTATGCCTATTTGTGTAAATATATGTGTTTACACATGTGTGTTGAATGGATGTGAAGGGTGGGAGAATGAAGCATCACGGGGCAGCTGAACTAAAAAACCTCAAGGTCCCCTTTTTGTAGTTCAATTCAAAGTATTTGAAGATTTTCAATCAAACTTTGCTTTATTTTACAGTTCCAAATACAATCATTTTGAGGGCTTTGCTTAGTCTGAGATGGAGCAAACCACCATGGATTATTTCCAACTATTTGTGATCTGATTGAAACCTTGGGTTCTAAACAGCAGCTGACTCTCTGAAGCCCCAGTGAGTGAGGACAAGAGAGCAAAAGTCTTGCTTAGCACAGAGGTGGCTTCAAACTCAAGTCTAATTTCTGCTCTCTGGGGGGCTGTTTCTAAGGTGGCAGGCGATATGCTCAGTAGCTAGCATGTTTTTCAGCTTCTCCAGTTTTCTTATAAATATATTAATAAAGAGGATAAGTTCTTTGAAAAGTTTCTCAGTCACTTTAATATTTTCTAGTTTTAGAAAATACTGTACTTTAAAAAAGCAATGCAGTACCTGGAATATTCTGTTTTAGAAAATAACAAAACTCCCCTCCCCACCAAATGTTATGAACAATAAGGATATGAAAAAACTGCCTTTTTGTATTTAATTAATTTCTCTGGAACAAAAAGAAGGATATTCAAAGACCCTATGCAGAGTAATACCACATCTGGAATTTCACATTTGCGGTATTTGGATAATAATTCAGGCAGTGTTTGTTTAACAGTTAGCAACAGTGCTTTAATGACTAGGGTCCTATTGCAGAGGAAACACAGAAAAGGACAAAGGGAGTGAAAGAAAGACATAACATAAACCCATACACTGTATCTAATCAGAGTGAATTACTGTGTCCACTGCAATGTAATCCAATCCTATCTTAAAACGGTTTTTGAATGACAAGCTTACAGTCTGAGCAGACCAGTGTTATTCAAAAGCAAAGTTCAGGAGGGATTGCAAAATATACTATCTACCATCTTATTTTTTTACAGAAAAACACAAAATCTAGTATATATATAAGAAGCAGAAGACTGAGTTACTAATTCTAGCATCAGGATGATTGAGTTACGTACCGAGGAAGGGGATGGTAGATGTCATAGGGCATGATCTGCTTGTATCCGTCACTGTTAGGAACAATAATGCCAACCCTCTGAGTAGAAGGTACACACAATAAAATAAACACTAAATGATTACATTAAACAATTTTTTAGACAAATGCAAAATAACATTAATAAATCATCTCTAAAAAAACAACACTAAAACAGTTCAATATCTTTATGCTAGCATCCTTTTGAGGATGGGGCAAGTTCTTTGACAGGGCACCGTTTACTATAATTAGTTCTCTGATCCAAGCAGGAAATACCAGGGGAAAGGGTGGTGGCAAGAAAACTTGGCACCTTATCATTAACTATGACACAATAAGCTTGTAAATGTTCTTTAATCGCCCCAATTATACATCCTATGAGGTCATTATGATCATCATTATTAATGTTACTTCCAGATGCTCACCAAGCAATTTTATAGTTACTGTCTTGTTCCTGATGAAAGAGAGAGCTATATGTAAGAGTATGTACCTGGGGACTGACAATACTACGTACTGTGCATTAGCAAATAGGTAAGGACCTGAGTAAAATCTGGAGATTTTAATATAACTTGGTTATATTAAAAAGGGAAGGGGAATGAGTGAACACAGTAGGCAACTATCAACAAAAGCATGTTCCCTACCAAAACAAAGGTAGGGCAGTTAAAATGAGATAATAAAGATGAAACATTTTTTGGTGGTCTATAAAATGTGATATGGTGTTAACTGGTGGTGGTGATTGTTTTGACTGTTGTTAGTATATCTGGTGCCCTGGGAAACCTGTGAGATTTAAGGATAAAGACTAAAGGAGCCAGAAGAAATGATATTTTAGGCTATATGGCTAATGGATTAACAAGATATGATATTATATATTCATATAATATCATATATTATATGATATTATGTGAAAGTCCTCAGAGGCCTTTGCTGCTGCTAAGTCGCTTCAGTCGTGTCCGACTTTGTGCGACCCCATAGACAGCAGCCCACCAGTCTCCCCCGTCCCTGGGATTCTCCAGGCAGGAACACTGGAGTGGGTTGCCATTTCTTTCTCCAATGCATGAAAGTGAAAAGTGAAAGTGAAGTTGATCAGTCGAGTCCAACTCTTAGCAACCCCATGGACTGCAGCCCACTAGGCTCCTCCATCCATGGGATTTTCCAGGCAAGAGTAATGGAGTGGGGTGCCATTAATGGATTCACAAGATATGATATTATATATTCATATAATATCATATATTATATGATATTACGTGAAAGTCCTCAGAGGCCTTTAGGAGTCTAATAAAGTACAGGGACCTACCTCACTGATTTCAAGTAAAGCCTCCAATTGACAAGACTTTCTTCTTGCTGAGCCCCCTAACTTGTGGGAGATTTATGACTCATGAATCTCAGATAAAACAAACTCTCTATCAAGAGTGGGAGACTGAGCTCAATCTGTGGATGACATGTATTTGCTGTCAAATGCTGGGCAAAGCATGGTAGGTCGTGAGCACTTATTTTACAACTGATAAATGATAGCAACTTCCTCTTCTGAAAACTCAAGGAACTCATGTATTCTAATCTGGGATGAATGGGTGAGTATATATTTATATATACATATTCAGTAAAATGTTTATGTAAAAATGGACATATTAAGACTCACTTTGACCTTACGCTCTGATACAGAATGATATAGCATGTGATTTTAATATGGCTAGCAAACCTAAGCTTTTGGGTGGAAACAGTGAACTAGGTATACTATGGAACAGTAAGAAAAAAAATAGTACTGGCTGGACATCATGACAGATAAGGAGGAAAGATGGAGTAATAAAAAGGGTAGTTCCTGGAGAAATTACTAAAAGGTAAGGGAAAATTAAGTTTGAGAGAAAATGGGAAACAAATCTTTGAATGCAGATTTCTCAAGAAGTACAAACGTTGAAGAACTAATTTAGTTATCTCACATGACTAAGTTTTCTTTAGTTGATTTGAATGGCTAAAGGTATTCACTTATATGATTAAATTTTCATGGTACATGTATGTGTACTACCCTTCAGTAACAATGTTCATGAAAATGAATGATGCCTTTTGAGGAAGCTCAAAATCCCAAGACTCTTAATGAACACAAGAATGGGATGAATATTAACATTAAACTTTTCTCCATGCTTTTCCAAGGTACAGAAACATCCTATTCATTTTGATCTTATTTTGACAAGAAATCAGATATGAAAGGTAAATCCTGTCTTTTGTTAGGATCATGTGATTACTTCCCAGTAATTCTGCCTAATCATTAAGGAAAATTTTTTTCTAAAAGAACTGTTTTTGATAGAATTCCAACCTTCCAAAGTTCTTCTAATAACCTAGGTCTGATAGTAGATAATTAAGGACTACATAGAACTGACTTTGCAGTTATATTTTCGCTAACCCTAGTATCTTTTCTCATGCCTAGATCGAGATCTAAATGTAGAAATGTATATGGCAGCCTTCTTTCCTGGAAAGATTTATAGTTATGATTTGTCATTCTGAATATTAGAATGAACTGTTGTAGATCCCTGCCAACTGATTTATCAGCTGATGATATTTAAAATGGAAGTAGTAATATTGAAGGAGACAGGCTAGAAGGAAAGAAGGGGAAAAAAGAGGGAGTTATAGAATTCAAGATGTTGGGCTTCGCATTGGACTGATTGAGAAATTATGTTTCTGTTTGAACAAGAAGCTTTAAATCTGGATTCAGCAAAACTATAGCTATATTTGTCTTTCTATGGCATAGGTCATGGTGAAGACTCATAAAATGACTCCATGGCACCTGTGAAAACAGAAAGATTATCAAAACAATGGTGCTCTGTCCAGCCCTGTTGATGCATGTTCATGCGCATGGGCTCCGCGCTCTCTTGGGGTTTATGCCATGGCCCTGGCCTTTCACCACACTGTCACAGAGGGCCAGGCAGTGCTGCCTAAACTCAACTTTCTATCGCTTACTCTTAAGGCACTTTGTCTCTTTCTTAGACAAAGTGTACCTACTGAAGAATGATGAAAAAGAACGTCATTTAGGGACTGTAAGAAGTTCTTTCCATGCTTCGGTCTTGCTTTGCATGTGCATGTGTGTGCCTGCACATATATGTATGGATTCAGACATGTGTCTGAACATGAGGGGGTGGGGAAGGAGGCGAAAGTAACTTTTTAAAAAATGATCACGATGGAAAATATAGTGAACAGTTGGTTTTGGGGTGAAATGATTCATTCTCCATTGCCTTCACCATTCTGACTGCTCATGTACTTTCTATGTAGGACAGTGGCCTGATTCCATCTAAAGTCTCCCAAATCAGGGGTCATGATGGGAAGAAGAGAAGATGAGGATGAAGAAGGGGTCACCATGAACTCATGTGGTATAAGTAGAAGAAAGACTCGCACGTCATCCTCTCATAGCGCGTGTCCAACGACACTAGAATGCTTCCTGTCATGACAAATTCATAGAAATAGTATGCAGTATATAACATGAAGACTTTTGAACCATTTTTTAATGACATGGAAAATGTTCAAATGCAATGTCAAATGAAAAAATCCCGTACAAAATAGAATAGGCAATGTAACCCACTATATAAAGAAAACTCATGTATATATTGTCTATATAATCATTTTTGTAAAGTCTATATATATGTGTGTGTATGTATGTACAAATATATTAGAAAAGGACTGAAAACAGTTGTTAGTTCCTGGTGTTTGGATTAAGGGTGGTTTTTCCCTTTCTTCCTTTTTATGCTTCCCTATTTTCAGGAATTAGAACATTTAAGTAAAACAAAATTACAAAATTCAACTCTGAGAAAGCAAAAGACAGAAACATTTGAAAGCATGATATAAATGGATGAAATGAGACTGTCATCTCAATTTCCACATGTCATTTAAAGATGATTGAGTCTGTGTCCTGAAACCATCTTAGGAGCTATTTTAGAACAATATCCTTGACTTTAAAAATCAAGCCATATTCAGGCTCACACTACTCAGGTGTGAAATTTACTTGTTGTGATAAATCTTTCTTTCCAAGAAAAGCCCTAATATAACTATCAATTCTATGAGCATCTGATTTGCCAGGTTCTGGGTTCTTCTGGAAATGGATCACAAGGAGCCACTTTCATGGCTTCCACACTCCCTTTCAGTGCCTCTCTCACAACCTCTTGCCTCTTCTCTGGGGCTGCAGAGCCTCATTTCTGATATCCTGACAGCTGGATGTGCTCTCAGTTTGTCAAACTCACCATTTTCAGACAATTCATTTTCTTCCCCTGCAAAGTGTCTCTTCTCCTGATCACTGTTACTGTTCAGAACACTGCCCTTCTCCCATCCACCCTGGCTGGGTACTGTGGGTCATCGTTGCTTCCTCTCTTTCCCATGTTCCCTACAGACACTGAGTTCTTCCAGTTGTGATGTCTGCCAAATGTATCTCGCTGACAGGAATCTAGCCCCCTTTGCATTATCCTCCTAACAGTTCTCTCTGCCTGCAGGCACTGCCTGCTCCAATCCAGCTCACTGTCGTCATAGCAACAGATACTTTACTTCCCAGTGATGTCCATAACACCTGGTGAAATCAAGTGCTACCTCTTCTAAAGCCTGTCCTTATGTTTCCTCTCAACATCTAGCCAGACAATTTTCTCTTCCTTTTTCAAACACCCATAGCACAAGCTCCCCTCATCACTTCTAACTGTCTACTAACTTTTAACCATGTAACCATTTTCTTTAGTTTAACACCATGGGACAAAATCCATATTGGTTCTTTACTCTATCTTTTAACACAGTTCTCTGCACAGAGGTAATTAGTAAATAATCAGCCAATGAATTCATGCCATTGACGTGCATACATAAAAGCAAGCAATACAACTACCATCCTGAATGAAAGAAAGCAAATGAACAAGGTTAAAGAAACTCCTAAACAAGCTGCACTAAAGATGATGCACGTCTCTAGTCCCACTCCTTGTTTTTTGCTAGCTCTGCCACCTGTGTGAAGGGCAGACTATTTTAGAGACTGGTTTGGCTGCTCTGGCAGGCAGGGGTGATTGGGTGACCTGGGACCGAGGAAGATAGTTGAATGGCAATTGTGCTTCTAAGCTGCTTGGCTAGACTCTACATCTCTTCTGTTGGGCATCTCCCAGAAACAGCCATGACAGTTTTAAAAACAATCTTCTCTTCCCTGTTTGTCTCTTGTGTCTTTTTAGAGAGCACGCTGTTTCGTAACTGTACAACTCAAGTTCCCCTGGGCAGTGTTGTGGTCCAGATTCTGGTTGACTTGAATTTGCCATGGTACCAAGCACAGAACTTGGCACAGGATTGGTACTCAGTAAAAAAGATGAATGAAATTGTGGGTGGTGGGAACGGTTCTGGCACAGAAGAGAGTAATCTCTCAACAACTACAAGGCAATAGAAACCAATCTCTTCCCAAGCAAATGTTTATAATGGGGGAGGAGAAAAGTAATAAAAAGTTGGAAGAGACTCAAGCATCTGCTTTCTCATGAGTGGCAGAATGCAAAATAGCATGGCGTAATGAGGACAGGGGCCCCCTGAGGAATTGGGAGATGCAAGCTCTGTTCTCTACTCTGTTAATTTTCTTTCTGAGTGACTTTTGAGTGCATTACATTTGGACTTCTGCATTGGCCTTCTGCAAAATCTAAGTATTGTATGAAATCAGGAGTTTTATGATGAAGAACGAGTACCTGGAAACCTATCTCATGGAACTCTATCTTATCTGTCCCATTTGTACTGGCTCCTGAGGACAGAATTCAGAGTTCTGTGGTTCACAGACTGTAAACCACTAAACTAGGTACTCAACTCAAAAGCTCTCCTATTTGAAATTTGGTTACTTTATGAAACACTGCAGGTATCCCTGTCATTTAGAGAGGCAAATTAGGATCTAGAAAACAAGGAACATTCTATAAATAGGTTAAACACTTTTTTCAACATGGTAACTACCACATGGTAACATGGTACCTATCAACATTCATTTATCTTTAAGAATCAGACCAAAAGAACCCTGCTTCATTGTCCAGGATTTGAAAACATTTTAAACATATATATTCATTTCTTGCTATAGGACCAACTAATGGAGAGTTTTTGATCATTTGATCCAAAATATCATTATTTCCTCACAACTATATTTCAATGGTTAAATGTTCTTGATATTAATGAATGGAATTTCAGAATTGCTTTTAAATAAATGGGACTAATATTTCCCTGGACTTTGTTTAGCTCTTCTCATACTGACCTAAGTGATTTGCTAATTGTTTGAGTAAACATCAGTATTTACACTGACATGAAAGAGACTTGCTTAATTGGCATATGTGGTCAATTCAAAGACCCAGGGTACCAAGTTTTGCACTGATATGGTTGGCAGTGTTGTGCTGGCTGTGGAGGTCTACAGTGGGCTTAAACCAGATCTCATGGGTTGCTGAAGGCATCATGCAACACCAGCAATCGGGTGATCAGGGTTCATGTGATACAGGAGGTTCTCTAGATGTAGAGGCACATAGGTTCATGATCCAGCTTTTCTTTGCCCACCCTGACTTGCAGCAGGTCTCATAACCTCTTTGGGCTTTAGTTTTTTGTCTGTAAATACAGATGATTATCTTTGTCTTACTGATCTCCTAGAAAAGGTAAAACTGAATAGAGATAAAGGATGTGAAAGCACTGTAGAAACTTCAAGTAGAAGTAACATTGGCAAGAAGCCATTTTATAGACTGGTTCTCAGTAACAATAACTGAATTTTGTTGAGTGCTTGGCATCCTGCAAGGAGCTGTACATGCATCATCCTATTTACTCCTTATAGTTACTCTATGACAGAAATACTATATTCATTTGACAGATGGCAAAGCTAAGGCCTAGGGAAGTTCAGTAAAGTTAGTAAAGCCAGTAAAGCCAAACTGATAGATTGAAGGTAAAACTGAGAAGGATGATAATACCTGTTCTCTTCACTTACAAGTTAATTAAAAGAACTGCATAAATAATTATACTTTACATATACAAAATGATCATTATTATTAGTGATGAGCTGGCTCGGTGGAATAACTGAATTGTCCCAATAAATGAGTTAGAGCTGATTGTCTGGATTGTCTCATGATGGGTATGAGGTCTATAAACCTGGGACGGGTATGACGATGCTCTCTAAACGGCAACAGAATTATGCTTTATTTATCTCATCATAAATGCATGAAAGTGCAAATGAGATTTTACAATGGTATTTTTTTATTGCTTATTCATTAGCTACTTAAAGTAGTATATTTAAATGAGGTTGAGAGAAAAGAAGGAAGTTGTCACTTCTCTAGATAATTTACCTATTTTAATAAAACAAGAGCTTCGTGACTAGGAAAACATTTCATTATACTTTAACCGCTTACTGAATAAACCACTGCTTAGCTCTTACATGGAGTTCTCCCTTTTTGGAGATAGACAAGACATAAACCCTACGCAGATTAAATGGCAATGTCTCACAGATCGTTAAGTGGTTAAGTGGGGATTTTAGATAATGACACTTTGCTAATTATCTAATTTCTCAGGGTCATGTTTATTAAAAAAAATCTGATAAATATGAATTGCTTTCATGAAGCTATTTCCTAGGAATTTGTGCCTCTTGTTGCTAAAACAATAACAGAGGACTACCGTTATAGCCCCGTACACAATTTTAGAGTTCCAACTCCTTTCATGGAAGAGAAAGCTGATTTTTTGGTGAGTTTAGGAGTTTCTCTGAAGTAACATCAACATTATCATAACCGTGATCTTAGTCATAATAGCTGCAGCCACTAATATTTATTGAGTGCTTATCATGTGTCAGGCACTCTACTAAGCTCTTGAAAAGTATTATACCATTTATTCCTCATGACAACTCTATGAGGTAAGTAGCTATTATCCTTACCTCAGAGGATGAGAAAACTGAGGCTTAGTGAGAACAAGTAATTCACCAAAGGCTACTCAAACCAGTAAGTGACAGAACCAGGATCTCAAGCCAAGCAGTGTCACTCCAGAGTTGCCTTCCTAGTCACCATGGTACTGTAATAACCGCTGTATCGCCACTGGACTAATCAGTCACCAAGTGACTGTGACTGGGTTTTACACGTCCACTGCATATACTGCCACTCACGATACAGATTTCTCTTGCCTCAGGATTTCAGTTGCATTAGGATTCAGTTCTGAGCTTTTGTTCACACTTTGGTCCATGGCCAGGGGTGACTTATGCAATTTGCTGTCAAATTAAATGGAGCTGGACAAAAAAAGTCCACTTGAACTCACCAAGAACTGCAACATGGGGTATACAAGTTTGGGCATTTGCTTAGGACTGTTGCTCTGAATTCCTTGAGGGGAGGGAGAATCTGGATGTAGTTTCAGCAAAAAACAGATTTGTTTGCTAATGGCTGTGACCATGATAGTGTGATGAGTGAGAGCATTTTTCGCTTAAAAAACCCTTGCCAATTTAAGCCCCCTTCATTACTGCCTTGGAGAGAAAAGCAGAAGTCTGTGCCAAAAAAAAAAAAAAAATCTGAAAAGGTGGTTCTCTGATCTTCTCACAAACAATGTCTTGCATAATTTCCCCTAGACAGCCTTAACAGTCTCACCAGTCTCCTAGACTGAGATATGTATGGCCAAATGTAGAATTTTTTTGTTTTTTTTTACACTGAAAGACACTCAAAAAACATAAGGTGCTTATTAGTGGAACTAAAACTATGCCTTTTTAGTTTTTGCTGAACCACAGGCATACATTTGGAAACTTTCTGGGCACATGATCAACTTTACCCTTCGACCAAGAAGCAACGATCACACAAACTATTGCATAAAGCAGGAGGCACTATGTTAAAAAAACAAAAACAAAAACACAATTTTCTCTTGTGTAAAATGGAAGCTATGATTATAGCATGGCAGGTACAAGGATTTTATATTTGATAAGATGACAAGCATCTTAGGAACTATAGTGTTAAATCAGTGAAGCAGTGTGCTCAGTCGTGTCTGACTCTTTGAGACCCATGGAATATAGCCCACCAGGCTCCCGCAAGTTAAACATGCCCAGATCTCTGATATCCAGAAGTGATATGCCTCTGGACTTCTAGGAGTGCCCATGTTGGGACCACTACCAAAACATACAGCATATGTGTATATAGTATTTGATGAGATGCCATAGCTCTGAGGCACCAGTGAGAAAGTCTTCATTTCAGCTAAATGTTATTAAATTTTTAACTTCACTTTCTCTTCCTTCTCATTATAAGCATTGCTCTGGCTTCCTTTTTGAGACTGTTTTTGGCCTGGAAACAAAGTATTTTATCACGTCATTAAAGTGACTGTATAAACGACACCAGCAGAGAGCAATACAGCTTTTCTGGGATGGAGCAGCTGGCCCCCAGGTAAGCTCAGTTGTTGGTCATACAGTGAGAGGAATTAAAATTCCTGTCTCAGCAAAATGTCAAGTTACTACATGTCACAAACATTCGGGCTTGCTTTTGAATAATGGAAACCAAGAATGCTAAGTCACTGAATTCTAAGTGTCTATCATATAAGAATATCCTTACCTATGTTATGAGCTACAGATAAAACTGGATTATCTGTGGCAACTGGAAATTATTAGTGAATTTTATTGTTTTCATAAGTCTTTTAACGTATCAAAATTTCTGAGTTAGTGCATGAGAAATCAGAAAAAAGCCATGAAAACATAAAAATTATTTTGGAAAGAATAGGCTATATGTCAACCATCTCTTTAGCCCCAAGAATGACTAGATGAATCCATCTACAACCATGGAGATCTATGGATGCTGTTGGTGAGTGAAATGAGTAAGTGATGTCTTTCATTAGTTCAAATGTATAACACTGACTAATTATAAAGCAAATTAATGAGAACAGTGAGGCTATTCTGGTAAACAGGAAAACTGGGCGTTAAGGGTTATAGTAATGGTTATCACATCCTGTTTATTTCTGAGTTATTTTGGTTTTATATGTGTAGTAATGAGAAAATTCTTATTCCATAGAAGCAGTTGCTAATGCTAACGATTTTTATAGTTCACCTTAATCTTAGGATATTTAAACAGATCCTAATAGAAGAACTTAACAATGAGGGCAAAAAGTATTTCCTTTGGTAGTGAAATAGTTTTACTGTTGCTACAACAATTTTTACAATTTAGCTTAGCCTGAACAAGTTAAGATTAGTTTATGTTTGAGTATACTTTTTGTGAGTTATTGTTTAAATATACTTCTGCTGCTGCTGCTGCTAATTCACTTCAGTCGTGTCCGACTCTGTGCGACCCCATAGACGGCAGCCCACCAGGCTCCCCTGTCCCTGGGATTCTCCAAGCAAGAACACTGGAGTGGGCTGCCATTTCCTCCTCCAATGCATGAAAGTGAAAAGTCAAAGTGAAGTCTCTCAGTTGCTCAGTGTCCGACTCTTCACAACCCCTTGGACTGCAGCCCACCAGGCTCCTCCATCCATGGGATAATCCAGGCAAGAGTCCTGGAGTGGGGTGCCATTATACTTTGAAATATATAAAATGAAATTTAATGAAGCAACTCCATGGAACAACAGCTGCTTATAGGTACAGTTGGAAAATCACTAACTTAATGCAACAAATAACGTTCTCACCCCCACTAGTGGGTGGGAAAAATAAGGTCCAGAAGGGTCTTTTTGCTGTCCATGGTACTTCCCAATCTTGACAGGGAATAAATGTGGCTACCTAAATGGG
Organism: Ovis aries; assembly: GCF_016772045.2. Lineage (NCBI taxonomy): Eukaryota > Metazoa > Chordata > Mammalia > Artiodactyla > Bovidae > Ovis > Ovis aries. Next base: position 87,228,480 of record NC_056055.1, on the reverse strand, counting down.
ATTTTACTTTCAAATAAGAGGCTCACAATCCTAGTATAATACAGGAAAAGTAAAGATCTATCTCAATGACTAATAAATTTCTTTTGATATTCCAAAATATGAGACTTTATCTGTTCTAAATACATCTTGTGTTTTCCCTTTTAGGGGCTTCTAAGTTTGGACACAAAGAGGTTAGTTTATTGTCACCAACAAAGGTGTTGGTTTAATGTCACTAGAAAAGTGAAAGTGTTACTTGCTCAGTCCTGTCTGACTCTTTGCGACCCCAGGGACTGTAATCTGCCAGGCTGCTCTGTCCACGGGATAATCCATGGGATTCTTGAGGCAAGAATACCTGGAGTAGGTAGCCATTCCCTTCATCAGGGAATCTTCCCAAACCAGGGATTGAACCTGCATCTCCCACATTGTAGGCAGATTCTTTACCATCTGAGACACCAGGGAAGCCCTTAATATCATTATTAAGCAATTAAATCTATAGTTAGAAAACAGTTCCTTGAGTGCTTGATTCTGCTATGTCTGATGGGAAGGCAGACTTATTTTATTGAGTTTCTTTAACTCCTTTTCTCAGACTATCACTTCTTATTTTCTCTTGAAATTCAGAAAGGTTGCTCTGATCCCAGGTGTGTAAATGAGTTCAGTGAATTTCATAGCAATTGTGCACTATCTTACCCTCAGACTAGAGTATCTACCTTTCCTAAAGCAGTTTCCTCTTAAACTTTTCTTTCTGCTCAGTCTTAATTTTTACAGCTTTGTTTAATTACCTCTGTAATAAAAAAGCAGCATCCTGACATTCACTTCTTATTTTTCCTTTCTCCTTTTCCCACTTCTTTCTCTCTTTTTTAATAGCCACCTGTCCCAACATTTATACATGTGCTGTATTAGATGTTTTAAAATAACACAGACATAGAAAAAGCATCAATTTTACAAAATTCCTTCAATGTAGAATGGCCTTTTGCTCTTAAATAATAAGAAATAGGCCAAAAATATTACTACAACAGAAGATGGGTAAAAATCAGAAACCAGAAAAAAATGAGTGGATTTTTTCTGATTATAAACATGTTTCTTAAAATTGTTAAAAAATACTTTTATTTCACAGCTGTTTTTCATGACCATCTCTTCACTGAAGTTTTTTTTTTTTTTTTTTTTTTTTTTGAGTAGAGGGGAAAAGCTTTACATGCAATTATGGGAGGGGAATCCTTCATTTCTCCTAGAAATACACACATAAATTTTCTTGGAAATATATATAAGAGCTTCAAAATCTCTCTATGGCTAAGTCAAACTGTTTGAATTGAGATAATTATGCTTTTCAGTCACTGGTCCTCCTGGTATAGATATGGATAAAGATGCATGTAATAACTAGAAAACTTTAAACTAGGGTTGAATTGCATGAGTTAGAATTATCTTGGCTAAAAATACCTCATATCCTTAATATTTCCAAAATAAAGAGGTCCAAGCAAAATTTTCACACCTCATTTAGTTTTTATACCATAGCCAATCTTTAAAATGTAATTTTCTGGTGGAATATGAAGCAAAATTAAACTTCACCTAAATTATATATTTATAAAATATCTATTCTTCTATTTCTTTAATGAAAATCTGTTATTTTGAGTTCACTTTTACCGGCTAGATAATATGATTTCTATGAGTAAATTAATATTAGATATTTCATATCACATGTAGAATTTAGAATTTCTGAATGTGAGGCAGAAAGAATACAAGAAAATATACTTTAGAAAATTAACAGCAGAAAACAAAAACTCAAATTGCCTACAATTCAAAGATAGAGTAATTTTCATCCACTTGGCTCATGTAGTAGTCCATCTATTCAAATTTTATGAATATATAATTAGTAAGCTATGATTTAAAAAAAAATAACTGAGGTATTCCTCAGAAATCCAAGGCTCTAGGAAAGGATTCCCTATCTTTTGTTCTACATGATGAGTTTTGTAGGAGAACAATTTTCATACATCCTCTCCCACTTGTGAGGATGACTAAGCCATATTAACAAAGAGAATGCCCAGGAAGTGTTGAAATTAAAAAGGCAAATGTTCACCATGAAAAGATTCCTGACCCATACTTCTATGACTACTTATCATCAGGAATATTTCATTCATCAGTCTGGTTATCGATCCTGCAAATAACTGAGGGCCAACTATGGTTTCCCCAAAGTAAACATATATGGCAAGTGTCAAGTGTTTCTTTAGGGCTTCTAATTAAAAAGATCGTAAAAAAAATCTATTAGAAATCAGCCCTGCTTTCTATTCAACAAAGGCTGAGCTTATTTAAATGTGGAAGAACTGTTCTAAGGCTGATTTTTATTCTAGTTCATTGGTGTGGCCCACCACAGGCTAAAAAGAATCCTGAGAACACTGTACCATCACGTTTGTTAAGAGTAGAAACAAGTAACCGGAATGAAATGAAATCAGAAGAGAAAATGCTCTGCAGAGTGCTTTACTTGCAGCTCTACCAATGGAAAACCCATGGACCCTGCGGTGGCATTCTACAGCAGCAAGAGTAAGAGGCAGGGGTCCTAATAACCCATGACTAAGAATGGACACCGGGCAGCAGCACTTACTTATTTTAAACTAAACACTTTTTAATTCAAGAAGCTTATTTGAACTTGATTTATGTTTACAGTAAATAAACTGGTAAATGTGACTGACCTGGCTGGACAAGGATCCAAGTTGCACTCCTGAAGCTTAGGCTTGGGTTTGATGTTCTCGGGGTAATAGTGACAGTACTGGTCAGCAACCACACGGTTGCTCCGAAGATCGTAACACTCAGCCGATGTTAGCTGGTAACCTGTGGTATCAAGCCATTCGGGCAAGTTTCAATGTATACATCAATGCAGTGTATTCCCTTAGGCTATTTTGTCCATCTCATATTAATGAAAATTCTTTCCCAGTGCTCCAGTCATTTCCAGGACCAAAGAGAGATAAATGGAAGGCTTGTTAATTTTTACAGGCCTCAAATGCTACGTTTTTCCACTCAAGTTTTAATAATTAAATGATACCATGGGTTTGAACTACATAAGGGTATAGCTATAACACTACTGTAAGAACTATTTTTATTAATTTGCTTTATAAAATCTAAAAGTCTAACATAGAATTCTGTATCCAAAAGATACCTATTTACAAACCATCTCATGTAAGGATGCAAAACTGCCTCCCTTGTACTTGGGGCATCAGGGTGAATAAACTCCCAAATTAAAACAAAAAATTAATCCCAACACTGTTCCTCTTGGTCAGTGGTGACCCATAATATAGAATCAGCTACCTACCTGGAAACAAGTGTTTTCCTTTGCCTAAATTCAACCGGAAGGGATTGAATGGATGTAAGTTGATGACTAAGACCTAAATAGCAGCCATCATGAAAGCTCAAGTTTTCCTATACAACCAAAACAAAAGCAAAAACTTCCTACTGTCCAATTTTTATTTCAAAATCCTTTGCCATTTCTAACTGGGTAGCCAATATTTCTTGATTTACATGTGCAAATTTCCACTGTTTAGAGAAATCCTCTTTAAAAAAAAAAGAAATTATGCTGCTGAATAATATGAATCCTACTCAAAATATGTATTACTTTTCCTACCTGCCTCTTTTTTCTCCTGTGAATTTCAGGTGGTATGGTGATGAAGACTTAGATTCTTGGGGTGAAAAGTAAACGTACATAGAGTATTTTTTAAAGTTAGGGCTTTTGTATCAGTCTAACCCTCATCAGCTCCAAAATATATTCCCCCTGGACAGCGGTTGAATACTGTTGTTGTTAAACATGTGTTAGAAAGTCAGATTTAGAGTGGTTAAAAGTCTTGCAAAAGAGTTCAGGAAATCAGAGGGAGACTTATAAACCAGATTTCCTGACTTGAGGCTGTGTTCTCAGACCACCCACAAAAATTAATTGTTCATTAAAGACCTAAATAAAGAGCTTTTAACAATTTTACTGTAAGGATGAAAAGTATGGAAAGTAATGGCTAAAAACATATGTTGCACTTATTTTTTTGTCTCATAAGCAAATAAAAAAGCAAAATGATATTTTATAAAAGTAAATATACTTGTTTTTCAATTACATTATACTTCAAGCAGATAATCTGATGACAAGCTAATTATTTTATAAGGTTTCCAGAAAACCATTTCTACTTAAGGATAGAATTTTATCATGTAGTAAAATGTGGGCACAAGCAGTAAGTAAACATTGAATGTGAGATTATGATTTTTAAAAACCATAATTTGTCAGCTTGAAAATGCAGCTGGGAAGCTCTTCTAGAGTGTGTGAAATGAAAACTTAGAACAAAAATGAAAATGAAGGACCAAAATGGTCAGGTAATTGTGTTTTCTAAAGTTTCACAAGGTATTTGATGTAGCAATTCTTAAGACTTAGCAAAATATTCAACTAGTTGAATCTGGAACTAGAAACATATAAAGGAATTCAGAGATCATTTCCTCAGAGATTTTCAAACTACGGTCCATGAAGTGTGAGGGAAGTGTTAGTCACTCAGTCGTGTCCGACTCTCTATGACCCCATGGTCTGTATAGCCAGCCAGGCTCCTCTGTCCATGGAATTCTTCAGGCAAGATTACTTGAGTGGGTTGCCATGCCCTCCTCCAGGGTATCTTCCCAACCCAGGGATCGAACCTGGGTCTCCTGCATTTGCAGGCAGATCCTTTACTGTATGAGCTGCCAGAGGCTGGTTTCTACATCCTTCAGATCTCTGAGCTATGTTCCTTTATCTGGCTTCCTAATATGATTTCCTTTGAAGAAAGGGTTTGAGAGCTCAACACATTTGTGCACTGCTGCTGGTTCTACTTCTTCACTTAGATGTGAGGAAAATAAAGCCCAAAGTGTTTGACTTATATATGACTCTAACATCAATTGCCTTATTATATAGTAAGCCATTATCAAGGTTACTGTAATAGCACTCCAACAGCAGCCCTATGTGAAACTATCACAACAGGCCTATTATTGAACTGCTATTCTCTCAAAACATGGTTTTTAATTACAAAAAAAAAGAAAAATAATTTCTTAGGTTTCTTTTTTTGAAACTGCTTCCTGTGTTAGTCATTAACAGGTGTATCAAAACAACATATTCCCATAAACATCAAAGTAATTGGCACTTTCTTCTTAAAGTAATTTTCTATGTAGCACAGACAGAGCGACTGGAAACATTATTTTATTGAAACGTTTAAAATGTTGAATTAATAATTATGTAACAATCAAAGGAAAGCACTTATTTTTAAGGTAAAATCTAACACTCCTCTATAAAACCTCATTTTCAACTGTTCACATTATATAGACATAAGTAACACAGCTGAAGATGACTTATATGTTCTTATAGTTTTATGAGAATTAATGGATAGTCATTTGTCTCCATTTTGAGGTACTATCCTTTTTTCTTGTCAAAATAATACAGTTATACATGTGTGGATTAGTTACTTAAACAGTGCCAATTAACAGGCTTTCATGAAGATGGAGCTAGAATTTATTTCATGTGCTCATTTTTAAAGGAATAGACATACAATTTTATAACTGTTAAATTACCAAAATTTTCAAAAAGGTACTCCACAAATACTGGCTCACTTGGCAATGAAAGTAAAATATTCATAGACTGCTGATTACCCTTCTGGAAAGAATTCTGGTAACATATGCCAATAGCCACAAAAATTCTGAAACTCTTATGAGTTTAGTCCAAGCAAATAATATGAAGGGAGAAAAATACTTAGGTATTAAGCTATTCATTACATTATAAAAGAAAAGTTTAAATGAAATGAATGATCTTCTGTAAGTATATAGTTAAATAAATTATTGTAAAATAATCAACGTAAATTATTACGTAGCCATTTAAGTAACCATTAAAGAAAAGAGGTGGGGAGGGGACCTTTTCCAGTAACACAAAATACTGTTCATGTTACAGACATGATGGAGCAGAGATGGGAATTCATCTGGTAACTTTTCAGGAGAGATGTGTTTTAATGTATAAATAAGGCAAGTGGCATTCCTTTTATTGCACGGATGATGGGGTAGAGCTGAAAAATAACTGAGCCTAAGTCTACAGTGCATTGATTTTTTTTTCCTAGTAATAAACTATTTTCTTTAAATTAATCTCTGATTCTTCTTGGATACATCGTGTGATGTAGAAGACCTGACAAACAGTCTTCATCTGTTTCCTGAATAGATAAGTTCCTTCAGCCAGAGGAATAGTTTGTTCTCAAATGAGCAGAACTGCCTCTAGACTAAGTTGTTGCCAGGCTATGATATTGCTTGTTCTGAACTTTAATGAATCAAGGAAAGAAGGAAAGACTATTTCCTCTGATGGGACTCTATGGCCAGAAAACATGCATGGGGCATCTAGACTGAGTTATCGACCTCATGGGAAGGCTTCAGGATTTGGCCCCATTGAGATGAAAGAATCTGGTCCACACAGCACTTCCATATGCTAAAGCAACTCTATTCTTAAAAGCTGAGTCTTCCCTCATGGATGCCAAGAGCTTCTAGACTAAGTGAACACCATTACCTCCTCCACAGGTTGCTGAGCAAGGAAAGAAGTCCGTCTCCCTCCATCGGTGGATGATAGGCTGATAGAAGATGAACTGGACTGTACTGTTCTCGGGCCCCGAGCTGCGGATCTGCAGGAGACAATGGCAAAGCACAGGAACTAGTGTGATGGAGGGGTGCCCTCTGGGCTCCTTGTAGCTTGGACAAGGATGTGTGGTAGTGATGATGGTCTCAGGTTGTGTCAAGGACTGCACTGGGAGAGAAGGGGCAATGGCAGCATCACCCATCTTACCATCTAACCAGCAAATGGTCCTTGCAGAAACCATCACTATCATCACTTCAGTTCTGCAGCCACAGAACAAGGTCTCAACATGTGATTCTAGCAAGACTGTATCCCAAGCCACTGACTCCATCACCCTCTTTTATTTTCACCCTCTCTGGTACAACAGGTAAAATTATATGAATTTTTCAATGTAGGTTCAGAAATAGATAATTTGTTCTAAGAAAATTATAAATGCAATCTGCTTCAAAAACACTAAAGGTACCGTCACTGTTCAAGAGAAATAAAGAGCTAAAGAATTAAGTAGCTCCTCTCACTCTGAGACTTCCCTGGTGGCTCAGACGGTAAAGCGTCTGTCTACAATGTGGGAGACCTGGGTTTGATCCCTGGGTCGGGAAGATCTACTGGAAAAGGAAATGGCAATCTACTCCAGTACTATTGCCTGGAAAATCCCATGGACAGAGGAGCCTGGTAGGCTACAGTCCATGGGGTCGCAAAGAGTCGGACATGACTGAGCGACTTCACTATCACTATCACTATCTCACTCTGAAACATACTGGGAATTTCCTGGCAATTGAGTGATTGATAGATCTTAATGTGCAAAGTTACCAATGGGAAGCTCACCAAAATGTAAATTCCTGAGTTCAAGCCCAGAGATGCAGGCAATTTAAATGTAGAGAGTCCAGAAGCCAAATTTTGAAAAGCACCAACTTACATTACAAAAGCATTTATTTCAAATAAAACAGGTGTTTATGGAAATTATAGCTCTTCTGTTTTTTTAAAAGAGGGGAATGTGAGGCAGTTCTTTCAAACTATTAATAATCCTTTAATAGTTGAAAAACACAAGGTTGAGGAAACAAAGTCAAACTGAAAGAGAAGGAAAAGTATCCAACAGGAACAATGCATTGCTTTTACAAAGACAAATGACACACAGTATTTGAACAGTTGGGCAAAGGCAAGGCTTGGGCTATTTCTTATACTAAAGGAAGGTCCATGGAAAGTCTGGTAGACTACATACTACTCCAAGTTCATCCTGGAAGTTAGAGGAGCAACAGTCCACAGATTAGCATCCCATACGTCTTTGCTAATGTTTTCGAGCTTAGCATTGTTCCAACTGCCCTTTACTAGGAGAAATTGATGGGTTTGGGCTTCAGCTTTTTTTTTTTTAAGATAGCCTTATTTTATTTTATTTTTTGCTACTGAGTTTAGAAACGATTAAGCACCTATGGTACGAAGAAAGAAGGATCAGGTGCTAACCCCTGTATCAGTTTTTGGCACTGGGATGAGAATATGAGATGTTCCTCAGAAAATCTGGGAGCATTGCAAAGGGCAAAGATGAGAGGAAAGCTATAGAATATCTCACATTATGCGAGGATTCTGACCCATGGAGCATCCCAGTTTTTCCTGATTAGAATAAACAGTGATACTATTCCCTACTTTAAAGCCAAAACAGCTGAAGCAACACCCTGTCTTTCACAGAAAGGGAGCATTGCCTACAGATTAGTATTTTTCAGTCTCATGTGTCAGATATAGGATATCTAACTGCTTGTTTCAGTTCAGTTCAGTTCAGTCACTCAGTCATGTCCGACTCTTTGCAACCCCATGAATTGCAGCACGCCAGGCCTCCCTGTCTATCACCAACTCCCGGAGTTCACTCAAATGCACATCCATCAAGTCAGTGATGCCATCCAGCCATCTCATCCTCTGTCATCCCCTTTTCCTCCTGCCCCCAGTCCCTCCCAGCATCAGAGACTTTTCCAATGAGTCAACTCTTCGCATGAGGTGGCCAAAGTACGAGAGTTTCAGCTTTAGCATTATTCCTTCCAAAGAACATCCAGGACTGATCTCCTTTAGAATGGACTGGTTGGATCTCCTTGTAGTCCAAGGGACTCTCAAGAGTCTTCTCCAACACCACAGTTCAAAAGCATCAATTCTTCTGCCCTCAGCTTTCTTTATAGTCCAATTCTCACATCCATACATGACCACTGGAAAAAACATAGCCTTGACTAGACAGACCTTTGTTGACAAAGTAATGTCTCTGCTTTTTAATATGCTGTCTAGGTTGGTCATAACTTTCCTTCCAAGGAGTAAGCGTCTTTTAATTTCATGGCTGCAATCACTATCTGCAGTGATTTTGGAGCCCCCCAAAATATTCACTTAGCTGGCTACAAATACTTAATATTGATATAGTTGTCATTCTATTGCCTTTCTCCTCCATTTGTAAACTCTACAAAGGGAAGTACATTCACCTTGCATACTCTTCTTTCTTCAGCATCATCCACAGTGCTTGGCACACAGCAGGTATTCAAATAATTGCTGAATGAATGTATGAATGAACCAACCAATGGATGATACTGATTATGGTCCTTTCAAGCATTTTCAGAATTGCAAAGTATTATTTGTGACAAATTCTTGGAAGTGTTACAGCTTCTTGAGAATTTGGTGGCAAGAGTGGTAAAGAACCCACCTGCCAATGCAGGAGACATAAGAGATGCAGTTTTGTTCCTTGGATCAGGAAGGTCCTCTAGAGGCAGGCATTGCAACCCACTCCAGTATTCTTGCCTGGAGAATCCTATGGACACAGGAGCCTGGCAGCCTACAGTACATGGCATTGTAGAGTTGGACACAACTGAGGCGACTTAGCACAAACTGCCAGAACATCCCCAAATTAAAATATAGTAGACTGAGGCATTCCCTGGTGGCTCAGATGGTAAAGGAGCTGCCTGCAATGTGGGAGATGTGGGTTTGATCCCTGGGTTGGGAAGATCCCCTGGAGGAGGGCATTGCAACCAACTCCAGTATTCTTGCCTGGAGAATCCCCATGGACAGAGGAGCCTGGCAGGCTACAGTCCATGGGGTCACAAAGAGTTGGACATGACTGAGCAACTAAGCACAGCACAAAGGCATTCAATAAAGGTTACCTTTTTATGTACATCTTGAAGTTTTCTTGAAGATGTGGCCAATCATTTCTTGTCGATAAAATGTTGGTAAAATTGATTATGTTGATAAAATTCATAAAAAGAAGCAGATTGTTACAACATAGCCCTTGCCCAAAAGTACTTTCTGCCTTCCTATGAAAGCTATCGCTTTAATAGGATAGTAGCAGAAAGGGCTTATAAAAATGCTAGTTATTATTGGAATAAAACATAGACTCAATTTTTCCACTGTTTTAACAGTTGAAAATGCTAAGATTCGAGGTTATTCAGTAAAAATAATGAAAAAAAATGTTAGCACCCAACTTTATTTTTACACTTCCTATAGTGTTTTCTAGTCCTCCTAGAATGCCAGACCTCAGTACTGGGAGATATAGATAATAGTTCAGCCCACAGGCCCTTGGCTCAGGGCTGCATGAGAGATGTTGGTTATGGATTTACTCCCCAAAGTACTTGAGTAGGGTAGTGGATCAGAGATGCTTCTTTAGAAATAATAACTGCATGGGGATGACCCAGAAAGATGTTATGGGGAGGGAGGTGGGAGGGGGTTCATGTTTGGGAATGCATGTAAGAATAAAAGATTTTAAAATTTAAAAAATAAAAAAAAATAAAAATGAAAAAAAAAAAAAAAGAAATAATAACTGTAATGTTGGCTAAGGAACAAAGAGGCGGAAGCAATGTGACAGGACTAAGATGCTGAGGCAGGGCAAACTAAGGCTTAATGGGAGGCTGGTCTTGGCGCTCAGCTGGAGAAGGAGGGCAGAGAAGAACTGAGCAGAGTGGAGCCAGAGGAGGCAGGACTGGACAGGGGCCTGCTATTCTCAGTGTCAGAGAAAGGTGAGGAATTGGTTCTCTGACTCTGTCTTCAACCTAGCTGTACCATTGGTAAAATAAGGTGGGGAACTCAATAAGAAATGCAGTGTACAGTGGAATTGACTGGCATAAAGGAGCATATTTATTGGAGGAATCACTATCTGTAAAGTTTGGGTAGGAAAATGAATCACTACTTATTACATGCTTCTTTTTTTCCCCCATAGTTAATTTGGTGTTTTCCTCTCTAGACTGTTTGGTTTATAAAAATGATTTTCCCTTTGCATGAACACAGGTGGACAGGTATGGGGTGGCCATCTAGAGACAGGCTGGGTGGTAGGATGAAATCAATCTGTATTTAAACATTTGCCAAAGTTCAGCCTCCATGAGAGAAAGGAAATGATGATTTCAATCCCACCTGAGATTCACAGGCTGCCCAAATTTCACAAAGTCTATCTTTATCACATTAGCTTGTAGCAAGTATCTGTAGCTTTTACTATCTGTTCATTTTATTTGGGTACTTAATTATAGTCATCACTATTTCAAAATTTCTATTCAGTGTTTTTTCTCTCAAATAGCATCATGAACTAGGAAAGGGCGGATACCATATTTCAAAGTCAAGCTGCCCCATGCATGAAGTATCTCCTTAGAGAAGAATACACATAAGAGTTCTGTAAACTTACTTCATGAAGTGAACTCTCATAACTTCGTGTATGTGATTTCTGTTTAGGAGCCCTGCCTATTGTTTCACCTTTAATAAAAACAATTTGGGGGATGCTGAACTATGTATGGGGTTATGCTTCCCTGATAGCTCAGTTGGTAAAGAATCTGCCTGCAATGCAGGAGATCCAGGTTTGATTACTGGGTCAGGAAGATCTGCTGGAGAAGGGAGAGGCTACCAATCCAGTATTCTTGGGCTTCCCTTGTGGCTAAGCTGGTAAAGAATCTGCCTGCAACATGGGAGACCTGGGTTCAATCCCTGGGTTGGGAAGATCCCCTGAAAAGGGAATGGCTACCCACTTCGGTACTTTGGCCTGGAGAATTCCTGTATAGTCCATGGGGTTGCAAAGAGTCAGGCATGATTGAGCGACTTTCACATTCACTTTCATGCTTAAGTCTGTCCAGAAAGAAATATGAAGGTGTCATCTCTGCTTAAATATTCTAACTTTGCAAATAGAAACCACCAGCTTTCTATTCCTTAGAGTACTTAGGCAAAAATTATGCTATCAATCTTCCTAATCAAATTCCCCAGCTATGAAAATGTAATGCATTTAGAAAATTATCCTCTCTAGGAAATAACTGTTCTTTACTTGTCAGTATATGAATTGTGAATCAGCGTTCGTGTTCTTAGTTCTGAGTATGATGATTGGGTTACTATTCTTCAGTTCCTGCGTGTGTGTGCTAAGTCGCTTCAGCTGTGTCCGACTCTGTGACCATATGGACCATAGCCCATCAGGCTCTTCTGTCCACGAGGAGTAAGAATACTGGAGTGGGTTGTCATGCCCTCCTCCAGGGGATCTTCCCGACCCAGGGGTTGCACCCACATCTCTTATGTCTCCTGCATTGACAGGTAGGTTCTTTACCACTAGTGCCACCTGGGAAGCCCATTCTGCAGTGCATTTTCGCTACTTTGATGGCTTAAGTACTCACTCATCACTTTTTTCTTCTGCTAATATGGCTTTCTTAAATTTTAAAAATGGTTCAAATTGAAAATTTATAAATGTGCCTTAGCTGCTTTCACAAGAGCTAAGTCCAATGGTCTGAAAAAGAATGCTGCTGCTGCTAAGTCGCTTCAGTTGTGTCCTACTCTGTGCGACCCCATAGATGGCAGCCTCCAGGCTCCTTCGTCCCTGGGATTCTCCAGGCAAGAATACTGGAGTGGGTTGCCATTTCCTTCTCAATGCATGAAAGTGAAAAGTGAAAGTGAAGTCGCTCAGTTGTGTCCGACCCTCAGCGACCCCATGGGCTGCAGCCTACCAGGCTCTTCCATCCATGGGAGTTTCTAGGCAAGAGTACTGGAGTGGGTGCCATTGCCTTCTCCAGAAAAAGAAGGACTATGACTAAAAAAACCCCCTCTTCTATCTGGGAAGGTCCTTATCTTTTACTGAGTCTGTAGCTTCTGAAAAGATAGCCTGGTAGGGGAAGAAAGGGATGCTAAGTCAGATAATTATCTAGCCAATAGCCAATCATCCTCAACAATTAATGTGATTATAGGTGTGCCTACATCCATTTGTCTTATAGCTACACCTGCTAAACTGTTCCTGGGTATACCACTTGTAAATCAATCAACCTCGGACCATCTTCAGAGAAGTGGTTGTATGCCATAGTGTACAGAGAGTATTGTAAAAAGTTTGACCAGAAGTTAAAGCATTTGAAAATATGGAAAGGAAGTCATTCAGTTCTATCTGCTTTTATACACACTACCTCATTCAATTCCTTACAAAGACTCTATGTGGGGAGATTTTGATTACCATTTTTCAAATGAGTAATAGGCTCCAGGAGGTAAAACAACATACTCAAGGTCACACCTCCAGGAAGCAGGACAATATACACAATTCTAGAGTGTCTATCTTTTTTACTCCTCTACACTAGCGTTGCCAAAAATGTATAGCCAACATATGAGTTACAAATTTTTGGAAGACATGGCTTCCCTAGGAAGAAAGATGAGTACTTAGTCCATTTGTAAAGGTGGCCAGAAAAAGAGATTCCAAAAAATAATATATAGCAATTCTCACTGTGAGAAAAATCTTTCTTTCGTGCAAAAAGTCTTTTTCTTTTAAAAAAGCAAAAATGGTATTTCGGCAATAAACTTCCTTGGAGATTACCATTCTGAGCCTGATGTATTTCATTCAGAAAGGAAGTTGTTGCTTAAATAAGTGTATAATGCAAAAGAGATTATACTTTGAATGACACTGAAAACTGAATTATAAACTGTGTACATAATTTTTAAGCACCAAAATAATGAAAGATGATAAATAAGCAAAAGGTAATCTTTCATTTTCAGCTATTCTGTGGGGAAAATTAAGGAAGAAAAGGTTGCTTCATTATAAATCACTGGGAATAAAAGTAATTTTGTTCTTTTTATTTTATATTGTCTTATATTATCTTGCTCATTTTCAAGTTTGAGTGAAAGGATTTTTAAAAATTATAATTTATTTTATACTAATTTTACATTTATTAGGTTCAGATCTTTTCTAATGAAACTTTCATCTCCTTTCATTTGCAACCTGAAGCTAGGTCACCAAACAGGATATAATGAAAAAAATCACTAAAATGATAGCTTGGCCTGTTTTTGAAAGAAGATATTTACAGGTTGCTAGGATCTAGGAAGTTATCACAAAGTTCCCCAAAGTTAATTTTTCCTTTAATACTCATACACAGAGAGGAAAAAAAAATACCCTCTTAGCCATTCCCTTCTCCAGGGGATCTTCGTGACCCAGGGATCAAACCCGAGTCTCCCACATTGCAGGTGGATTCTTCACCATCTGAGCCATCAAGGAAACCCCCTTAGAAGCAACGCAGACGACTAAAAAGAGTTGGAGGCAGAAGTAAGGAGGCATGATCTTTGGTCCTGGCTTGTCATTGGCCTGAGCTAAGGAATATCACTCAACTTCCCTCAGGCTCAGTGTCCTTGCAGGCAGAAAGAAGATGTCACCTCTGTCCCACTACAGCATCTGCCATGTGGTGAAAGTCCTTTGTTCATCCAGCACTTGTTGGTGCTTATTGGGCTTTTTACGGAGCTATGAAGACAGATATAATTCTGCCTTTGAGGAACACACAGAAGGGAGATGTGATGTAAATTGGAATCTAGGGTCGAGTCACAGAATGCTTCTGGGAGGGGAAAGTCCTGAGGTACAAATATGAGTTAGGGAAGAGAAAGCAAGAAGAAAAGAACGTTGCAGCTAGAGGACACAGCTCTATGTGAAGGTAAAGAGTGCAAGATGTTGGGGGACTTGTCAGTCATACAGTTGACTGAAACAGGAGAGCACAGCTGAGGTGGGAAACATAGACAGAATCCAGATTATTGAGAGTTACACGTGCTGGGCTATGACTTTGCATTTTAGTCCTAAAGCAAGGAGTGGAAGTGAGAGGCAATGCAGGATCATGAACAGGGAAAACACTCTGGTTTTTAGAAAACTCACTCTGAAGGCAGTATAGACAATGGCTCAGCAGCTGGGAAACTAATTCAGAGCCTATCACGTTAATTCAGGTGAGAAACACATAGACCTAAATTAAGAGACGGGTGGCAAGAACAGAGAAGAAAGAACAGTCTTGAGAGATGGCATGGAGGTAGAGCTGACCAAGTTTAACATCTAACTAGGGGTGTACAGGAGAAGGGAAATGGTGTGAATCACAGGTTTCTGACTTGGCTGGGTAAACAGTGTGGTATTCCACAAGAAATAAAGAAGATAAAGTAGGTTTCCCGGGCTAGACAAGTCCAATTTTGGACACATTGAGCTCATTGTCCCTGTGGGTGATGTGCAGAAGGCAGCTGGCCATGTGAAATGCATTTGACAATTTTGCGAACTGTTCCAGTGTGGATAATGTTACTTGAATTCAACTCTATATTTTCAGTATGTGTATTAACTCTCACAAGGCCACTAGGTAAATTAGTGTAAGTTGTTTATTCTAAGGGCTTCAAAAACTTAAGATAGCTCTCATTTTTTACTGTATTTGTTTGTTAAACTGAAATTATTTAACTACCTGCAATGTCATTTCTATTGTGAGCTATCTCTGACGGTTTGTGGGTGCTTGTTCATGGTCATGCAGCTGGCATCTGGACTGAATTAAAAAGGGTTACCATGCAGATGGAGACAGAGGACAGAACTCTGGAACCCTTCTTTCATGCAACCTCATTGCCCATCACATTTTCCTAAATACATTCCTACTTCCAGCTGCCATGGGGTCATCAAGCCTTGGCTTAAATCACATGTCCTCTGGCTTCAGGTCCCATGATGAAAAATTTATGGAGTCCTGGACACATTACAAGTTTTACAGCTTTACAGCTGAAATCCTTCTAGTCCTTCTGACCTACTGAAGGAAAGAAAATATGTTTTATTTTATTGGGATTCCCAAACATTTCTTTGAGTATATACATTTTCCCTACAGAATGTGTATGTTGCTTCCAGCAATGTGTTTCATATTACCTTGAAGAGCAGGGAAGCTCTGATAGAAGGAAACAACTTGGTCTTGTTGCCAGTACAAGAGGAAAAAAACAACTTGTAATTGGAAGCATGATAAAGTCTATGGATCATTAATTTGCCCTTCTGTTTGACTAAGGATACCTTAATATGAGTCAATGACTGTACCCTAGTTTGTTTTAAAAATGGTACATATTCCTAACTCATCATATGCTGGCTTTTTGAGGGGAGGTCTTTTTACTAGCTTATACACACACAAATATATATTAATGTATGTATTTTTCTTCTAGAACCTTAAAATTATTCCATGTTGTTATTGCATGTTCTTATAAAGTAGCTCATGCTTGCTCAGTTGCATCTGAGTCTTTACAACCCCAAGGACTGTAGCCCACCAGGATTCTCTGTCCATGTGATTTTCCAGGCAAGAATACTGTAGTGGGATGCCATTTCCTACTCCAGGGGATATTCCTGACCCAGGGATTGTACCCACATCTCCTGAGTCTCTTGCACTGGCAGGCAGATTCTTTACTGCTGTGGCACCTGTAGCTCAACACCCTTGAACTAAACATTTCCTGGATAACAAGCTTTCCAATCTATGTCAAAGCCTAAAGTCTCTCTTTCTTCAGGGGATTATAAGTAATGCTAGTTCAGATGTGGCTTGAAAACAAGGTATCTAAATGGGCTCACCTTGACAATGAAATCTGCTGTAAGTGGTCCAGCCATTCTCAGTATCTCTTTGTCTGGAAATTTCTGGAAGTCCACACTAGAATTGTCCACAAGAAAGATGCCTGTAGAGCTGAGACTGTTTTCACCTTTAGCCCCCTGGAGGGTTTTGGTTTCCAGATCTACATAATCAAACACAGGAAGAGGAAAGAAAGATGTTCCCAGGGCTTCCACAGACCACACGCAAGCACATCCCATACAAGGTCTAGAGCTACAACAGGGAGAAGTATCATTCTTTATAGGGCTGACATATTTCAAATGTGATAGAAACAAAATAGATAGGCACTGCTGGATCACATAGGAATTGATGCAGCAAATGAAATTATTTTAAAACTTATTAATCAAGAATTCAGGGCTCCCTGTCAAAAAATCTTCAATTCCCTGGATGACTTCATTTGGGTACCCTAATTTACCACAACCATATTCTTTGGACTAAACCATCTCATCCCCCATACATCTTATTGATTTCAGTCTTTACAGCCCTCAGTCTCGAATTTACCCAGTAGTTTTCCTTTTTCTCTATGAGACCCAGGGTACCTCTCTGTGTTCCTCAAGCACTCGTTGGGTAATTTGATAGTCATGTGTTACCTTGCAGTTATTGATACTTTCTGGTTACTTATTGCACATGGGCTATTGTTCAAAATAAAAAAAGAAACAAAACTATACTGGCTTAAAGACACAGAACTAGCTATCCTCTTTACTTCTCTTTCTTTTAAAAATCCTTTTAAAATTCAGTCCTGTGTACTTATATGGCATCTCATA
The DNA here is from genome assembly GCF_016772045.2 of Ovis aries. Taxonomy (NCBI): domain Eukaryota; kingdom Metazoa; phylum Chordata; class Mammalia; order Artiodactyla; family Bovidae; genus Ovis; species Ovis aries. Next base: position 87,211,348 of record NC_056055.1, on the reverse strand, counting down.
AGAACTTAGGATGGAGAGAAGAATGTCTGGATCCCTGGGGCATTCCAATATGAATCTGCCCAGTGACAAAGCTAGGCAGCATCTTTTGTTTTAGGAAATCAGAGCATGCTGGGGAGGAGGGTAATTTTGATATATATTTCAAAACAGATTAAATTCTCATGTGATTGAGAACTTTAGAATAATTCCTTGCTGCGTGAAGAAACATGGTTCAGTTCAGTCACTCAGTCATGTCTGACTCTTTGTGACCCCATGGACTGCAGCACGCCAGGCCTCGCTGTCTATCACCAACTACCAGAGTTGACTCAAACTTATGTCCATTGAGTTGGTGATGCCATCCAGCCATCTCATCCTCTGTCGTCCCCTTCTCCTCCCGCCTTCAATCTTTCCCAGAATCAGAATCGTTTCCAATGGGTCAGTTCTTCGCATTAGGGGGCCAAAGTATTGGAGTTTCAGCTTCAGCATCAGTCCTTCCAATGAATATTCAGGACTGATTTCCTTTAGGATGTACTGGCTGGATCTCCTTGCAGTTCAAGGGCCTCTCAAGAGTCTTCTCCAACACCACAGTTCAAAAGCATCAAATTCTTCAGTGCTAGCTCTCCTTATAGTCCAACTCTCACATCCATACATGACTACTGGAAAAACCATAGCTTTGGCTAGACAGACCTTTGTTGGCAAAGTAATGTCTCTGCTTTTAATATGCTGTCTAGGTTGGTCATAACTTTTCTTCCAAGGAGTATGCATCTTAATTTCATGGCTGCAGTCACCATCTGCAGTGATTTTGGAGCCCCAAAAAATAAAGTCTGACACTGTTTCCACTGTTTCCCCATCTATTTCCCATGAAGTGATGGGACCAGATGCCATGATCTTCGTTTTCTGAATGTTGAGCTTTAAGCCAACTTTTTCACTTTCCTTCACTTTCATCAAGAGGCTATTTAGTTCTTCTTCACTTTTTGCCATAAGGGTGGTATCATCTGCATACCTGAGGTTATTGATATTTCTCCTGGCAATCTTGATTCCAGCTTCTGCTTCATCCAGTCCAGCATTTCTCATGACGTACTCTGCATACAAGTTAAATAAGCAGGGGGACAATATACAGCCTTGATGTACTCCGTTCCTGATTTGGAACCGGTCTGTTGTTCCATGTTCAGTTCTAACCATTGCTTCCTGACCTGCATACAGATTTCTCAAGAGTCAGGTTGGGTGGTCTGGCATGCCCATCTCTTTAAGGCTTTTTCTCAGTTTGCTGTGATCCACACAGTCAAAGGCTTTGGCATAGTCAATAAAGCAGAAATAGATGTTTTTCTGGAACTATCTTGCTTTTTAGATAATCCAATGGATGTTGACAATTTGATCTCTGGTTCCTCTCCCTTTTCTAAATCTACCTTGAATATCTGGAAGTGCACGGTTCACGTACTATTGAAGCCTGGCTTGGAGAATTTTGAGCATTACTTTGCTAGTGTGTAAGATGAGTGCAATTGTGCGGTAGTTTGAGCATTCTTTGGCATTGTCTTTCTATGGGATTGGAATGAAAACTGACCTTTTCCAGTCCTGTGGCCACTGCTGAGTTTTCCTAATTTGCTGGCCTGTTAAGTGGAGCACTTTCACAGCATCATCTCTTAGGATTTGAAATAGCTCAACTGGAATTCCATGACCTTCACTAGAAACATGGATAGACTAAGTCTAACAATGGTTTTAAAACTTGCACAAAGACTCTTGGTTTTGGCAGGGGTTGTTTAGCAGGAACAATCCCTGATAGGGTAAGGATCTGGGTCTCCTAGTCATTTAGTCAGAATGACTCCCCTCTTGTATGTTCTATAGATTGAGGTTTTGGAGTTAAGGATAGTTTTCAGGTCTCTGGAGGCACTAAGATACCCAATATAGTTACAGTAAATTACTCTAGATGTTGTTTACTTCAAGTTTCCTACTAGAAGGAATAGCAATGGGTAGAAAATGGCGTCTAATTAATGCCCATGTCCCAGATGAAGTCAAGCAGCCCTTCTCTGGGAGTAGGTCTGGCCTTCCACCCAGGCCCCAGTGCAGGGAGGACCTCGTAGAAGAATATCAGGCACATGGAGACAACATGGAGTGCGACGAGCACAGTGGTTATCATCAGAGGAAAGCAACAGCTCTGTGTCTCTTTTCCCTACGCTTCCCTCCTCCAGCTGCCTCCGCTAATTTGTGGAGGGATCTCCAGGACATAAATTAACTTGGTTTTGGAAAACTCATGAAGATCTAAGACTGAGTATCTGATTCAATTTCATCACCAGGCCTCCCAGCTATCTTTCCCAAAATACTTCTGACTAAAGATGGGCTGGGCCTGGACAGACTCTCTACTCATGTCCTGGAGTGTGTGTTAGTCACTTAGTTGTGTCCAACTCTTTGCGACTCCATGGACTGTAGCCCACTAGGCTCCTCTTTCTGTGGAATTCTCCAGGCAAGAATACTGCAGTGAGTAGCCATTCCTTTCTCCAGTGGATCTTTTTGACTCAGGGATTGAACCTGGGTCTCCTGCATTGCAGGCAGATTCTTTACCATCTGAGCCACTAGAGAAGCTCCCTAAATATTTACAGTTGGACTCATATTAGGCCAGCTTCTGGGATTCAAGGATAAAAGGGCTGCAAGAAAAACAGGGCAATATTTACTCACACATTTATTTTACTGAGTTATATTCCAAATACCAAAACTTCCTTACTTATACATATGTTATCAATAGTATGCCTGTTGGCAGAAAAAGCAGATTCTGTTTTGCTTTTCATCATTTATGATTATCATCTGAAGCTTCACCTATCCAATCTCTAGAGTAATTAAACCAAACAAAGCCAATTCTTCAGCTTCTTAGTAATCATACGATTGGGAAGTCTGGGATGCCACTACATTTATAAAAATGAATTTTCCTCTTACATCTATTCCTTTGGGTGGGTCCTTTCTTCTGCAATGAGGAGTAAGTCTGCCATTTGGTGATGGACTGGTCTAGACTTTTTTTTTAGCCTCTCATTGCACAGAAAAATACTTTTTTTGACTGAGGTTGTTACACCAGCAGTTAATTCTGTCCAGTTCTCAAGGGAAAAAACAAATCATTTGAATGGTAATAGTGTGCAAACATATATCATTCTTGGACATGTGAACAATATATTTTGGGGGGCTGTTCAGGGTTTAAAAAGGACTTCGATCCATATAAGGTGGTTTCCCAGAATCTTTTGACTTTGCCTGGACTGTACCTTACTTATTCCTTTATGTCACATGACCTCTCAAACCCCACCTTTCCCATGAAATGCAATTATTTTTATTTTTAGAAAGACTTCAGTAGGCTCTCTGAACTTTCACAGGCTCCAATTTGTCTCCCTCTTGTTTGTCTTTCTGGAATGATTTCATTTATAATCCAATTGCCAAAAGATAATGCTTGCTACCTAAATTGGCTTCTTAGGCAAGTGTGTGGGAGGGAAGAGAAAGCAGAAGATGATAGATGGCTCTGGAGGAAGCTAGGAACAGTCACAGCGGAGGAGATCAGAAATGCTCAAGGGACCAACTGAAGAGAAGTCTTTCAGTGAAAGTGAATTTTGCAGAGAATGCTGGCATATCCTGTCCTATTCTCTCCCGGTTTATAGCCTATAATGCTCTGCTTGTGATTTACAAGTCTCCATCTAAACAACACTACATGGTTAAAAAAAAAAAAAAAGTGGCTATGTACTGCTGGCTTAGCATGACTAAAGATCAATTCTTGCCCAGGCTCTGGTGGGACCCTGCTACCATTTGATCTTTGGGGTTATGATTATCCTTCAATCCTGAATTCCAAAAGCTATCTTCAAGATGTTACGGTCTTGCATTATCTTTTCTACCTGGTGTGCTTAATTAGACCCCACAGTTCTCTTTAAATGCCATCAGGTTAAGATTGTGAGAAGTTTCTATGTTCCTCTGAATTGGAGCATGAGAGTAGAAATTTAAAAGAATGAAGAAAAGGGACGGAAGGTTGGAAAGAAGAAGAAAAACAAGAGGTGAGGCAAGGAAAAGAACTGAGATTGACTGAAGAGGAAGAAGAGAGAGAATGAGAAATAACATTCACAAAATCATAAACATGTGCTTAACTCAGGAACAATCTATTGGAAGCATCAATTTTGTATCTTTCAGGATGACTGTGGTTAGAGGTAATAACCAGAGAGGTTTCTGCATCTCCTAGGCAACTGAAAGAGAAATAGAAGTGCTCAAAATATCACATTATGATAGAGAATTAAGATTTGTATTCCTAAATCATAATCTTTTATGGGGGGAGGGGAAGAATGATAATGACTAAAATTCTCAATATCCAAAAGCCAACAACTGAGTTTACTTACACAGGTGATCAGGTCCTTTTAAGACAAGACGAATATGTCTGCTTCCATAGGGAATACCAACCACTGTGTTGTCCACTAGAGAGAAACAAAGCAGAATCTTAAAGCACATGATTTGATACAAAATTACTGATTATGTCCTATGTAAGGCACATATTGACAAACACCCCCAAATGACAATCTTTTAAAAATGTGTTTAAAATCTGAATGCCAATATGTGGGAATCAAAACTTATACTTTCTACAAAATAAAATATGCTGAAAAAGCTGGTCACTTGCTAACTCACAGGGATCTGACCTTTGAAAAAAAATACATGAATTTTGATATATTGAAAAAAGAATTTACAAGTGTTCATTTCTAATGTTAAAAACTTATCCTGTATCCTCATATTTTAAACTGGAGCAATTGTGTAGAATTACAAAAAGAAAATAAGTTCTAATGCTCTAAAGAAGATTTTATTATATTAAAATCTGGATTTCCCTCGAGCAAAGTGAGTATGTTGGATGAGTACCACAGATTAGAAGGCACTATCTTGTATTTTTTCAACTTTCTAGGTCAGAAATCATGCTTTCCATTCTTTAATATACTTCACACTATCTATACCTAATACTATATTTTGTGAGTGTCCCATAAATGTTTATTAACATTCCCCCAACATTCTCTCTTGATTTTGAAAATTTTAAAAAATTGACTGAATTAGAGATTATTTTAGAAATTATTCAATTTTCATCCTATCTGAAAACTGAGCCACAATTCAGTGGAAGCACTCCTCAAACCTACATTTGCTAAAAAATTAGAGGAAAATAACACATATCTCAAACACATCATAGGTGTGCTCATTTAGAACTCTATTTGTGAAATGAACCCTTTATATTTGCATAGCACTGAAGAATTTCACTTTCCCCTAAACTTTACTATTTCTTCCGTCACCCCAAACTTATAATAAGGGCAAAGAGGATGCTACCATTCTGATTTGATGGTGAAGAAATGAGGCCTCTGAGAAGTATAATAAGTAACGGAAAGTCAAAGACCAGGAGGGCATTTCAGAAGACAACAGAAAGGCAGGTATTTTTAAACTCATCAGCATATTCAGAAACTGTGGGATTCTTTGTTTCACATCTTTCCAGCATTATACATTACCATCCTATCACTGGAAGAATTTCATTTGAGTAAAAGAATCCCCAAAGCTAGCCAATTTCTCTGAACCTTAACATTATCATCCTGTCTTTGGCAGAATTTAATTTCAATAAATGAATTTCAGACATTCTCTAACTTCTCTGACTCTTCGTTTCTCTGTTTGTAAAACAGTGAAACCAACGCTTACTTCACAATACTACTGTTAGCAGATGTAAGTATGACTATAGATATGTATACCAAGCAGACATATAGTCTGGAACACAGTAGGTATTTTGTAAATATCATTTTATCTGTCTATTCCAAGTCTGCTTAAGGACAGGGACTGAAATGCTGTTTACTTTGATGATGTTTTTATGCTCCAAGGCCCGGAGCTCATAGCCAGCTGAATGAGAAAGAAGAATCATATGCTCTCAATTTCTTCCCTAAAAGGTTACGTTTCTCAAGTTTTCTACAATATTGAACATTCTACACACATTACAACCTTTTAGTTGTTTTTTAATGCCAGGCACTGTTAAAGAAAAGGCTGGATTTTGGATAGCTAAGAGTTTGTGGCACAGAAGAACAAAATACATAAGGGGAATACAGAAAAGGAAAACAAATGTCGAGACTGGGCCCGTAGAGCTTTAAACATCTTGCATTAAGCCATGGGTATTTAAGCTTATAAAAGAAGCTCAAAGCAGTTAAAACAATGGGCTATCTAGAAATAGAAAGTCTTTGTTTATCCATAGGTCAAGTAAAGTGCAAGTAAAAGGAAAGCTCTCTGGCCCTGCAGCGCTCAGCAGTGGGCTTCTGACCCCCACATGGCTCAGCAGTGTCCCTCTTGTTCTGCTGAGAAGTGATTCACTTCCACATGCGGGAGCATTAACCCAAGTAACTCAAGCTTTTGGCTGGCACAGTCACCTTTGTACATTCCCCAAGGAAGATGGAGAAGAGCCTAGAAGGTTGTTGGGGGAAGAGGGTAGGATGGAGAGAGTAGACCAGGCAAGATGGAATGTCTCCAGATTGCCCGCTGCCCTTGCCATGTCAAAGAGAAAAATGGAGAATTCGGGCTAGTGCCAACTTGAACAGTCAGCAATGCACAGCATTAGATGTAGGAAGAGTCCCTACTTATCCTCCTATGGTTCTATAAAGGGTGAACAGACAACTGGTAGGTCATCAGGCAACTGCCAAATTCATTATTTTATTCCATAGATATTATCTGAGTGTCTCCTAGTATCAAGCTTCATGTTGTTTAGTTGCTAAGCTGTGTCTGAATCTTTGTGACCCCAAGGACTGAAGCACACTAGGCTCCTCTGTTCATGGGATTTCCCAGGCAAAAATACAGGGGTAGGTTGCCATTTCCTTTCCTAAGGGATCTTCCCAACCCAGGGATCAAAGCTGCATCTCCTGCATTGCAGGCAAACTCTTTACTGCTGAGTCACCAGGGAAGCCCACATATCAGGTACATATTCGGTGACAAAGAAGACAAACCATCAGTCCTACATGATGGTTCCTACAAAAGGGACCTAAGATAAAATATGCAGGGAAATACCACATACCATACTCCAATTGTGGAAATTCCCAAGCACATTAGTTTCTTAAGATCCCTGAACCAAATAATTCCATTTCACTCTATTTAACTAGTGTGTTCCCAATGTGTTTACCCATGGAAACTTTTTATGTATTGTCTTTTCACACTGGCTGATACATCTCAGAATATACTTTGAGATATGGTGCTCTTCATTTGGCAAAAAGTAAGATAGGAAAAAAATTAATTTTATTTGCCACATATTGATAAAAAGCCAGTCTTTGAGTTATAGATATGTTAAAAGTTGTCTCATTTGATGACAAATTCTCAATAATTAGGGATGGGTTGGAAGATTCTTCTACTTGCTGTCTAATACAGTATGGTGCACAGAGAGGTGTTTAAGACACTGGAGAAGAGGGAGTGGAGGAAAGGGAATCCTCCTACACTGTTGTGGGAAAGTAAACTGGTGCAGCCACTATGGAGAACAGTATGGAGGTTCCTTAAAAAACTAAAAATAGAGCTTCCATATGATCCAGCAATTCCACTCTGAACATATATCCAGTGAAAACCATAATTCAAAAAGATACATACAACTCAGTGTTCTTGAAGAAGGAAATGGCAACCCACTCCAGTATTCTTGCCTAGAGAAACCCACGGACAGAGGAGCCTGACAGGCTATGGTCCATGGAGTCCCAAGTGTCAGACATGACTTAGCGACCAAATCACCACCAACTCAGTGTTCATTGCAGCACTATTTACAACAGCCAAAACACGGAAGCAACCTAAATGCCTGTCAACAGATGAATGGATAAAGAAGACTTCAATGCACAATGGACTATTACTTAGTCATGAAAAATAATGAAATAATGCCATTTGCAGCAATATGGATGAACCCAGAGATTATCATACTAAGTGAAATAAGTCAAACATCATGGAATATCACTTATATATGGAATCTTAAAAAATATACAAATGAACTTATTTATGAAATAGAAACAGACTCACAGATACAGAACACAAACTTATAATTACCAAAGGGGATAGCAAGTGGGGGAGGGAGATAAACTAGGAATTTGGGATGGATATATATATATATATATATATATATACATACATACATACACACATACTACTATATATAAATAGATAAACAACAAGGACTATATAGCACAGGGAGCTATATTCAATATCTTACAATAACCTATAATGCAAAATAATCTGAAAAAGAATATACATATGGGTGTGTTTGTATAACTGAATCACTTTGCTGTATAACTGAATCACCTTGCTGTATACATAGAACTAACACAACACTGCAAATTAACTATACTTCAAGTAAAAATGGTTAAAAAAAGACACTAGAAAATGTGTGAGAAGGCTGGTTTTATCACCTGCCTTCTGAACGATTAATTTGGTTGGTATGGCTAGTAAGGTGGGTGGCTACATTCTTATCATGCTGTGCATTTCTTGGATGACCTTCCCACGAAGGCACACTGCCCTATGATCAAATGAATCTGCTCTAATCTGTTCTGGCTTTGTTGACAGAACCATGATGTCAATGATCAGAACATATTTCTAGGTTATTAGTAAACAATTCTGACTTCTTTCAGAAATTAGATAATCTCTCTCAGTTAAAGAGACAAGTTTTCCATGGGAATCATAAATTCTGTCATCTCACTTTTATAGGATGTAAAAGACCTTTCCCAAAAAAACTGTTCTCAAGAATTTTACCTAAAATATTTCCTCAAAAATCTACAAATGTATGCATATTTCACATCTTTCAATAAACCTTTTATATTTGTTTTTAATTTTGTCATACATGGATTTATTCACATGATTCATTGCTGTATCAGAAAAATTGACAATAATAATTTTTTAAAAGACAGGATTTCCCATCCTGATATCTGAGCTTGTCTTGTTTTTAGATCTGTTGGTAAGTTTCATGCTTTTAGAGATTCTTCTCTGTAAGCTTATGAAGCTGATAGTTAATCTTATTATTATTTTTTAAATGAAAGAGCCACTGTTAATATAGTTGGCTACAGATAAAAATAATGTGCTAATGGAAGCAACCTAAATGTCCATTGACAGATGAATGGATAAATAAGATGTATGATACATAGATGAAAACAATGCAATACTACACCACTATAAAAGGGAATGAAATAATACCAGTTTTAGCAACATGCAGAGATATTGAAATCATACTAAGCGAAGTGAGACAGAGAAAGACAAATATATGATATCATTTATATGTGGAATCTAAAATATGACACAAATGAACTTATTTACAACACAGAAAACGGACTCACAGATGTAGAAAACAAATTTATGGTTAACAGAGAAGAAAGGGGATGGGGAAGGGATAAATTAGGAGTTTGGGGTTAGCAGATACAAACTACTACATACAAAACATAAATAGCAAGGTCCTACTGTATAGCACAGGGAACTACATTCAATACAATAACAGACCATAATAGAAGAGAATATGAAAAAGAATATATATACACATATATGAAATGATATGTGTATTACACATATACACATACATATATAGGCTTCCCTGGTGGTTCAGATGTAAAGAGTCCACCTGCAATGCGTGAGACCTGGATTTGATCCCTGAGTTGGGAAGATCCCCTGGAGGAAAGCATGGCAATCCACTCCAGTATTCTTGCCAGGAGAATCCCCATGGACAGAGGAACCTGGCAGGCTACAGTCCATACGGTCGCAAAGAGTTGGACATGACTAAGCACAGCACACACACACACACACACACACACACACACACACACATACATATAACTGAATCACTTTGCTGTATACCAGAAACTAACACAATATTGTAAATTAACCATACTTAAGTGAAAAACTAGTTTGTCAATCTTTTTTTTTTTTTTAATATTTAGTCATACCATATGGCATGCAGGATCTTAGTTCCCCAACCAGGGAGATCCAACCCACACCCCTGGCAGTGTAGTGTGGCGTTCTAACCACTGGACTGCCAGGGAATTCCCAATAGTCTGCCAATCTTGAGGAGATTTGAATGGCTTTTTGTTTTTCTCTTCATGACAACTTTATTATTATTAAAATATATACAACAAACTAAGGTGAGACTGAGGGTTTGAGTCTTTCAAAACCTCTCCCCACCCCTACTGTTTATCAGCACTTGCACAATGAAGGATGCATTTTGGACAGGCCAGACAAAGTGTAGCCTTCTCTCCAGCTGAGGAACTTCATCCCTACAGATGCCTAGGTCAAAAACTTTGGAGATACCCTTGAATTCACCTTTACTTCTAATCAGTTACAAAGTCCTATTGTCACTAGAGTCGAAATATCATATTTAATTGATTCTAAGAGGAACAATTGTTCACATCAGAATATAGATATATGTATATATATAAAGTCAGAATGCACTGCGCCGTCAGTAGCATTTATATTCTCTCTCACAGAGGTAGTATCCCTATCACAGTTATCTTTGCCTACATAGGTACCAACCAACATCAAAACAGGCAATACATCAAATTTGCAAAATGGATGTCAGCAGCTTGGAAGAAGACAAGACAATAGTGGAACACGGTATTTAACCTCTTGGAATCAAATTGTTGTGGAAGTTGTAAGGAGATAAGGAATCAAAAGCACTTAACATTTCCAAAGTGGGAGCCGAAGGCAGGCTACTTCTACATAATTGCAAAACTGAATCAAGAACCCAGGGTCAAAACTTCTGTTTCCTGTCAAGATGAAGGAACAGGGCCCAGGCTTAACCTCCTGCCTGAAACAATCAAGCAGTCAGAAAAAAACTGTATGAAACATTGACTTTCAAGACCCTGAATATTAAGCAAAAAAGGACAGCAATTTCTGGGATTCAGGAAAACAAGAGAAGAACCTTAACGTTGCCCAGCCAGAATTCTGCCTTGAAAGATTTTTCCAGGCCATCCATGGAAGTGAGAACTTGGATAGAGCTTGGAGGCTTCCCTGAGCTAAGGAGACAAAGCTAATAAGGGTCCAAAGACATCAAAGTGACTAGAGTTTGAAGAATAGGTTATCTCTCTGTGTCCAGAGAGAAGAGAGTAATACATAGACAACTCTGGAGATTTAAGACCATTCCTTTTAGGTGGCCAATATACTAATCAGTACATGTATGTGAAAAAACCATCTCAGTACATGCATGTGAAAAAGCAACCTGAGGCCAGGAAAAGAACTACACAAACAGGGAAACACAAAATAGAATCAACACAAATTCTATGACTGAGAATATATTTCCAGCAGCCAGGCTGGAAAATTAAATAATTCATGGAACACTGAGTATTCAGAAGGGTCTTGTCTCAGTAGCAGGGCACATTAGTTACCACTAATCCAAATGTGGCTTTGGTGCATCTATCAAATTTTAAGAACCAAAAGGATCAAACTGATTCCAAGTAACTGCTTCTACAGCGAAAGTCAGGAATATTTACAGGAATATGAAAATATCTAGTATCCAAGAAGATAAAATTTGCAGTGTCTGAAATTAGGTCAAAAATTACCCAGCATGCAAAGTAACTCCCTCAAATACACTCATACTTAAAAAGAAAAATAAATAAATTAAAACAGTTACTATAATGCTATTCCTTATGTTGAAAAACTTAAGTAAAAACAACAACAACAAAAACTCCAGGTCCAAAGAATTTCACTGGTAAATACTACCAAGCACATGAAGAAGAAATAACATCAATCTGTTCCACTAAACACATTCTCTTCCATGAAACAGAAGAGAAGTGAACAGACTTCCCAATTCATGGTATGAATCATGCTAATAACAAAAGAAGACAAAGATGGTATAAAAAAAGGACAAAATGCACAACTATCTCTCATGAACATAGATGTTAAAAACTCACAAACAATATACTGGAAAATCAAATTCAGTAATTCATATAAAGAATAACACATCATGATTTAGTTGAGTTTATCTCAGGAATACAAGGTTGATTATTTGAAAATCAATTAATGTTATCCATTATAATAAAAGTTTAAGGAACTTTCACATGATCGTATCAGTTGAGGTAGAAAATACACTGGACAAAATTGAACATCCATTCAAGAGAATAATGCTTAGCAGATTAGGAATAGAACAGAAATTCTTCAAGGTGATAAAGAGCATTTACCAAAAAACCTACAGCTAAAATCATACTCAATGGTGCAAAACTGAATGCTTTCCCCCTTAAGATTGACAGTAAGTTAAGAATAGCCATTCTTGCCATATCTGTTCAACATTGCATTGGACATCCTTGCCAGTATGGTAAGGCCATAAATAAATAAGTGGTTTACAAATAGAAATGGAGAAACTAAAGCCATCCTTATTTGTAAACAACATGATTGTTTATGCAGAAAATTAAAAAACTCTCAAAACTATTAAGTGAGTTTAGCAAGTTCACAAAATAGCCAAAATAACCTAGTTATACACAACTGGAAACTGAAATAGAAAATATGATGTCCTTTGTAATAGCTGCAAAATATTGAAAGAGGTATAAGTCTAACTGAAATATATGCTGAAAATTAAAAAAAGACTGATGAAGCAATCAAAGAAGATCTAAATAAATGCCTAGACATGAAGCGCTCATAGGTTGATATCATCACATATAAAATATATCAATTCCCTCCAAATCTACCTATAGAATTAAGAAAATTAAAAGTCCCAGCAAGATTTTCTGTATATATGGACATATTGTAAAATTTATATGGAAGGTCAAAGGAATTAGTATATAATAGCCAAAATGAGTTTGAAAGGGAGAATAAAATTAGAGAAATCACACTACCTGATTTTAAGGCTTAAAGTTACAATAACTAAGACAATGTAGTATTGGTGAAAGAACTGGCACAAAGATCAGAAGAGAGAGCCCAGATTAGACTCACACTGAAACAGACAATTTCTGATAGTTTTTAAAAACAACTCAAGGGAGAAAAGCTCAACTTTTCAACAAATGGCTGAAAGAATTGGACATCCTTAAACAAAAAATTCAACCTACACATAAAACTTATACTTTATATAAAAATTAACTGAAAAGAGGTCCTAGATCTAAAGGTAAAATATAAAACTATAACTCTTTCAGAAGAAGACACAGAAGAAAGTTTTGTGACCTGGGATTAGGCAAGGAGTTCTTAGATATAATATTAAAGGCACCATCCATGGAAAGAGAAAAAGTAACTGGTATTCATCAAAATTCAAAGCTTTTGCTTTGTGAAAGATAAAGTTGAGCAACTTTGAAAAAAGAAGGTATGAATATTTTTAAGTTGCAAATTCAACAAAGGACTTGTTCTCAGCACATGTAAACTCTCAACACTCAAAAGCAGGAAACCAAAAAAGCTTGTTTTAAAAACTGGCAAGTAACTTTAATTAATACTACATCAAGGAGGAAATAAGCACATGTGTGACCAGCAGAATAATTCCTCACCCTTCCTCTTGTCAAAGACGTCCATATCCTCAGCCCCAGAACCTATGAATATGTTACATGAAAAGGGGGAATTAAGGTTGCTGATGAAAAACGTTGCTAATCAGCTCACCTTAAAATAGAAAGAGTATCTTAGATTATCTAGGTAGGCCAAATATAACCACAAAACTTCTTTAAACTGGAAGAGGGAGAGAGAACAGGTGGTTAGAGTCATAGAAAGATCTGAAGATGCTGTTACTGGCTTTGCAGATGCCAAGGCTTGTAGACAGCCTTCAAAAACTGAAAAATCAAAGAAAATGGACCCTTCAGAAGAAATACAGCCCGGCTAACACCTTGATTTTAGTTCAGCAAGACCTACTATAGACTTCTGACTCTCCAGAACTGTAAAATAATTGTGTTGCTTTAAGCCACTAAGTTTGTGGTTATGTGTTACAGCAGCAACTGGGAACTAATACAACCTAAGACTATGTTCAAAATCATAAGCCATTATTTATATATACAAAATCCATATATATATAATGCAAATTAAAACAATGATGAGATACCACTACACACCAGTCAGAATGGCTAAAATAAAAAATACTGACAATATCAAGGGATGACAAGAATGCAGAGCACAGATATGCAGATGACACCACTATTATGGCAGAAAACCAAGAGGAAATAAAGAATCTCTTGATGAAGATAAAAGAGGAGACTGAAAAAGCTGTCTTAAAACTCAGCATTCAAAAAAATAAGATCATGGCATCTGGTCCCATCACTTTATGGCAAATAGTTGGGGGAATAATGGAAACAGTGACAGATTTTATTTTCTTGGCTCCAAAATCACTGTGGATGGTGACTGCAGCCATGAAATCAAAAGACACTTGCTTCTTGGAAGAAAAGCTATGACAAAACTAGACAGCATATTCAAAAGCAGAGACATCACTTTGCTGACAAAGGTCTGTCTAGTCAAAGCTGTGGTTTTCCAGTAGTCATGCATGGATATGAGAGTTGGGCCATAAAGAAGGCCGAGTGCCAAAGAATACTGATGTTTTCAAGCTGTGGTGCTGGACAAGACTCTTGAGAGTCCTATGGACTGCAAGGAGATCAAACCAGTCAGTCCTAAAGGAAATCAACCCTGAATATTCACTGGAAGGACTGATGCTGAAGGTGAAGCTCCAATACTTTGGCCATCTGATGCAAAGAGTGGACTCACGGAGAAGAACCTGATACTGGGAAATACTGAAGGCAGCAGAAGAAGGGGACAAGAGAGGATGAGATGGTTGGATGGCATCACTGATTCAGCAGACATGAGTTTGAGCAAACCCTGGGAGTCTGTGAAGGACAGGGAAGCCTGGCATACTGCAGTCCATGGAATTGCAAAGAATTGGACCTGTCTGAGCAACTGAACAACAAAAATCCCTAAGTAGTCAGAAGGCATTGTGTCATAGTTTCTTAATTTCAACAGAGGCTTTCCCCTCCTCCCGCACTTAATGGTGCATAAAATAATGGCACATCTCTCAATCAATGGTGTCTTGGACTCAAAGAAATGCAGTTTACCCAGCATGGGATATACTACCATGGTCCCTGTCATCCTCATACCCAGCTGGACTTCTTGACTGCTCTTATTATAGCCACAGTTAGACCCACCATAGTCTATTCTCAACAGAGCATATAGAGTGATACTTTAAAACATAAACCAAATGAAGTCACTACTCTGCTCAAAATCTTCCTGTAACTTCTCACCTTATTCAGACTAAGAGCCCAAGTCCCTATAAAATCCTACAACATCTGTACCATTCTTCATCCCTCCTCACAGTTGTCCTGCCTTCTTCTTTTCCTCTAGTCTTTAAACTCTTTACTTCAGTTACATCAGCTTCTCTACACGTCAAGAAATATGTCAAGAATGTCTCTACCTCAGGACCCTTGCACATGCTTTTCTCTGTGCCTGGAATTTCCTTCCCCCTGCCTTGTGCATGTGTCTTGTGTCTGTATCTTCCTCAGATGCTTGCTCAAAATGCCATCTTATCAGTGAATGTTTTCTTACTAACCTATTCAAAGCTGCAATTCCCTCCAGTACATTCGGCTGCCAGTCCATCCCTGTCTCTAGTTCTTTCCCCACTCAGTTTTACTTTTTCTATGACTTTTCTATGTATACTTTTTTTCCTTCTCTGTTTTACTTTTTTCTATGTATCACCACATGACACATACACATTTAATTAATTTATTCATTTAGTCTCTTTGCCTGCCCCTAACACTAGTAAGTAAGCCCCATGAAAAAAACAGACTTTGGTCTGTTTTGCTCTTTCCTGTGTTTCCAGCACCTATAACAGTTCCTCAGCACATAGCAGGTACCCAAGAAATATTTGGTGCTGAATAAATGAATGAGTGGATTACTGTTGAATGAGTGAATAAGTGACTTGTGAGTATAGCCTGAAGTCAGATACAAAGTGAAATTTCTTTCGAGTTTTGTGCTTTTTTTAAAAAAAATTCATACGTATTTTCTACTTGACAATATTAGGCCTTTTATTATAAATATCCTTTATCTCAATATCTTTGAGCCAGCATGATAACCCCAGAATATATTTACTCATAGCCATTATAAATCAGCATAAGCACAGTCTGAGAGGGAAAGTTGGGTATTAGGAGCTTCATTTTATCTTGATATAATTTAGTTTATCTAGCCCTCACCACCCAAGGGAGATAGAGAGAGAACTTTCAGATACCAAGATATTTTAAAAACACACAGATACATTTGACAGGTCTGCAAAACTGGAGACATCAGATTGATATCAAATAGGCTGCTTTTGGATCTAAGTGTATTCTGAGTATACATGAAGAATACACAATATAGTACAAGTCAGTAATATTTTGATTGGGATGGACAGGTACACACTACTATGTTTAAAATGGATAACAAACAAGGTTGTTCTATACAGCACATGGAACTCTGCTCAATGTTATGTGGTAGCCTGAATGGGAGAAAGTTTGGGGGAGAATGAATACATGTATATGTATGGCTGAGTCCCTTTGATGTCCACCTGAAACTATCACATTGCTAATCAGCTATACTTCAATACAAAATAAAAAGTTCAAAAAATTTGAGAAAAAATGAGTTTTTAATTTCAAAAATCAAAAGTAAGTTAATATAAGCTAAATTTGATAATTTTTTCATTGGGTTGGGGAAGTAGGAAAAAGTGATCTGGAAAAATGGAAAGGCTGAAGGCTCTCAGTAGACAGCCTTTTCCTTCAAAAGGAGGGCAAGAGTGCCTTCAGTTCAGTTCAGTCGCTCAGTCGTGTCCAACTCCTTGCGACCCCATGAATCTCAGCACGCCAGGTCTCCCTGTCCATCACCATCTCCCGGAGTTCACTCAGACTCACGTCCATCGAGTCAGTGATGCCATCCAGCCATCTCATCCTCGGTCATCCCCTTCTCCTCCTGCCCCCAATCCCTCCCAGCACCAGAGTCTTTTCCAATGAGTCAACTCTTCTCATGAGGTGGCCAAAGTACTGGAGTTTCAGCTTTAGCATCATTCCTTCCAAAAGAACACCCAGGGCTGATCTCCTTTAGAATGGACTGGTTGGATCTCCTTGCAGTCCAAGGGACTCTCAAGAGTCTTCTCCAACACCACAGTTCAAAAGCATCAATTCTTCTGTGCTCAGCCTTGGTGCAGCTTATATCTGTTTTCTGCATTTGTATTAGGTAATAATAATGTCCTTTATTACAAAGATGGTTTGTTTTTCATTCATCAGCAAATGGCAGCCACTTGATAAGTTTCTCCTACTTCTCCTTTTCCTTCTGGCACTTTCCACCATGGTCTTTCTCCACTCTCTGTTTTTTTTTTTCTTTATTCCCCTGAGGTTTGATAACATACGGGGAAAATCTGGGTGTAAGTTCAGAAGAAAATGAATTCAGTGTGGGGAATATGGCTATAAGGAGTTTGAGAAGATTGTGTGGCTGGCTTTTAGTGTCTTTTGTTAGAGTGTAGGGAGAAGGCAATGGCACCTCACTCCAGTACTCTTGCCTGGAAACTCCCATGGACGGAGGAGCCTGGTGGGCTGCAGTCCATGGGGTCGCTAAGAGTCGGGCATGACTAAGCGACTTCACTTTCGCTTTTCACTTTCATGCATTGGAGAAGGAAATGGCAACCCACTCCAGTATTCTTGCCTGGAGAATCCCAGGGACGAAGAAGCCTGGTGGACTGCCATCTATGGGGTCGCACAGAGTTGGACATGACTGAAGCGACTTAGCAGCAGCAGGAAGAGACCTGGCAGAACTCCTCCAGGCCTCATGGGTGGAGAGCCGCTCACCTGGCTGGCACACTGGGCTCCGCAGAGCAGTCTCATCTCCCCTGCCTGTTGGTCATCTCACAGTCTGTATATATAGGGTGGAAGGTTCTTCTGGGGGTGGAGAAAACATAAATGAGGCAGCTTGTTCAGCATCTGCTATAGATTGTGGTGAGGTACATGCATAGGCTGGGCTTTATTGATATAAATCATTTTGTCATGAGGCATCGTCAGTGCTAAGGTAAACGAATCAGTCGCCTTTTGTCATTATGGATCATCACTGGCTTGTGTCTTATGTGATTTACCCACTTTTGGTTTGAATAGAGCACTGTTCACTGAGGTATCTGTCTGCAGACCTGGTGATGACTTATGGCTCTCAACTGGCTGCAGTTCATCCTTTCAGGGCTTCTCCAACTTTGTTCCAGTGATTCAGGCTCCAAAGGGCCCCGATCACCTTTTAACAGGAGGGTAGGGGGAATATCTATCTGAGCAGAGTGTGCAGGCTTTTCTATAAGGACAGGAAGGCAGACGGACGTGAGGGAATAAAGGAAGGATTCTCATCATGAAAACATGCCCCTGGAAGTTGCCCTACAGCAGTCACTGCACGAATGTCTGTCATATCTTTTTGTGCCTCATGGAAGTCCTTAGATTCTTAGAAAACAAACACCGATTCAATTATGTAACACCAATAATTAGAAAGACTTCAACTCTTTAGTATTCCTTGAAAAGCTCTATCAAAGTAATCTTTTACTTTTATTTTTCAATAAGAATTGCTGTAGGGTTTTAATAAATTTTATACTTCAAAAAATCGCTAAGTACCTTTTAAATGTAATTTTTTTTTCTGCAAATATCCCACCATGACTTCAGAGATTTACAAAAGAATTATGCCTCCACCCTTCACTGGTTTTCATCTTCTAAATTGTTTAATTTTTCATCTTATAGAAGAAACTACCAGCACATGATCACAGGAAAAATAAATCTCACCTGAACGCACTACATCAACGTCTAACTTATCATTCATCATTTTCTCTTCTCAGGTATTTTTTCTTTTTTTCTTCAGAATCACATTTTTCACTGCCTGAGGTGTGTTAGAAAGGGGAGAGTTTCCTAAGCTGGCACCTCTGATGTTTCACGTATTTAAAAGTTCCTAGTCTTTCTTCCCACCACCTCTTCTTCCCAGAGGCTAGTCCTTTGGGTGAGCTGCTTTTTCCTGTCTTCTCAGAATAGTTCTCCAGCAAACAGTGCTTCTTTTTCCCCCCTGCAACTACAAGTCCCTTGTAGTTTAAAGCCACAAACCCCCCATACATCAAGTGTTTTCCTCCAACTAGTCAACAATTAAGAGGACAAAACCACAGTCAGTAAAGAAATTCATTCCCGTTTCCCAAATCACAGGAGACACGTACAAAGAAGTCCTCATTAAGGATCTTTTGGAGGATTCCAGACAATGGAAAAATTGAGAAAATATGCCAAAAAAGGTCAAGTTATTCTAGAAACGGTGGGGTGGGGAGGGAGATGGGAGGAATGTTCGGGGACAAGAGGACATGGATAAACCTATGGCTGATTCATGTTGATGTTTGGTAGAAAACACAATACAGTAAAGCAATCAACCTTCAATTAAAAATAAATAAATGTTAACAAGTGCACAGTCTTGAGTACAAGGGTTGTTTTGTTTCTATCTCTCTCTGCTGCAGTGCCTAGAACAGTGAGTCACAGAGGATCATGTATGGTAAAATGATCTAGCTTGCTGGGTGAGTCTGTTGTTGGGTCAGGTATCTCGAGAACATATACCATCTACCCTAGGAGGACCCAGCTGGGCAGGCACTTAAAGTACCTCACCTTGATCCATCTAACTGCTTTACAAACACTCTGGGAACAGCAGAATTTTGGACAATCAAGAGGAACAAATAAGTGCTTCAGCTCTGGAATCAGACTCTGGGCTGACATTTTGGCTCTTATACTTCATAGCTGTGGAACTCTGAGCAAGTCACCTAATCTGTCTAAGCCTCAGTTATCTCATTCATAACATGGGGATAAACAGTACCTTGCTACAAAGTTGTTATAAGGATTAAATGAAATGATCGTGTAAAGTTCCCAGCACGTACACGTATAGCAGGCACACAAGTATTCAGCTGCTACAGAGAGATTAGGACACAACAGTCTATAACTGGCTTCACATAGTCACTGCCCAATATCCATTCTGGAGAAACATGTGATCAGCACTGATCTAAGGTCACTTTGTCAGTGAAGACCATGTAATTTCACAGTGGCAGGAGATCATTTGTTCTAATCTGCCCCTCTCTCTACTATTCTGCCAGACTGTGAATCAGTGAGGGGTCAGGATGTAGCCTGTTCTCACGCTGGATAGCAAAGCTCATGCTTTCTTGTTGAATATATCCAGATCTATGCCTAATTTCCTTCTAATGTGCCTCTAAAGAAAAGGTTTCCTCTGTGGGATTGAAGTGGGTGACCTGACTTGTCTTACCTAAACTAATCCACAAAAAAAGAACCTAACTTTCTTCCCACAGGGTTTTCATATTTGGCTTCATTTGGTTGGAGATGTCATTCCCTAATTGCTGCAGGGAGTTAAGCCAGGGGATTATGACAAATCAGAAGGCCCAGAGATAGCCCCATCTCTGTAGTGTCTTACATTTGGTTGCGGTGAGCTGGGATTTATACTGCCCACGGACCAGCCTGCAGGTGGACCCATCTCCGTTGCAGACTCCACAGTTATCCTCCTTGATGGTGCTTCCCAGCTGGTGATCGCAGCCAACAATCTAACAAAAAAGAGAGATGTGTAATTTAACCCAGTGCCTACTGCTAAAGGGATGCAGGGTGGGGCCCTTCATCATCCAGTCAGCCTCCTTCACCCTTGAGATGAAGATAAAAATGAGATAAAGATCCATTCTGATGACAGGAACCAAACTGGAATTTGAATCAGGCTAAGAAGGAAAAAATGTAGCATGGGTAAAGACATTTTCATAGTTCAAATATATTGAAATATACAAAGAAAAAGAAAGATGGGAAGGACACAGGGGAAAGGGAGGGAGGGAGGAGAAGGGAGGGGAGGGAGGGGAAGGCAGGGGAGGATGGTGGGTGGGAAGAAGAAGAGAAGGAGAGAGAGAGGAAGATGCTGCACTACTAATATTATAGAACTTCAATTCCAAAATAATTCCCACTTTCAATAAATATGCTTCATCCAAATCACAAAAAATACAACTGTGGGATAACTGTAGCAGGAAAAATGTCGTGAATGACCTCTGTGTTAGTCCATAAGTTCCTTAGAATGTAAGATGCACAGGGGTGAGGTTCTGTATCTTGGCTTCATTGATGTTTTCCAAGCAACTAGAACAGTGCTTGGCAAATTACAAGACTTCAATAAATGTTTGCTAACTGATAATTAAACATACTCCCTTTTCTAGCTAGCACTTCAACTAAGGAAACAGAAACAGAAGTACAGAATCAGCCGACAGAAACAAGGCTGGTGTACATGCATGTGGTGGAAGAGGAGGGTTGACACGAAGGGCAGCAGAGATAGCCCACAGTGAGTGCCTGCTATTGCCTGGCCCTGGCCTGTATCAGGCACAAGAAACACATCTCATTCATTCTCAAGACAACAATGTAAGGTATCCCTGTTTTATAGATGAGGTCATGAATCTTACCAAGGTCACTTAGCTAATAAGCAGCTGAGTTCTAAATGCATCTAATATAACATTTGTGCTTTGTCCAAATCAGGCTTAACAAAGTCACAAGTCTTCATCACTTTTGTGGGCAAACTCATTTGTATCCTTAATCTTTTCATGGCAATGTTCAAGTTAAAAAAATTTCAAATTCAAACTAAATTATAGAGTTGTATCTCGACAGTTCTAGTGAAATCTAATATCATACTCCTAAACTACTTCAACTACTGTCATGGGCAAAATAAGATAAGAACTGTAGAAACATTTGAAGGAGCTTATTTCCACAATGTCCCCACAATCCATCCTGTCTTTCCAAAGTTTGGTTATTAGCATGAACTTTCTTTGAGGATTTTGTACCTCCAACTAACAATTGCAAACACATGTTTAGGCAAAGGCTTGAAAAGCACAACTATGTAATACTGTGCTGTGTATGTGCTAAATTTTAAAAATGTAGTTATGTGTACCTCTTCCCTAAAATAATACAGACATCTTTAAAAATAGATAACAAAACAACAACTTCTTCAGTAATTCTATAAGTTTTGAAATGTAAAGATGTCAGGAAAATGTAGTGCCCAGTTCTTAAGTGAGGAGTGAAGGAATTGGTTCCATTTTTGGAGTGTTTACTGTGGTCAAGCTGCAATTGGCCTCAACATGTTCAGAAGCTACAGTGAGGCCACTTCAGAATTTATGCCAGCTTCATCCATGTAGAGCCTAGCATGTGCTGGCTTAAGACTACTCTGATGTGCTTCCCTATAACCGCAAGGAAATTATTTTCAAAATTCTTATCTGTAAATAAACCTATATAGGAGCGGAGCAATGCTGCCTTGATTCATATATTTCAAGCACAGTGTGAAACGGAGTGCGAAAGTAACTTATTTACAAAGACATAACAATTATTCAACCATTCAGCCAATAGTGATTGAAGTTCTGTTATGAGCCAAACACTGTGCTGGAAGCAAAACCCAATGGTGAGTTCAAGGACATATGGATCCACCCTCATGGGATTTAGAGTCTAGTGATGGAGGCAGATATTATGCAAATCAGCACACACATGCAGAATGTAAATGCGGAATGATAATTATGATGAAATCTATAAGACATAGATAATGGGATACTATGAGAGCATAAATTATGGATAACTTGATCTGTGTAGAAAGGCCAGAGTAGGAATTCTCTGGCAGTCCAGTGGTTAGGACACAGGCTTTCAAGGCCATGGACCTGGATTCAATCCTGGTTGCGGAAGTAAGATCCTACAGGCTCCAAAGCACAGCAAAAACAAAAACAGAACAACAAAGAAACACAGGCCAGAGAAGATTTTCCTGAGGAAAAGTCTTTTGAGCTGAGAACTGAATGAGTCAGAGTTAACTAGACAAAGAGGAGATGTTGCCATAAGGTTTACTGCACCTTTTTGTCATGGCTACATACTAGCTAAATGAAAAATATGCAAAAATCAAAGTTGGCAAAAAAAAAAAAATCAAGACTGGATTTGACACCTAAAGCAAAAACAACAGAAACAAAAATAAACAAGGTGGGGGGGCTACATCAAACTAAAAATTTTATGCACAGCAAAGGAAGCAATTAACAGAATGAAAAGGTAACCCATATTCTCCCAGAAAATAGCTGTAAATCATATATCTGATAAAGGCTTAATATCAAGAGTATAAAGGCTCATGCAACTCAACAGAGAATAAACCATACAATGAAATGAAAAAATGAACAGAGGATCTGAATAGGCACTTTTCCAAAGAAGATATCTAGGTGCGCAAAAAACACATGAAACGATGCTTAACAATATTCATCATCAGGGAAATGCATAACAAGGGCAAAATGAGACATCACCTCATAGCTATCAAAAATACAATAAATAAGTCTTGGTAAGGAAAAGGGAACCCTCACGTACCATTGGTAAGAATGTAAATTCTTGTAGCCCCTATGGAAAACAGTATGGAGGTTCCTCAAAAAATTAAAAATAGTTCTATCATATGAACCAGCAATTTCACTCATGGATATTTATCCAAAAGCAACAAAACTACTGTCTTGAAAAGATATCTGCATCCCTTTTTTCATCACAGCACTATTTATAACAGCCAAGACATGAAATTAATCTAAGTGCCTATTGACAGATGAATGGATATCTATCTGAAAAGAAGGAAATCTGTTATTTGCAAAAATATGAATGGACCTTGAGGGCATTACCTTAAATAAGGCAGACAGAGAAAGGCAAATATCATATGACCTCATGTACACATGGAATCCAAAAACAAACAGATGAAGAAGCAACTCATAAATATGGAGACTAGATTGGAGGTTGCCAATGGTGTAGGTTGAGGCTAGGTGAAATGGGTGAAGGTGATCAAAAGGCACAAACTTCTAGATATAAAATAAATAAGTCATAGGAATGCAATGTGCAGTATGATGACTACAATTAATAATATTGCATCGTATATTTGAAAGCTTCTAAGAGAATCAATGTTAAAAGTTCTCATCATAAGAAAAAATACTTATAACTATGTGTGGTGATGGATATTAATTTATTGTGGTGAAATTTATTGGTATATACAAATATTTTGTATTTTGTATGCCTACAATTAATATAATATTATGTCTGTTATATCTCAAAAGATATCAGAAGACTACAGTAAATGATTGCCTTAGTAGGGTTGAATCCTTTGAGAAAATATGGCAACCTTAATTTATGTAGTAATCAAAGGATCATTGACCCTAGTGTTCTTGTTTGGGGTTGAAGAAAGACAACCTTAATTTTATAAGATACTTAGCTCTGTAGAAGATCAGTGGGAATGGGAACTTAAGCTCTCAGGTATCTCAAACCTAAGGAGGTGTACTCAAAGAAATTTCAGGTTTCTCAAAGGATTTACTTTCTCTGGAGAATTTTTAATCTCTAAAGGAGATTTTTATATATTTAATCTCTAAAGGAAAATTTTATATCTCTAAAGGAGCCAGAATAGAGATAATCATGAAAATCTCTCTCTAATACTAAAGATTTCTTTTGGTTCCAAAGTCATTTTAAGAAAAGAACAACCCAGCTTCATTGATCCAAAGTAACAGTCATATTAGGAATAGCTAAATAGAAGGTGACATATTTAAGGGTAACTTGGCCAGACCACCAACTTAGTGTTCCCAGTGTGGGTTTATGGACCCTATGATATGAACCAAGTCAGTTCTAACTGGTCTTTGTTTAACTTCAGAATTGAAAAGACAAACATCTCCCTGACACAATAGCATTTTTTTTTTCTTTTTGTAGCAGTTCCTTTTTAAGATGCCAAAGTATTCTAACTCAATTATTTTTAAGATGTGGAATACTTTATCATCAGATAAAATGTTCCTATTTTGATCCAAGTGGAAAATTAATTGCAGTTACATCAGGAAAATCATTGTGGACATAACTCAATCTGTTGATCCTGAGTAACTGTTAATTAAAAGTTAGTTAAACTATTATGACATAAACCAACACAACACTGTAAAGCAATTTTCCTTCAATTAAAAAATAAAATTTAAAAGGTGCTATCGTTAATAATAGAGATAAAATAAACAGAAATATAGGAAAAGGCTCAGTTGGCAGAAATAATGCCAGACTTCTCTGCGCCTTTACATACACTATTATTTCTGCCTGGCATGCTCTTCCAATTCTCGATTTGGCAAATTCCTATTCATCCTTCAAATCCCAAATTAGCTGTCTCCTCCTCAAAAAGGCCTTTTGCAGATTCCAGAGTTAAGGAGCTTAATGGTCTATGATTCCTCAGCCTTTTGTTCATAAGTCCCTGGGGCTTCCCTGGTGGCTCAGCAGTAAATATATTGGCCTGCAATGCAGGAGATGCGTGAAATTTCATCCCTGGGTTGGGAAGATCCCCTGGAGGAGGAAATGGCTATCTACACCAGTATTCTTGCTTGGAGAATCCCATGGACAGAAAAGCCCGGTGGGCATGCGGTCACAAACAGTCAGACACAACTGAACAGTTGAGCATACACACACAGATACCCAATTCAAAGAATACATTTCTTATTGGCTACATCACCAAGTTGCAACTAGTGAAATAAAAGTGAGAAAGTTATGTGGAACTTCTGGAAAGGCTGCCTTACAAGAAGCTGACTTAGCTGGGGAGGGACCCTTCTGCCTGCCTGCCTTTCTGCCTTTCACTGTCTTGGAAAATGAGACAGCCTTGAGAATGGAAGGATGGCAGAGCAGAGAGAAAGCAAGAGCCCAGTTATGGAACCCCATCCTGGACAGATTACCTTTTGACTTTTTTTTTTTCTTTTTTTGGTGAGTAAATCCTTTATGAGTTTAAGCCATTATTATTTGGGGGTTTCTTTTATATATTCTCAATTCAAACAGCTGCATAACATTTTAAGTTTAATCTATTAACACGTCTGTTTCCATAGCAGATCATGTGCTAAGAGCTCCTATTTTATTATCTTTCTATCTCTGCTGGTTAGCACAATGTTTGGCATTTGTGATGCACAATAAATGTCAGTGAATCAATGAAATACACAGCATCAAACATAATGGTTTGCTCATAATTCCAGTGTAGGTTACAGATAAGAAACCTTAGACTGCAGTCACTGATGACATACATGTGTACAAAAATGTATATATATGTATGTGTGTTATCATATATCTGTGTATACAGAGAAACAGACATACTATAAATGACAACTAGAAGCTAAATCTTAACCTCCGTCCTGGTGCATGAATAAGAATTATTGTAAAGGACTAGTACTTTTAAGAGACTCATGTGCACCTATACTCATTATTAATGAAATGTCATGGAAGGCAATGTTCAGGTCACTTAGTTCCCAGACCCACCCCATTCTGGACGAAACATTAAAGTGAGATAATGGCCACTCATAACTTTGGGCAACTGCATGGAATTTTTTGTTAAGGGTGGAAAACTGAGTATTTTTGCCTAATTCAGCTTGTTTTATTCTGCTACTAGGTGTCAGCTTCATGGTCTAACTTCCTCCCCATCCAAAATGATTGACTAGTTTTGCTTTAACAAAACAAAACTTTTGTCCCAGGTGATATAAAAAGCAAGAAGTTTCCAGATGTGTTTGTTGTTTAGACACCATTGTCACCTTTTGTTTGTCTGTCTTGAATGCATGCTTTTTGTATACACTTGTGTAAACATGGGCTTCCCTGGTGACTCAGATGGTAAAGAATCTGCCTGCAAGGCAAGAGACATGGATTCAATCCCGGGGTTGGGAAGATCCCCTGGAGAAGGGAATGGCTACCCACTTCAGTATTCTTGTCTGGAGAATCCCATGGACAGAGGAGCCTGGTGGGCTACAGTCCATGGGATCACACAGAGTTGGACATGACTGAGCGACTGACATTGCATATACGTGCATAAAGACAGACAGTTCTTCGTCTCTTGAGGGGAACGCATACGTTTAACATTGTTGGTTTTTCTTCCTTTTTTTTTAGGATTTACTACAGAGAGGGGAGAAAACCCTTCTGAACAAAAAACTAGAACTGTAATACCCAGTCCAAGTTGGCTCACAGACTTTGAGCATGACATGCAGATTTTAGGCATCAGGCCTACAGTATGTGGTGATAGAATGCTTCTTTGTTCACCTCACATAGCTGATAGCAAGTGAACAGGCAGAACACAAGCCTGTAATTCTCTAGACACCGAAATATGTATAATAAAATGTCTTCACTAGGAGCCACAAGAGAAAGAGAGATCACCGCATGGATAATTTGGAGAATGTAAATAAACACAGTCCATAAGATACCATTCCACAGAAGGACATGCTTAGATGGGTTCATACTGGCCCTATTTCAAATGGTTTCCCGTAAGGGCCTCAACTTCTAGCATCAAATACTGAGCCAGTGATGTCAAGCTTTTCTTGATCCAACACCATGAGGTAAGAAAATTTTAAATCCCTTTATTTTCAGCACTGGGAAAGACAAATATGGAAAATGAAACTCTGCAAATCTGATCACAGCTGCTCTTATTTATAATTATTTAATTCAGATAGAACTTTATGGGGGAAGAGTGTGCTTTACATATATTATAACTCATTTACTATCTATGTCAATAGGGAAAATAGTAGATCTCCAACCTTGCCTTTAAAAAACTTAGACATTGGTTTCTGCTTTAGCTTTTTATAAAATGTTATAGTACATATATATATGATACAACACAATAAAATTTTTTTTAAAAAGAGAGAAAATAGGGCAAAGGTAAAAATAAGGGTCAAAAAACCAGAAACAAATTTGCATTGATGTATGGCAGAGATCACCACAAATTTGTAAAGCAATTATCCTCCAATAATAATAAAAAAGCCAGAAACAAGAACCACATAAATGCACATTGTTAAGTCCTATACACTTTCTAGATAGGGGTCATGGGTCTGAATGTGACCTTCCTAGAAAAGAGGAAAACATGAGCAGTTACAAGGGTTATAGCATCTACTGGATCTTTTAGAAAATGTATAGGATAATGCGCTACTTATAGTAGACTCAATAAATATTTGTGCAATGAATGAATGACAATCTGGTACAGGAAAATCATGATTACCCAAAGTACTGAAACCGTAGATATGTATCTGCTGTGAATTTTCTGGAAGACAATGTCATGTAACAATGTCCCAAGAACATCTGAGCAGATAAATACAGGAAGTTTCATAGAATTGTCTTTTCAATAACCACGGATGAACCCTAATGGTCAGGGAACATTTGTTAAAAGCAAATCTTAAGAAACAAAAATGAGTCATGCAGGTATAGAGCACTGAGATGGGTGACTTAATCTAAGGATAGACTTCACAGCACTTAGAGTGGGGCCTGTAAAACATGGCACATGTGCAGCTATTTGTCCTGCAGGACCCGTGGCAGATATTGCTAACCAACTGCAGTGCTCTTTGCTACTTATATGTGGCCCATGATCCTCTATGATACTGTCATCTAGAACCCAAATTCATTAGTCTACGGCTATCTTCAAGGTGACCAAACCAATTTACTATTCCAGAATCAGAGAAATAAATTGGTTATCTTTTTTGTAATCTTCACAAATGTTTCTCTTACGATGAACATTTTCTGAAGATATGAATGATTTCAAGTACATATTTTAATGCTGAGGTTCAGGGAAGATAACTTCCCTAAGGTTGCATGGCTGGTAACTAACAAAATGAAAATTCCAATTTTGGATTACTAAGTTATAGTAGGATGCCAATGAACCATGGAAAGATACACTAGTCAGTATTTAAAATGGCAATGGTGATAACAAGGTTGAACATTCTTAATAGGATCCAGAGCCAGACTTATGTGTAGGGGTGAATGGAAGGCTTCATCTGTAATGACTTGGCAGCATATTTAGGAAGTAAGTGGGAACCACTTATCATCTATGCTTGTGCTCCACACCTCTCCAATACAAGAAAACAGCATCTCTGGTCATTCATGAAGATGCTAATAGTGGTCCATAAACTATGGTTAATATTTCTAAAAGCCTAATGGAAATAACTTAACCTGAAATAAAACCACATAAGGTCCTCCAAAACTCAACCATCTCATCATGCAAATAAACTAAATCCTGATGATCTTTATTGTACTTAACATTATACTTAGGTCTTTAAGGCATAAAACATAAAAACATAGTATTGCTTAATACATGCAGTCTTTTGAGTTAATGGAAACTTACAAAGCACAGGGCCCATATAAAAAAAATAATAAAGGACCCTTTTGTGTCAAAAAGTTGGGAACCATTGGTATAGCCCTTTGTTTGTTGTTCAAATGCCCTTGGGAGGAGTAACACATGAAGTTGTTGATTATGCTTAAATTAAACCAAATCAACTGAACATAAGGCACTATGCTGGCTATTATGGTGCTGCGGGGAATACACATAAGAAATAGGCATGGTCCCCATCTAGGGTGAATGGGTTTAATCAGATCATTTCCTCAAAACAGGTGAGAACAGCAAGAGAATGAGAACACTGAGACACTGAGACAATGAGAACACTGAGGTCATGGGGGTATGGAAGAGCAGAGAGACAGAAGGGAAAGCCACTTAAGGAAGGTAAAGAAAAGTAGTGTGTGCCTAACACTTGCTATATTTAATACAATGTATATTAATATAGTCTCATTTGATTATTTTTTATTAAGATATAATTGATATTAATGTTACATTCATTTCAGGTGTACATCATACAGATTTGCTATTTGTGTATACTGCAAAATGATTTCCACGAGTCTAGTTAACATTTCTTAATTCTTATGGTACCCTTTAAAATTAACTAACTTTATGTCTATTTTACAAAAACAAAGCTGGACTCAGAAGATTCAACCATTTGCCCAAGACTGCATTACTAGAACTGGTGTTGTCCAAGTTGAATCAATGAGTGACCCCTCCATTCTATGATGTATGACATTCTTTTTAGGGGTTAGAATGGCACTGGAGAGACAGGAAAAATGAGGAGGGATGCGTTTCCTTCAGCCACAACCTTGTCGCCAAAAGCAATACCAACCAACCATTGTGAATTCTAAAATTTATGCACCAGGCAAAAAAGTACAATTCAGTATTAATAGCCTAGAAAGTTTATCTTTAATGAGCAGAATCTCTTTTTTGAGAGAGAGCAGTTGCTGCTGCTGCTGCTAAGTTGCTTCAGTCGTGTACTACTCTGTGAGATCCCATAGACGGCAGCCCACCAGGCTCCCCCGTCCCTGGGATTCTCCAGGCAAGAATACTGGAGTGGGTTGACATTTCCTTCTCCAATGCATGAAAGCAAAAAGTGAAAGTGAAGTCGCTCAGTTGTGTCCAACTCTTCATGACCCCATGGACTGCAACCTACCAGGCTCCTCCATCCATGGGAGTTTCCAGGCAAGAGTACTGGAGTGGGGGTGCCATTGCCTTCTCTGGAGAGAGCAATTTAATTGATTTTTAAAAATTAGTTGCTTTTGTTCAATAAACACATGCTATTGGGAAATACTGGTAAATACAAGCTAAATGGATAAGGCATAACTCTCCTACACTCTAATACACCACAATCTGGAAAAAGTTCATGTGAAGGCATTAACTCTTTATCCTCCAAGCAAAGATTTTCCAAAGGGAATCTCCCCATACATGGCACTCTTCTCTTGGGTTTACCAATCATTTGTTGGACTTCTCAATTTCTTCTTGGACTCACAAGAGTCCTTACAATGGCCTACAAGGTTCTGTGTCAACATACAGATGGCCAACAAGCACATGAAAAGATACTTATCATCACTAATAATTAGAGAAGTGCAAATCAAAACTACAATGACGTACCACCTCACACTAGTCAGAATGGCCATCATGAAAAATGTGTACAAAGAAAGGCTGGAGAAGGTGTGGAGAAAAGGGAACCCTCCTCTGCTGTGGGTGGGAATATAAATTGATACAGTGACTATGGAAAACAGTATCAGGGGGTTTCTTCAAAAACTAAAAACAGACTTACCATATGATACAGCAATCCCACTCCTGGGCATGTATCCAGACAAAACTATAATTCAAATAGATACATGTACTCGATTTTCATAGCAGCACTATTTATAATAGCCAAGACACAGAGACAACCTAAATGTCCACAGACAGATGAATGGATAAAAATGTGGTCCATATAAACAAGGGAGTATCACTCAGCCATAAAAAAGAGAAGGGGAAGACAGAGGAGGAGATGGTTGGATGGCATCACTGACTCAATGGATATGAGTTTGAGCAAACTCAAGGACGTTGTGAAAGACAGGGAAGCCTGGCGTGCTGCAGTCCATGGGGTTACAAAGACTTGGACATGACTGAGAGACTGAACAGCAACAAATAAAAAAAGAAAGCAGTTATGCCACTTGCAATAACATGGATGGACATACAGACTATGATACTAAGCAAAATAAGTCAGAAAAAGACAAATACCATATGATACCACTTATATGTGCAACCTAAAATATGATACAATTGAACCTATCTACGAAACAGAAAAAGACTCAGTGACACAGAGAAGAGACTTGTAGTTGCCAGTGGGGAGGGTGAGTAGGGAAGAAAAGGAATGGGAGTTTGGGATTAGCAGATGCAACTAGTATAGATATGATGGATAAATAACTAAGTCATCCTGTATAGCACAGGGAACTGTATTCAATATCCTGTGATCAACCACAACAGAAAAGAATACGAAGAATATGTAAATATATATGTGTATAACTGAATTACTTTGCTTTGCAACAGAAATTAATGTGGAGGTGAAGTCGCTCAGTTGTGTCCGACTCTTTGCGACCCCGTGAACTGCAGCCTACCAGGCTCCTCCATCCATGGGATTCTCCAGGCAAGAATACTGGAGTGGGTTGCCATTTCCTTCTCCAGGGGATCTTCCTGACCCAGGGATCGAACCCAGGTCTCTTGCATTGGAGGCAGATGCTTTAACCTCTGAGCCACCAGGGAAGCCCGCAACAGAAATTAATACAACATTGTAAATCAACTATACTTCAAATTAAAAAAAAAAAAGTCCTGTATCATCTGAGTTGGGCTTCCTTGGTAGCTCAGTGGTTCTGCATGCCAGTGTAGCAGAGGCAGAAGATCTGGGTTCGATCCCTGGGTTGGGAAGATACCCTGGAGAAGGAAATGGCAACTTGCTCCACTACTCTAGTCTGGGAAATCCCATGGACAGAGAAGCCTGGCGGGCTACAGTCCAAAGAGTCAGACATGACTGCAGTAACAAAACAGTAACAAAATCATATGAGTTACCTCTCTGACCTCACCTCTCTCTGACTATCTGTGCTCTTCTTCAAACACTGTAAGCACTTTCTCATCTTAGAAGGGCACTGGTTGTTGCCTCTGACTGGAACATTCTTCCTTAGACACCTCTAGAACAGCTGCCTTGCCATCTTTAAGTCTTTACTGGAAACTCTCACCTTCTCAATAATGCCTACCCTGGCCAGACAATTTTAACTTGTGCCCCCCCCGCCCCGCGCACCCCCCCCCACCGCCCCGCCACGTTCTCTTACCCTATCCCATTTTTTTTCTATTTATTCTATGGCACTTATAATTATGGCACAATATAACTTACTTATTTATAATAAGCGTATTGCTTATTTTCTATCTCCTACTAGAATGTAACACCACAAGGTCATAGTATCTAATGATATAATAAACCACTAATACAATTTATTGAACAAATGAATGAATTCAGTATATAGGCAAGGCCATAGGTGACAGGTATAGATTGTGGTTTCAGAAAACTTTTCTCTTTATCTTAACCTGGAATATAATAACAGCTTCTATCACTTATATTCTCTGCCACTAGTTACAAAGACCAAAAAGAGCTCTCTGTCAAAAAGCAAAAGATCTCTATGGATGCATCATTTTACAGTACCATAATATGAGAGTTTAATTTCCACTTGTCACTGTGCCTGCTTTGTCTGTTCTCATCCACTACTCCGGAATGGCCTTGAGCTGTGAATGCTTATTATTTTTGAGTGAGTCTTCTTCTGACCCTTTTCCACTGGGCACAGTGCTCTGGGCTTCACGCCCTCACTCAGACACCAACTCTGGACCTGGAAGCTCACTTCGTACTTGATCTCCTCAGTGTCTGATTCTTGGCTCTTCTAGAGGGACGTGAGCTTGCATAGGCCCCGGCCTGACTCTTACCATTTCTCTGTGTGAGCTCTAGCCCTTTGGCTGCTTGGCTGGCTGGACCAGAGTCACTGTCCTTCTCCACTTCCAGCCTATCCACCCCTACCCTCATCAAAGGTTAGGACTTCAACCTCCCCTGCAGTTAAAATCTGAAGGAGGACGTGGTTTCCTTGGAATGAGATTTGGTGCTCTTTTAAAGAGCTGCAATTCTCCCGTGCTCCTTAATAGCTTCCTCACCCTCTGGTTCTAGAGATGTTGGGGGATTGCAACTGGTTCTGTGGTACTTTTCTCTTTATATTATAAAGTAAAAGGAGGGATGTCAGTGTGAGAGGTATGAAACAGCTAATAGGAAGGGCAGTGAGTTGATTAGATTATAAACAGTTTTACGAGTTTTTGCTGTATTGCTTTTCTTAAGATTAAGAGTCTGATCCCTCTAATGGCTGGATAAACACCCTGAAAGGGGAAAAAAAAAAAGAATGACTAAGTCTTACTTCTAATATTTATTAAATTTCCCAGGTGCTACCAGTCTGATTTTACTTTGCTCCTTTCTTATTTATTTTAAGGTCTGGGCCAAATTCTTGTGAAAATTTATGGCTAAAGAATCTGGACTTTTTTTTTGGCATGTTGGTTTTTTAAAAAATATTTCTGCATATCTTTTATTTCATTAACAGAATCATGGAACTGGAAGAGATCCTAGGGATTATACTAATCCAATTCTCTTTCTATTTCTGCTATTTTTATTTTTAATTGAAGTATAATTGTTTTACCATGTTATATTAATTTCAGGTATACAGCAAAGTCATTCAGTTATACATATATTAATATATATATTCTTCTTCAGATTCTTTTCCCTTATAGGTTATTAAAAATATTGAGTATAGTTCCCTGTGCTATACAGTGGCATATTGTTTTTAGTTAAATGTGTTTGTCTACTAGTCTTCAGCAAAAATCCCAAGAATTAACCTAGTGTAGACCTCTGTGCATACAGACACAAGAATTCATTCTCCACATATGTCAGAGAACTTTTCTTTAGCAGGCTGTCTTCTCCCTCCTTGACTTCCAAAATTAGGGTGTCTGGAGAATGCAAAACAAAATTATACAAAGGCCTGACCTCTGACCCTGCTTCTGTCTCAAAGACTGTGAAGTACCCAAGAGGGAAAGTGTTGAATTTGGCCTCACTTCACATGGCATTAAGTATAATTCTTTGTGAACTGTGGTGACATCATGGTATACTTTGACATCACTGCTCAGACTCCCTTCTGCTGCTGGGCACACAGTACAGAGTTTTTGTTCCAACACAAGAGTCCTTTGTTGAGAAGAAAGGACAGCAGCTGGTCTTCTGCCCTGGCACAAATGTGGATCTTACTGGAATGTGCCTGTTTAGGAAGTGACCACAAAGTAGCCATTCAACTATGATGACTAGTACTCACACATATAGCTCTGGAAACTTTAATAAAAATGTACATCTACAGAGTTCAAAACTCCACCGATGGGCCGTAACTCAGCAAAATTCTGCCTGTGCTAAAGTTCTCATTTATATGTCTGGATATGTTATTTGAAGTCAATATTCCAAAAAGAGTAGTATGTTGGCTATATGTGTGTCAAGGCTGGAGGTAAAGAAAAAGGAATGGTAAGGAGTGATGTATCTGTCTTTCCAAATAGCTCTCCTCCACTGTAATTGCTCAAGTATCTCAGGTCCCCAGTCAAGAGGGTTTGCATTCCTTGGCTTTCAAATCAATTCCTGGTTACTTCCCAAACATTCTGCTGCCGCTGTCACTTCAGTCGTGTCCGACTCTGTGTGACCCCATAGACGACAGCCCACCAGGCTCCGCCGTCCCTGGGATTCTCCAGGCAAGAATACTGGAGTGGGTTGCCATTTCCTTCTCCAGTGCATGAAAGTGAAAAGTGAAAGTGAAGTCGCTCAGTTGTGCCCGACTCTTAGCGACCCCATGGACTGCAGCCTACCAGGCTCCTTCGTCCATGGGATTTTCCAGACATACTACTTTATACTAATTTTAAGCTCTTGGGCAGTGGTATTAGTATTCTCCTTCAGAGATATGTATACATATAGCTGATTCATGCTGTTGTACAGCAGAAACTAACAGCACAGTGTAAAGCAATTATACTCCAATTAAAAAGGTATTCTCAAATGATCAAATGATGTGTTTCTTTCTTTCTTCTTTTCCTGTTTTGTCTACTGTTATTTCTATCTCAGGTAAAACCTCAGAAAATTGACCAAAACAGTTGATGGCAAAAATACCATCTGTAAAATAACTCCACATTTCTGTCCCCTGTGACTCTTAACACTTATACAAGGCAGAAAAGTTTCAGATTAGCTTGAGAAGCTATTAATCTCACAGGAATAAGTCATAGTCCCCCAAATTTGGGTGGGATGGCAAACTTCTTTAATTGAAAAAAAAAACATATAATTTTAATAATTCTGTCAGAACAAATAGAGCTGAGACATAATCCTTGACTCTACCATGAGCCTTTCAGTCGGTCAAAGTACTTTTTTCCCTTTGTAAAGGCCAACCAGATCATATTGTCCCATCTCAGTCTTTTAGCCATGCTTTCACTTCCCTAGTCATTTTGCACCCTGGAACATTATTACTTAAACCAAGAATCTACACACTGTACAGCCCTTAACCATGGAAAAGGCAGCATGACCTTGTGGGTGGAACAAATGACTCAGTCTGGACGTGATGATCTGTTATCAACTGCTTGTAGACATCACATGTTTTTAGCATGTGATTCAGTTCTCTCCTGAGGATAATCAGATCTACTTTATATTTTTGTAAGGATATTTGAAGTGATATCTTATATAAAAAGATGCCAAGCATATAAACCACTCTGATCAATCACCCTGGAATTTTTTTAAAAAAATTCTACTTTGAAATCTTCTATTTTATAGTCCTCATAATTATAAGATCATATGCTCTAGTCACTTTGGCAAGGGTGGGGGGCGGGATATGAGGTCATTGTGCAAATAGGAGGTATTTGCTCCTACATGTGAAAATGTGTCTGAAGCTGTAAAGGACTACTTAGTCACTTGAGCACCTGTAGTCTTGTTCCAAAGCTACCGGTATAGGGTCAAGTTTGTAGAAGCTCAGATTTATTTCCAGGCCTCTGGGTTTGAGAATAGCACATGTGAAGTAAGGTTACAATCTTAATACTGGACAGATTCTCCTTTATCAGGCAGAATAGATGGAGCTTCACTGGAGGACGGTTTTTAACTTCCCTCTAGCCTGCTCAAGTAGATGATGAAATAGCCACAAGCCTGCTTGGTTCTCTAGAAAATGATCTGAGAGTTTTAAGGATTCTGTTAGATACAAAAAACCCTCTCTGGAACTGCTGTGGGGTAGCAGATCATCTCCTCTGCAGCACACTCAAATGAGAGGGGAAGGCTTAGAATTCTTAAAGTACCCTTCCTGAGATCTCTGTTCTAGACCACTACTCTGGAGTTAATCCAGTTCAGTTCAGTTCAGTCACTCAGTCATGTCCGACTCTTTGCGACCCCATGGACCACAGCACGCCAGGCCTCCCTGTCCATCACCAACTGCCAGGACCACTTTCAAATGTGCGTTCATGCGTGTGTGCGTGTGTTCAGTTGCGTCTGACTCTTTGTGATCCATGGATTGTAGGCCGCCAGGCTCCTTTGTCCTGGCATTTCCCAGGCAAGTATACTAGAATGAGTCGTCACTCCCTTCTTCAGGGTATCTTCACAACCCAGTGATCACATCCATGTCTCCTGTGTCTCCTGCACTGACAGGTAGACTTGTTACCATTGAGCAACCTGGGAAGCCCCGATAAGTGAATAATAATCATTAAATGTAAATGACAATACAAAACAGATTTTCACAGTCATTCTTCTAAAATCTGAAGTCTATGGAAAGGTATATTTCCAGGAGCTGGAGTAAGAGCTCAGAGACCTGTTGTCTCCATGGGAGCCTGTACTCATATGGATGTGTTTATGTGACAGCTGAGTTTAATGACAGAAAGTAAGAACTCAGCAAATCCATCTTGGTATAGGGAATACTCAAAATCTATTTGTTTTGAATGGGAAGAAATATGAATCTGAATGTGAAAGCCAGAAACAAGTGAGTTATTTTTTTTAATGGAAAAGTAGCTTTCCTGAAACTGAGAATTTGAATTGTTTATTAATCAGAACTGGCAGTGAATTAATCAAACAGCTAGAGCCAGATATCTTGGAGT
The DNA here is from genome assembly GCF_016772045.2 of Ovis aries. Lineage (NCBI taxonomy): Eukaryota > Metazoa > Chordata > Mammalia > Artiodactyla > Bovidae > Ovis > Ovis aries. Next base: position 87,174,208 of record NC_056055.1, on the reverse strand, counting down.
GTGCAGGCAAGTGGGCCTTAGGAAGCATCACTGTGAACAAAGCTGGTGGAGGTGATGGAATTCCAGTTGAGCTATTTCAAATCCTAAAATATGAGGCTGTTAAACCACTGCATTCCATATGCCAGCAAATTTGGAAAACTCAGCAGTGGCCACAGGACTGGAAAAGATCAGTTTTTATCCCAATCCCAAAGAAAGGCAAGGCCAAAAAATGTTCAAACTACTGCACAATTACACTCATTTCACACGTTAGCAACGTAATGCTCAAAATCCTCCAAGTTTGACTTCAACAGATATAAAAATCTAGATGTATAAGCTGGATTTAGAAAAGGCAGAGGAACCAGAGATCAAATTGCCAACATCTGCTGGATCACAGAAAAAACAAGAGAATTCCAGAAAAAAACATCTACTTCTGCTTTATTGACTATGCCAAAGCCTTTGACTGTGTAGATCACAACAAACTATGGAAAATTCTGAAAGAGATGGGAATACCAGACCACCTTACCTGCCTCCTGAAAAACCTGTATGTTGGTCCAGAAGCAACAGTTAGGACCAGACATGGAACAGTGGATTGGTTCAAAATTGGGAAAGGAGCACATCAAGTCTATATTTTGTCACCCTGCTTAGTTAACTGATATGCAGAGTACATCATGCAGAATGCCAGGCTGGATGAAGCACAAGCTGGAATCATGATTGTCGGGAGAAATATCAATAACTTCAGATATGCAGATGACCCCAATGTAATGGCAGAAAGCAAAGAGGAATTAAAAGACACTTGCTTCTGGGAAGAAAAGCTATAACAAACCTAGACAGCATATTAAAAAGCAGAGACATTACTTTACTGACAAAGGTCCGTATAGTCAAAGCTATGGTTTTTCCAATCATCATCTATGGATGTGAGAGTTGGACCATAAAGAAGGCTGAGCACCGAAGAATTGAAGTTTTCTAACTGTGGTGTTGGAGAAGACACTTGAGAGTCGCTGGGACTGCAAGGAGATCCAACCAGTCCATCCTAAAGGAAATCAACCCTGAATATTCATTGGAAGGACTGATGCTGAAGCTCCAATATTTTGGCCACCTGACACGAAGAGTTGACTCACTGGAAAAGACCCTGATGCTGGGAAAGATTGAAGGCGGGAGGAGAAGGGGACGACAGAGGATGAGATGGTCGGATGGCATAACCAACTCAAAGGACATGAGTCTGACCAGACTCTAGGAGATTATGAAGGACAGGAAAGCCTGGTGCACTGCAGTCCATGGGGTCACAATGAGTTGGACACGACCAAGCGACTGAAAAACAACATCAAAGAACAGTCACAACATCCTACAAGAAAAGCAGACTGATTTTTTAATGGGCCAAAAAAATTCCTGAGCCAGACTAAAGGTTAGCAGCTGGACTGGGCTGGAAGAAGGCTGAGTATGATCAATTCTGGCCATCCTTTTCAAACTCTAGACTTGTGGGTTTGGGATCAGCAGTAACATTTTGCTGTATCACTGCAATATTGACAATGGCAAAATGAACTGCTGCTTTTTTCATTTTAGACAAAAGCAAATTCACTCAAAGGCCCTGAGATTAAAAAAAAAAAGACTGTATACATTTTTCCCATTCAGAATGATTAAGAAAATTCCACAAGCCACCCACTCACATAAAAATGAATTCTGCCTCTTTCCTATTGCAGGCCCAATTAGAATAACCAGCTGAAATCTATAAATTTCAAATCTGACAAAATTCAACACTCAGCATATGTCGAATTCGAGAAAAAAGTACATTTACATTTTAAATCTAGAAATATTTTAAAATTCAAATTTTATAATAGTTATAATTGATTTTTAAAGGTAGTTTTAAAAAACTACCTAAAAACTTAATAGTGAAAGCTTGTCTATACAAAGTGAAAAGTGTTAATCACTCAGTTGTGTCTCACTCCTAGTAATCCCATAGACTGGGCTCCTCTGTCCACGGGGTTCTCAAGGCAAGAAAACTGGAGTGGGTTGCCATTTCCTTCTCCAGGGGATCTTCTCAACCCAAGGATCAAACCTGGATCTCCTGAACTGCAGGAGGATTCTTTCCTATCTGAGCCACCAGGGAAGTCCTGTACAAACTATCTTCCAATGGCTCCAAAGGTATCCAAAGGACCTGCCTGCCTCAGTGCCCTCATCTTACTGCTTCCTGTTGGATGAGGGGTAAAGAAGAAAAGAAATTTTTGTGGTACATGCAACAATAATAATTTTGCTATACTAAACCAAGTAATATTTCTTCTATATGTAATATACAAGGCATGTAATTTGAGATAATTGGTTCATACTTTTAAAATATGCAGTATACCTTTATTGACACACCTATGTGAATCCAAATAGAAAAACCCCTAGATTCTGCAAGTCTGGGTCTATCAAATGCCACATTTGTTGAAAAATATGATTTAACCACTAATTTTAAGATGTTCAAGTGTTTTTTCAAATGGATTCTTGGCTTGGTTTTGACCTAATCTTCATGCCATTTTGCTACACTAAAATTGTACATGGCTCAAGACTATTTTCTGTAGGAGCAGATGTGTTACAAGGAATCACTTACTAGGGTATCTGTCAAAGAGCTGATGTTCGGTCACTAAGTTGTGTCCAACTCTTTGCAACCTGAAAACTTTTATTAGTATTAGTATGAAGATTTTTCTGAACATGGTGCTCCACAGAACACCTGAGCATTGAGTTCTAAGATGATTTCCAACCTTGAGATTTGAATTCTTTCTAATGAATGTGTTGAAAGCAAGGACACATAGGTTTTTCTAAGATGAGAGTGACTACTTGTTTCAGTGAGGTGTGGTCCTCCTGGCTGAAGCCCAAAAGGCCTCTTGCTCTGTGGCTTGTGAGTGGCAGTCGCATCTGAGTTGGCAGGAAGGTAGAAAACAAATACCATCAGCTGCCATTATTCTGAAGAGAGAGAGAAGAGATAATCACAGACTGTGGTAATGGATGATTCTCACTTATCATATCTGGTGTCAAGAAGACACAACAATGAATACATCATGATGGGAGAAGGGCTCTAGATTCTTAAGAAACACCAATTATGGGCCAAGGACTGGCAGGGTTTGGCAGAGTTCATGAAGTCCATACGCAAACTCTGTGACCACACAGGTGACAAAGCCAAAGCAACTTACTTTGCCACCTACCTGGGATTTGAACTTCAACCTCTTTCTTTTTATTGTATTAAAAGTTAAAAAACTGAAGTATTGCTGATTTACGATACTGTGTTACTTTCAACCTCTAATACACCATTCCTACTACTATGGGTCACTTAATATTCCAGAGGACTTTTAAGTCAACGGTGTGTATATTCAAAACAGTAGAATAGCTTCATGTGTATGCAGCAGCTACTCCCATGAGAATATACTGTTCTAAGGGAATGTATGTACCACTCTGTACATCAATAGTATGCCAACTGTATATCCCACATATCAATAATGGTCACTAAGTTTGTTTCTCAGCACCCAGCAAAGGGCACTCAAGGGAGAAAAGAAGCTCTTGAAAGGCTGTTTCTTAGGCAACAAAAACTTCCATAAAGATTCCAAAGTTGTCTCCAATAGTATGAAAATCAGTCTTCAGTAAATTCATTTTCAAGGCTGCCTTTAGCTTGGCTTCAGCACTTAACTAGTAAGGTATTACCTTGAAGAGAGGGAAAAATATTTCCAGTAGCAGCTGACAAGACCGTGAAGAAGGAAGGAGTGAGGAGGGACAGTGGAAATGCGCTGAACTCAGCCCAAACGTGGCTTACATCTGGGCGGCCTCACCCGTCAGAGACCTCAGGAACCCTGCCAGGGGCCAAGAGAGAGACCTTCATGTGAACTTTTGATTCACAGCATAGTGTTGGGAAGGAAGAGGACGCCCAGAATGACACATTGTTGATCCTACAGCAGCTGAATACCTGCCCTCCCTTCCCCAGCCAGCCTGGGTCAAGGGCCAAGGTTTGAGGCAAGGATACATTCCAATATGGAAGTATTTTTACACTTATCTGACCTTTGTCAAAGGTCATATAAAAACATTTGGAAACACTGCAATGGAATATTTTCATATTCGTTATTATTTGGGACTCTCACATAGTTCCCCAAAGCAAAGAAACTGACAGTTTTGGCTCCAACAATGTTCAAGATTACAGTAGCAGGAATGATCTATGTGAGATGGAGAGAGTTATGTGAGAAAATCACATCCCACATATAATCCTAAAGGCACAACTCTGTCTCCAGGACTGAGCCAGAAGTGGTCTCTCCCATTTCTGTACAAATTTTCTAAAGTGAGAGCAGAATTCACTGCTGAATACAATCATGCATTGTTAAAAAGTATACACTGTCAAGCTTATATTCCTAGACCATGTGCCTAACTGACAGTTCCACAAGTGATAACTTCTTTTGCAAAGGGATTAGAAATTTGTTTCAGACACAACTAATTTCTCAACGACAAGGCTAACCGTTGGGCCTAATTAGATGTTAAGAAGAAAAGGCTCCATTTTGTAAGCAGTCATTTAAATTGCAAATGTGGATTCAATCTGCCAAACAGGTACTCACTATCGTAAATCAACACCTCTATCCATAGCAGGCTGCTACTCTGAAATACTTCATCGGTATGCGAAGAGGCACAGCTACACTTTTATTTCCTTCCTTCAGACAGCATCTCACATTTTCATGGTTATTCTTTGAGCTTGGGAGCAGCAGAGAGGAAAAACGATAGGGAACAATAAGGGCTAGAGGAATTCCATGACCAAACATTTATAAATTGCCTAGAGAAGCTTAACATGTTTTAGCATCCCGATCTTCACACAATGAACAAGTCCTGTACTCAACACCTTTTATAGGAATAGTATTATAGGAGCTGTTAAAGGATAAAAGATTGAAAAAGTCATAGATCTGCTTTAGAGGGCTTTAGAAGGTAGAAGTATGGACGTAACAGTAGGAGGCAGAGCTGGGAAGAATGAAAAATGGTGCAGCTGCTGTGGAAAAGATTTTAGTGATTATTTAAAAAACTAAACATATAATTACCATATGACCCAGCAATTTTAGTTCTGAGAATATATGTGAAAAAGTGAAAGCAGGACTTGAACCAATATTTGCAGGCCCATGTTCACAGCAGAATTATTTACAACAGGCAAAATGTGAAAACAACCCAAATGTCCATCAACAGGTTAAACAAAATATGGTATATGCTGTTAAATTAACTAAATAAGGAGGTCATTAGAATAACGTGGCTCTACTATCATGGCAGACTATGTAAGTAAACCAAAGTCTAAGTCAGTAAATGTCTCAACCTTAAAAAATAAAAAAGCTAAGACAACCAATCATAGACAACTAGGCTTTAAACTGAAGCCAATCAAATAATCTCCTTTCCTTGCTTCTGCATTTTCTCCATAGTTTTTCCTTGGCGCCTGTTAGTGGAACACTCTTAACTACATATGGTTTGTTGCTACCTGATTCTTCACCAATAAATGCTCAAATAAACTAGTTTTTTTTTTTTTAAGACGAAATAAATAATTTGAATAGACTGATCACTATAAGTGAAACAGAATTTGTAATTAAAAAAAAAATCTTCCTTACAAACAAAAGTCCAGGACTGGACAGCTTCATTGAAGAATTCTACCAAACATACAAAGAAAGACTTATCCGATCTTTCTCAAACTCTTCTGAAAGACTGAAGAGGAAGGAATACTCCAAAAGTCATTCTATAAAGCCAGCATCACCCTGATATCAAAATCAGACAAAGACACTACCAAAAAAGAAAATTATAGGGCAAGATCTTTGAGAAATACAGATGCAAAAATCCTTAACAAAATATTAACAAACCTAATCCAACAACATATAAAGATAATCATATGGCGTAATCATATGAAATCATTTTCACAATCATATGAAAAGACTCAGATGCTGGGAAAGATTGAGGGCAGGAGGAGAAGGGGACAGTAGAGGATGAGATGGTTGGATGGCATCTGCGACTCAATGGACATTAGTTTGAGTAAACTCTGGGAGTGGGTGATGGACAGGGAGGGCTGGCGTGCTGCAGTCCATCAGTTGGATTCACCCACAGTTACAAGGATTGTTCAACATATGCAAATCAATCAATGTGATACACCATATCAACAACATCAACAACAAAAAGACAAAAATCCCAGGATCATCTCAATAAATGCAGAAAAATAATTTGGTAAAATTCAACATCAATTCATGATAAAAACCCTCATCAAAGTGGGTATAGAGGGAACATACCTCACCATAATAGAAATTATTTATGACAAACCCACATCCAACATACTACTCAACAGTGAATATCTGAAAGTCATCCTGCAAAATCCAGGATAAGCCAAGTATACTCGTTCTTACTACTCCTATTCAATACAGTGCTGTAAGTCCCAGTCACAGCAATCAGACAAGAAAAAGAAATAAAAGGTATCCACATTAGGAGGGATGAGGTAAAACTTTCATTATATGCAGATGATATAATACTACGTATAGAACACCCTAAAGATCCCATAGAAATGTTATTCAGTTCAGTTGCTCAGTTGTGTCTGACTCTTTGCGACCCCCTGGACTGCAGCACGCCACCCCTCCCTGTCTATCACCCACTCCCGGAGTTTACTCAAACTCATGTCCATTGAGTCACTGATAACCATCCAACCATCTCATCCTCTACTGTCCCCTTCTCCTCCTGCCCTCAATCTTTCCCAGCATCAGAGTCTTTTCAAATGAGTCAGTTCTTTGCATCAGGTGGTCAAAGTACGGAGTTTCAGCTTCAGCATCAGTCCTTCCAATGAATATTCAGGACTGATTTCCCTTAGGATGGACTGGTTGGATCTCCTTGCTTTCCAAGGGACTCTCAAGAGTCTTCTCTAACACCACAGTTCAAAGGCATCAATTCTTCAGCACTCAGCTTTCTTTATAGTCCAACTGAATTCAGTAAGGTAGCAGGATACAAGCTTAACATACAAAAATCTGTTGCATTTCTTTACACTAACAATGAAGCATCAGAAAGGGAAAGTTTTAAAAAACAAAAACAAAATCACAGCAACACTCCCCTTTAAGAGTGCATCAAAAAGAATAAAATAAACCTGACTAAAGAGATGAAAGACTTATAAGCTGAGAACTATAAAACACTGATAAAGAAAATTGCAGATGATTTAAAGAAATAAAAAAATACACAAATTCTTGGATTGGAAGATTTAATACAGTTAAAATGGCCATACTATACAAAATACTCTACAGATACAATGTGATCCCAATCAAATTACCTATGGCATTTTCACAGAATTAGAACAAATAATCCTAAAACTTATGTAACCCATTAAACACCCAGAATTGCCAAAGCAATCCTGAGGAAAAAGAACAAAACTGGAGGTGTAACTCTGTTAGACTTCAGACAATACCAAAGCTGCAATAATCAAAACAGCAAGATGGTATTGCCACAAAAACAAACATATGAATCAATGGAAGAGAACGGGAAGTCCAGCAATAAGCCTACATACCTATAATCAATTAATTCTCAACAAAGGAGGCAAGACTTTATTGAGCTGGCCAAACAATTTGTCCAAGTTTTTTCTGTGAGATATTATGGAAAAATCCAAATGAACTTTTTGGCCAACCCAATTCAGTGGAGAAAAAGCAAGCTCTTTGGCAAGTGGTGCTGGGAAAGTTGGACAGCCAAATGTAAATCAATGAATTTAGAACACTCTCTCATACCATACCAAAAATAAACTCAAAACAGATTAAAGAATTAAAAATGTGGGAGACTCGGGTTAAATCCTTGAGTCGGGAAGATCTCCTGGAGAAGGGAATGGCAACCCACTCCAGTATTCTTGTCCCGCCCCCCCCCCCCCCGCCCCGCCAAAAAAAGGGTCTCAAAGAAATATAAGACAGGGCACCATAAAACTCCTAGAAGAGAACATTCTCTGACATAGAACATACCAGTGTTTCCTTAGTTCAGTCTCTCAAATCATTAGAAAAAACAAAAGTGAAAATAAATAAATGGGACTTAATCAAATTTATAAACTTTTGCACAGCAAAGGAAACCATAAGCAAAATGAAAAGACAACCTACAGACTGGGAGAAAATACTTGTAAACAGTGTGACCAACAAGGTCACAAACAGCTCATACAACAAGTAACTCATACAAACAGCTCATATAACTCAAGAAGAAAACAACAACCCAATTAAAAAGTGGGCAGAAGATCTAAATGGATATTTCTCCAAAGACATACAAATGGCCAACAGGCACGTGAAAAGATGCTCAACATCACTAATTACTAGAGAAATGTAAATCAAAAGAACAATAAGGTATAACCTCATACCAGTCAAAATGACCATCATCAAAAAGTCTAACTACAAATAACAAATGCTGGAGAGGGTGTGGAGAAAAGGGAACCCTCCTACACTGTTGTTTGGAATGTAAATTGGTGCAACCATTATGGACAATGGCATGGAGGTTCCTTAAAAAACTAAAAATAGAGTAACCATACGATCCAGCATCCCACTTGGGCATGTATCTGGAGAAAACTCTAATTCAAGAAGATACATGCATCCCAATGTTTACAGCAGTACTATTTACAACAGTCAATACACAAACAACCTAAATGCCTCTTGACAGATGACTGGATAAAGAAGATATAGTACATATGTACAATAGAACAATTGTTGTTATTATTTAGTTACTAAGTCATGTTCAACCTTTTGTGACCCTATGGACTGTATCCTGCCAACTCCTCTGTCCATGGGATTTCCCAGGCAAGAATGCTGGACTAAGTTGTTATCTCCTTCTCCAGGGGATCTTCCTGATATAAGGATCAAGCCCCCATTTCCTGAACTGGAAGGTGGGTTCTTTACCATTGAGCCACCAGGGAAGTCCATGATGGAATTTTACTCCATGAAAAAGCATGAAATAATGTCTTTTGTAGCAATATGCCCGTATGGACCTAGAGATTATCATATTTAATGAAGTAATTCAGACAGAGAGAGACAAATATAGTATATCACTTATATGTGGAATCTAAAAACATGATACAGGTGAACTTATTTACAAAACAGAAACAAAGTCACAGACATAGAAAATAAATTTACGGGGAAAGGAGGAAGGGATAAATTAGGAGTTTGAGATTAACAGATACACACTAATTTACATAAAACAGATAAACAACAAGGTCCTACTTAGAGGACCTTGTTATACAGAGGACCCATATATATATATGAATCACTCTATATATGTATATAAATCACTCTTTCTCTCTCTCTCTATATATATATAGATATATATAGAGAGATTCATATATACATATATATATATGAATCACTCTGCTATACACCAGAAACCAACACATTATAAATGAACGATACTTCAATAAAAACTCAGCATATTTAATACCACTCAAATTTATCTTTTAACAGCTCATAGATGAAATATTATTCAAGCTATAAAAAGGAAGGAAATTCTGAAATATCATAGAACAGGGATCAACCTTGAAGACATTATGCTAAATGAAATAAACAAAACACAAAAGGACAATTATGGTATGATTCCAATTATATGAGTTAACCAATACAGTCAAATTCAATGAGACAGAAAGTAGAAAGATAGTTACCTGAGCCTGAGAGGAGGAATTACTGTTATTTCTTTCTATCATTTTTAATTGGAGGATAACTGCTTGACAATATTGTATTGGTTTCTGCCATACATCAACATGAATCAGCCATAGGTATAAATATGTCCCATCCCTCTTGAAACTCCCTCTTATTTCCCACCCTATCCTACCCCTCCAGGTTGTCACAGAGCACTGGATTTGAGCTGCCTGCACCATAGAGCAAATTCCCACTGGCTATCTAATTTTACATATGATAAGGTACATGTTTCAATGCGACTCTCTCCATTTGTCCCACCCTCTCCTTCCCCCACTGTGCCCACAAGTCTGTTCTCTGTGTCTACATCTCCATTGCTGCTCTGTGGATAGGATCATTAGCACCTTCCTTCTGCGTTCCATATATATGTGTTAAAATTTGTAATCTGTCTTTCCCTTTCTGACTTATTTCACTCTGTATAACAGGCTCTTTCATCCACCTCATTAGAGTTATTGTTCAATGGGTATGGAATTTCAGTTTGGGAAGATGAAAAGTTCTAGAACTGAGTGATGGTTACACAATAACATATATGTACTTAATGCCAGTAAGCTATATAACTAAAAATAGTTATAATGCTATATTTTATGTATGTTTTACTACCACAACCACCACCACATCAACAACAAAAAAATAGGAGGTAGGAAAGTAACAGGCACAAGTAATTAACATAAGGAGCATACAGATGAAATGGGGTAAAGAAACACATACACACAAGTAAACATATGCTATGATGTTTGTTGTTGTTATTGATGGCTTTAGCTTCAGTTCAACCTGTAGTCTCTTTCTACCTGGACATGGACCAAGCCCCATGTGTTTACACCCCCTTGTTGTATCACTGAGCAAACTTTACATGGACTAAGCATACTATATTGTCAAGTCCAGTATGGTAAAGTACAGTGTGGTATAGTTTGGAATTAGATGGGGTAATATAACAGCTTTGGAGCACAATGGATCTGAATTTGGACACAAGCTCTTACTTACTGATCTTGTCCATGTTACTTCATCTATTATGCCTTGGTTTCTTCTTCTATAAAATGGTACCAGTCAAATCACACCTCCAAAAGCTGCTGTGAGGATTCACTGTAAGAAGGTAAATCTCTCAGAGTTTACTAATAGGAGCACCTCTTACTACTATTAACTGCAACAACTCTAGAGGTTGAAGAAATGAAAAAGGAAGAAACTGGATGCTAATATGTGTTTTTAAAATTACTCTCTACTGTTCTTTCAAAATCAAAAGTGGAACTCTTCATTTTACATTAAAAATAATTATTCAAATGACATAATTTGCCCTCTCAGAAGTTGCCTACAAAGGGAAAAAATACAATTATTCAATGTAAATGTCAAAAATTCAGAGAGAATTCACCATCACAAATACATTAGTTGTGCTCTTAGTCAGCTTACTAATCTTGCTGCTTCTCAGCATCCAACCAACTTATCTCCACATGCCATACACCTCTCCATGAGGAAGATAAGTCTTGACAGACCAGCTATAGTAACAGATCATTTACAGGAACATACTCCTTTATCAATACACACAACTGAGAACTGTCTGTCTCTATTTGTTTAAATAGGAGAAATAAAGGGTCTTCTGTACTAGATTTGGGGGTACAGATGGGGCTGATTTCCCATCAGTCCAGGAAGGGTTGATGGAAGAGGTGAGATGTGAGCTGTGAGTTAAAGAATGGCAGTCATACTTTGGAACAATAAAGGCAGGCTGCCAAATCTGCTCCCTGCCCTTTCCCAAATCGGAAGCAGACTTTGAAGGTTGGCCTGGGGTTTGAATCCAGGTGGGTCCTGATTCCAGTGCGGGTACCCTGCTAGACACATTCCTTCTGGCTGCAAACCAGAAACTTCTTTCTTACAGCCCTATGAAAATCTAGCTGGAATCCATTAAGACATGATTTGAACCCTGATGAACTTTTGGCTGAAGAAGAGAGAACGCTCATTCTTGCAGCGGAAGCTCATCTTGTCCTAGTAGAAAGAGAGTTTAGTGTGAAACAAGACAGAGGTTTCCACGGCTGGTCTATTAATATTAACTCTGAGCATCTCCAGTCCATTAGACTCAACCAACAATGGGTGGAAGATGCACCTCATAGTCCAGGGAACAGAAGGAAAGAAAAGTAAAGGTGTAACTGTTCTCCTATAGGCAGTAGCAAAATCATATCTATTTCCTAATCAGGAAGATATCTCTTATGCATAAGTTCACACTTCAGTACCCTGTTACTGTTACAAATAATCCTAAAAATGGAAGAATATTAATATGACTTGCAAAACTAATGCCTTATTAATAAATTATGTCCCATTGCTATTCTCAGAGTGAATCTCTAAACAACTAAAATGCTGGACTGTTAAAAAGTTCTAAGAGTTTTCGGTCTTTTACTATATTTCACAGAAGCTACACAGACTCATTCAAATCTTCTTTTTGTAGATGGAAGCCCTGATTTATATATAAACATATAAGAAAATGTGTGTGTGTGTGTGTGTATACTCAGTCATGGCCAACTCTTTGCAACCCCATGGACTGTAGCCTGCCAGGCTCCTCTGTCCATGGAATTTTCCAGGCAAGAATATTGAAATGGGTTTCCATTTCCTACTCAAGCAGATCTTCCTGACCTAGGGATCAAACCCATGTCTCTTGTGTTTCCTGCATTGGCAGGCAGTTTCTTTACCGCTGCACCACTTGGGAAGCCCATATAAGAAAATAAAAACTGACAATATCCACAGTTAGGTAGAGCATCCCTAAGACATTCCCAGTGGCCATGGCTGTGTTAGTTGTCCCATCCCCCAGGTATACCTCATCAGTGCCACAGCAGAGACATGTAGACAAAGTCAGATAGTCATCCCCTAGAATTTAAAAACTGACTGGAGACAGGAGACAGGATATGGCTGGAGCTAAGTTAAGTTAACCTTTTGCCAGATAGATGCACATGTGTGGCTAAGGACTCAAACCTGCCCAGGTTCCTATGCTTTAAGAGCCAGTTCCTCAAGCTTGCTCTATGCTTCTGCTCACCCACTGTCATTTTTTCATTTCTATTTTTTAAACAGCTTTTTATTTTGTATTGGGATATAGCCAATTGACGAACAATGTTATGACAGATTCAGATGAATAGTGAAGGGACTCAGCCATACATATGCATGTAACTATTTCAATAAGTTTATGTTCCTGTCACTGACCTTTATCCTTTTAATAATCCTCTCCTTTTAATACAGATTGAAAAAAGTGTTTCTATTGCTTGTTACCAAAAGAATCTTAACATCAAGCATATGTATTTTGCCCGGAGGAGCATTTATTTTCCCACCCTGGAGCTAATAATTATATGTAGAAGGAAACTTAGAGATGTATATATTTTCAGTGTTTTTAAAGGGAAAAGTGAAAAACCAAAGAAGTTATTTTAAGGTTTTGAGAAATCCAGAATAAAAAAACAAGTGATGGAGAATAATAACAAAGGAAAGCAACAGAAAATCTGCAGTATTCGTATTCTGGATTTGAAGAGCAGTAGGCTTTAAAGATAGTACAAGACTGGAAAGAAAGGAAAGGAAGATAATATATCATTCTGAGAATAAGTAATTTCACTTTTTTCCTTTAAAAGAAACCATCTATATGGATTATGATATTGTATTTTCATATCTTAAAATTTTAAAAAATTTGAGTAGCTGCTCCTCTTTTAAAAAAATTATTTATTTTTTATTGAAGGATAATTGCTTTACTGAATTTTGTTGTTTTCTGCCAAACCTCAACATGAATCAGCCATAGGTATACATATATCCATATATTGTCACCCTGCTTATTTAACTTCCATGCAGAGTACATCATGAGAAATGCTGAGCTGGAAGAAGCATAAGCTGGAATCAAGATTGCTGGGAGAAAGATCAATAGCCTCGGATATGCAGATGACACCACCCTTATGGCAGAAAGGGAAGAGGAACTAAAAAGCCTCTTGATGAAAGTGAAAGAGAAGACTGAAAAAGTTGGCTTAAAGCTCAACATTCAGAAAACGAAGATCATGGCATTTGGTCGCATCTCTTCATGGGAAATAGATGGGAAACAGTGGAAACAGAGTCAGACTTTATTTTGGGGGGCTCCAAAATCACTGCAGATGGTGACCGCAGCCATGAAATTAAAAGACGCTTACTCCTTGGAAGGAAAGTTATGACCAACCTAGATAGCATATTCAAAAGCAGAGACATTACTTTGCCAACAAGGGTCCGTCTAGTCAAGGCTATGGTTTTTCCAGTGGTCATGCATGGATGTGAGAGTTGGACTGTGAAGAAAGCTGAGCACAGAAGAATTGATGCTTTTGAACTGTGGTGTTGGAGAAGACTCTTGAGAGTCCCTTGGACTGCAAGGAGATCCAACCAGTCCATTCTGAAGGAGATCAGCCCTGGGTGTTCTTTGGAAGGAATGATGCTGAAGCTGAAACTCTCGTACTTTGGCCACCTCATGAGAAGAGTTGACTCATTGGAAAAGACTTCGATGCTGGGAGGGATTGGGGGCAGGAGGAAAAGGGGACGACAGAGGATGAGATGGCTGGGTGGCATCACTGACTCGATGAATGTGAGTTTGAGTGAACTCCGGGAGATGGTGATGGACAGGGAGGCCTGGCGTGCTGCGATTCATGGGGATGCAAAGAGTCGGACACGACTGAATGAATGACTGAACTGAACTGAACTGAACTGATACATATATCCTCTCCCTTTTGAAACTTCCTCCCATCTCCCTCCCCATCCCACCACTCTACGTTGTTACAGAACCCCTGTTTGAGTTTCCTGAGCCATACAGCAAATTCCGGTTGGCTATCTATTTTACATATGGTAATGTAAGTTTCCATGTTACTCTTTCCATACATCTCACCTGCTCCTCTCCTCTCCCCATGTCCGTAAGTCTATTCTCTATGTCTGTTTCTCCATTGCTGCCCTGCAAAAAAATTCTTCAGTACCATTTTTCTAGATTCTGTATATATGCATTAGAATATGATATTTATCTTTCTCTTTCTGACCCCCTTCACTCTGTATAATAGGTCTAGGTCACCCACCTCATTAGAACTGACTCAAATGCATTCCTTTCTATGGCTGAGTAATATTTCACTGTGTGTATGTACCACAACTTCTTTACCCATTCATCTGTCGATGGACATCTAGGTTGCTTCCATGTTCTAGCTATTGTAAATAGTGCTGCAATGAACAGTGGGATACATGTGTCTTTTTCCATTTTGGTTTCCTCAGGGTATATGCCTAGGAGTGGGATTGCTGGGTCATATGGTAGTTTTATTCCTAGTTTTTTAGGGAATCTCCATATCATTTTCCATAGTGGCTGTACCAATTTATATTCCCACCAACAGTGCAAGAGCATCCCTTTTCTCCACATGCTTTCCAGCATTTACTGTTTGTAGACTTTTTGATGATGGCCATTCTGACCAGTGTGATGTGATATCTCACTATAGTTTTGATTTACATTTCTCTAATAATTAGAGAAGGAAATGGCAACCCACTGCAGTATTGTTGCCTGGAGAATCCCATGGACAGAGGAGCCTGGCAGGCTACTGTCCATGGGGTCCCAAGAGGCAGACACGACTTAAGCGACTTTCACTTCTCTAATAATGAGCGATGTTGAGCATCTTTTCATATGTTTGTTAGCCATCTATATGGTTTCTTTAGAAAAATGTCTAAAGAAGAATTGATGCTTTTAAACTGTGGTGTTGGAGAACACGCTTGAGAGTCCCTTGGACTGCAAGGAGATCCAACCACTCCATTCTAAAGGAGATCAGCCCTGGGTGTTCTTTGGAAGGAATGATGCTAAAGCTGAAACTCCAGTACTTTGGCCACCCATTGAATCTATTTGTTCCCGACTTTTAGATTGGGTTGTTTGTTTTTCTGGTATTGAATTGTATGAGTTGCTTGTATATTTTGGAAATTAATCCTTTGTCAGTTGTTTCATTTGCTATTATTTTCTCCCACTCTGAAGGTTGTCTTTTCACCTTGCTTGTATATCCTTTGCTGTGCAAAAGCTTTTAAGTTTAATCAGGTCCCACTTGTTTACTTTTGTTTTTATTTCCATTACTTTAGGAGGTGGGTCACAGAGGATATTGCTTTGATTTATGACATTGGTGTTCTGCCTATGTTTTCCTCTAAGAGTTTTATAGTTTCTGGTCTTACATTCAGGTCTTTAATCCATTTTGAGCTTATCTTTGTGTATGGTGTTAGGAAGTGTTCTAATTTCATTCTTTTACATGTAGCTGTCCAGTTTTCCCAGCACCATTGTTTTGAAGAGGCTGTCTTTGCCTCATTGTATATTCCTGCATCCTTTGTCAAAAATAAGGTACCCATAAATGCATGAGTTTCTATCTTGTTCCATTGGACTATATTTCTGTTTTGGGGCCAGCACCGTACTGTTTTCATGAGTGTAGCTTTGTATTATAGTTTTAAGTCAGGAAAGATTGAGTCCCCCAGCTCCATTCTTCTTTCTCAAGACTGCTTTGGCTATTCAGGGTCTTTCACGTTTCCATATGAAATGCGAAATTTTTTGTTCTAGTTCTGTGAAAAATATCATTGGTAATTTGATAGGGATCACATTGAATCTATGGATTGCATTGGGTGGTATAGTCATTTTCACAATACTGATTCTTCCTATCCAGGAACATGAAATATCTCTCCATCTGTTTATGTTGTGTTTGATTTCTTTCATTAGTGTCTTATAATTTTTTGCATACAGTCCTTTTGTCTCCGTAGTTAAGTTTATTCCTAGATATTTAATTGTTTGTTGCAGTGGTGAATGGGATAGATTTTTCTGGTTCTTCATTGTTAGTATATAGAAATGCAAGTGATTTCTGTGTATTGATTTTGCATCCTGCAACTTTACTAAATTCACTGATTAGCTCTAGTAATTTTCTGATACTATCTTCAGAGTTTTTTATGTACTGTATGATATCATCTGCAGACAGTGAGGGCTTTATTCTTCTTTTCCAATCTGGATTCCTTTTATTTCTTTTTCTTCCCTGATTGCTGTAGCTAGAACTTCCAGAACTATGTTGAATAATAGTGGTGGAAGTGGACACCATTGTCTTGTTCCTGATCTTAGGGGGAATGCTTTCAGTTTTTCACCATTGATAATAAGGTTTCCTGTAGACTTATCATATATGGGCTTTACTATGCTGAGGTAGGTTCCTTCTATGCCCATTTTTGTAAGAGTTTTAATCATAAATGGATGTTGAATTTTGTCAAAGGCTTTTTCTGCATCTATTGAGATTATCATATGGTTTTTATCTTTTAATTTGTTAATATGGTATATCACATTGATTGATTTGTGTATATTGAAGAATCCTTGCATCCCTGGAATAAACCCCACTTGATCACGGTGTAGGAGTTTTTGATGTATCGCTGAATTCTGTTTGCTAAAATTTTGTTGAGGATTTTTGCATCTGTGTTCATCAGTGATATTGGCCTGTAGTCTTCTCTTCTGTTGTTGTCTTTGTCTGGTTTTGGTATCAGTGTGATGCTGGCCTTGTATAATTAATTTGGAAGTGTTCCTTCCTCTGCTATTTTCTGAAAGAGTTTTAAAGGGATAGGCATTAGCTCTTCTCTAAATGTTTGATAGAATTCTCCTTTGAAGCCAGCTGGTCCTGGGCTTTTGTTTTTCGGAAGGTTTTGATCACAGATGCAATTTCAATGCTTGTAACTGGGTTGTTCATAATTTCTATTTCTTCCTGGGTCAGACTTGGAAGACTGAACTTTTCTAAGATTTTATCCATTTTTCCAGGTTATCCATTTTATTGCCATATACTTGTTCATAATAGTCTCTTATAATCCTTTGTATTTCTGTACTGTCTATTGTAACCTCTCCTTTTTCATTTCTAATTTTGCTGATCTGATTCTTCTCTCTTTTGTTCTTGATGAATCTGGCTAAAAGTTTGTCAATTTTGTTTATCTTAAAGAACCAGCTTTTAGTTTTATTAATCTTTATAATTGTTTCTTTCATTTCTTTTTCATTTATTTTTGCTCTGATTTTTATGACTTCTTTCCTTCTACTAATTTTGGGCTTTTTTGGTTCTTCTTTTTCCAGTTGTTTTAGATATAAAGTTAGGTTGTCTAGTTGATGGTTTTCTTATTTCTTGAGGTAGGATTGTATTACTATAAACTTACCTCTTAGAACTGCTTTTGCTGCATCCCATAGGTTCTGAGTTGTCATATTCTCATTGCCATTTGTTTCCAGAAATTTTTAATTTCCCATTTGATTTCTTCAGTAACCTGTTGGTTATTTAGAAATGTGTTACCTAATCTCCATGTGTTTGTGTTTCTTACAGTTTTTTTCTATTGTAATTGATATCTCATCTTATAGCATTGTGGTTGGAGAAGATGCTTGATAAAATTTAAACTTTCTTAAATTTACTGAGGTTTGCTCGGTGACCCAAGATGCGGTCTATCTTGGAGAATGTTCCATGTGTACTCGAGAAGAAGGTGTATTCTGCATTTGGATGGAATGTCCTGAATATACCAATGAGATCCATCTCATCTAATGTATCATTTAAGACTTGTGTTTCCTTATTAATTTTTTTGTTTTAATGATTTGTCCACTGGTGTGAGTGGGGTGTTAAAGTCTCCTACTCTTATTGTGTTATTGTCAATTTCTCCTTTTATATCCAATAGTGTTTGTCTTACATATTGAGGTTCTCCTATGTTGAGTGCATAGATATTTAGAATCGTTATATCTTCCTCTTGGATTGATCCCTTGATCATTATGTAGTGTTTATTTTAAGGTCTATTTTGTCTGATATGAGGATTGATACTCCAGCTTTCTTTTGCTTCCCATTTGCATGGAATATATTTTTTCCATCCTCTCACTTTCAGTCTATATGTGTCTTGAGGTCTGAAGTGGGTTTCTTGTAGACAGCATATATATGGGTCTTGTTTTTTTATCCATTCAGCCAGTCTGTGGCTTTTGGTTGGAACATTTAATCCATTTACATTTAAAGTAGTTCTTGTATATATGTTCCTATTGTCATTTTCTTAATTGTTTAGCATTGATTTTGTAGATCTTTTTTCTTCTCTTGCATTTTTAGACTATATAAGTTGCTTTAATATTTGTTGTAAAGCTGGTTTGGTGGTACTGAATTCTCTTAACTTTTGCTTGTCTGAAAAGCTTTTATTTCTCCATCAATTTTGAATGAGATCCTTCATGGGTACAGTAATATTGGTTGTAGATTTTTCCCTTGCAGTACTTTAAATATGTCCTGCTATTCCATTCTGGCCTGCAGAGTTTCTGGAGAAAGAGCAGATGTTAAGCATATGGGGTTTCCCTTGTATGTTATCAGTTGCTTTTCCCCTGCTGCTTTTAATATTCTTTCTTTGTGTTTAGTCTTTGTTAGTTTGATTAGTATGTGTCTTGGCATGTTTCTCCTTGGGTTTATCCTGTATGGGACTCTTTGTGCCTCTTGGACTTGATTGACTTTTTCCTTTTCCATGTTGGGGAACTTTTCAATTATAATCTCTTCAAAAGTTTTCTCATATACTTTCTTTTTCTCTTTTTCTTCTGGGATCCCTATAATTCTAATGTTGGTGCATTTGATATTGTTCCAGAGGTGTCTGAGACTATCCTCAGTTCTTTTCATCCTGTTTACTTTATTCTGCTCTTCAGAACTTATTTCTACCATTTTATCTTCCAGCTCACTGATTCGTTCTTCTGTTTCAGATATTCTGCTATTGATTCCTTCTAGAGT